>NC_135237.1:553875534-554500534 GCF_051348905.1 Ranitomeya variabilis
CATCTGTAAGATATTGTTCTAGAAGACATATCTTGTGTAGTGATGAGCGAATAGTGAAATATTCGTATTCGGAAAAATCGGCACAAATAATTTTTAATATCTGTGTATTCGTACCGAATAACGAATCCAATGCAAGTCAATAGGAAAGCCGAATATTTATCTCCTGGACCCAACATACAGATCTGGGGGCCTGAGTAAAAAGCTGAAATGGATGGCAAAGAGCTAAAACTAAAAGGGAACAGCATGGAGAAGATGCCTGCATGCCTTTTTGACTCACATATGTATCTGGGAATAATGTTGTCACACTATTGCACTCGTTTCATGGATTTATAAGAAGACCTACAAAACCAAACCAACATTTTTTTAAAGGGAAAAATGATAAGAAATATTTTTTCCTTCATAATTACATGTATGTAATGCAAAATAAAACTAAAAAAAATGAATGATAAATTATACCTCTCCTTTAGCATACAGGTCCTTCTCAAAAAATTTGCATATAGTGTTAAATTTCATTATTTACATAATGTAATGATTACAATTAAACTTTCATATATTATAGATTCATTATCCACCAACTGAAATTTGTCAGGTCTTTTATTGTTTTAATACTGATGATTTTGGCCTACAACTCCTGATAACCCAAAAAACCTGTCTCAATAAATTAGCATATCAAGAAAAGGTTCTCTAAACGACCTATTACCCTAATCTTCTGAATCAACTAATTAACTCTAAACACATGCAAAAGATACCTGAGGCTTTTAAAAACTCCCTGCCTGGTTCATTACTCAAAACCCCCATCATGGGTAAGACTAGTGACCTGACAGATGTCAAGAAGGCCATCATTGACACCCTCAAGCAAGAGGGTAAGACCCAGAAAGAAATTTCTCAACAAATAGGCTGTTCCCAGAGTGCTGTATCAAGGCACCTCAATGGTAAGTCTGTTGGAAGGAAACAATGTGGCAGAAAACGCTGTACAACGAGAAGAGGTGACCGGACCCTGAGGAAGATTGTGGAGAAGGACCGATTCCAGACCTTGGGGAACCTGAGGAAGCAGTGGACTGAGTCTGGTGTGCAAACATCCAGAGCCACCGTGCACAGGCGTGTGCAGGAAATGGGCTACAGGTGCCGCATTCCCCAGGTAAAGCCACTTTTGAACCATAAACAGCGGCAGAAGCTGTTGCTAAGTGGTCCCAAGTACTTTTTTCTGATGAAAGCAAATTTTGCATGTCATTCGGAAATCAAGGTGCCAGAGTCTGGAGGAAGACTGGGGAGAAGGAAATGCCAAGATGCCTGAAGTCCAGTGTCAAGTACCCACAGTCAGTGATGGTGTGGGGTGCCATGTCAGCTGCTGGTGTTGGTCCGCTGTGTTTCATCAAGGGCAGGGTCAATGCAGCTAGCTATCAGGAGATTTTGGAGCACTTCATGCTTCCATCGGCTGAAATGCTTTATGGAGATGAAGATTTCATTTTTCAGCACGACCTGGCACCTGCTCACAGTGCCAAAACCACTGGTAAATGGTTTACTGACCATGGTATTACTGTGCTCAATTGGCCTGCCAACTCTCCTGACCTGAACCCCATAGAGAATCTGTGGGATATTGTGAAGAGAAAGTTGAGAGACGCAAGACCCAACACTCTGGATGAGCTTAAGGCCGCTATTGAAGCATCCTGGGCCTCCATAACATCTCAGCAGTGTCACAGGCTGATTGCCTCCATGCCACGCCGCATTGAAGCAGTCATTTCTGCCAAAGGATTCCCGACCAAGTATTGAGTGCATAACTGAACATTATTATTTGATGGTTTTTTTGTTTGTTATTAAAAAACACTTTTATTTGATTGGACGGGTGAAATATGCTAATTTATTGAGACAGGTTTTTTGGGTTATCAGGAGTTGTAGGCCAAAATGATCAGTATTAAAACAATAAAAGACCTGACAAATTTCAGTTGGTGGATAATGAATCTATAATATATGAAAGTTTAATTGTAATCATTACATTATGGTAAATAATGAAATTTAACACTATATGCTAATTTTTTGAGAAGGACCTGTATGTTCACATGGAGCGCTATGGCTTTAGTTTTTACTTTAACATTTGTGATAGTTCTCACTCCTATATTTGAGAGGTCTCGCCTTCATTCCAAATAGTTAGCAAGATAGTAGAATGCATATTCCCCATCGCTTTACAATGCCAGCTAAAACATGCCCATATGAATTTTGGGCTTCTCCCGCCACCACCACAATGTCCACCGCCATGTCATTATGCGGCCCTCACTTCACATTTTCAGAGGGCCAGCAGGTGCCGTGAAACCAGAGTTTTGTAAGGTCCACATTTCATTTTTGCCACCGGATCCCAATGAAACCACTGTCATAGCAAGTGAAGCCGCTGTAAGGTTAATATAATACAGGAGTTGGTGGAGCTGTATGATCAATTTTATGAAATTGGATTCTACCAGACACCAAAAGCATTAGAATGAAATTCTGAATCCAGTGTAACAAGCTAGGGCCTGTATTGTGCTCAGTGTATCAGGCCTGAAACCCATGTCAGGAACATGTACAAGCCTCATTTTACGTGGAAGCAGCCTCCTCAAAGGAAAGAGACAGGAGAGCCATTGACCAATCTGCAGAAGAACAAGCACCTCTTCTGGACACTACCCAACCGGGCAGAATGTATCTTTTGTATTGTTTTGTGCAGTAATGGAGTAATTCCAGGGTATGTCCCAGAGAGTGACAGGGTCTGTGAAGTGTATTACTCACGTGACCGGCAGTGCTACAGAGCTCAGGTAAAGGTCCTAGCGTGGCAATGACCGTGTTCCAATATAATAATAACAATAATTTTATTTCTATAGCGCCAACATTTTTTGCAGCACTTTACATGATAGAGGGGACTTGTACAGACAATAGACATTACAACATAACAATAATCACATAAACCAACAGATACCAAGAGGAATGAGGACCCTGCTCGCAAGCTTACAATCTATGAGGAAAATGTGTGAAGTTGTGGCCTGACTAGTTCTGTGGAGCGTATTAAACCAGTCTCTTAGACATATTTGAAATGTACAGAAACTGGGCAATACCCCACCACCATATTTTTTTTATTTCCCAAATTTAGAAAATGTAAGGGAAGCAACAGTTTAATAAAGAGACACAAATCTCATTAAGTAACCTGGAAAAGCCAGCAATGGTCTTTGTGCAGCACCGGACAATGTAAAGTGGTAACAAATATCTATGCCCTATCTGACTAACAATTTGTGAACATATATGCTGACAAGGGACAACTGAACGCTGTGCTGGGACAATCAACTGGACGTGGTTGCTGACTGTTGTGTCTGTGCAACTGCAGGTTGTGGGCAGGAGGCATCAGCACCTGCTTCCTGGACAGCAGAGTGGGAAGGAAGTAACATAGGGGAAGGGCCAATTGTTTCACTATCAGACAAAGATTTTGCACACAGGCATTCCGCCAACCTACTGGGGTGCTGCATATATAAGCAGTATATGGCGTATGCTAACACAGGTATTATGTAGTATTTCCCTTTATAAAGGCATGTGTGGGTAAGATTTTCGAACTAGCAGCATATACAGTATATAGAGCATGTTTTATTACTCATATTATTATTCTGTGTAAGACTGAAACCTGAAGAAGTGCATGGAGCATATTAATGCATTTATGTTCCAAAATGTCCAAGTGCAGACCCAAAAATCAATATCAGGCTACCAGATACACGCTGAAAGAGACCGTGCTGGGGACCTCACAATAAATGTTGCAGTTATTAGAATAAGTAGAGATAGGGAGTACAATTTTCACCATTGCACAATGGCAAAGTTTTCAAAAAATTACCCAAGGGGTCTGTATCATACAAGCTGAAAGACACCGTGATGGGGACCTCACATTGCATTTTGCAGTTATTGCAAGAGATTCAGATAGGGACTACAATTTTAACGATGGCACACTGTGCAAAGTTTTCAAAAAATAAAAAACAATACCTATGTGGGCTATACATAGATGACCACTAAGTACTTGTTGAAGAATCACCAAAAATAGATGGATTTAAGAAAAAAATTCTATATTTGTCCATGATGTTCATCCGTCATAGTCGAAGATGACCATGACATCAGGGTTGGAAGAGAATTAATAGTTATGGGTCCAGAGGTGGCTGATGAGTCCAATCCGAGCCCTGAAAATTCGCCCACATACATCACTTAAGGAAGCAGATGTAGTCAGTACACCAGATTCTGCATGTGCCTTGCGGACAGCACACTTTCTTTTTGAGTCAAAGATTTTCCTATCTTCAGCTACAAGTGCTCCTGAGGTGATCTTGCCCCACCAGCCTAGATGATCCAGGGCAAGCTCTTCCCATTCATTGATGTTGACTTCCAGGTTTTTGAGGCAGTCTTTGTAGTGCTTCTTCTGCCCCCCAACTGCTCACTTTCCTTGGCACAGTTCTTCGTACGGCAGTTGTTTCATTAGTCGGCTGTCGGGCATTCTGACCACATGTTCAGCCCACCTGGCTTGGACTTTCAGCAGGAGAGTGTAAAGGCTGCAGAGCCCAGTTTGTTCCAAAATTGCCGTGTCCGGGACATTGTCTTGCCACTTGATGTGGAGGAGTCTGCGGGGGCAACTCATGTTAAAATGATTAAGCTGTTTAGCATGCCAGTTGTAGACTGTCCATGTCTCGCTAGCATAGAGAAGTGATAGAGAAGTGTGGTGAGGACGACCGCGCAGTAGACCTTCAGCTTGGTGGTAAAGCTGAGTCCCCTTCGTTCCAGATGTTCTTACGCAGTCTCCCGAAGGCGGCACTGGCTTTGGCAATTCTGTTATTAACCTCAGCGTCTATGGTTACTTCACGGGAAAGTGCGCTACCTAAGTAGGTGAAGTTATTGACTGCTTTGAGGTTTTGCTCCTTCACCGTGATACGTGGCTGCTTGCATACTTTTCCTGGAACAGGTTGATACATCACTTCAGTTTTTCTAATGTTGATCTCGAGACCAAAATTGTCTCAGGCTTGAGAAAAACAGTCCATTTCATAATGCATTTGCTGTTCCGTGCTAGTGCACAGTTATCAGCAATTAATAATTCACAGATAACGGTCTCATGCACCTTCGTAACCTCCTTCAGGCGTTTTGGGTTGAATAGCTTGCCATCAGTCCTGTACCTAACCTGGATTCCATCTTCACAGTTGTTAAAGGCATCACTTAGCATTGCAGAGAATAGCATATTGTACAGGGTTGGAGCAATCACACAGCCTTGTTTTATGCTATTTGTTACTGGGAAAGCCTCAGATTTGTCTCCATCATTCAGAACCTTCACATCATGGAACTGCTGGACGATTGAGATGAACTTGCTCGGGCAGCCGAATTTTGCCATGATCTTCCACAGGCCATCTCTACTGACTGTGTCGAAAGCCTTGGTCAAATCAACAAAAGTTGCATAAAGGTCACGGTGTTGCTCCTGGCACTTTTCCTGAATTTGACGTGCTGCAAAGACCATATATACTGCTCCATGTTTAGCACAGAAAACACACTGGCTTTTAGGTAATAGGCCTTGCTCAAGGTGATTTAAAAGGTAGTTGAGCAAAAGACAAGCCGATATCTTTCCTGCAGTGGACAGAAGGGAGATGTCTCAATGGTTGTCACAAGATTGGTGATTACCTTTCCTCTTGTATATGTGAATTATGCTGACATCTTCCAGTTGTTGCGGAACCTGTTCCTTTTTCCACATATACTGGAATAGTTTGGTCACCCTTTGCATCAGAGCAGGTCCACTAGCTTTATATACTTCAGCAGGTATAGCATCATTTCCAGGTGCTTTTCCTCAAGAAAGTTGTTTTACCGCTTTCCTGACTTCATCTCCATTTGGAGGAACATCAAGGTCCTTGTTGATTTCTACCTCGGGCAGGCGAGCAATAGCCTTGTCATTGATATTTGCAGGGCAATTAAGAATATTATTAAAGTGCTCAGCCCACTGTTCCAGAATTTGTTTCTCTTCTGTAAGCAGCTTAGTTCCATCTGCATTAAGCAGAGAAGAAGAGCTTGATGACTTGGGTCCATATTCAGCTTTGAGCGCATCATAGAAGCGTTTCTGGTCATGGGTATCTGCATAACCCTGAATTTTATCAGCCTTCTTGCTAAAGCAGTTGTCCTGCATCTTGCATAGCGTTATCTGTACATTTCTTTTTATGCTGGTAAAGGCGTATTTCTTAGCTAACGACGTAGGGTCATTTTGATACACATTGTACTGCCGATGTTTCTGTTCTAGGAGTCTCTTTATTTCCTCCTCATTTTCATTGAACCAATCTTTATTTCTGGCTACTGATCCGAGATGCTCCAGAGCAGTATTATAAACAGCATCTCTCAGAATTGTCCGCTGTTCCTCAACACCGGTCTCCTCTGCCTGCAGTATATATCGCAGTCTGCCATTAAGGTCATTGTCAAATTCCCCTGCAATTCTTTTATTTTGCAGCTTATAGACATTGAGCTTCTTCGTAGTTTTCTGCCCTTGGGGCCTCCTCACAGGCAGGATGCGGGACCTGCACTTAGACACAATGAGGCAATGGTCAGTCCAGCAGTCTGCATCGCACATGGCCCTCGTCACTCTAAAGTCCATCTCATCCTTTTTCCTGGCAATGATGTAATCAATGAGATGCCAATGCCTCGAGCGTGGGTGCATCCATGATGTCTTCTTGCATGTGGGTAAACGGAATAGGGGGGTTGGTAATGACAAGATCATGTGTGGCACACATCTTGAGGAGCAGCAGGTCATTACTGTTACACTTGCCAGTGCCGTGTCTCCTAATGACCCCTTCCCAGTTTTGATGGTCTGTTCCCACTCTGGCATTAAAGTCTCCAAGTATAATGAGCTTGTCTGCATGTGGGATCGCTGAAATAAGTGTGTCAAGTTCATCATAGAACTTATCTTTTATGTCATCCAGATTAGTCATAGTGGGAGCATAGGCACTGATCAGAGTTACACGTTTCTTGTTTGTAAGTGGGAGATAAAATGTGTCCATATTTGTTAATAGTCTATTCTGATTTTGTCTGTTACTGTGAATGGAGTCCCGTACAGGAGACACCGTTTGGCAGTATAATTTATAGAACTTTAAAAATATTCTCCTTGTCCACAAAAAAAACTGACTTCCAACTTTATTTGATCCATACAGTAAACTAATACATGAATCAGCAGCCGAATAACACGATCACACGATGCAGAAATTCTGAATACCAGCAGTGTTAACATCGGAAGCTGCAAAAATTCTCAGGAAATTTGTTTTTAAACCAAAGCATTAACGCTCATAGTGTCTCATCTGTAAGGAATGGAGAGAATTGCCCCTGACATTCATCTCATCTCTGCCCAGAGTCTCAGCTTCATTGGCAGCAGGAATATCATTACAGTTTTACATCAGAATCAAGACTACGATTCCCAGACATCAGTATTCAGCCGGCTCATTATTAATATATAATATGGAGACATTAGCCGCTAATATTTCTACTTTTCCTTTACTTCCAATGTATCATTTAAATAATGCATGTACATATTCGAAGAGATAAAAGGATCAGCAGCTTTCATTTCTGCTATGGCAAATGGGACTAAATCCATTTTTTTTTTCATTTTATTACCGGCTAAATGTATATTTAACCTTTTTCCGTTTTGTGTTCTATTGGTTGGCAGTGGTTTTAAGGTATTGCAGTCATTTATGCTAATTTATTTGGCTGAACACAAAAAAGATCAAAAGGGGTGTCACGAGTGTGTCACATCCTCCTGGGAGATCTGATGTTAGAAGATCATTATTATTTTGAATAGCAGATCTTCCACTTAGCCTGTATATGTGTGTCCCAGATTAAATGGATTTGGTTTTCTTTGGTGCTGAAGAGGTTACAACTTTTTATATGCTGGACATAAACTTGCAGCTCCATTTCAGCTGCTCCTGATCTGGTCATTACCTCTCCCTATAAAACCTAGCCAGACATTCTCTGTCTTGCCCGTGAAAGCTTTGCTTCCTAGATCCTTGGCACTGCTGAATTGGAGATCATTGTTGCTCCTGGAGATTGTTGCGTGCTGTTTTCAGGTGTTTTCGGGTGTATGCTTTCATCATTGTCCTATTCCCATTTGGTTGGTACATTCCTAGCCTTGATTACATACCTCTTTACCTTTGGTGAGTGTTTGTGTGTTTGATGGTTTTTGTTATCCCTGTTTTGTCTTTGTGTCTTATTTACATTATATTTCCATCCCAGGCCTCATAGGGTAGGGGGTACGATATATAAAGGTTTAACTGAATCATAGTAAGATCGGAGACTCAGGCCTCGCTACCATTAGAGTACCCCCCCGGACAGGGATAGTTAGGATTCCAGGGACAGTTTAAGGCTCCCCTTCCTTTCCGAAGACCATCACAACATGACAATGGGATTATGGAGTTGTTCGTAACTGGTATTATATGGAATGAAGGGAGAAAAATTACCCTGAGGTTTTTGTTGTTTATTTTTCAAAGTTGGCCTCCAAGGAGACTCGATTGTCAAGTCTGCTCAATTGATCTATCACATGAAGAATGCCAGAATGAAAAACCAGCATTTGTTTGCTTAAGTGAAGCTTCATTCATGGCTGAAGAAAACCATGATTTTGGGCTATTATATCGGGAGATGTTTATGCTAGCTGTGTCTATTTTTGCACCCCCCCATTGGTAGTGATGTGAATTACAATATGTTGCTTTCCTCGCCTGGCATGATAATGTATTAAAGGGAACATGTCACCTGACTCATGCATGCCAAATCACGATTCTTGATGCCCAAAATCAAATCCTGGATGCACAATTCCAGCCAGAATCCAATTTTATGGGATGACTTCTATTCTTGTTAAAATTGTGTTAACTAAGTACCCTGTGTTATTTATATGTACTATTATTTTTCGTTTGTTTACTTACTGCTCTGGTATATGTTCATTTTGTTTTGTTCTTTAGTTTTGTCTGCAAAATAGCAACAGTGTGAATATGCTGTCATACATTGCACATAGAGTGGCATGTAAAAGTTTGGGAACCTTTGGTCAAAATTACAAATGTTGTGAGCATTTAAGTGAGCTGATGATGAAATGATTTCTAAAAGGCCTGAAGTTAAAGATGACACATTTCTTTGTATTTTAGGAAAAAAAAATATATAGTATCTTTTTGCATTTTAAAAATTACAACAAGGAAAATGGGCAGATGCAAAAGTTTGGGCACCCTCAGAGATTTGTGTCCTCAGATAACTTTGCCAAGGTTTCAGACCTTAAATAGCCTGCTAGGGTTATGACTTGTTCAAAATAATTGTAAGGAAAGGCCGGTGATGGAAATTTCTCAGTTTTATAATAACCCAGCCTCCTCTAACCTTGTGCCAAAAAATAGCAGCTAAGGGTTCTTCTAAGCAGCTGCCGAGCACTCTGAAAATGAAAATGGAGGAGGCCCACAAAGCAAAAGAAGGCTATAAGAAGATAGTAAAGGCTTTCAAGTTGTCCTTTCCTCAGGTTGAAATGTAATTAAGAAATGGCAGTTACCAGGAACAGTGGAGGTCAAGATAAGTTCTGGAAGACCAAGCTTTATGTCAGAGAAAGCTGCTCATGGGATTCCTAGAGAGGCAAATTGGATCCCCCGCTTGACTGCAAAAGATGTTCGGAAAGATTTAGGCTCTGGAGTTGTGGTACATTGTTCTAATGTTCAAATACACTTCAATTAATATGGCCTTCATTGAAGAGTCATCAGAAGAAAACCTCTCTTGCATCCTCACCATGAAATTCAGTGGCATAAACATGAAAAAGAGCATCTAAACGAACTGATGCATTTTGGAAACAAGTACTGTATACCAATAGGACTCTTTGGCCATAATGATCAAGGGTATGTGTGGAGAAATAAGGACACAGAATTTTGGGAAGAGAACATCTCGACAACCATTAAGCGTGGGAGTTTATCAATCTTGCTTTGGGGTTATGTTGCAGCCAGTGCAATGGGAAACATTTCACAGGTAGGGGGAATAATGGATTCAATGAAGTTTCAACAACTTTTTGATGGAAACATAACATATCTGTAAAAATAATGCTAAAGTTGAAAAGAGGACGGTTTCTACAAATGGATAATGATCCAAAACACATGTCAGAATCTACAATAGACAGCCTCAAAAGGTGCAAGCTGAAGGCTATACAATAGCCCTCACAGTCTCCTGATCTGAACATCATTGAAAATCTGTTTCTAGACCTCAAAATAGCAGTGCATGCTGAGGAATCTCACAGAAATGGAACAGTTATCCTAGGAAGAATAGATGAAATCCCCTCCAACAAAAACTGAACGACTCTTGGCTGGCTACAAAAAATGTTTACTAGCTGTGATACTTTAAAAAAGGGGTGCTACTAGGTACTATCCAAGCAGGGTGCCCACACTTTAACATTGACCCCTTTTCTTTTTTGTAGTTTTTAAAATGGAGAAGTTGAAAAAAAAAAAAATATATATATATATATATATATATATATATATATATATATATATATATATATACACTCACCGGCCACTTTATTAGGTACACCATGCTAGTAACGGGTTGGACCCCCTTTTGCCTTCAGAACTGCCTCAATTCTTCGTGGCATAGATTCAACAAGGTGCTGGAAGCATTCCTCAGAGATTTTGGTCCATATTGACATGATGGCATCACACAGTTGCCGCAGATTTGTCGGCTGCACATCCCAAAGATGCTCCATACAAGGCAGGATGGATCCATGCTTTCATGTTGTTTACGCCAAATTCTGACCCTACCATCCGAATGTCGCAGCAGAAATCGAGACTCATCAGACCAAGCAACGTTTTTCCAATCTTCTACTGTCCAATTTCGATGAGCTTGTACAAATTGTAGCCTCAGTTTCCTGTTTTTAGCTGAAAGGAGTGGTACCCGGTGTGGTCTTCTGCTGCTGTAGCCCATCTGCCTCAAAGTTCGACGCACTGTGCGTTCAGAGATGCTCTTAGGCCTACCTTGGTTGTAACGGGTGGCGATTTGAGTCACTGTTGCCTTTCTATCAGCTCGAACCAGTCTGCCCATTCTCCTCTGACCTCTGGCATCAACAAGGCATTTCCGCCCACAGAACTGCCGCTCACTGGATTTTTTTTCTTTTTCGGACCATTCTCTGTAAACCCTAGAGATGGTTGTGCGTGAAAATCCCAGTAGATCAGCAGTTTCTGAAATACTCAGACCAGCCCTTCTGGCACCAACAACCATGCCACGTTCAAAGGCACTCAAATCACCTTTCTTCCCCATACTGATGCTCGGTTTGAACTGCAGGAGATTGTCTTGACCATGTCTACATGCCTAAATGCACTGAGTTGCCGCCATGTGATTGGCTGATTAGAAATTAAGTGTTAACAAGAAGTTGGACAGGTGTACCTAATAAAGTGGCCGGTGAGTGTATATATATATATATATATATATATATATATATATATATATATATATATATATATATATATATATATATATATATATACGTTTTGACACATATATCACAAATATGTCCCAACAAAGTATCACAAAATAATATTTTTTAAAATTTTCATAGCTGGTCATGTCATACATCCCATCTTGAGATAGGTCGAGCAAAGAGGAAAGGTAGATTTGTAAACTTGTTTAACAGGTATGTTCTGTATATTGAGATGACAGCTGTCATTGGCTCATTGATATGGATGTCACAGTCAATGTGAACTTTACATCTGCCTCTTGTGCAATCTTCCTCTCGAGTGCTATAAATCTCCAGTGGTAAAGGAGCAGTATGTGATAGCTACTGTAGGGTTTTTTTTAAAGCTTTTCATAAATCATTAGACATCTAACACAGAAAACAAATCACAAGGGGATTTAATTTGAATGAAATACATCTACTCAACTCAAGACACATAAGGCTCCATTCATCAAAAACTTCTAAATGTGCGCACAACAGCAAAAGACACTGAGCAAAGTTATTAAGTTATTAAACCTTCATGTGCGGAATTTTCACAAAGAAACAACACATCACTCAGCTCTACATTTACTTCATAATGTCCCTTTTGCTGCAAAATAATAGATGTATTTGTGTACATCGAGCTTTGCTTGACATTTGACTTATGTTATACGTTATCTGCTGAGTTTTCTTTTCTTATTAACTCCTTCAAGACACGGCCAATTTCCGGTTTGGGGTTTTCTTTTTTCCTCACCTTCTTCTCAGAGGCTTAACTCTTTTATTTTTCTTTTCACGTACACATGTGAGAGCTTGTTATTTCTGATCAAGTTGTATTTTTGAAAGTATTCAGTCATTTAACTAGATAATGTGCTGGAAAACAGGAAAATAAATTCCAAGTGGAGATAAACTGTGAAAAAAAAGTTGACATAGTTTTTTGGGAATTGTTTTTACGATATATATTGCGTGGAAGCAATGACCTGGTACTATGATTCTCCTCAACAATAAGATTACAATGATACCAAACATGCCCAGTTCTTTTTATTATTATTTTAGTGATGAAAAAAAATCATAAGTTTGAAAAAAAATTGTTTGCGCTGTGTCATAATTTCCGGAGACCCGAAACATTTTCATTTTTAGGTCTATGGAGCTGTGTTACGGATTACTTTTTGAATGATGAGATATCATTTTTATTGATACCATTTTGGGATAGATATGACATTTGTATCACTTGTTACAGCATTTTTGTGGTATTGCAACAACCAAAATATGTACATTTGGCTTGAATTTTTTGGCGAACAGCATAATTCATGGTTCCATTTACCACAGCAAGTCTTCCAGGTCCTGAAGCAGCAAAAGAACCCCAGACCAACACAGTACCGCCATAGTTTACTGTTAGTATGATGTTCCTTTCTTGAAATGATGTGTTACTTCTACACGAGATGTAATAGGACATACAGTTGGGAAAGAAGTATTTGATCCCTTGCTGATTTTGTAAGTTTGCTCACTGATAGACATGAACAGTCTTTAATTTTTAGGGTAGGTTAATTTTAACATTGAGAGATAGAATAAAAAAATAAAATCCAGAAAATCACATTGTATAAATTATAAAAAAAATATTTGCATTTTGCAGTGAGACAGAACTAGGTACCATTAAGCGTTCTGGCTCCTATTGAGCAGTTAGATGCTCCTAATCAACTTGTTGGCTGCATTAAAGACAGCTGTCTTACATAGTCACCTATATGAAAGACTCCTGTCCACAGACTCAATTAATCAGTCAGACTCTAACCTCTACAAAATGGGCAACACCAAAGAGCTTAATAAGGATGTCAGGGACAAGATCATAGACCTGCACAAAGCTGGAATAGGAAGACGCTGGCTGAGAAGGAGACAACTGTTTGTGCAATAGTAAGAAAATGGAAGAAATGCAAAATCACTGTCAATCAACATTGATCTGAAGCCCCATGCAAAATCTCACCTCATGGGGTATCCTTGATCATGAGGAATGGGAGAGATCAGCCTAAAACTACACAGGGGGAACTTGTTAATGATCTTAAGGCAGCTGGGACCACAGTCACCAAGAAAACTATTGCTAACACATTACACCATAAAGGTTTAAAATCCTGCAGTGCCCGCAAAGTCCCCTTGCTCAAGTAGGCACATGTGCAGGCCCATCTGAAGTTTCCCAATGAACACCTGCATGATTCTTTGAGTGATTGGGAGAAGGTGCTGTGGTCAGATGAGACAATAATTAATATATTTGGCATTATCTCATCTCAAATGTTGCCTATGACCCAAAGAACACTGTCCTCACTGTCAAGCATGGAGGTGGAAACCTTATGTTTCGGGAGTGTTTTTCTGCTAAGGGCAAAGGACTACTTCACCGCATCAATGGAAGAATGGATGGAGCCATGTACGGTAAAATCCTGAGTGACAACCTCCTTCTCTCTACCAGGTCATTAAAAATGGGTCATGGCTGGGTCTTCCAGCAAGACAATGTCCCAAAACATATAGCCAAGGCAACAAAGGAGTGGCTCAAAAAGAAGCTCATTAAGGACATGGAGTGGCCTAGCCAGTCTCCAGACCTTAATCTCATAGAAAACTTATGGAGGGAGTTGAAGCTCTTATTGATTTAGAGATGATCTGCAAAGAAGAGTGGACCAAAATTCCTCCTGACATGTGCACAAACCTCATCAAATACAAAAACATCTGACTGCTGTGCTTGCCAACAAGGGTTTTGCCACCAAGTATTAATTCTTATTTTCCAGAGGAATCAAATACTGATTTCTCACTGCAAAATGCAAATTTGTTTAATTTATGCAGTGTAATTTTCTGGATTTTATTTTTGATATTCTATCTCTCAATGTTAAAATTAACCTACCCTTAAAATTATATACTGTTCATGTCTTTGTCAGTGGGCAAACTTTCAAAATCAGCAAGGGATTAAACACTTATTTCCCCCAATGTATACCTTCCAAAAAGTTCAACTTTTTTGTCTCGTCAGTTCTCAGAGTATTCTCACAAACATCTTGGGGATCATCAATATGTTTTATGGCAAAACTGAAAAGAGCCTTTATGCTCTCTTTGCTCAGCAATGATTTACATCTTGGAACTCTGCTATGCAGGTAATTTTTGCCCAGTATCTTTCTATTGGCGGAGTTATGAACACTGACCTTAACTGAGGCCAGTGTGGTCTGCAGTTCTTTGAATGTTGTTGTGGGGTATTTTTTGACCTCTTGAATGAGTGATCGCTGCACTCTTGGTGCAATTTAGGTTGGTTGATTTAGTAAGGTTCACCATTGCTCCTTGTTTTCATTTGTGGCTATGGCTCTCAACATGGTTTGCTGGAGTCCAAAAGCTTTAGAAATTGTTTTATATCCTTTTCCAGGTGGGTAGATCACAACTACTTTGTTTCTCATTTGTTCCAGAATTTCTTTGGATCATGGCATGATGTCTAGCTTTTCAGGATCTTATGGTCTAATTTACTTTGTCAGGCAGGTCCTATTTAAGTGATTTCTTGATTGAGAACAGGTGTGGCAGTAATCAGGCCTGAGTTTAGCTAGGGAATTTGAACTCTGCTTCCCACAGTTAACTTACGTTTTAAGCGGGGGGTAGGGGCGTCGGGGGATCACTTTTTCACACAGGGCCTGTAGGTGTGGGTTTGATGTTCACTTGTGTTATTTTTTTCAAATATTTAAATTTGTTTGGCTATCTGACACATTTAGGTGTGGCAAACATGCAACAGAATAGGAAATTAGGAAGGTGCACACACTTTTCCACACAACTGTATGTGTATTTTTTTATTATTAACTTTGTGTTAAATGCTGTTGTAAGAGATTTAGAAAGGCATTTAACAGGCTAAAAGTTTCGGACTGATCTCCACACCACCAACAATTGCTAGAGGCAGGTCCTTGAAGTAACATACAACCATTACTTGCTGAGTATGGGGCTGGCTTACCCCGTGATCCCACTTCATACACAAGCTTCCGACTTGTGCTGTACATGTAGGGCAGATGTCGTGAAGGCGTTAAACCAATGGACAAATCTGTTAACACATAATAAGCCAAATCTACAAAAACCCTAAATAAATCATTGCAATCCTATTATAAAGAATTCTAGGTAATGTTCAATTTAACATAATAGTATTGAAGCAAGCATGTTAGATGTATATAGAAAGATAAAAAAATTGCCCTGATGAAGGAGCTGCCCACTCCAAAATGCGTGTCGGGGTCGGGCTCGGTCACCTATCTATCCTGCATATACTAGGTATGTATCCATGCCTGATGGCTGATATAATTTCTACTAAAGCTGTGGCACTGGTCCAATATTTGTTTTGCAGCTATGGGTATCCATCATAATGAGGCTTAATACTATGTTATAGCAGGGTTTGCGTTGGTGTTCCGGACCGCTATGGTCATTGGAACGCATGTTTATTCCCCTATTTGCACCATTGTATTTTGATTTGGTGGTTTTAATGTTGCTCAATAAAGTTTACATTTTATGGGACTATATGGCTGCTTATTCTTTTCCTTTTCTCTTGGCTACAATGTTCAATTTAGTTTAGAACTTCAATTACAGATCATGTTATGGTTGATAGGAGAAGGATCTGACCGGAAGGAGAAGAATTGCCTTTTCAACAAGAGGTCAAACAAAGGAGAGTCACCTGAACCTGAACAGATCTTCACGAGGCAGAACAGGCAGGTAGTTAGTAACAACATGTAGGTAGGAAAAATCGAAAGTCCAGGAAAACCTTTTTAGCAATATAATATCAATATTGTACCAGCCTATGGGTGGTATCTTCAATCATGTCAATTACCTTTGAGTGCTTTTTAAAAAGTGAAATCGTTAAACTCCAACCAGGGAGGAAACATTTTATAATGGCAGCAGGAATTGAAGAGTCATGGAACAAGACAAAAATAATAATAATAATAATAATAATAATAATAAAAATAGTTGGTTACCTATTCATTTAAGTTCTATAATTATGAAATAAGTGAAGTTCTATTTATGTATCTTGAAGAGCACAATGATCCTTGCTTTCTGACAGTAGTGCACTTATGAAGATTAATTATGGCCGGCAGCAAGGCAGCATCACTGAAATGCCTGCTCTCGAATGCTGCTTCCAGAGGCAACGTTTCCTCTACAGCATCAGAGGAGCGCAGGAGATTCACATATTCAGTATTTGGTCTGTATTTAACATCAGTATTTTTAAGCCTAAACCAGGAGTGGGGTGAAAAAATACAAAAGTGGTGCATGTGATTCTATTAGAGTTTTCCGAAAAAGTCTAATAGAATCACGTGCACCACTTCTGTATTTTTCATCCACTCCTGGTTTTGGCATAAAAATATTGATGTCAAATACTGACCAAATACTGAAGGTGTGAATGTGGCCATACAGCCATTAAGCCACTTTCAGAGCAGCACTTGCAAGCTGTACAACATAGAACTTGAAAGTACCTCGCTCCTTGCCCAAGGGATTGGCCAATAACGTTAGTTTGTAGAGGAAGCCGGTAACAACTTTAAAATGAATTTGTAAATTTCAATGAAAATGTCTCCGTACTGGAGAATGGAGAGGTTTCTTTTTTAAGAAGAGGTTAATTGCAAAGTATTGTTTTCCTACAAGCGTTTTGCAATTTTACCCATTTGTTATATTATGACAAAACACCTATAAGTGCCATATTGTTTCGGCAGGTCATTCCCTCTTTCTTCGTTAATTGGTATGGAGCATGTGGAACCAGCTGATATGCCGTCTGAGCTTCATATTCTATAATCCTCACCGAGAGGCTTTGTAGACAATGAGAGTTTGTGTATAGAAATCATTTCATTACATCATGTTTCAGTGCATCCTCCGGTAAACTCTACGGAGAGGATAAGATGGAGCAACTACACCGCCTCAAGGTGCATTATTGTTTATGTAATGCTCATACATAAAAGGATTATGGACATGTGAGAGGTTTAACAAGCTTAATCCCCCAGTGACACTGAGAGCTAGACCAAATGAAGAGCTACATGATAGGAAAGTAAATGGGAAGCCTTCTTGATCCAGCACATGAAATATGCAACATAGATATACAGTATAAGTTATATATTGACATGCAAAATACTCGGGTCTTAAAGGGACAAAGTATAGGAAGGTCATATTGGAAAACTGTCTTTACCAGTGAATTAAGTGGCCATCTACCATGCAAAATTTACAAACATTCCCCACTTCATCTCACTTAGGCTTAACTGAACAAAAACCTAAAAGTAGACGGTTCATTGATGGTCTTGAGAATTTTGAGGCATAAGTTAAATCAAGTTTCTACCCTGGCACTGAAAAATGTGGTTATGTATAGTCACTGTTCCAATGGATTCCTCGCTGAGACCAACATTCTGGTCCTCCTTAATCTATATATATAATTGTCTAAGGGTTTTTCTGTCTGTCCTGGAAATCCCGCGTCTCTGATTGGCCGAGGCCGCCTGGGCCTCGACCAATCAGCGACAGGCACAGTATCGACGTAGAAATCCTGCGTCTCTGATTGGTCGAGGCCACCAGGCCTCGATCAATCAGCGACGGGCACAGTATCGACGTAGATGTCATAATGGTTGCCATGGCGACGATGATGTCATAAAGGTTGTCTCGACCAATCAGCGACGGGCACAGTCTGCCGCAAATTCTGGAATCATCATTGTCCATATACTACGGGGACATGCATATTCTAGAATACCCGATGCGTTAGAATCGGGCCACAATCTAGTAATAATAATAATAATCTTTATTGATATAGCACCAACATATTCCACAGTGCTTTACAGTTTAACAGTTTCAAACACAACAGACATAAGTAACGACGTTAACAATAGTACAATAATTAAAGCAAAATAAGACGCCCCTGCTCGTGAGAGCTTACAATCTACCATGATGTGGGGGAGATACAAAGTACAGGTGTGTATCTACAATGATGTATTTACAATGATGGTCCAGCCATCTTCAGGGGGTGGGTTGATAGATGGAGATAGTGAATGGGCTACACACACACACAAACATAAAATGACTTTTATTAGGGAACGTGATAGGCCGCTCGGAACAAATATGTTTTGAGGGAGCACCTAAAACTGTGCAAGTTGTGGATGGTCCTAATATCTTGGGGTAGAGCATTCCAGGGGATTGGTGCAGCACGGGAGAAGTCTTGGAGTCCAGAGTGGGAGGTACGGATTAGTGCAGAGGTCAGTCAAAAGTCATTTGCAGAGCGCAGCGGTCGATTAGGCCGATAGACAGAAATGAGGGAGGAGATGTAAGGGGGTGCCGCACTGTGGAGAGCTGTGTGGGTGAGAACAAGTACTTTCAATTGTATCCTGTAATAAATGGGCAGCCAGTGTAACGACTGGCGAAGAGCAGACACGTCCGAGTAACGATTAGCCAGATGGACGACCCTGGCTGCTGCATTAAGGATAGACTGGAGAGGGGAAAGTCAAGTGAGGAGGAGGCCAAATAATAGAGCATTACAGTAGTCCAGGCGGGAGTGGATCTTGTGAGTGGGACAGGTAAAATAATTGTTAAATTTCTTTGTTTAAAATGTCTTGGAGAAGAGCATCAGGACATGGGAGATTATTACAGTAAGGAGCCAGGATGGGGGACATTATTTCATGAAAGGACCATGATGGATCAAATTATAAAAGGATGAGGCCATTATTACAGATGGGGGAACATTATTATGGGATGAAACTAGGACAAGAGACTGTATTTTAAAAAAGATCCAGGATGGGGACGTTATTACTAAATGTGGGACATTATTACTGGATAGGCGACATTGTTAAAATAAAAAGGACATTATTGCAGAAAGGGGGCATTACTACAAGATGGGGAACATTACTACAGGATGACTTCAGAAGAGAGATATTATTACAGGATGGGGGCCATGACGGAGGACATTATTTCAGAAAGGGTCCAGGAAGTGGCACATTTTAACAGCATGGAGGATATTATTACAGGAAGGGGCCAGGATGAGGGACATTATTTCAGGATTGTAACATTATTACAGGACCGGGGACAGTTCCACAGGATGAGACCAGGAAAGGGGACATTATTATTTTAGGAAGGGACCAGGATGGGTGACATTGTTACTGGATAGGTGACATCATTAAAAGAAAGAGAATATTATCGAAGGAAGGGGACATTATTACAGGATGGGGGACATTAATACAAAAATGAGACATTATTACAGCATATAGGGAACATTATTACAGGATGGATTCCAGGAGAGGGATATTATTACAGGAAGGGCGCCATGATGGGGGACATTATTTCTGAAAGGGTCGACATTTCTCGAAGGGCAACATTATTACAGGATAGGAACATTATTACAGAATAAGGGAATGTTTTTACAGGATGAGGAACATTATTACAGGGGTTCATCCATCTGACCAATGTCCTGTAGTCAACCTAGGTCCAGATTGTACATAGGGTCTCATAAGATTCTACTTAGGCTACTGAGATCAAGTGTTTTATTCCTTCTACCCAAACCTATTTGATGACAGGTTCCCACATGAATCTGATCACAGTTTCCCTGTAAAGACTACCACATGTCTATGACAAGAGCAATAATGGGGAGCAAATCTTTCCCAAAAAAAGTTTTATTTTGTAATAAACTCACTTTTTCTCACTTCTGTAACAGTATCGACTGCTCTTAGGTGTTGCCAATCATCTCATGCTGACAATTGTGTGGGTCATTCTTATTGGACATTTTGTGCACTGCCCCATCAATAATGTTAACTATCCTTAACTTGTCAACCATGGTCCTGCTGGACAGCCAGCAGAAGCATAGTAGAACGATTTGGGTAGTCATCTCTTTTTTCCCTTTTGTGGCTACTTATTGTATTTTCATTACTACTGTTGCACTCTTGTGGATAGGTTTTTGATATCTGACCCGGCTCGCTTCTGATTATTTTGTCTGTTTTACCCCTGGATGCTTTTTTTGGAATTGATCTTGTGATTGCCTGACAATCTTCTCTGCATTACATTAGTTCTTGACCTCCTAGTCTTGATCCTTTCTACTCCCTGAATATATTTCATTATGATTTTGTCAATCTCCCGTCTTTGTTTTTAACCTAATTTATACTCATTCTTTCCTCAACTCACACCATCGGCCAGCAGATACTTTTTGCAGACCTAAAGGTAAAGGTTGCGACATCATTCACAGTACCAAAATTCCTTTATTCTTCCATTACCAATACTAAGGAGACAAGCAACTTTTCATCCTCAAAATATGGATAGGTCAATTTCTCCAGGGTAAAAGGGTTAACACTTGGTAGCTCTAGAGACCTGTTAAACACAGTACCTGGCACTTGGTCTGTCCATGAATGCCCATTTTCAGTTGACTCATATTCTTAACAACGGATGGCTGAATTTCCTAACGCAGAGCTGTCATTCCCACAATGGAGGCAGAAATAGCAACAAGTAAACAATAAAGTTATTGAGTAACTCTAGACTTATTGTATGTGCTCATATCATTGGTATGTGTCAATGTCTGGAAGTAATGGCTTATGTCTGGAGTTATGTCTAATTCTGTTATCAAGCAGAGCCAACGAGAAAAGAATTAACTCTGTAAACACTAATTGTTTCACAATTTTGAGACGTTCCTCTTACATAACCACTAGAGATGAGCAAATTAGTAAACTTGTATTAGTCCGCCATATGGATATTTTACAAAGTCTGCCTTCTTGCATGTAAGGCTCTGGTTTCATCTGCATTTTAGGATTGAAGATTGATAATTATAAAAGATGAAGTCTATCTGACACTGTTGAGATTTGTTGAACGATGGATCTGGTATTGGGCTTCCGCTTCCATTATGAATAGAAGTCACAATATGACTGTGATGTGAACATGGCCTAAGACAAAGAAAGCCAACTTGAAAAGACTTCTGGTGTGTTGATATGAGAGCTACAGTAATAGAAAACATGTGGGCGCTTACTGTAGCTTAGGTACAGTGGGGCTCAGAAGGAGGGGGGCATTTGAATTTGGGAGCACAGACACTGGGTTTTATTTGAGGGGGTGGGAGCCATGTCACCTTTCCAAAATCTTTGTTCTATCAGTAACGTGGGACCCCCTATATTTCCAGTGACAGATGTCAGAGCTGAGTTGGGGCTGGTTAAGTTAGGGTTCTATAGGTAACATTTTGGGGTACATAAAAATATTTATCACTTTCAAAAATGCGTGTTGGAACGGAGTGAAGGGGATGTGGTGAGCTCAGGTGTTGTGCAAGTGGAATAGACAACAGATGGAAATTATTGGCAATTATTAGTGATGAGCGAATATAGTCGTTACTCGACATTTCTGGAGCATGCTCGGGGGTCCTCCGAGTATTTTTTAGTTCTCGGATTTTTAGTTTTTCTTGCCGCAGCTGAATGATTCACATCTGATAGACAGCTTAAGTACATGTGGGGATTCCCTAGCAACCAGGCAACCCCCACATGTACTTATGCTGGCTAACAGATGTAAATCATTCAGCTGTGGCAAGAAAAACAAAAATTCCAAGCACTAAAAAATACTCGGAGGACCCGAGAAATCTCAAGTAACGACTATATTCGCTCATCACTAGCAATTATCAAGACACTCTCTCTAAAGGAGTGGTTCTGCAGGTGGGGACCATAGGCCACATCTCAGTACCAATGCTTTCTGGATGATGTTTTTGTCACTTTTGAGTACCCTCACTTGTATTCACTTCCTTTGAGGTCCATGCTGTCAGACTCTACATCCCCTTCTCCATGCGAGTGGCGGTGGTGTATCGTCCTCCTGGCCCCTCTCATCAGTTCCTGGATCACTTTGCCACCTGGCTTCCACCCTTTCTCTCCTGTGACACCCCCACCCTTATCATGGGTGTTTTCAACATCCCCATTGCTTCTCCCCTCTCCCCATCTGCTTCTCACCTTTTATCTCTAACCTCCTCTTTCGGCCTCTCGCAGCATACTAACTCTCCAACGCATGAAGATGGAAACTCCCTTGACTTGGTCTACTCCCGGCTTTGCTCAGTGGACAATTTCACAAACTCCCCTCTCCCGCTCTCTGACCACAACCTTCTTTCATTCTCTATCAAGAACTGCCATCCCGCTCAGGTCACCCCCACTTTCCACACTTATAGAAACATACAGGCCATTAACACCCAGAAACTTATGAAGAACTTGCAGTCCTCATTGGCCCCAATCTCCTCCATCTCATGTCCTGATTCTGCTCTGAAGCATTACAATGAAACCCTGAAAAGTGCCCTGGATGAAGCTGCACCTCTTATATATAGAACAACTCAGCACAGACGGCGACAACCGTGGCATACGCTGCAAACACATTTCCTGCAGCGGTGCTCCAGGTGCGCTGAACGTCTGTGGAGAAAATCTAATCTACCCGAAGATTTCATCCATTATAAGTTCATGCTAAAAACATACAACTCTGCCCTTCACCTCTCCAAACAAACCTATTTCAACACCCTCATCACCTCACTGTCAAATAACCCTAAACGTCTCTTTGACACTTTCCAGTCTCTACTCAACCCAAGAGAGCAGGCCCCAAACACGGATCTCCTCGCTGACGATCTGGCCAATTACTTCAAAGAAAAAATTGACCACATTCGACAGGAAATCATCTCCCAATCTCTTCATACCATGCACTGTCCTCCCTCCCCCACTGCATCTAGTTCACTCTCTGACTTTGAACCAGTTACAGAAGAAGAAGTAACCAGGCTCCTTGCATCTTCTCACCCGACCACTTGCACCAGTGACCCCATTCCGTCACAACTCCTCCAGTCCCTTTCCCTGGCTATCACCTCTCACCTAACAAAAATATTCAACCTTTCTCTCACTTCCGGTATTTTTCCTTCCTCATTTAAG
Source organism: Ranitomeya variabilis (assembly GCF_051348905.1). Taxonomy (NCBI): domain Eukaryota; kingdom Metazoa; phylum Chordata; class Amphibia; order Anura; family Dendrobatidae; genus Ranitomeya; species Ranitomeya variabilis. Next base: position 553,898,818 of record NC_135237.1, read on the forward strand.
CATGCCATCATACATCCATTACTTAAAAAACCATCCCTCGACCAAAACTGTGCCACTAATTATAGACCTGTCTCTAATCTTCCCTTCATCTCTAAACTCCTCGAACGCCTGGTCCACTCTCGTCTTACCCGCTATCTCTCAGAGAACTCTCTTCTTGACCCTCTTCAATCTGGCTTCCGCTCTTTACACTCTACTGAAACTGCCCTCACTAAAGTCTCTAATGACCTACTAACAGCTAAATCTAATGGTCACTACTCCATGCTAATTCTCTTGGATCTCTCCGCAGCTTCGACACTGTGGAACATCAGCTCCCCCTCAATATGCTCCGCTCCATCGGCCTCAAGGACACCGTTCTCTCCTGGTTCTCCTCCTATCTCTCTGACCGATCCTCCCTGTATGTTTTGCTGGTTCCTCCTCTCACCTTCCCCTTACTGTTGGGGTTCCTCAAGGATCAGTCCTAGGCCCCCTCCTCTTCTCTTTGTACACTGCCCCTATTGGACAAACAATCAGTAGATTTGGTTTCCAGTACCATCTCTATGCTGACGACACCCAATTATACACCTCTTCTCCTGTTATCACGCTGACCTTCTTAGAAAACACCAGTGATTGTCTTACCGCTGTCTCTATCATCATGTCCTCCCTCTATCTGAAACTGAACCTGTCAAAAACTGAACTCCTTGTGTTCTCTCCCTCTACTAACCTACAACATGCCCGCTGCCTTGGGGTCATACTTGATTCCGAGCTTTCATTCACTCCTCACATCCGATCACTGACTCGCTCTTCTTATCTGCATCTCAAAAACATTTCTAGAATTCGCCCTTTTCTTACTTTTGACTCTACAAAAACTCTTACTGTCTCACTTATTCATTCTCGTCTGGACTATTGTAACTCTCTACTAATCGGCCTCCCTCTTACCAAACTCTCCCCGCTCCAATCTGTCCTGAATGCTGCAGCCAGGATCCTATTCCTCACCAATCATTACACCGATGCCTCTACCTTGTGCCAGTCATTACATTGGCTACCCATCCACTCCAGAATCCAGTACAAAACTTCTACTCTCATCCACAAATCACTCCATGGGTCAGCACCACCCTTCATCTCCTCTCTGTTCTCAGTCTACCACCCTACCTGTGCCCTCTGCTCCGCTAATGACCTCAGGTTAGCATCCTCAATAATCAGAACCTCCCACTCCCATCTCCAAGACTTACCACTGCTGCTCCAATTCTTTGGAATGCACTACCCAGGTTAATATGATTAATCCCCAATCCCCACAGTTTTAAGCGTGCCCTAAAAACTCATTTGTTCAGATTGGCCTACCGCCTCAACGCATTAACCTAACTATCCCTGTGTGGCCTATTAAAAAATAAAAAAACATAATCAGATTCCTCGCATCATGTTCTCATACACATTATGCAGTTAATAGCCCTTTGTGTCTGTACTGTTATATACTGTACTTAGGCTGATAACTGGTTCATGCAACTTTACATGAACACCCGAGCCTTACACTATGGCTGGTCCAAATAACTAAAGCAATTGTTACCATCCACCTCTCGTGTCTCCCCTTTTCCTCATAGTTTGTAAGCTTGCGAGCAGGGCCCTCACTCCTCCTGGTATCTATTTGAACTGTGATTTCTGTTATGCTGTAATGTCTATTGTCTGTACAAGTCCCCTCTATAATTTGTAAAGCGCTGTGGAATATGTTGGCGCTACATAAATAAAAATTATTATTATTATTGGTTGTGCTTTCACACTCGTGGTAGCATGAGACGGACTCTACAACCCACACAAGTGGCTCAGGTAGTGCAGCTCATCCAGGATGGCACATCAATGAGAGCTGTGGCAAGAAGGTTTGCTGTGTCTGTCAGCATAGTGTCCAGAGGCTGGAGGCACTAACAGGAGAAAGGCCAGTACACCAGGAGACAACCCAGAAACAGGACCGCTATCTCAGCCTTTGTGCGAGGAAGAACAGGAGGAGCACTGCCAGAGTCCTGCAAAATGATCTCCAGCAGGCCACAAATGTGCATGTGTCTGCACAAATGGCTAGAAACTGATTCAATGAGGATGGTCTGAGTGCCACAGATGGGGGTTGTGCTTGCAGCCCAACACTGTGCAGGACGCTTGGCATTTGCCACAGAACACCAGGATTGGCAAATACGCCACTGGCACCCTGTGCTCTTCACAGATAAAAGCAGGTTCACACTGAGCACATGAGACAGATGTGACAGAGTCTGGAGACGCCGTGGAGAGCAATCTGCTGACTGCAACATCCTTCAGCAAGACCGGTTTGGAAGTGGGTCAGTAATGGTGTGGGGTGGCATTTCTTTGAAGGGCCGCACAGCCATCCATGTGCTCACCAGAGGTAGTCTGACAGCCATTAGGTATCGAAATGAGATCCTCAGACCCCTTGTGAGACCATATACTTTGGTGGTTGGCCCTGGGTTCCTCCTAATGCAGGACAATGCCAGACCTCATGTGACTGGAGTGTGTCAGCAGTTCCTGCAAAATGAAGACACTGAAGCTATGGACTGGCCTGATCTGTGGGTGAAATTTGTAAGCTGCTTCTGAGGGCATACTGTGCCCTATATTCTGTGGGTGAAATTTTTATCTCTGGAATTTTTATGCTATTCATTAACTTCTAATTTTCCAGTCATTGCTATGTGACAGAACCCCTTTAAGTCATTCCCTATTCAGATTTATTTGCATTGCAATTGTCCTGCTCTTACTCCTATTTAGCATACTATTCCAGCATTTTCAGCCATTCTAAAGCACCGAAGTTCTGGTCCCAATTGACTTTTACTTGGTTCAGATCTGGGGTCAAGATCGGACCCTAAGAAAACTTTTCAGTGTGTGTTCATCGAACCTAGCAACATCTCTAATCTGTAGTAGTCTAAGGGATAACCTTTCTCCTTTTAGAGAGTAACAGGTCAAGCTTGGCATGTCAGAATGAGAAGACTTAAAAGCCACACATGTTCCTCTAGGAAATTAAATATGCAAATTGTCTCTTTAGAGAGATAGAGGACTTGTGCCACCTATTGAAAGTAGCAATCCTAAAAGTCATTACCATGCTTGACTTTTAAGTCTCATCCTTCTGACAAGTGTGAGGCAGTGATCGGTGTTAAATCCGAGGGTCGCTATATGTCCCCCAGGATGTGCAAGAAGCATATGGAGGACATGGCAGTGCATTGAAATAACAGGCATAGCTGTGATTGCAATGCAAAATAAAAGTGAGTATTGGTCTTGGGCATGCTATGTGTCCAGGGCAGATACAAAAAACAGACTACAGGATGGCAGTGGGCAGTCTTTTTCCTCCCTGGCCCCAGGTTTTCCATTCTTTTCTAAAAACTCCTGCAGCAGAGGGTTGAGTGTGTCAGTGTGGAGTTTGCATCAAGCAGAGCAGATGGCTCTGCAAAAACTTAGCCGGTGTGAGGCAACACAGAGCCAAGCAGAGTGAACTCCTGGCACCCCACAGTGTGATACAGTGGTGCAGTCACCCTCGGGAACAAGACGCACTTATGGACTGTCGTGTTACCAGGCTGCAATCCGGAGAATACCGTGTGCTGTGCACTATATGAGTTTGGACATTAAACACTTTTTGATTTGAACTTTGCTGGGTCACTCCCTCATCACTGCACAGCATGGATACCGCTGCACTGCACAAGTCAGGCTTGACCTGTCACTCTCCACAAGGAGAAATGTTACCTCTTGGACCATAGCCCAAATCCATTAACTTAGCCAAATCAGAACTCATACTTTGCACTGATGAAGGGCAATAACCCTGTGTCTACAAATTGACATTCTCAGTTGTCTTTTATCCTAAGTCATATTGCAAGGCTCGTTAAAGGGACAATAGTAACTTTTAGAATTGCTGTTTCCAATTGGTGACGCTAGAATTCAAGTGGTCTTCTTCTCTGAATAGACCACTTGCATATCTGTTGTAGTGAAAGAGTTAATTCTTAAAAGTATAAATACCTGACTGTAACAAAGATTGGAGTCAAGACTTACAGAAACATTACAAGGATGACAAAGTATAAAAAAATGAATTGCTCTGATAGCATAATAAGTAAAATTAAAGGTTAAAATATCTGCATGAAAAAAATAATATTAAAATAAAATAACAATTCAGCATAAAAATAAGAATTTTAGATTTTTTTTAATCCTATCTGTTCTTTTTAATAAGGGCCAATTATTCCCTCATTTTATGCAAATAACCTACACACTGACAGGCGCATCACCTGATCTGTGGTCACAACAGCTGCATGTTTCAATTAGCAGGTCCCTAGAACAATCTTAACATACCCAAGGGACAGCACTAGTGCACATAATAAGGGAACGACATTATTATACCAGGATGAGGAGAAAAATGCAGCTGCCCTGAAGAAAATTCAGCTTCAAAAGCAAATATCAGTGGAGTGCATTTACTACAAGTCAGAGACTAAGAAAAAGTACAAGAAAATGTTCACTTGCAAATGGTTGATACCTTTTAATGGCTAACTGAGAAGATGGTAACAAATTTCAAGCTTTCAAGACTACTCAGGTCTCTTCATCAGGCAAAGACTAATACCCAATCTATGCCTGATGAAGAGACCTGAGTAGTCTCGAAAGCTTGCAATTTGTTACCATCGTTTCAGTTAGCCATTAAAAGGTATCAACCACTGAGGACTCTCAATTCTAAATATTTTTCTATCTACGGCTAACAGTACGCAGATATATATCTTTCCTGTATCAACCTGCAAATGGAAATGAAAGGTTTTGTCCATCTTTTGGAATATATATATTTTTTCCATACATTTCAATAATAATTTTTTACCAGTTGTGATGAATTCAAAATTTAGCATCATTTAACTTTTACAAACAGTTTCATTTCCTGTACATTCAACTTAGATCGAGTAGGAAAGTTCGGACACGTGGATGTTCTGGTCCGTCAATTTTGGATGAACTTTATAAAAAAGTTTGGTTCGGGTACCAGAACAGTACCCAAACTCTTGATCACCAACCTGGACCCCATTTATGTGAATGGGGGGCCCGAACTTTGTGACTTTGTGACAGTGTAGGAAGCACAAGCTCTTACCAGCAGTACTAGCATGGCTGTGATTGGCCAGCGCACCTTATGACCTCCCTATATAAAGGCTGGGTCATGGATTGCACCAACATTCTGTTCCTCGTGTACTTTCATTGTGGATTTCTGTGACATATCAGCCTCATGTTGTGTTCCATATAAGATTCATACTCTGTGTCTGAAAAGACTGTTCCTGTGTGGCAAAGCAGCCTTTTGTAGACTGCCATAAAAGACCGTACTTGTGTGCCATACCAGAACTGTGTAGACTAGTGTTGAGCATTCCGATACCGCAAGTATCGGGTATCGGCCGATACTTGCGGTATCGGAATTCCGATACCGAGTTCCGATATTTTTGTGATATCGGAAATCGTAATCGGAAGTTCCCAGTGTATGGTTCCCAGGGTCTGGAGGAGAGGAGACTCTCCTTCAGGCCCTGGGATCCATATTCATGTAAAAAATAAATAATAAAAATAAAAAATATTGATATACTCACCCGTCCGGCGGCCCCTGGACCTTAGCGGTGTTAACCGGCAGCCTCCGTTCCTAAGAATGCAGTGTTTAGGACCTGCGATGACGTCACGGCTTGTGATTGGTCACGTGAGCGGTCACATGAGCGGTCACGCGACCAATCACAAGCCGCGACATCATCGAAGGTCCTTCACTCGCTCATTCTTAGGAACGGAGGCTGCCGGTTAACACCGCTAAGGTCCAGGGGCCGCCGGACGGGTGAGTATATCCATATTTTTTATTTTTATTATTTATTTTTTACATTAATATGGATCCCAGGGCCTGAAGGAGAGTTTCCTCTCCTTCAGACCCTGGGAACCATAAGGGATACCTTCCGATACTTGTGTCCCATTGACTTGAATTGGTATCGGGTATCAGTATCAGCGATATCCGATATTTTTCAGATATTGGCCGATACAATCCGATACCGATACTTTAAAATATCGGAAGGTATCGTTCAACACTAGTGTAGACTGCCCTAACAGCCTGTACTTGTGCACTCTGAGGCAAACTATCCTATTGCCCTGTTGCATAAAAAGCTTCTACTCTTTGTAAAAAAAAAATTTTACTATGTGCCATAAAAACCTGTTGCTCTGTGGCATAATATCCTTGAGTAGAGTGCTCGATTCCAGCCTCTTGCCTACGAGGTATTTTTTTTTGGAGGAAAAACATAAAGAGATCAGCAAATAAGGGATGTGAACGTGGCTTTGCTACTGGTGGTGATTGTGTAGCTGCTGCAGGGACAAGACCTGGTCGATCTGCACCTGTTACGTGTCCAACTGCAACACCTTCCTTGAGTGCACATAGGTGACAGGATGTTCAACATTATTTAGTAGGCCCAAATGGTGAGGGCAAAACATGTGAAGGCCACGTTAGATTGGATGGCTGAGATTGCTTCCAGTTCCTTCACATTTTCTTCCACCCAGTCCTCTGCAAAAAGAGTTTAGTTTGAACCTGAGGACCTTAGTCATCATTCTTTCACCTCACCCCCTTGCAAATCATCCAAGCAGTCTGAGTTCCATGTCATGCAGCAGTATCTTCTGCTCTTTGATGAGTCCGCTGGCTGGGGTTCCATGGCCCATCCACTTTGCCCTGCCCCCAAAATGGAAGAGACTGAGTGCACTGACACCCAACAATTCATTCTGTCAGAGAATGAGAGCATGGGAGGGCCTGTACACATGATCAGCGTACCACCGCAGAACATCTCTAGAGATGAGGAAACAGGTGCCAACTGCAGCGACTTCCAGCAGTGTCCCGACTATCACGGAGGACAGGGATCAGGACTGGGTGGAAGATGATGCCGGGGTTGATAAGGTCCTCAACTCCACATAGATCAAGGTGGCTCATAGGGACTTGTGCAGTTCGGAGAAAGAGCAGGTGGTCATGCTTCACAATCAGCACAGCAAAAGAGGGAGCAGGGTGGAAAAGCACAATGGCCGGCCTATAGCCAGTGCATTGTCTGCTACTACCCCCGTGCCAAGGGACAAAGCCCCCAAAAGCCAGCTCAAAGGAGCTCCCTGGTGTGGGACTTCTTCACCCAATGTAGTGAAGACAAGCGGAAGGTGTAAATATTCTAAATCTGAGCACCAGCTGCATTATCAGGCATCTCAAATGCAAGCATAAGGTATAGTGGTATACAAATCCTAAAAAAAATGAAAAATCTATTATCTATCATCTATTTTCTATCTATTATTCATCCATCTATCTATTATTTATCTATCTATTGTTTATCTATTATTATCTATCTATTAAACAATATATCTATCCATTATACAATCTATCTATTATCTATCTTATCTATTCTATTTCTATTATTTATCTATTATATATTATCTATTATCTATCTATCATCTATTTGTCTATTGTCTAATATATATTTATCTATCATCTATTATCTATCTTTCTATCAAAAAGTTAATTTGTTTCAGTTCTTCAATACAAAAAGTAAAACTCATATATTATATACAGTCCTTACACACAGAGTGATCTATTTCAAGTGTTTATTTCTGTTAATGTTGATGATTATGGCTTACAGCCAATGAAAACCCAAAAGTCATTATCTCAGTAAATTAGAATAATTAACAAAAAACACCTGCAAAGGCTTCCTTAGCATTTAAAAAGGTCCCTTAGTCTGTTTCAGTAGCTCTACAATCATGGGGAAGACTGCAGACTGCAGATGTCCAGAAGGCATCACTGACACACTCCACTAGGAGAGTAAGGTTATGTGCACATGTTGCTGATTCATGTGAAGATTTTTGCGCACCATTTTTGCAAAATCTGTAGGAAAAATTCACTGTGGATTACCTGCAGATTTACCGTGGATATCCTGCAGTTTTTGTGCTGATTCAACCTGCGGTTTTACACTTGCGGATTCCGATTGAGGAGCAGGTGTAAACCGCTGCGGAATCTGCACAAAGAATTGACATTCTGTGGAAAATACAACACAGCATTTTCGTGCGGTATATTCTGCATCATGGGCACTGCGGATTTAGTTTTCCATACGTTTACTTAGTACTGTAGAACGCATGGAAATCTGCTGCAAATTCACAGTGGCCAATCCGCTACAGATCCACAGCAAAATCCGCAATGTGTGCACATAGCCTAAGCCACAAAAGGTCATTGCTAAAGAAGCTGGCTGTTCACAGAGTGCTGTATCTAAGCATATTAATGAAAAGTTGAGCGGAAGGAAAAAGTGTGGTAGAAAAAGGTGAACAAGCAACCAGGATAACCACAGCCTTGAAAGGATTGTTAAGAAAAGGCCATTCAAAAATTTGGGAGAGATTCACAAGGAGTGGACTGCTGCTGGAGTCATTGCTACAAGAGCCACCACACACAGATGTATCCAGGACATGGGCTACAAGTGTCACATTCCTTGTGTCAGCCACTCATGACCAATAGACAACGCCAGAAGCGTCTTACCTGGGCCAATGAGAAAAAAAAAACTGGACTGTTGTCAGTGGTCCAAGGTGTTGTGTTCAGATGAAAGTACATTTTGCATTTCATTTGGAATTCAAGGTCCCAGAGTCTGGAGGAAGAGTGGAGAGGCCACAATCCAAGCTGCTGGAGGTCTAGTGTGAAGTCTCCACAATCAGTTATGGTTTGGGGAGCCATGTCATCGGCTAGTGAAGGTCCACTGTGTTTTATGAAGAAGATCTAAGTCAGCGCAGCCGTCTACCAGGAAATGTTAGAGCACTTCATGCTTCCCTCTGCTGACAAGTTTTTGGAGATGAAAATTTCATTCTCCAGCAGGACTTGGCCCCTGTCCACACTGCCAAAAGTACCAATACCTGGTTTACACACAACAGTATCACTGTGCTTGATTGGCAGCAAAATCACCTGACCTTAACCCCATAGAGAATCTATGGAGTATTGTCAAGAGGAAGATGAGACACCAGACCCAACAATACAGACGAGCTGAAGGCTGCTATCAAAGCAACCTGGGCTTCCAAAACCCCTCAGCAGTACCACACGCTGATCATGCAGCTGACCACCATTTTACTGAATTTGTATGGTCCAAGAAGAGGTTAGCAAATTATTATATTACTCACCTTGCCTCTTCCCCATCCCTGCCACTGCAGCTTCCAGCCTCCTGCCTAAGGCACCTGCTACAGGGCTGATCTCCTCTTCCCTCTGCTCCGGTTCTTCTGGCTCAGGCTAGATGTCTGTGCACATTCTTACACTGGCATGAGGCAGAACACTTCATGACATCAGAGCATGCTTCAAGGCTTGGAGATGCCAGCAAAGAAGGAACAGGAGGGAAGCAGGTGCTGTAGGAAGCCAGTGTGGACTGACGAGGTGCTGCAACCGGCAGGCACAGGAGAGAGGTGAGTATGACATTTTATTAGTGTTTAACCCCCTTCACATCAATATAAAATATATAATTTATGGTAATATACTTTGCAGTCGGGAGACCTCAGAGCATAACAAAGAGTAATTTAGTGGTTTAGTTTTTTAGTTTTTTAGTGGTAATCAGGAGAATCAAATTTCCTGTCTGAATTTGACTGAAACTGCTGAATTCAGATTTTGGCAGATTGGTTTATGTCTAATGTACAGATAAATACAATAGATAGAGGACATACTTGTAGGTAGACCGATAGCTAAATTGGTGCATTTTACATTAAATATATTTGATATCTGTGTTTTTTTCATACTTTTTTTTATACTTTTCATAAGTATCCATATATAACTAAGTAAATAAGACACAGCCCCATAGAGTCACATTGTGCTCCGTGCCAGCTGTTATCCAGGCGCATTGTGTAAATTACAATTTCCTCTTTATTTTTCCGTGTGCTTATTGATAGGACATTCATGACCTTCATGTGATTCTGAAGCGCTCTAACACCGTAATCATTTTATCATGTTTTTTTTATGTTGTCTTCAGATCATTCATCAAAGAAAAAAATCTAGAACTTCTTGACAACAGGAGGAATCGTCCATTATGGTGTGCGGTATCTCGTGACACATGCGTCTACATTAAAAGGCAACAAAACTCAAAGACTTGAGAGGAAAATGCCTTGAAGCATGGGAGTATTGATCTACATTACTTTATAACTGGAAGACTTAATTAAAGATTGAATTTACATTAGACTAACTAGCTGTATCTTCTACCTTCTACGGGGGTGTCATGACATCTCAATGACTATGGAAGTCTTTCTAGTTGGAGGAGTCATCGTACATGGCACATTGCGAAGAAACCTTTCCTTCAGGAGATACTGTAAATTTTCTTCACCCTTGTATACATTGGATTCAAAATGTAAATTATCATTTCACATTTCTGAGAAAAAGGAACTGAACCTAATGGCACCTGCCAGTGTTTACTTGTGTCCTTTTCTTTGTTACTTTGTTGCTTTCCCATAGCGACATGCAAGCTCTTTTGAATATTAATAGTAAATCATTTTATAAACATTCTCATGTGGTGTCTGAGAAACAAGGACCTTTGGATTTGATTCATAGGTGAAGATGTTTTTGTTTGCCCCTTTGGAACTATTGCCTTAGCTGAATTGTGGTTTATGACTATTGTATGACCAGTTGACCACACTTTAGTATACCTCTTCCCGACATCGGACGTACTATACCGTCCGATGTCGGGTCCCCTGCTTTGATGTGCGCTCCGGCGGTGAGCGCACATCAAAGTCGCGACATGTCAGCTGTTTTTTACAGCTGACATGTGCGCGCAATAGCGGCGGGTGAAATCACGATCACCCGCCGCTACTAACTAGTTAAATGCCGCTGTCAAACGCAGACAGCGGCATTTAACTACCGCATCCGGCCGGGCGGCCGGAAATGAGCGCATCGCCGACCCCCGTCACATGATCGGGGGTCGGCGATGCTTGTATATTGTAGCCATAGAGGTCCTTGAGACCTCTATGGTTACTGATCGCCGGTGGCTGTGAGCGCCCCCCTGTGGTCGGCACTCACAGCACACCTGCAATTCTGCTATATAGCAGCGATCTGATGATCGCTGTTATGTAGCAGAGCTGATTGTGGTGTGCCTGCTTCTAGCCTCCCATGGAGGCTATAGAAGCATGGCAAAAGTAAAAAAAAAAAGGAAAAAAAAATGTGAAAAAAATAAAAAAAATATAAAAGTTTAAATCACCCCCCTTTCGCCCCAATCAAAATAAATCAATAAAAAAATATCAAATCTACACATATTTGGTATCGACGCGTTCAGAATCGCCGGATCTATCAATAAAAAAAAAGCATTAACCTGATCGCAAAACGGCGTAACGAGAAAAAAAATCGAAACGCCAGAATTACGTTTTTTTGGTCGCTGTGACATTGCATTAAAATGCAATAACGGGCGATCAAAAGAACGTATCTGCACCGAAATGCTATTATTAAAAACGCCAGTTCGGCATGCAAAAAATAAGCCCTCACCCGACCCCAGTTCACGAAAAATGGAGACGCTACGGGTATCGGAAAATGGCGCAATTTTATTTATTTATTTTTTTGCAAAGTTTGGAATTTTTTTTCACCAATTAGGTGAAAAATAACCTAGACATGTTTGGTGTCTATGAACTCGTACTGACCTGGAGAATCATAATGGCAGGTCAGTTTTATCATTTAGTGAACCTAGCAAAAAAAACAAACAAAACACAAGTGTGGGATTGCACTTTTTTTGCAATTTCACCGCACTTGGAATTTTTTTCCCGTTTTCTAGTACATGCCATGGTAAAACCAATGGTGTCATTCAAAAGTACAACTCGTCTCGCAAAAAATAAGCTCTCAGATGGCCAAATTGACGGAAAAATAAAAAAGTTATGGCTCTGGGAAGGAGGGGAGTGAAAAACGAAAACGGAAAAACGAAAAATCCCACGGTCATGAAGGGGTGAGAGAGCTTTTGGGAATGTCATCTGGAAGAAGTTGATAGTTGGTATTTATTATACTACCATGGGATCTTAGCTGTATGCCAAAAGTTATTTTGGCAATAGCTAACTCTCCTGACTCACCAAAACACATGAACATAGGGCTTCGCCAAATGTTCATGTGTTCTCTATAGGGAGAGCAGAGTAAGAATCCTCTGTCAGTGACTTATTTGCCTACAGAATAAAAGCATCAGAATTTGAATTAAAACTTAACAATCTCTTATCTTACTTTATACCATTTTTACTGGCATTTCAGGAGGCCCCACACACCATAGTGGTAGACCATGTGGCTGCTTTGGAGCCCATGAGCTGGACAGGATAAGTGCAAAGTGTCACTGCCCTCCAGCTCTCCCCACATTTCATTTTGGGAGGCATCTGCACCAATGTCATGGACAAGGGATTGAGAAGCACAAAGCACAAGGGGAAAGGCAGTGGTACCACTCGCTGGCACCAATCATGGACCACGGTGTTCAGCCCACCAAGTCATGTGCTTAGATTTAGGTGACATGTGCTTGATCATGCAGGAGATGGCTAGGCTCTTAGTGGTCATGCTCCTGCTGATTTTGGCCTGGCACAGGTTGCATTTTTATGCCTCAGAAATCTCTTTTAAAAAGTTCCAGACTGGGGAACACCTAACTCTTTGATGGAGAAATTCAGGTGTGGCGGTGCTCTGAGGAACCGTTGCACGCCTTCTCCTTCTGGTCACTAGTGTTGAGCATTCCGATACCGCAAGTATCGGGTATCGGCTGATATTTGCGGTATCGGAATTCCAATACCGAGTTCCGATATTTTTGCGATATCGGGAATCGGGATCGGGATGCATATTCATGTGTAAAATAAAGAATAAAAATAAAAAATAGGGATATACTCACCCTCTGACGCGCCCTGGTTGTAACCGCTGCAACCGGCAGCCTCCGTTCCTAAAAATGAGCGAGTGAAGGACCTGCGATGACGTCACGGTCTTGTGATTGGTCGTGTAACCGCTCACATGACCGCTCACGCGACCAATCACAAGCCGCGACGTCATCGAAGGTCCTTCACTCGCTCATTCTTAGGAACGGAGGCTGCCGGTTGCAGCGGTTACAACCAGGGCGCGTCAGAGGGTGAGTATATCCCTATTTTTTATTTTTATTCTTTATTTTACACATGAATATGGATCCCAGGGCCTGAAGGAGAGTTTCCTCTCCTTCAGACCCTGGGAACCATCCAGGATCACTTCCAATATTTGTGTCCCATTGACTTGTATTGGTATCGGGTATCGGTATCGGCGATATCCGTTATTTTTCGGATATCGGCCGATACAATCCGATACCGATACTTTCAAATATCGGAAGGTATCGCTCAACACTACTGGTCACCCGACTTCCTCTTCCCGTCTGTTTTGATGGTGCCTATGCCTTCCCCTCACCTAAGCTGTCTAAAAAAAAACCCAATGCTTTTTTTGGAGTATAATATACCACCTAAGTCTACCACATAGCACGTATTACTTTAAGGATGAGTGATTGAATACATCAAATTTATTCAACTCTTTTTTGGAGTGGTATGTACTGCTGAAATGTACCATAAAGCACATAATACGCTATGGATGACAATATAGTAATTTTTTTCACTCCGTTCAAAAATGTAGTGACGTGCAGCAGAAATATATTTGGCAATGGACTGCAAAGTCCTAAGCCCTGCCTAGCGACTGTATTGTGCCAATCTTTCTGCTCCTGCAATGGTCCCTCCCTAGGCTAAATGCAGAATTTGTCTAATACACACAGCAAAGCACAGATTAGCCCTTACAAGGGCTGTTGGTATGATGATTCAGAATCAGCATCAGTATCAACACTAGAGGAATATGATTCATTCATCTGTGCACACACAGCCCTGGACAAGTACTCTCTCCCTCCAATAACAACTGTCAGTGAGCTGTGAAATGGCGCCAGTATGCCAAGTGTGGCAGTGCTTGTTCTTTTATAACCCCTGATGATGTTATACAGCCAGCACATCACAGTACTGCCACTACAAAGATGGCTACAGCATTACAGTGACTCACAGTCAATCTCTGTATGCTTTTGGGCTGTGTAACAGGCACCAAACATGTAGGCCAGGGGTTTCGAGTTTCAAATTTGAGCATTGGCTAATGCTTGCTGTATGTCAAGCACATCTGAGCACCCAGATACTCAGATAGTATTAGCCAAGTATCATCGAGAACATTCACTCACCAATAGTAAAAGCCTGATAAAAAAAATATGATGGCGACATCAAATGCCTGCGATCTTAAGGAGAAAGATATCATAACCTTTTGAAACTGAAGCTACATCCCACAATCCCATATGAGGTCATCAAGAGGAGGTGTAACATAAATGCTGATAAAAAGAAAAGGCAAATTGTGATCTCTTAATATAGGTGGTAGTATATCCGCGCTAAATGAAGGAATATGTTTATTCCGAAATGCGTTGGAATTGGTCCATTGCGCTATCCATAGCCAGTCACGTGTGTTACCACGTGACCGTGACGTCACGCAAGGTCCTGCACTGTCAGGAGACCGAGCGGCTATTCAACACAGCGCTCATCTACTCCACGCTACTGACCAGAAGTGACGGCTTTCGGTGAGTTCTGCCACCGGCCCGGGCAGCACTCACTATCCGCACTATTATTGATAACAAATTTATTTGTATCCATCATACGGATAATCTTTACAAGAACTGAGGAGTGAAGAAACAAACCAGGTTATACGAGGTAAAGTTTTCCCAGTAATACCTCAGGACTTCCTCTAGAATTTTTATGTGTGTTACATGCGGTTTTATACTTTTTTATATTAATATATGCGCTTTCATACCATTGAACGATACTGTATATGTTTATTCCTTAGTATCTATTCCTTGATGGGACTTACACTGCTGAGAGCCCAGTAGGTGCAGGAAAATGTGAAGGTCTTCATTGTGTGTTTTTTAAGGTAAATACATAATTAGAACTATTTAATAACCTAAATAAGAGGGGCCTTTCTTTGACTATTGCCTTATATTAATAACAAGAAAGGGGGATTATCTCTAGCGCGGATATATTACCACCTATATTATCCTTAGTATCCGACACAGACGAGTGGCACGGTGTCAGTATCTGCTGCAAGGTTTTAGTGTAGCAAGCGCCACTGGTAATTAAATATAATCTCTATTCAAATTGGGATCTCTGTTCAATGCTAAAGAAGATACATACCAGTGAATGCTTGCTCCACGTTAACCAGAAGTTTTTCAATCAGATTGCTTTCAACCGCTAAGCCCTGAGACATCTCTCTGACCAGCATCTGGTAAGTTTCTTTGGTAATTTTTTTTTATTTTATATAATTGTATACACTGTATTGTTTTATCCCTTTTTCAAAATATTTTGTATATTTTTTGTAAATAGTGCCTATTTTTCTGTATTAAAAATTAAATTTAGTAGTTCTGCTCATTTTGTTCTGTAAACCACACCCCTGAAGTAATACACTACCTGGGAGGTTTCCAATCGACCTGTATAATGATTAGTGGTGGCAGCTAATAATTTTTCTTCAGTTATGGTGGAACTGAAAGTGACCAAGGTCGTACAGTTGTGTATATACAATATGTTCACTTTAATTCTCCAATAACCGGCCTATTAGTGGAAACAGCCTTTTCCTTTTCCATTAATCATTGGTCAAATGCGTAATTGTCCTGATAATAGGGGGAAACAGAGGGCTGTCCATGACAAAATGGTAAGAGCGGGGTGGTTTAGCGTGAACCCCTTGGCTGTGATCTTTGAAAAGTAGTGTCTGATGAATGGCGTTCTCTCCCATGCATCTCACCACAAATCTTACTCAAGGAGTGGAGTAAGATTCCTAGCTTAAAGGTCAGCCAGGGCCATAGTCGTGGCTGAGCTATCCGGGCTTTGAATGCCCTGGCCTCCCTCTACATAAAAATCATGTTCCTTTGTCAGCTCACCTGCCGTTCCACTCTGCACTGGCAGGTCTTCTCCTCGGCTCCAATCGGACTGCTCCAGTCCCTTGGGAAATAATGGAGACATGGTCGAAGTAATACTTTAAACACAAAACTTTACTTCCATTTATTTGCAGCTCAAACAGTTCCATTACAGCGGTTACATCAGGTTTCACAGTGCACGTCATTTCAGCTTTCCCTCTAATCCTCTCCTCCTCACTCGGCTTGAGCCCAGGTCCTACCGTCTCATACGGAATTTCAGCGTCCTGCCTGTCCAGATTTCTTGCCTTATGTGGGATTTCCCTCTGCCATTTCACCCCGGCTCTGAGGGCATTAGTCCACGCAAACATCTGCCACATGGCGAGTGACCTGCCCGTCTTTCCTGCCGTGTCTACTTTAAATTAATCTTCCTTACTAAAGCTGATGATGCTTGTATGGCTTTGGCCAAGCTGGTAATGGGTTTCTGGATGGCTGGGCATTATGCTTGGGAATGTTGCAGGGTCTAACTGTTGCTCGTGCTAACAGCCCACCCGAGCTCTATGGGCTCCCAGGCATGTCTTCCACCAACCAGGAAGCTCCCCTATACTTATCACAGTGACCCCTCCTACAGTAACTATCTACACTGAATTCCCCCTTCTAGTGGTCAATTTCCGCACTACGCTTTCCCTATACACATTACAATTATAAGAACAATAGATACATTATAGATAGATATATACATATATACGATTATAAACTGAAGAAGGCATAGAGGTTAAGAAGAATTCCCGCAACCCCCTTATACTAGCATAAGGAGCACCACTGCTTGTCATGAATTAGATGAGCTGCAGCTTCACTTCCCCACCAGCTCCTTCCATTTTTCCATTCCTGGGAGAAAATGGAGTGAAAAAACTTTGAGGTGCAGGACTTTTCAAAAGACTTTACACCGAAATTTGTAGAATTAGTAGGTGGTTAAATCAGGACTCAAGAGCTTTTATATTAGTCAGTGGGAAAAATGGACTCACATGCTTTCATTATTAGTGGGTGAAAGAAACAGGACTTGCAGCCATTTTTATTAATAGGCAAGAAAAGCAGGGCTCATTGGCTTTCTCTATTAGTAAGTGGGGGAGAGCAGGACTCACAGGATTTCATTTTAAGTGGAAAGCAGAAGTGATATAATGTCTCTATTAATACATGCAGGAATCATGTGTCATGGGATTTCTCCATCAGTAGGCGGGAGAAGCAAGAGCAGACAGCTTTCTTTATTAGTATTAGTAGGTGTTGGAGGAAGAACTCACACAACCAATTTTTTTTCATTAATTGTGATAAGGTTTATTAAAATGTTTGTTTGATTAGGAGGGTTGGAAAGCAGGATTTTCAAAATAGCTCTTTTTGCAGATGGGGTAAGCATGACTCACAAGCGTTCTCCAATATTAGGCTAGAAAATCAGGCTGAGAGGTTTTCTCTATGAAAAGGCGAAGGAAGCTGTCTTTATGAACCTGGGGTCAGACTGTCATATATTCTATCATCTAAGAGAATCCAGTCTGTTATGCAAATGACACTCTGATCGGAGTCTCATCAGAGGTTGATCAGAGTGTGATCATAATCTGCTCCAATTTTCTCAGATGAGAAGATGAAGCAAAAATGTTTTTCCATCTTCTCCATTTTGTCAGTCCATGGAAATCAGAACACACTCAGATGTCATCCGAGTGAAGTCCGATATTCTCCACTGACTCATTGACTTCCATGGTAGAGCGCAATCCGATAAAAGGAACAACATTGAACATTCTGCAATTTTTTTTAATACTTTTGTGGTTTCCTGATGGAGTCATAGCACTCCGAAACGCTTTGAATAAAGCCATTTTTTCATCTGAATATCCATTTGGACTTCTATCATTCAAGCAGCGCAGAGTTATTCCACCTTTTTATCTGATTTTTCTTACTCTGACAGACTCTGGGGGAAATAAATCAGACATGCGTTTGGCCCCATAGCATAATATTGGTTCAAGTGTGGTGTGATCCAATGTTGTGTTGGATCACACTTGGACCGAAAATGTGGTCATCAGCACGAGCATTTTATAGTAAAGCTTCATTAAAAGGTTTTCTTGTGAGGAAGTGGGAAGTTGGGGCTCACAGATCATCACAATCACAATCAAACTCAATTGCGCTAGTATAGTAAAAGAAGTCAATATTTATTTTTTTTAGCAAACTCTGTATTTAAAGTAATTTCCATTGTCAAAATGTGAACTTTCTGTTGGAAAATACAAAAAATAATTGTTAACATTTGGAGGTTGAACATCCATCCATATCTTATTAAACGGATCTGTTAAAAAATAAACACTTTGGTTTCCGTTTTGAATCCATTTTTGTTCTATTTGTAGTGATGAATTAGTGTATGGTCATCTGTTTATACTCTCTGACTGCAAAAAGAAAGAAATTATTAATTTTTAGAAAACTTGATTTACGTGCAGTAAGATTATATCCCTTTGAGTACTAATAAGAAATGAGTGGATCAAGTAAAATATGAATTTACCTATTGCGTAATTTTTCCTGAAAAATTCAGATAGCATAGAAGTTTTTCTTAGCAAATGTAATATCCCTTATAATGCTTTTTGGCCTTTCCAGACCCTAGAGCATAACAAGCAAAATATGTAAAAAATTATAAAAAATACTCATACTCCTCTTACCACTTACCTCTCCGGACTCTCTACTCCTCACCACCACCCGTCTGGTTCTTGTTGCATCTTCAGATTGGCGTTTGCTGTGCTGAAAACCCCGGGCCTTGGTTGTTAGCTCAAGGCCTCCAGGTTTGTTACACCTTGGAGGTTCCCTCACATGTGCCCAGAAACAGTGACATCATGATCATTGACCTTGGCAGCCCTTCCATGCCTAGAAAACCTGGAAGCCTTGGTCTTGGTCAAGCGACCAGGGCACTGGAGATTTTAGAGTTCCTGACACCAACCTGAAGGACCAGACTGGTGGCAGTGAGTGGCGGAGGGGCCTACAGAGGTGACTAAAAGGTTTTGTTTATATTTTTTTACATTTTGATGTCTTTTTATAATTCGGAAAAAATGGCTTGCAGTGTCCCCCATTTTGCTGAGTCCGCGCAAAAGGGAATTACAAAAAAAAATCTGCATTTTGGCAAATTGAGATTTTTGTAGCATTCGAGTAGAAATCAATTTCACTCTAATTTTTTCACTCAACTCTGGTAACAATGGTATTTTAAACAATAATTAGCTGGGAAACCAGAGGGGCCATGTAAGGTCTTATTTTTTTATAACAGTAACAGTTTCAAGTTAATCCCAACTAAAGAATCTTCATGAACGTGAAGAATGAGACAATTTTAGCATCTGCAGCATGAAATCTTGCTATTTTTTCCCGGATACTAAAGTATCATGTGTCATCGGTAAGTGGCATGCAAATGAACGTGAAGTTCTGTCTGTGCAATTCATCAACAAAGGATGTGAGGAGCCTTCCTGATTGCTAATATTCGCAGTTGTTTAAATATAAAATGGGAACTTGTGAAAATATTCTCGGAAATTAGAAGAGAAAAGTGGCGTGATAGCTACATGAACTAATTAGGGTGTCATGTTATTAAGCTCTCAATTACTAATTGGAGGCTTAAAAATGAAAATAATATGAAAGAAATATATAGAGAAAAATTATCTGGTCATAAAATGCTAGGACAATTTCTTCTTGATGAATGTATAAAAATCAAGTTCCTCCAAGAAAATAGACTCATTGAAGAAAATTTTGAAATTGAACCTTGAGTTATGAATAATGCTAATTTTGCTTGGTTGCAAAACAAAGTTTTGCTGATGTCTCATATCCCCCCAAAATATATGAAAACATATAGCCTTCAACACTTTATTTAATGTCATGTTCCCTAGATACAGTGTATCTCCAATTAGACTAGGGTCATGCCTTGGTCCATTGCAAATAAAATACAGCAGGTGTGATGTCTCACCCGGTGAGGTGAATCCTTGGAACCCTTGGACCAAATGAGCAGTTATTGACCACCTTTAGCAGATGATGTTGAAGCAGCAAGATGTTGTATCCCACCAAGATTCTTTGTTTGAAGGATTTTCATATATTCTTCTTTGGAAAATTCTTCCAGTTTTGTGAGATTCCTGGGTCGTTTTGCATGCACTGCTCTTTTGAGGTCTAGTCACAGATTTTCAATGATGTTCAGGTCAGTGGATTGTGAGAGCCATTGAAAAACCTTCAGCTTGCACCTTTTGAGGTCATCTATTGTGGATTTAGAAGTATATTTAGGATCATTATCCATTGGTAGAAGCCATCCTCTTTTCATCTTCAGCTTTTTTACATTTGGTGTTATGTTTGCATCAAGAATTTGTTGAAATTTCATTGAATCCATTCTACCCATGAAATGTTTACAGTGCCATTGGTGAGGATGCAGGAGAGGTTTTCATCTGATGACTCTTCCATGAAGGCCATATTTGTACAGTAGTCATTGAACAGTATAACAATGTACCACAACTTCAGAGTCAAGCAGGGCTTCAAATTTACCTCTCTAGCAAATCTTTGAGCAGCTCTCTTTTGCTTGGTATTCAAGACTTTATCTTGAACTCAACTCTTACTGTTAACTGCCATTTCTTACTTACATTTCAAACTGAAGAAAGCACACCTTGAAAACACTTTTCTATCTTCTTATAACCTTAACCGGCTTTGTCGGCCTCCACCATTTTCATTTTCATAGTGCTAGGCAGCTGCTTAAAAGAACCCATGGCTGCTATTATTTGGCACAAGATTAGGGGAGGCTGGATTTTTATAAAGCTGGGAAATTTGCATCACCTGGCCTTTCTTAACGATGATTGTGAACAAGCCATAACCCTAACAGGTGTAATGAATGGAAATGGAGGCACTGATGTTACAGTGTACATTCATTTATTGCAATTTTATGGAACCACGGGACCGCTGTCCGGGGGGTTCCGAAGGGGGCGTGACTATTCGAGCCCCAGACACCCAAAGTAAGACCCATCAAACAGGGTTGAATTGAAATGCCTGAGGGACACAGGTGCTACCTTCAGTTAGACCCCAGAAACGTGGAAGCTGACCCAGCAGAACAGGTGGACTGGCTGTTATTGTGGGTAGCAAAGCACTCGGCTGATGGCAGGCAAAATAGTTAGATAGTGAGCTGGAGCGGGTAAGAATTGGTGCAGGAAGTTCAGACAATGTCCTAAGAGGCGTAGGGAGGCACGGCTGGCACAATGAGCAGACAAATGGAAATAGAAGGATACTGGCGGAATGCTGACACCAAGCTACGGGGAACCTGGGAATAGCAACAGGAAGCACTTGTTTCTCAGGCACCTCCCTAAGGGCAGAGGAGCCTGATATAATTTGAGACACTAGCCATTGGCTGAAAATGGTGCACTGTCTCTTTAAAAGACGTGCGCGCAGAGTCCAGGAAGCAGCAGCAGAAGCAGACAGTGCGGGACATGAGATGGGAGCCCCAGGAGACCAGTGTCCCCACCGGGCACCATGCAGAAGCCGTGACCCCAAGGCCACAGGTGAGGACCGGGGAGCAGAACAGGATGGAGGCACTACAACAGGTTAATTAATATCTGAAACCTTGGACAAAGCACACAAATTTCCAAGTGTGCCCAAACTTTTGCATAGGCCCATTCTCCGTTTTGTAAATGTTAAAATGTAAAGATGAAAAAAAAATATATCATACCGTATATATTTTACCTAAAATACAAAGGAAATGTGTCAGCGTTAACTTTAGGCCTTTTAGAGATCATTTAATCTTCAACTTGCCTAACTGTTCACAATAGCAGTAATTTTCACCATGGGTGCCCAAACTTTTACATGCCACTGTAAATGCACACAGATAAGGCTTGTATAAATTGCCAGTCATTTTTCCATGGATTTCACTGTACAGAAAAAATGCACGAAAAATTCAGTAACCCTAAAACAATGTCCTTACCTTCCTAATCGAGCATATGTCCTTGGAAAACTGAGTAAAAAACAAAAGTGTCACTTCTTCAGCATCTGCTGTTGCAACATCTGCTTCTATCACAAGATGTTGCCGTATTTAATCATGTGTTGAAGCTGGTGATGAAGGAGTCGTCAGGAGGACAAGAAGCTTTGGGTGGCGTAGGCTCTGTCCAGCCACTAAGATTAGGGTAACTGGGACCTATCGTGTCATTCATACTGGCGGTATGGGCATGTGTAGTCCAGCAAAAGCAATAAACTCCCTGCCTTGGTCAAGTGGAAAGCATCACTTTACTCTGGTTTGCTGTTGCTTCTCAGCTCCTGTTTTGTGTATTAGTTTCCTTTTCTGACCTCGGCTCATTTAGTGACTACTATTGTATCTTCTGATTTGGTACTTTTACTGCCCAACTGTTTTTGACCCACCAACCTGACCACTCTTGTCAACCTGAAATACCGGCCAGCAGTCTACTCTGTAGTCTCAACCCAGGGGCCCCAGTATAAGTCCAGATTCCTGTACAGGGGTTTAAGGGTGAAGGCCAGGACAACTCCTGGGATTTGGTAAATGCTGTGGCTAGCGCTAAGCCTATTCATTGTAGCCTTGTTTAGAGCTACCTAACAACCACCCACAAAGTCCCATTACACTAAGGCTGAATTTTCATATCTATGCATCCTGCCGTCTTCACCGCCAAGACACAGCCTGTGTCGGCGTCTCCCACCTTACCACCAACGCAGATTTCAGGCTCTCGGATTGCGCTCCCCCTGACACTGGATATCTGAGCAGACACCTCCACTCCTTTTAAGTGGATCTACACACCTGGGAGCTTCTTTGCTCCTAATTAACAGAACTCTCACTGCGTCTGTACTGGATCTTACAGTTAAAACGAGACCAAGCCTACCTAACTGTTGACAGAGGTACTAGAACCATATATACCCTGTCCCTGATAACCGCTCATTGGACTAAAGGCCTTATTCCCCCAACATTGGGAAGTACGGGGCCATCTCCATCTATGAATTCAGTAGAATAACTAAATATCACATGACGAAACACAAAACACAAAACAACCATAAAGGCATTTCTTAGGAACGGAGGCAGACGCTTGCAGCGGTGACAGCCAGGGGCCGTCCGAGGGTGAGTATATCCATATTTTTTATTTTTATTCTTTATTTTTTACATGAATATGGATCCCAGGGCCTGAAGGAGAGTTTCCTCTCCTTCAGACCCTGGGAACCATCCAGGATAGCTTCCGATATTTGTGTCCCATTGACTTGTATTGGTATCGGGTATCGGTATCGGCGATATCCGATATTTTTTGGATATCGGCCGATCCTATCCGATACCAATACTTTCAAATATCGGAAGGTATCGCTCAACACTAATTAGAACATGTTCACACTGCACCTTTTTCTAGTAGTCAAAAATGACTGGTTTCAAAGCAGGAGACTAAAATGTCCTTCCTTAGCATTTTTTGTTCATTTGTTGCTTTTTTAACATTTGTTTTCTGCCTTTTTTTTAGCATCTTTTTTTCTAGCATATTTTGGGCATTTTTAAAAACAATTAATGTCCAATGGAAAAAAGCTAACTTTTTTTTTGTCAAAATGGTTAAAAAAAATAAAAATTCACATGTAACCTTCAGGTGTCTTTCTAGCTTTCCCATCGACTTCTTTTGTAAAGTATGGAGTGTGATCCCAATGATTGAACATGTTATTTCTTTTAACCACTTGGTAGTTTTTGGAAACCTCAAGCATTTAAAAGATGCTCATAATGAACGTAAGAACAGCAAGTTTTTGTTATAAAGAAATGAATGGGAAGATACTTTTAAGGGTTTTGTGAGCAATTTTTCAGGCGTTTCTCAGAGCAAATGCTCTTCAAGAACACTTAAAAAATAAAACATAGAAATTATATCTTTGATTTCATTCCTTTATTTCAGGCAAAATACTACCAGTGCAATTATAGAAGTGAAAGGGTTATTATCGGACAGTCACTAATTTCATTAAGGTGAAAAATCTTGCTAATTATGTTTGCCTTGGGATTCCATAGAGATTATTATTAACAAAAACTGCCTAGTATAATAAATCTTCTTCCACATGTGGAGTGTTGATATCACCAAGACTTTGGCTGACATTGAAGATTCAAATTAACCTTAATTGAAATTGCTCAAGCCAAGAAAATAATGCTTCAGTGAAGGTAAGGTCCTGTGATCTGCGGGAAAAAACAACCAACTGGTATTATTGGAAACTGGTCGGACTATACATTCCTGATAGCAATCACTGTTAGGGTAGATATTAATAGGATCACCTGAATTGGACATTGTTACTCCTCAATGGCCACAAAGCTTATTTCATACTAATTAGGTGCAGCAATTATAATGATATAAGTATCGCTGTGGAAAACCTCAGGACTACGTACATCTAAAAATACCAGTAAATGCTTTATATAAATATGTCTATAAATGTCCTTGCGTCATCTTTTTCTATCCATTTATTAAAAAGCATGGAATGTTCATATAAAGGCTCTTTCAAGAGTGAATTTTTTTGTACACATGCTGTTTGTGTTTTTCGCGGCAATCACGTGTACTTCTGATAATCTACGAGCTGTTAACATGTCCGAATTTTTCCTAGGACCAATTGGTCCAATATTGATGCAAGTGTGTGATCAGTCTTGTTAATGCAAGTCTGAGGATCCACGAAAAAAATCGTACAGCACTGAGATGATATCCACTTGCTGTCCATGTTTCATGGATTGCTAGCTTGAAAGAGCTGAACAAAACTTCCATCATTTTATTTTTTTCATCCTTGAAAATCTAATGATGCAAAACAAATTTGTGTCAAATTTTGGGAAAGTTTATGGACTCGTTAAAATTGAACAAATTGAAATTTGACTCTCATAATTCAGCTAAAAAAATGCCCAAGTCATTTTTATACAAAGCAGAAGAATATTTCAGTCAAAGAAGGCTAACTTGACCTCAGACTCAAACAGATGGGCTTCCCCATAATGACTAGCTGCTATCACATCACATGGTATAAGACAGCTGTGAGGATCTGAGGTTTTGGATTGTAATAATCACCTAGGAAGGTTAACCGTGCAACTATTTTTTATTCCTTATGTCCATGGTTTTACAGCAAATCCTGGTGAGTGGACAAAATACATTACCCCCAGTCCACAAGGTCCCCTCCCCGGGGCCGATAGTCCTGCTGCCCCCGTACCAGGCGATACTCACTGTCTCCCAACTTTTGGTTGGCCCACAGATTTTGGAGCTTCAGCCAGTATAGTCTGTAGTCACAGTCCATGTGCCTCCAGATGACAGATAACACAACCGACGCCCATATATCCCAGAACAATAATCCTTAAGAAAGTTAATGAAATTCAGAGGACAGATCCCTGAAACATAGCAGGGGGTTCCAGACCAGCTGGCAACTGATCTCCAAAGCTCCATAGGCCATTCATCCATTGCTCCAGTACCTCAGCCTAGATCTTACTTCCTGAACCTCACTATCCCAACTCCCTGACTAAACATGTGTCTTCTTTTTACTCCTTCAGTTTTCAACATTTGCTTTTAGCTCAAAAAATGATGAATATTCTAGAAGCCCATCACATTCAACTGCATGTGAGCTCCATTGGGTCTACAATCCCCATCAACACAAAGGGATTAGTGGCTGGAAGAACAGTGGAATGATTGAGTTCCTTGATTACTAATCTTGGGTCTTGCCTTATGTTTGTGTAAGATCTAGCCTACACGTTTTCCTCTGCTTTCTGTCACTAAATGGAAACATTGATTCCTGGGGCTGAACTGAAGAGCAGGCAAATCACTAATAAAGCACAGCAAGCAAATCCCTAATAAAACACAACAAAAATATCGACGGAACTGATGAACCGTGCTGGAAAACTCTGCATTCCTTAGAGCCGTAGACTCCACGCTATGTGCATTGGTCCAATAGTCTTTAGGAAGTGGCCATCTCCTCACAACAGCCAATAATGAGGAGCTATGATAGCCTGGATAAAATCAAAGGCAGGGAATGCAGCAACCATTTTGTGGTGAATTTGGATAGGAATTAGTGATGAGTGAATATTCTCGTTACTCGAGATTTCTCAAGCATGTTCAGGGGTCCTCGAGTATTTTTTAGAGCTCGGAGATTTTGTTTTTCTTGCCACAGCTGAATGATTTACATCTGTTAGCCAGCATAAGTACATGTGGGGGTTCCCTAGCAACCATGCAACCCCCACATGTACTTATGCTGGCTAACATATGTAAATCATTCAGCTGCGGCAAGAAAAACAATCTCTGAGCACTAAAAAATACTCGGAGGACCCCCGAGCATGCTCGCGAAATCTCGAATAACGAGTATATTCGCTTATCTTTAATAGGAATCAGATACCACACCTAATTGTTTAGCAATAGCATTAAAGATGAGAGAGGGTGAGAAAGCAATAAAACACTGAATAAACATTACAGATAGTGTGTGATAGGACAGCATTCAAAAACAGTTACTATCCGTTTATCCATATCCATATGTATTGAAGTCCCTTGGACACTTCTAAAGCTGTGTTGGCATTAAAAATCTTTAAAAGTGTTCAATACAGTTCTAGGAGACCTCAAAGTGTTACATGTATTTTCAGGGCAGATAGAGGTTTTGCTGCACTTGTAGGTTGTGGTGAATCGACACTTAAAA
Organism: Ranitomeya variabilis; assembly: GCF_051348905.1. Lineage (NCBI taxonomy): Eukaryota > Metazoa > Chordata > Amphibia > Anura > Dendrobatidae > Ranitomeya > Ranitomeya variabilis. Next base: position 553,925,286 of record NC_135237.1, read on the forward strand.
AAAAAGAAAGGGGAGGAAGATGAGGAGTTTACGTTGTGGCTTCCGCAGACACGAAATGATGCAACCACAACAAGCACTGCATCCTCAGCCATGACTTTGGCTGTGCCCAGCAGCCTTTGTGGATCTGCTGTTTGCATGGGTTGCAAGGGTTGCTTAGCCTGGGCCTTTTTTTAGACTGAAAAGAATGACCCAATTCACATTATCTGCCAAATTTGTAAAAAAAAAAAAGACTTAGTAAAGGCAAAAATTCCAATAATTTGTCAACTACATTTCCCATTCTTAGGAAGGAAGGCTGCGGGTTAGTACCAGGGCGCGTCCGAGGGTGAGTATATCAATATTTTTTATTTTGATTCTTTATTTTACACTTAAATATGGATTCCGATACCGATTCCCGATATCGCAAACATATCGGAACTCGGTATCGGAATTCCGATACCAGATTCAGAAGATCGCCGACCTCATGGCCGACCCCACACAGGGGTTGGGTTTCATGAAACCCGACTTTGCCAAAAGTCGGCGACTTCTGAAAATGGCCGACCCGTTTCGCTCAACCCTACTGACTACTAGTTTGCCCTAGATCCACGGTACAAGAGTAAATATTGCCAGATGCTTCCACCCTGGAAATCATGCGTGCATGCTAGAGTATCGAAACACACTTGCAGACAATCTTAACCCTTAGTGACAGAGCCAATTTGGTACTTAATGACCAAGCCAATTTTTACAATTCTGACCACTGTCACTTTATGAGGTTATAACTCTGAAACGCTTTAACGGATTCCTCTGATTCTGAGTTTGTTTTTTCATGACTTTCTGTACTTTATGTTAGTTGTAAAATTTCTTCAATATTACTTGCGTTTATTTATTAAAAAATGGAAATATGGTAAAAAAAAATTAAATTTTGCAATTTTCAAACTTTGAATTTGTATGCCCTTAAATCCGAGAGATATGTCAAACAAAATAGTTAATAAATAACATTTCCCCACATGTCATATTTACATCAGCACAATTTTGGAAGCAATTTTTTTTTGTTAAGTTATAAGGGTTAAAAGTTGACCAGCAATTGCTCATTTTTACAGCAAAGTTTGCAAAACCATTTTTTTAGGGACCATCTCACATTTAAAGTCACTTTGAGGGGTGTTCATGACAGAAAATACCCCAAACTGACACCATTCTAAAAAGTACACCCCTCAAGGTGCTCAAAACAACATTCAAGAATTGTATTAACCCTTTACGTGCTTCACAGGAAGCGAAGCAATGTGGAAGGAAAAAAATTAACATTTAACTTTTTTTTACAAACATTTTACTTCAGAACCAATTTTTTTTATTTTCACAAGTGTAAAAAAGAGACAATGGATCACAATATTTGTTGTGCAATTTATCCTGAATACGCCAATACCCCACTTGTGGGGGTAAACCACTGTTTGGGTGCACGGCAGAGCTTGGAAGAGAAGGAGTGCCATTTCACTTTTTCAACTCAGAATTGGCTGGAATTGAGATCGGACACCTTGTTGTGTTTAGAATGCCCCTGATGTGCCTAACCAGTGGAAACCCCCCACAAGTGACACCATTTTGGAAACTAGACCCCGTAAGGAACTTATCTAGATGTGTAGTGTGCACTTTGAACCCCCAAGTGCTTCACGGACGTTTATAACGTAGAGCCGTGAAAATAAAAAATATTTTTTTTCCTCAAAAATGATTTTTTTAGCCCGCAATTATTTACTTTCACAAGGGTAACAGGAGAAATTGGACCCCAAAAGTTGTTGTCCAGTTTGTCCTGAGTACGCCGATACCCCATATGTGATACGCCCAAGTGCTTCACAGAAGTTTATAACGCAGAGCCGTGAAAATACAAAATCTTTTTTTTCCACAAAAATGATTTTTAAGCCCCAATATTTTTTTATTTTCCCAAGGGTAGCAGGAGAAACTGGACCCCAAACGTTGTTGACCAATTAGTCCTGAGTATGCTAAAGCCCCATATGTGAGGGTAAACCACTGTTTGGGTGAAAGGCAGAGCTCAGAAGGGAGGGAGCACCATTTGACTTTTTCAACGCAAAATTGGCTGGAATCAATGGTGGAGCCATGTCGCGTTTGGAGACCCCCTGATGTACCTAAACAGTGGAAACCCCCAATTCCCCAACTCCAACCCTAACCCCAACACACCCCTAACCCTAATCCCAACCCTAACCATAACCCTAATTACAACCCTAACCCCAACACACCCCTAACCCTAATCCCAACCCTAACTACAAACACAACCCTCATTCTAACACACCCATAACCCTAATCCCAAACCTAACCCTAATCCCAAGACTAACCCTAATCCCAAGCCTAAGGCTTCTTTTACACTTGCTGGGTTTTTTTGCAGCCCGTTACTGCTAGCTATTTTTGTGGGCTGTATTGCCGCAATTTTCATGGTCTGCTGCAATAATGGACCGCAAAAAACTTGCAGATTGCCGTTTTTCGTGTTTGCAATACTATGGCAAAAGTATTTGAAAAATAAACGTTGGTCAGCAAAACCAGAAGACATGGTGCAACGGAAAGTTGTTTTTGCGGCCACATTGAATTACAAAGGGGGCTGTGTCCATTAGCCATGAAAAATATTGAGCAGGCTTGGAAAGACAACACGTGTCTGTCTCTCTGATTTAGTTCTTCCCAGTTCTAGGTACCTAGGAATAGAGATACCTGAGGTTGGATCGAGTGAGAGAAAATCCCGGCTTCGACAGGTCCTTCACACACCTCTCAATTTGAACTTAAATTCAAAGCTATAAATGGTAGCCTAGATCGTGGCTTAAAAATGGCCATTGCCTGACTGCTGCTGTGCCACTATAACATTTCTACTGTAGGACAATTGATGCCACTTTTCCTCTTTGCCCCTAATCTTTGGAAATGTTTGGACTCATCCACCTTTTGCTGATCAATGTTTTAGCTGTTAATGTTGGTCCAAGCCTTGTCCCTGGCCCTGTCCCATGCATTCATGCTGCACAATTACACTATTTGTACTCTGGGTCAGTTTGGCGGTTGGCGAGTTGTGATGCAGGGGGAAACGTGGGTAATTGGAGTGCCACCTTTGAGGACTGTACTGTGTGTGATGTTATGGTGGAAGAGGAGGAGGAGAGGCCATTTGATTTAGTGTTTGCCATTGACTGGAGCACATGTTCTTTCTGGCCCTCATCTATAAGGCATACTGCTGTGTGGCTGCCAAAGAAAGGAAGTCAAGTAACCCGTCCAGTAGCAGATATTGTCAGTGGTCTTTCGATAGTATGAGCAGTACAAGCTGATGCTTGTTCAGTAAATCTTTTAGTAACTTTACCACCAACCCCATGTACACCTCAAACACCAAACCTATTCCCCCCTCCACCACGACGGGGGAGTAGCCGAATGCGCATACTACCGCCGGTGATGGAGGAAACCAGTGAGGACAAAGCATAGTGAACGAGTCAAGGTCAAACCAGGAATTCAGATAGATACCTCAGGATTAGACTGGAGGCGAAGTCAAACACAAAGCCGAGGTCAGAAAGCTGGAGATAACGGTGAAGTACAAGTGGGACAGATAGGTGCAGAGCCAGGGAAGTAAAGCCGGAAGGTCAGAACTAGATGGCATGATAATACAGAATCACAAAACTAAATGCAATACCAGAAAACGGATCAGGTCAAGGCACAATAAGGCAAAACAGGCAAGCAGTACACAAACACACCAGGGGGTCAGACACACAAACAGAATGAACGTATAACTAACAAGGAACTTAAGCCTGGTGTGGGTACATATGTCCCTCCTTGATCCAAAAGGAGGTAAAAAACCATTAACCATGTAAGGACCGGGAGAGAACCCAGACCACAACCATGACACCTGGCATCTGGATCACACTATTAGCACAAACTGTTTAGATTCTGAAATGTGGCCTGGTGTTTGGACCAAACTATTAGCAGAAAGGATTTAGATTCAGAAATATTGTTTGGTGTCTGGACCAAACTATTAGCAGAAAGTATTTAAATTTTAAAATTTGGACTCCTAGCTGGATCACACTTTTAGCACAAACTATTTAGCTATTGAAATGTGAACTCCTGGCTTTACCACACTATTAGCAGAAATTATTTAGATTCTGAAATGTGACATGGTGTTTGGACCACACTATTAACTGAAAGGAGGAAGAAGGAGGGGTGTTTCCAGCACGACCATCCAGTTTAAATAAAAAATAATTTTTATTTTTTATTAGAACATTTTAAAAAACAATTTTTAAAATTGAGAGAGAGAGAGACTGGTACACCAACAAAATGGTGAAAAAACATGTCCACTTTTTATATAGAGAGGGACATGTGACTTTGGCAGCCAGTGAGAGAAGCCCTTGTGTATGGACGATGTGGATGGTTTATGCACACTGATTGGCTGCTGGAATCTCCACACATTAAGCTAATAAGTAAAAATAAATACAATCTGCTGCTACTCTGACATCTCCCCCCCATCATCAAACATGTCACCCCACTCATTGTACAACACCACTACTCTTGCCAAAGTCCTAACAAAAGCATAAGTGGAAACTCAATCATTTACTGAACTTTGGCCAAGTTTTGCCAATTTGGTGGAAAATGCTTGGGAATCCAAACTCAAATATGAATCTGCAACATTCGCTCCCATTTAGAAATTGACATACATTTTCAGAACTAGTTCGCTCATCTGTATTTAAAACACTCCAAAAAAGCATAGAAATATTTTTCTGGATTCAATTACTCATCCAGAGAGTATTGCATAATTTGTGTTACATTTCTGTGGTATATATTTATAATACTCTAAAGAAGCATAGAAACATTTTTCTGGATTCAATTACTCACTTAGAGAGCATTATGTGATTTGTGGTACATTTATGTGTTATATATTTATAACATTCCAAAAAAGCACAGAAATATTTTTCTGGATACAATTACTCATCCATAAAGTATTATGTCATCTGTAGTACATTTCTGTGCTACATACACTGTGTGCAGAATTGTTAGGCAAGTTGTATTTTAGAGGATTATTTTTATTAGTCATCAACAACTATGTTCTCAATCAAGACTCACAAATATCAAAGCTTAATATTTTTGGATGTTGGAGTGGTTTTTTTTAGATTTGGCTATCTTAGGATATCTGTTTGTGCAGGTAACTATTACTGTGCAGAATTATTAGGCAACTTAATAAAAACCAAATATATTCCCATCTCACTTGTTTACTTTCACCAGGTAAACCAATATAACTGCATAAAATGTAGAAATAAACATATCTGACACGCAAAAACAAAACCCCAGAAAATGAGTGACCAATATAGCCCCCTTTCTTTGTGATGACACTCAGCAGCCTTCCATCCATAGATACTGTCAGTTGCTTGATCTGTTTACGATCAATATCGTGTGCAGCAGCCACCACAGCCTCCAGACACTGTTCCGAGAGGTGGACTGTTTTCCCTCCCTGTAGATCTCATATTTTATGAGGGACCACAGGTTCTCTATGGGGTTCAGATCAGGTGAACAAGGGGACCATGCCATTATTTTTTCTTCTTTGAGACCTTTACTGGCCAGCCACGCTGTGGATTAGTTGGATGCATGTGATGGAGCATTGTCCTGCATGAGAATCATGTTTTTCTTGAACGATACCGACTTCTTCCTGTACCACTGCTTGAAGAAGTTTTCTTCCAAAAACTGGCAGTAGGTCTGGGAGTTGAGCTTCACTCCATCCTCAACCCAAAAAGGTCCCACAAGTCCATCTTTGATGATACCAGCCCATACCAGTCCCCCACCTCCACCTTGCTGGTGTCTGAGTTGGAGTGGAGCTCTCTGCCCTTTACTGATCCAGCCTCTGGCCCATCCATCTGGCCCATCAAGGGTCACTCTCATTTAATCTGTCCAAAAAACCTTTGGAAAGTCAGCCTTCAGATATTTCTTGGCCCAGTCTTGATGTTTTATCTTATGTTTCTCGTTCAAAGGTGGTCGTTTTTCAGCCTTCCTTACCTTGGCCGTGTCTCTGAGTATCGCACACCTTGTGCTTTTTCTTACTCCAGTAACGTTGCAGCTCTGAAATATGGCAAAACTGGTGGCAAATGGCATCTTGGCAGCTTCACGCTTAATTTTCCTCAATTCATGGGCAGTTTTTTTGCGCCTTTTTTGCCCAAAACGCTTCTTGCGACCCTGTTGGCTATTTGCCATGAAACGCTTGATTGTTCTGAATCACGCTTCAAAAGTTTGGCAATTTCAAGACTGCTGCATCCCTCTGCAAGACATCTCACAGTTTTGGACTTTTCAGAGCCCGTCAAATCTCTCTTCTGACCCATTTTGCCAAAGGAAAGGAAGTTGCCTAATAATTAAGCACACCTGATATAGGGTTTTGATGTAACTAAACAACACCCCTCCTCATTACAGAGATGCACATCACCTGATTTACTTAACTGGTAGTTGGCTCTCAAGCCTGAATAGCTTGGGGTAGGACAACATGTATAAAAAGTATCATGTGATCAAAATGCAACTTGCCTAATAATTCTGCACACAGTGTATTTATGACACTCCAAAAAATTATAGAATTTTTTTTTTGGGATTTAATTACTCACCTATAGAGGATAAGTTATTTGTAGTGCATAATGGTGGTATTACACTCCCAAAAACCGCATAGACTGCTTCAGGTGACCAATTTTTCTTTCATTAAAAATAAATTTTGTTTCGGGAGACCTAGCAATAAGAAAATGCGCAAGACATGCGATAAGGGATGAGGAAGTAGAAGTGCTGATGATGGTACATGTAGACGCCACGGACGTTGGGCATGTGCAAGTACGTTGGTAAATGGAGCATAAACCCATGTCCATCCATGACACCTAGTTTAATGTCCCACTTTGCAGGGAAGCACAGTACACAGTTGGGATGGTTTTCTTAGGCTTCCAAGCTTGTCTCTTTTTCCTCCAAACGTAGCGATGATCATTATGCTCAAAAAGACCACAGGACGTGTTTCCAAAAATTAAGAACTTTGTTCTTGTGTGAATTTGTAAACATTAATCTGACTTTTTTTATGTTTCTTTTGGAGCAATGGCTTCTTCCTGGCAGAGTGGCCTTCCAGCCCATGTTGATACAGTACTCGATTCACTGTGGATATTGACAAAATCTTATCAGCTTCCGCCATCATCTTCACAAGGTATTTTGCTTTTGTTCTTGGGTTGATATGCACATGTCGGACCAAAAAACGTTCATCTCTTGGACACAGAACCCATCTCCTTCCTGAGTAGAGATGAGCGAATTTGTTCGGGTCCCTGCTTATTTGGCAAGCTATAGCGCTTACCGAATAAGCTACAGCTGGAACCCCGATACATGGAGCGCTCCGGCTGATCAGTTCTTTGTCTCCGCAGCTTCATGTGTTGCAGCTGTGTGAAAGTCACAACACACAGGCTCTCCATGCATGTGTTATGACTGTCACACAGCCGCGACTCATGCAGCCTTGGAGCCAACAGCTGCTCATCCAAAGCACTCCATGTATCCGGGTTACCGCTGCAGCTTATTCGGTAAGCGCTATAGCTTGCCAAATAAGCAGGGTCCAGAACAAATTTGCTCATCTCTATTCCTGAGCGATATGATGACTGGACATCCCGATCTTGTTTGTACTTGTCTATAATTATTTGTACAGATGAACGAGGCACCTTCAGGTATCTTGAAATTGTACCCAAGGATGAGCCAGACTTGTGCAAGTCCACAATTCTCTTCCTGATATCTTGGCTGATTTCTTGAGACTTTACCATGATGCTACACAAAGAAGCAGTGTGTTTCAGGTGTGCATTAAAATACATCCACAGGTTTGTCTCTAATTAACTCAGATGTTGCCAAAAAACCTGTCAGAAGCTTCCAAACACATGACATCATCATATCGGCAGTCCAGAATTGTTTAAAGGCTTAGCAATCTTAGTGGATGGATACTTTTGACATTGCAGAAAGTAATAACAATGCCTTAAAACATTCTCTATCTCTCTCATTATTCTGGAATTTGGGAAATATTAATAATTATGGTAATCCTAATTGACCTAAAATGGTAAAGGTTTTATCTGATTTCATGTCTGACATTGAGAAGAACATGCACATGTGTCTTTTTATATAATGTATGGAAACTTCTGGTTTCAACTGTATATACCACCGTAATGTGTCACTAAGCAAATTAAACTGTATGGATAACAATGCAGTCAATTTTTTCACCCCCCAAAAAAGAATGTGGTCATTTGCTGTTACTCTATAGTTAGCAAGAAACTGCAAAGCCCTAAGCCCTGCCTAGAGGTTGTATTCTCCCACTCTCCCTGCTCCTGCAACTGTTCCTAGGCTAAATTCAAAATTTATCTGATACCAACAGCAAACCACAGAATTAGGGTAAGTTCACATTTGCGTATATGTGCACAGCGTATCATCTACATATGCAAAGGAATGCAAAAACGTGTGCAAACGCATGCTTATGCAGCGTTTTTTTATCCGCATCAGCTTATGCATGATGGAAAAAAAACTGCTGCATGTGCATGTGTTTGTATGCGTTTGTGTTTTTTATGCGCATGCGTTAGATATTTCCAGGAGGGCGTGTCTCAATCAGTTCCTGGACATGCGCAGTCCGAAGTATGCAAGTGCATCGAACGTACGTAAAGACATTTGTACGTATGCGTTCCCATAGACAGTAATGCGTTTTTTAATGCACTCATCGGCATGCGCATGCCTGCGCATATTTGACGGATTTTTGACGCTTCCAAAAATGCAACATGTTGAGTTCGCCGGACCCAGCGGCACACCGAGAAATGACGCATGCCTGCGCAGACACATGTGAAATGATGCAAACACATGTCCCTGCATACACCATGTTAAAGATAGGTGCGCATGACAAATGATGCTCATCCCTACTGGAGAACTAGAATTTCAAAAAAATTGCTTATTTCTTATAATAGTTCTTATTCATGATATCTGTTGTTTGTGATATGTAAAGTGAACATTAATATGGAGTCACCCCGTCCGCAGATATAACAGCTCCCGCTCTTCAAGGGAGGTGTTCTACAAGTTTTGGAGGATTCTGTGGGAATTTTCACCCATTCATCAAGAAGAGCATTTGTGGGGTCGGACTCTGATGTTGGAGGGTGGTCAGTCCAAAAATCTTGGATGGGTTTGATGTCAGGATTCTGTGTAGTCAATCAAAGCCTTCCATACCAAACTACCCAACTATGTCTGTATGGACCTTGTGCACTGGGCAGAGTCATGGGGAATAAAAAATCACCTTAAAATACTGTTCCAACAGATCTGGAAGCTACAATTGTTCACAATATTTTGTATGCTGAAGCTTTAAATGGAATCTGATGCCAGATTTTTCATACCTAGTATGAGATCAGTATAATGTAGAGACAGATACCCTGATTCCAGTGATGTATAATAAACTGTGCTGTTTGCTGTCAATACAAACAAAATTAGTTTTATCAGCAGGAGATTATCACTAGAGGACTAGTAAAGCTGCTACCATGTAGTCCGCTATATTCATGAGTTCTGTACAGCCCCACCTATTGATTTCTGCATATGCACAGCGGTGGTGTATGCAGGGTTATACAGGGCTCAGCATTCAGAAAACTGGCAGATCTGCAGCAGACAAAGCAGTGATTTCATCAAAGCTGCAGTAAACAGCAAGGAAGCAGTCCAGTAAGTGAAACATCACTGGAATCAAGGTCTCTGACCCTACATCATGCTGCCCTGACAAGGGGAGGCAAAAACCTGCTGGCAGATTCCCTTTATGATTTCCCTTCAAATGAACTAAGCAGCCAAAGTTAACACTGAAAAACAAGCGAATTCTATGAAATTTCTATGTCTCTAAATTAGGATATGTTGTCTCTGGCAGAGGAAAAATTCAGGAACTTTCTCAATTGTTTACATCAAACAGATGGTTCTCAAATGGACCTTGCAGAAAATGTGTAGAAATTGGAAAAATTTGTGGGGAAAAAAGCAAAATAGCATAGGGAAATACGGGACCCCCCCAATGTCATGGTTTGAGGGGCTTCCAACAGTCAATTCTACCTAGAATAGAAACTTATTGCCATGTTGAATGGCTTGAATAAAAATGTTTGTGAGCAACAGTAATGGCAGCAAATACTGCAGATTTTAGTTTTGTTCTATAAGTTTATGCTGTTAGTTCAGGCATTCTCATTATTATCTCTCCGCAGATTTCTGAGGTTTTCTTTATGCCTTTGTAAGCATTTCCTTAGAAAATTACACTTTCTTTTTGGTCCTCCTACAGCCTAAACCCATCTGAATACCTTCGATGTAATGACATCCCATGCAAACAAATTAACAGCAAAAAAAAAGTTGTTCTGCATCATTAAGCTGAATGTATAGAGGGAATTACAGGTTTTCTGCTGTTTTCTTTATAGGCTGCTGAAAGAACAGTTGATGTCGGCCAATGCAAATTGTAAGCGTCTGTTATCATAATGACGGAGCCGCCTGACTCGAGGTTCTGTACCCAGCGGTGACATTTGAGCTCATTTTTTTCACAAAAGGTTATAAAAATACAACATTTTTTTTAGAATTACTGCAATTGATTTCAAGTGTTCAAATTCCCCTAATTGAAGCTAAGGGGCTGAAACTGACCCCTAAAAAACAAGCCCCTAGCGTCATCCTCCTCCACCCTCTATACAGGGGGCACTATGCAGTCAGGTGGGTAATGCCCTCCTGGCATTCAGTAAACCCAGACTCCTCCATCAGACTGAGATAGAAAAGTGTGATCCATCAGTGCACAAAAGTCAAAGGGTGGCGGCTTTACACCACTTCTTCTGACGCTCCGCATTGTGCTTGGTGATATACGGCTGCATGCAGCTGCACGGCCATGAATTTCATAGTGGGGGCACAGTGTTTGTGCTGAAGTTAATACTAAAGAAATTCTGGGCTTTGCAGTTATGGAGTCAGCAAAGCGGTGGTGACTTTTCTGCCCTCTACTCCTCAGCACTCGGCCCCCCACTGTGTAATGTTATGGGGTCTCCACTTCATGTATGAGTTGCTGCAGTTCCTTCTTCTTCTCAGTAATATCATTCACAGCTGATAGTCAGTAGGAAGAAATGTCATGAACAGACATCTGACTCCTATTACAGGACCGCGCTGGTATCAGTGAGGTCTGCACCTCCATCTGTCACGTTAGTAATGGCTGATGGCATGGTGGGGGGCTGAAGGTTTTACACTGGGGCGAGAGACAGGAGGTTATGAGGGATGAGCTGATCCATGGCTATTCAAGTTCGATGGGTTCCATCAGACTATTTTTTAATGTCCGGGTCGAGCCCCTAACGTGACCCTAGACGCTGAACCCCATATAAGTCAATGGGGACCCAAACTTCAGTTCTTTAAAATGGCTGTTAGATGACCGGAGTAAGGACTAGGTGGCTGCAAAAGGAAGCAAAACATGGGAAAAGGCTGGACACTTGACCTGCAAATAAATGTGGATAGGGAAATTACTTAAAGGGATTTTGTCACCATATCATCTAGGTAAAATAGGAAGTAAAAGAGTAAAATGTTAATGTTAAAATGTTGATAGTGCCCCCACAGGGACTGAAGCTTGCTACCGACAGTCCACTTAAAAATTTCACCCACAGAGCATGGGGCAGTGTACCCCTACAGAAGCCGAATAAAAATGTCACCCACGGAGCATGAGGCAGAGTACCCCATGCAGAAACTGAATACAAATTCCACCCACAGACCATGGGGTAAGGTACCCCCACATGAGCTAATTAAAAATGTCACCCTGCGACAGTGGGGCACAGCACCCCCACAAAACCTGGTTAAAAATTTCACCCACAGAGAATGTTTTCACATTTCAACACAGTTCCCAAATTAAATCTCCAGTAGTATATATTACATCAGCCGCCGATGAAAAGCTGGTAGTATGATTTTGGATCGAGCTGGGGGTCTGCCTGGAGGCTTGCTACTTAGCCTTTTGAAGCCTCCTCAATGCTGTTGCCTAAGAATTACGGGGGACCCGAAGTGTTTACCTTGAAAAACAATTTTTCAAAGCAGGCAATCACGCCTGAAAACTCCAGGTTGGAATAATGGAATAGTTCTCAGTTTCTATTTTCTTGTTTATCGAAACTGGGGCCATGATTAAAAGGGATCCTGGTGGAACACAAAGCAAAGTAACTGGAGGCACTCTCAGACATCCAATTTCAAGCCACCTCATATTGTTCTTCCCCTCAACATTAGTACAGCAGTATAAAAATGTAATATCACCGGCGCCCTACACTTATGCCTATTGCGTCTGTGTAAATACCTAATGCAATAACCCAGCTGCTGGTAACCTCAGAACATGTGCCAATTCTGTAAAGACCAAATATATGTACTAATAACTGGCACCGCGCTTAGGTTATAAAGGTGGCCTATGCCTGGTCACGGGGGTACAATCAACCTGGATGTGCTGATAAGTGTGCCTCCCCCTAAATGCAACAGTGTGCTGGAAGTTCCACTGGAAGCTAGCAAAATGACCTATAAATGCTGCAACATACACCCTACATCTGCCAACGCTATGTATCCAAATGGAACGAAACAAGGCAAATGCGATGGCCGAAAAACGCAAAAATGATGAGAATCCCTTACCGTGTGCTGTGACTGTTTGCACGCTCCGCTGTTTCTGATAAATGTCCCTGGGGAATCAGCATACAAATTTCACCCATAGACAATGGGGCAGAGTAACCACACAGAAGCTGATTAAAAATGTCACCCCCCAGACTATGGGGCACAGTCTCCTCACAGAAGCTAGCTAAAAATGTCACCCCCAGAACATGGGGCCCAGTACCCCACTGAAGCAGCTTACAAATGTCACTCACAGAGCAAAAGGCAGAGTACCCCCCACAGAAGCTAATTACAAATTTCATACACCTCTAAATATGAGGCATGATACCCCCACAGAAGCTCAATAAAAATTTCACACCCCCTCAAATATGAGGCACAGGTTTTTTTTGCTACACTGCTCGTATAGACACAGCGGTGCAGTAAAATTATTTGTTGGGTAGAGACGGATGCAGAGTAGAATTACTTTTAATGCACACTGCTCATACAGACATGGCTGCAGAGTTCACACAGTGGCTTTTAGTAAAGTAGTCCCATGGATATGGGTTGCAGAGTACACGCAGTGGCTTTTAGCATAGTACTCCCACAAAAATGGGATGTAGAGTACAAAAAGAGGCTTTTGGCACAGTACTCCCACAGTTGAGGTTGCAGAGTATGCACAGTGGCTCTTGGTACATTTCTCCCAAAGGCGGGGTTGCAGAGTACACATGCATCTGTTGACACAGTACTCCCAAAGATATGAGTTGCAAAATATGCACATTAGCTTTTGGCACAGCACTCCCACAGGTGGGGTTGCAGAGTACACAAAGCAGCTTTTGGCACAGTACTCCAACAGATAAGAGTTGCAGAGTACACACAGTGGCTTGGGAAAAATACTCCCTCAGGCAGGGTTGAAGAGTTCAAACATTAGCTTTTTGCACAGGTGGGGATGCAGAGTACACAAAGTGCTTTTGGCACAGTACTCCCACAGATGGGGTTGCAGAGTACACAGAGTGGCTTTTAGCACAGTACACCCACATAGTAGGTTGCAGGGTACACACAGCAGCTTTTGGTACAGTGCTTCCAAAAACGGGGTTGCAAAGTACACACATTTGCTTTTGGAACAGTACTACCACCTATATGGGTTGCAGAGCACACACATCAGCTTTTGGCAAAGTAATCCCACAGGTAGGGTTGCAGAGTACACACACAGCAGCTTTTGGTACAGTACTCCCACAGGTTGAATACAGAGCACACACAGCAGCTTTAGGCACAGTACTCCCACAGAAATGAATTGCAGATTACATGCAGTGGCTTTTGGCCAAGATATCTCACAGGCAGGTTTGTGTTATGACCTGGTGGTTAAGAGGCCACAATGATATGACCTGGTGGCTAAAACGCAACATGGAACGAGCTCTGAGAAGGTGGTATCTCTACTGACCGCAGTCCCTAATCCTAACAACAACACTAGTAATAGCCGTGGGATGTTCCTGACTCTCCCTAGACACCTCTTCACAGCCTAAGAACTAACTACCCCTAAAGAAGGAAATAGAAAGCTATCTTGCCTCAGAGAAAACCCCAAAAAGAAAGACAGCCCCCCACAAATATTGGCTGTGAGTGGAGAGGGAAATGACGTACACAGAAATGAAATCAGATTTCAGCAAAGGAGGCCAATACTAAACTTGATAGACAGAGAGAAAAGGATACTGTGCGGTCAGTATTAAAAACTACAAAATCCACACAGAGTTTACAAAAATGAACTCCACACAGACTCACAGTGTGGAGGGGCAAATCTGCTTTCCCAGAGCTTCCAGCTAGCCTGAAATTACACAATGACAAGCTGGACAAAAAGAGACATATTTGCAGAGCAATAGAGTCCAAGCAAATGGACAAACAAGAACTAGCAAAAACTTATCTTTTGCTGACAAGGACAGGCCATATGAGAAATCCAAGGAGAGAACCAAATCCAACCAAGAACATTGACAGTTGGCATGAACTAAAGCCCAGAGCAGGTTTAAATAACAAACCCAGGCAAGGCGATTAGTGAAGGCAGCTGCTACAGCTACCTAAAGGAGCAGCAGTTCCACTCGAAACCACCAGAGGGAGCCAAAGGGCAGAACTCACAAAAATACCATTAGCAACCACAGGAGGGAGCTCCAGAACGGAATTCACAACAGGTTTGCAGAGTTCAAACATTGACTTTTGGCACAGTAATCCCATAGGAAGGGTTGCAAAGTTTAAACATCAGCTTTTGGCATAGAACTCTCACAGTTGAGGTTGCAGAGTACACAAAGCAGCTTTTGGTCCAGTACTCACACAGATACTGTATGTCACAGAGTTCACACATTGGCTTTTGCACAGTACTCCCACAGGCAGGAATGTAGAGTATACACAGCAGCTTTTGGCACAGTACTCCCACTGACAAGGTTGCAAAGTAAACACAGGACTTGATGGCATAGTACTACCATAGACAGGGTTGCAGAGTACACACAGCTTACTCTTAAAGGCATAGCACTCCCACAGGCAGTATTGCATAGTATACAAAGCGGCTTATTGTTACAGTACTTCCATAGGCAGGAATGCAGAGTACACACAGTGGCTTAAAGGCAAAGTACTCCCACTGGCTGGGTTTCAGAATATACACAGCATAGTATACACTGCTTCTTTTTGCACAGTACTCCTATAAATATTGTTTGCAGAGTACACACAGTGGCATTTCGCACAGTACTCCCACAAACAAGATTACAGATTACACACAGCAGCTTTTGGCACACTACTCCCACAGATATGGGTAGCAGAGTACACACAACAGATTTTTGGCAAAATTCTTCCACTGAGTCAAATTCAGAGTAAACACAGCAGATTTGTGACAGAGTGCACTCTCTATACTAAGCAGAGCAGAATGGCTTCACCCATATTCCTGCAGTTATACAGTCCCGGGTCACGTGGTGCACCAGCCAATCAATGCCATTCCAATACTTGGCATGGCTGTGATGGCTCTGAAAGTGCCCACAGCCTACATACTTTGTTAGGGATCCAAACACAAACAGCAAACTGGACATCCTGTGAAAGTCTGTGTTCGGGGTATGACACTGGACACTTGATGTCTGGTACAGATCTCAAACTTAACAGTTCAAGTTTGCTCATCCCTACAGGTTATATGCCAATGGCAGAATGTTATACATCAGGAGCGGGTGACAGAATGTTAAACAACAGAGGTGAGGAGCTAGAGGCTATTTACTGGCATCGAGGTGCAGAGTTGCAGAGTATTCACGTCGACTTTTGGCATAATTAAAAACTTGGACAACGTCGTGCTCCAACCTTGATGTTTATTAAAACAATGCATACAATTGAGGACATTTTCCCACATCAAATATAATGATGAGCCTTTTCATGGAAACAAACTTACAGGCGGTGTCCCAAAAACAAAGTACATTTTATTTACTAGATCTTGAAATAAAATAATTTCATAATAATAATAATAATAATTTAATTATAATAATATAATAATTTTAAATTTCCTGTTTGACCATGCAGGAACATGGTCTGATAATACCACATCTCATGACCAGGGGAGGAAACAAAACAGAGTATACAGACAGGACAGTACGGGATCACAGCGGCTTTTTTCTGTGATGTAAACAAGTTTTTAACCAGGCAGGGAAATGTTTTTTTTTCCGCAAGCCAGCAGCAGTGACCCCATGATATAATGTCTGAACACTATCTATTGCGTTATACCAGCACCCCAGGGTACTGGTTGTTACAGTGGCATTGCTTTCCTCACGGGGAGAGTGATGTCACACTTGGAAGCGAAGGAAGATCTTCTTTACCAGGTAAACACAAGCATACAGCATGTTCACACTCCAGGCCAGAAGGGGGAACTCTGATCCAGTTTATGGGTGGCTTACATATATATATATATATTCTGGTCAGGAGATAAAGTCAGTCAGTCTTGTCAGAGAGACAGGGAAGAGAGCAGTCAGACAGTGAGTGTCGGAAGGACTGAATGGGCCATGCAGCCAAGAGGGTTCTGTAGCTCCTGGAGAGAGAGAATACAGAGAGAACACATTGTAGTGAGCATGCAGGAGAACAGAGCACAGGAGAGAAATAACTGGGGAGAATAGATGCCACAGAGCTACCTCCTTGCAGAGTGCAGACACTGGTAGCCAGAAGACCGAGGTTGCGTCGACTCCAAGTGGCACAGCAAAAACCGGAAGGACAGCTGATTTCATGTCACCTGTCTGCCCTAACACCTGAAGACACAGTAACGCATAGAGCCCGGGTCGTGACAGAGATCCTGTAAAAAACTTGAGTTACTTGTCATGCAGGTATTGTCCTACCCTTTAAAGAGGACAGAGTGAACAAGTGAGTACTTTGTGTGAGGCCTAAAGCAGCAAAGGACTACACCACCGCACTTGTAGGAAGACTTCTAAGTCCATCTGTAAAGGGGATTCTGAACTCGCTTCCAAGCTGGCCGGACCCTGCCTGTACCTGTGATCTGGTGCCCTGGACTGTGGCTGCCTGAAGTCTTCAGTAAACCAGGTAAAGAGACTGCAAACCTATGTCCTCCATTTCATATTGCACCACTCACCATCCTCATCTACACACTGGGAGCCTTGGGGACCCAACTTCACCTGTGGGAAGTTATACCATCTTAGCTGCCATAACATCACCCCAGAGGACCCCTTTAAGCAGCTTCGGTCCCCTCTGACCAAATACCACAGGTGGTGTCACAAGCAAACTTTATTCTCAAAACCCCTTTAAAGACTATCCCTTTTACTTGGGCGCCCAGGGCCACGGACCGGGTCACAGCCACCGTAACATCCCCTTTAAGTACCAGACCAGGTACCGAGTACCACATGGCCCTGGCGGGCGTTCCACATCCATTACACAGTACACAGCACAGACATATTTATAAGATTATCTCAGCACAGGAACATTTTTTTTTAACTCATCTAATTCTGGAAATAATTGTTATTCCAAGATCTATTGATGAAAATGTACTTTAAATTTTGCTTTACCATTGAATCCACTGATCTACTCTGATGTACACCGGTCCAAGCCAGATACTTGGCATCTATTCTTGACTGCTAGTTGACTCACAAAAGCAACAAATTTTGAATGGATTTGCTTGCTCCACAACTAGGGATGAGCGAGTGTACTCATTGCTCGGATTTTCCAGAGCACACTCGAGTGGTCTCCGAGTATTTGTGACTGCTCGGAGATTTAGTTTTCCTTGCCGCAGCTGGATGATTTGCGGCTACTAGACAGCTTGATTACATGTGGGGATTCCCTAGCAACTAGGCAACCCCCACATGTACTCAGGCTGTCTAGCAGCCGTAAATCATCCAGCTGCGGCAAGGAAAACTAAATCTCCGAGCAGTCATAAATACTTGGAGACCACCCGAGCGTGCTAGGGAAAACCCGAGCAACAAGTACACTCGCTTATCACTATCCACAACCTCTTCATTCATACTCCTCAGGCCAGAGATTATGATTGCCCCAATGACCTATCCTGAGAATAGCTGGTAAACGTGTTTATTAATACACTCTCTTTTTGTGAGATATGATGCACAACATTAAACAGTCTCTTTTTTCTCCTTAGCAATATAATCCAAGTTGCCTTCTAGCCAGTAATTAGTTTTATGGTAGAAGATCTTCAGCTCCATTCTGACATCTTCTGCCTGTTAGGTAAGAAAGCTGTCAAGGCAACTGTCCAAAGCTGGCATGTATTGTGAACACGTCCTATTCTAATTAAAAAATATATATATTCAAAAAACCTTGAGAAGTGTCCAAATGTGGCGCAGCAGTACCCCTGAACGACCAATGTCAGATTAGAGTGATGTACAGAACAACCCCTTAGGGAAGAATTACCATCACTGAAAACTAACAAAAGATATTCATAGGATTGGGGAACCTAGCAGACCGGACTCAATGCAATGAGACTGCCAGATAACAAAATGCAGCACTACGTTTTTTCTGGCAGGTCATGTCATACACTTTCCTTGGGTGCCTGAGCCTTAGGGCGCATTCACATTGTGTTTCACCATCCGTTCGGTGGCCTCATCAGGCCTTACGTCTTAACCCCCCACAAAATGGAATAATCGTGCCAGCAAATCGAACATGTGCTCTGACATGCATCATTTTGGGGAATTTACGCCTATCGGAGGCGGACACTCAGACGCAGTCTACATCGTCTGAGTGTCTGACTCCAATAGGTGTACACGCTCAAAAATGATGCACGGCAGAGTGCACATTCACTTTTCTAGCACCATTATAGTCTATGGCCCCATCAGTGCATAAATCCGAATCCCAATTTCGGGGGGGATCAGATGTAAGCCTTGACGGGGGTACCGAATGAGTGCCAGAACACAATGTGAAAGCACCCTAAGATAAACCATGTGGCCATGACTCTCCTGACCAGAGCATGACAGCTGTATAGAAATGCATGAAGCTGCTGCACTCGGGTTGGGAGACCCACTGGCCAGTCCGATCTCAGTCTGATTTATGCGACAATATTATTTTATTTATAAATATAACAAGCAATGTGAAACAATGTATGAATAAAAAACAATAGTTTATTAAAAATTAAAATTCATAATAATTAGAATCATTAAAATCAGTATGTGGGGGGTGGGGCACGTCAGGCTAATTGGTAAAGAAATAAAAATTAATAATAATATAGTACAAAATAGTAATTATGGAATAAAGAATTAATATAATCAATATCACATGACTGGTATAAAAAAGAGGGGGATATAACAGTGAGATACAATCAATATTTCATATAAAAATAAGACACAATTATATTAGTACCATAATAGTATATATTAATAGCCAAATGTATTAAAAAATACATATAAATAAAAAATATATATAACAGGGCAAATAATATTGTGCTAAAAGTAGAAGTGCCAAAAAGTGTGCACAAAATGTGGTGACAAATAGTGCAAAATTAGTGATATAATAGTAATCAAATAAAATCCATTGTGGAATAATTAATGAATGTGTAAAAATGATGTGTAAAAATAAATACTATTATGCAACAAATAATACTGTGCCCAAACAAATATATATGTATAATATTAATGTGTAAAAGAAGAGAAAAATTATTTTATTTATATAATAATCTCTGAGTAATATATATAATATAATGACCATTATGTATGTCATATGAAAAATGAAGAAAAATAGATGGATATACATACATAAAAAGAGTGCATAGTGCTGGAAAATCAATACATATGGAATTTATAGGTATGCTAACACAAAGTAAACGTATGCACATGTGCTAAAAACATAGGGGAAACAAAGGAGAAATAAATCAATAAACCATACAAGAACCAGCCATGTATACCAACCAAGATGACGTGCCGCAGCCCCCGCACACACCACTCCAACGCACGAAGACCGCTAAGTCTGCTGGGTAATTTTGCAATGCAGTGCCGGGAACGGAAGATGGCGGCCGGTGCGAGCGGCTCGGCGGACTACGGAGTGGGAGTATAGCAGGTTTTTTGTTTTTTTATTATTTTTAACATTACATTTTTTTACTATTGATGCCGCATAGGCAGCGTCAATAGTAAAAAATTGGGGACACACAGGGTTAATAGCGGCAGTTACAGAGTGCGTTACCACCAGCATTAACCCTGTGTGAGCGGCGACCGGAGGGGAGTATGCGGGCGACGGGCACTGAGTGCGGGGAGTAAGGAGCGCCCATTTTCTTCTGGACTGTTCGCGTCGTTGATTGGTCATGGGCGTTTTGCCACGACCAATCAGCAACTTGGATTCCATGACAGACAGAGGCTGCAAACAATGAATATCTGTGACAGACAGACAGAAGGACAGACAGATGGAAGTGACCTTTAGACAATTATATAGTAGATTGTTTGGTATTTCTTTTCTATATAGGATTTCTTTGATTTATGCGACTGCAACCTTAAGGCTAAGTGCACACGTTGCAGAATTGCCGCAGAAATTTCCGCCACAATTCCGCAACTCCTGCCACGGGTATATCGCATGCGGAATTGGCATGCGTATTCCCGCTACACACTGGCATTTTACAAGTGTAATTAGCTTGCAGAATGCTAGTGTTTTCCAAGCAATCTGTAGCATCGCTTGGAAAACTGATTAACAGGTTGGTCATGCTTGTCAAACATAGTGTTTGACCAGTGTGACCAACTTTTTACTATTGATGCCGCCTATGCAGCATCAATAGTAAAAAGATAGAACGTTAAAAATCATTGTGGCAATGACCCCAGATGACGTAGCAGTCTCGTGAGACTGCTATGTCATCACAGGTCATTTTCGCAATGCATTTTTGGGAACGGAGCATTGCGAGGAGTGGGAAGACTGCCGGGGACGCCGAAAGATGAGAATATCAAAATTTTTTATTTTAATTCTTTTTTTTAACAATTATATGGTTCCCAGGGTCTGGAGGAGATTCTCCTCCACCCTGGGTACCAACCGCACATGATCCCCTTACTTCCCGAATGGTGGGCATAACCCCATGTGGAAAGTAAGCAGATCAGTGCATTCCTATGTGTCCGTAATCCCCGTGATTCCACACAAAGAACGAACATGCTGCGTTTTTTTCCGGAATGCGATTCCACTGCAGAAAAAAACGCAACATGTGCACAAAAATTGCGGATTGCATTCTAATAATAGGATACTTAATGTATGTGTTTTTTTCGCCGTTTTATCGTGTTTTTATAGTGAAAAACCGTGAAAAAAAACGCGAAAAATCATGAAAGTGTGCACACAGCCTAAATGGAGTGTTAGTGAACAAACCTGGAGATCTCTCGATGAAAAAAACAAGGACAAATACGATCTCTATTCTTGTGATCAGTGTTTGTCTTCGTGGTGTGTCCACCAGTGCTAAAACATTTATTACCTATCCTATGGGTGTTTTTTGTTGACCAACTCACATTAGATTTTAATCAATGTAGGAAATTTGGCACTCTGTATTAGATAAATGCAGCTCCGACCTCTGTAAAGTGAAATTTATAATAAAAGCTGACTTAAGGATTATGTATAAAATTATATAAAATCTATATTTCCTATGGGATAGAATTTAATGTCCTCTCCTATCCCCAAGTTGAACGTGGCCCACATTTGTCTTTCTTCCCATCGTACTGACCGCATAACTATCAACCAGCTACTCAAAAGAGTTTTTAATTAAAAATTAAAGTAGAAAATAATTAATTTACAATTTCTGAACCTCATATATTATCTTTTTACAGGGGTACACATTAAAAAAAATAAATAAACAGTAGCATTTTACAGGGTTTTAATAGAAATAATTAAAATTAAGAATAATAATGAAGAAAACTCAAACATTTGATCAATTGATTTATCTACTTCTGTTTATTTTCCATATTTTTAAGTAACAATGTATTCTTTAGATTAGACCATAATTTGATCACATTTGTAATTATTCCGCATTTGTGTAAAGATTATGCTAAAACAACCACATTGTCTTTATTTCTCCTTCTTAATTGGATATTACATTTTATATTTCATGATGAACTTCTTCTGCAATTTCACTTACTGTCATGCTGTGATAATGGAGAAATCTTCTAAATGCGATGATTCTGCATAAAAAGCCGTTGAATTTGCATTTTCGTTCAGCGGGAAATGAAGATTCGATGTAAGAGTTTAAGGGACCACATTTCGATTAATTGAAACTAAAGAAAGATGAATTTAAATTTTGGGGAAGAAAAAAATCTAATTCCTTTTTTTTTGTCGATTGAGAAAAACAAACTGGATTGTAACATTTGTAACATTAAAAATACATTTTTAGAATAGATATTGCAAAAACAAAACACCATTAATTAAAGACGAATCAATAATTTTGAGTGAATTGAATTCTATACAAATTTGCATTTACCAAAATTTGGATTTTTTTTATAATTCACTTCCATGTGAATTTCTGCATCAAAATGTGTCATTGATGTCATGATGTATGCTAGCACAGAACCCTTCCCGGCATGATAACACAAGAAAGCCTGACGCAGCGCAAGAGGACCAAAGAGTCCAATACGAGTGGAGGGTGGTCAAAAAATTCAGCAAGGATCGCATGTGTGGCGATGAGTAACGTAGGTACCAGAGTTGTGAAGGGTGAGGTGTGTATAAGGTTCCTTCTATTTTTTTATATTTTACATTTATTATTTTCTGGGTTCTAGTGAGAACTCAGAGATTAGTAAGGGAAAATCAATTTGCAGAGAATAACTTCTCTGCAAATCAAATATTCCCAGGATAACCATGTGAACAAATTAATCTGAATTTTGCCTGATCCACTCATTTTTACCAATAATCCATCAATGGAGGTCTAACTTCTATGACCCTTGCAAATCATTAGGAGTCGGACACATGCTAGAAAATAATTATAGTAGTTAACCAATTATTGTCAATGGCCACATGGATAACCCATAAGATGCAAAAAGCAGTCCAATCATTCGGCCAGCTTGAAAATCTGACGTGTTGTCAACAGGAAATAAAGTGGTATGTTGCTTTCCACTTTGTCTATTTGTTTCTTGCAGTAATGAAAGTTAAGGAGCTTGGATCCCGTTGATTGGACATTGGTGGCTTATTATAGATACTAACCATCAATGTCTGTCATGAGATGATTCTGTTAGAGAGTTGTCGATTATAAATTAATATTGTTGACCATTATATTTTTGGGTATAAAATATGGTTAGATTAGAAATTTTAGATAATTAGTCTAAAAAATGATGCTTTAGTTTGAAGGGAGGGGTCTACAACTTTATCCCAAATGGAAATCATATAGGGGGATCCCATGTCATTTTTTGGAGTCCAACATTTTTAATAACCAGAAAAGGCAAAAAAGGCAGCTTGGGCTGATATCAATAGGTTGGGAAGGTCCATGGATACTGGCCTCTTCCCAACATATTAAGACCAGCTCACAGCTGTCTGCTTTCCCTTGGCTGGCTATTAAAAGTAGGGGGCCATGTAATTTTTTTTGTTTATTTATTTAATAACAAGTACAGAAAACTTCACACACAAGGCACTGATCTACTTTGACTTTCAACTTGGATCACCGCCACCTAATTCAAGAATGTTATTTTTTATATTTCTCATTCCATGTTATTTTAAGCAATTTTCCTATCCACATTTACTTGCAGGACAATTTTCATCCTCCTACCACCATTTAGCTTCCTTTCACAGGCCCCTAGCCTTTACAGCACCCAATTTCTGATCCTCGTTGACTTATATAGAGTTTGGGGTCAAGTTCAGGTGAAGTTCTGGTACCCGAACTGAACTTTGGACTAAAGTTCAGTCGAACCTGAGAAATCCGAACTTCCATGGGTCAGATCATGCCTACTCAACACTGTAATTCGTCATTTGCCTGTTGCTCAACTCATCTTCTGATTACCTGTGTGCAACCTGTGTAGCTGCACAAGGACCCAAAAGACAAGGGAGCCCACATCCACCTACATGTTTGCCAGAAGCTTCTGTCACAAACACGTAAAGGGCTGCAATATTATGAACTATTGGACTGCAAAGGGCCCATATACTGTTCTAGCACAGGGGCCTTCTACAGTCTAATCCGCCCTTGCTAGGGAGACTGCTTTATTTCTTCTACATTACTTTCTTAGAGTGGGGACGAGAGTTTCTATCATTCTACTCACCTATTCTACTCATTCAGTATGCCGGCAGTACATTGATTTTCATGGGAACTGTTTATAATTCTTTGTTTCTCCAAAGTCAGTGCTTGAGGTTCTAGAAGCGGAAATAGCCTGCAATATTTTTTTCTTGAAATCTAACAAAAATTGGAGAACCAAAACAAAATAATGTTTTTAATTGTTCACAAGACAACAAATCAGTCAATTTCATAAACTGGAGCAGAGTGACTGCAAATAACATTAATATATCTGGAGAACCTGACGTTTCAGTAATTCTTTAAATTGAACTGAGTTTGCACAGTTGTTGAATAGATTCTCTTCCAAAGGGCGACACAAAGTACCGGAAAATCATTGAATCACCATGATTAATATGACTAGATGGCTCCTATGGTCAACATCTAATTTGTGGCTTCCAAACAAGAGAATTACTACAAACCACAATTGTTTCTTGTTCCATCAAGTGACATAAAAATCCAAGTACAACATTGTGGTGTAATATAATATTCAATTTACTTGTTATGTGTAATATTTAGGAGAAGAGTTCATCAGAGAAAGCTCTAAAAAGAAAGATCTAATAGCAATAGAATGATATGTTAGGATGCAGCTGTCAAAAGTCCAGCAAGATAGAAACTCTAAGATTTTATGCTCTGTACATAAAATTTTAAGGTTCTCCTCATCCATTAAAAGTCAGTAAAAGGGAACCCGTCACCTGATTAATGCCTCCCAAATCACAGGCAGCATGAATCAGAGCCTTGCTGCATGATAGCAACCAGGTATATTTTTCCACTCCAGCATTACAGAGACAGCATGCTTTAACCTCTTCTTGACGTATGACATATAGGTAAGTTTTTTGTCCCCGAAACAATACAATAAAATAAAATAACAGGTGTTAGATGTCGAGTTCCCGCCGCTGCACAGGGGGAATCTCGAACCACCTCTGCTGTGGTCTCCCATTCTTCTCCGGGCACAGTTGAGAGCAGATGCTCCTGGGACTAAGTCCTGCTTTTCCTCTACTGAGCATGCCCAAAGGACAACCTCTCATTGAAGGTCAGGGGTCACATGCTCAGGTCCTGAAGCAGTTCCTGTTGGACCACTAGGAAGGTCCTGGAGAGCTTCCTCTATAAAAGGTTTGCATGGCCACATGGCCATGCGCTACTATCAACTTAAGTTCATGTTTGTATGAGCTTAGCTACTTTGTGATCTGTGTCAACATGTGCTCAGGGATGGCTGTAAGCCATTAGAATTCCGGCACCTCTGGAGAGGAGTTTGTGTGTACGAATTCAGGGCTGGCATATAGCCACAAGGTTTCCGGCACCTCCGGAGAGGAGTTTGTGTGTATGAATTCAAGGCTAGCGTATAGCCACTAGAATTCCGGCACCTCCGGAGAGTATTTGTTTGAGTGCTATTGCTGACTGTATGACCACTATATGCTACCTGCTCCATTAGAGAGCTATGATGCTCTGTGAGGTTAACAGGGCACAGCATTATCTTTTATCCCGGCGACTCTGTGAAGCAACAGAGTTCACTCCTATACAGACCGGGTGATGGAACCCGTGTTTGTTCAGGTGTAATACCGCCATATAGTGCCGTCATTTACTAGCTGCAGGTTCCACTCCTGCACGGTGGACCCCAGGCTGTGAGCGCACCAATATTATCTCCATATTTACTCGGTGTGTTCCGCCAGCCCTAACAACAGGTGATCAAACATTGTATCCACACCAAAATGGTATCAACCCCAGATCCCAAAAAATGGAGACGCTACAAGTCTCGAGAAATCTCACCAGTTTATTTTTTTGTTGCAAACTCTGAATTTTTTTCACCACTTAAATAAAACAGAATCTATACATGTTTGGTGTAAATGAATTCATAGTGACTTGAAAAATTATAATGGCAGGTCAGTTTTAGTATTTAGTGAACATTGTAAAAAAACATTTTGGAATTGCACTTTTTTTGCAGTTTGACTGCTATTCAAATTTTTTTCCCATTTCCAGTACATGATATGGTAAAACCAATGGTGTACTTCAAAATTACAACTCGTCACGCAAAAAATAAGCCATCACATGGCCATATTAACAGAAAAATAAAAAAAGTTATGGCTCTTGGAAGAAGTGGAGCAAAAAGTGGAAATGCAAAAAGAGAAAACCCCAAGATCAAGAAGGGGTTAAAGAACTGGCGGGAACCTGAGCCGGAGATGAGGTTAGTCTATGACTGCCTCCAGCCAGCTCTTCACAGCACCATGTTACGTGATGAACAAGTCACTCCATTAACAATAGACTAGTCAAACACCTCCAAGAGAATTGGGAGAAGCTAGTGGATCGCCCCTCAGTAGGGCAGTGGGGTACTCGGAGCCAGGCCCTTCGGTTGTCAAGGGGGATGTCACGGTGGCTGAACCGGTTCGTGGCCCTAGGGACGTCCGTATTAAAAGGGAAAGGTCTTTAAAGGGATAATGTTCGTGACGCCACCTGTGGTATTCGTTCAGGGTGACCGACGCTGCTGTGAGGGGTCTGCTGGGGTGATGTTATGGCAGCTAGATGGTATACCTTCCCACAGGTGAAGTGTATCCCCAGGGCTTCCCAGAAGTGTAGATGGTGATGGTGGATGATGTTAGGCACAGTGAATAACGAGGACACAATGATGCAGTCTCTTTACCTTTACTGAAGGCTTCAGCATCCACAGTCCAGGGTACAGACCACAGGGTAGGCAGAGTCCAGCCGGTCTGAAGGCAAATCCAGTGTCCCCTTATCCAGGTGGAAATCAGTAGCCTTCCTCTCTAGCACCTGTGTGTTGTAGTCCCTCCCTGCTGAGCTTCTCGGTAAGGTCCTCACAACTGTTGTAGATTTTCTCGATGTTATTTCTTCCTCTCTGTTCCCCAGATGGTATGGATAGGACAAATCCGCATGACTGATGGCCTGAGGGTTTTTACAGGGACCCTAGAGATGCCCCAACCCCCACAAGTTGCCACCGTGTCTCCTAAGTATTAGGGTCGGGCAGCCAACTTAGAATTGACTGTCCTGACGGTCTCTGGAGCAAGGCTTTCAGACGGTTGCTCCCTCAGTATTCCGGCCACCGGCTACGTGCCTCAGAAGGAGGCAGCCTATTTCAGGGCAGAACTCCTTCTGGTGTTATCTCCTTGTGCTATGACTTCGTTTCTCACCCTGTTATGACCCCAATGGCAGAGGGTCTCAGAAATGGTTACCAAGTCTGCAAACACAAAAACCAGCTCATAGGGCAGTGGTAACTGGGCTGACCATATATCTAATCCTAGCACCACAACTAAAAGCAGCCGGGGAACGTGCCTACGTTGATTCTAGACGTCTTGCGCCGGCCGGAGAACTAACTAACCCTAGAAGGGAAAAGAAAGACCATTCTTGCCTCCAGAGATAAAGACCCCAAAAGTTGGATACAAGCCCCCAACAAATAATAACGGTGAGGTAAGAGGAAAAGACAAACGTAAGAATGAGCTAGGTATTTAGCAAAGAGAGGCCCACTAGCTAATAGCAGAATATAGTAAGATAACTTATATGGTCAGCAAAAACCCTATCAAAAATATCCACGCTGGAAATTCAAGAAACCCCGAACCGTCTAACGGCCCGGGGGGAGAACACCAGCCCCCTAGAGCTTCCAGCAAGGTCAGGAATCACATTTAGTACAAGCTGGACAAAAATGAGAGCAAGCAAATAACTGAAAAAACAAAGAAGCAAGACTTAGCTTAATTTTGCACGAACCAGGACCAGCAGATAGGAGCAAACAAAAAGGATCTGATTACAACGATGCCAGGCACTGGACTAAGGATCCATGAGGTTTATATAGCAACACCCCTCGACTAACGACCCAGGTGGGTGCAAACTGAGGGAAGAAAATCCCAGAGTCATATCACTAGTAACCACCAGAGGGAGCCAAAAAGTCTAATTCACAACAGTACCCCCCCCCTAAGGAGGGGTCACCGAACCCTCACTACGACCACCAGGGCGATCAGGATGAGCAGCGTGAAAGGCACGAACTAAATCGGCCGCATGCACATCAGAGGCAACCACCCAGGAATTATCCTCCTGACCATAGCCCTTCCACTTGACCAGATACTGAAGCCTCCGTCTGGAGAGACGAGAATCCAAGATCTTCTCCACCACGTACTCCAACTCGCCCTCAACCAACACCGGAGCAGGAGGCTCAACAGAAGGAACCACAGGCACAACGTAGCGCCGCAACAAAGACCTATGGAACACGTTGTGAATGGCAAACGACACCGGAAGATCCAAGCGAAAGGAAACTGGATTAAGGATTTCCAATATCTTGTAAGGACCGATGAAGCGAGGCTTAAATTTAGGAGAGGAGACCTTCATAGGAACAAATCGAGAAGACAGCCATACCAAATCCCCAACACGAAGTCGGGGACCCACACCGCGGCGGCGGTTGGCAAAACGCTGAGCCTTCTCCTGTGACAACTTCAAGTTGTCCACCACATGATTCCAGATCTGCTGCAACCTATCCACCACAGAATCCACCCCAGGACAGTCAGAAGGTTCCACATGTCCCGAGGAAAAACGAGGATGGAAACCAGAGTTGCAGAAAAATGGCGAAACCAAAGTAGCGGAAC
This sequence comes from Ranitomeya variabilis, assembly GCF_051348905.1. NCBI lineage: Eukaryota > Metazoa > Chordata > Amphibia > Anura > Dendrobatidae > Ranitomeya > Ranitomeya variabilis. The sequence goes on from NC_135237.1 coordinate 553,954,059, forward strand.
TAGCCCGATTATTAAGGGCAAACTCAGCCAACGGCAAGAAGGTCACCCAATCATCCTGATCTGCCGAAACAAAACACCTCAAATAAGCCTCCAGAGTCTGATTAGTTCGCTCCGTTTGTCCATTAGTCTGAGGATGAAAGGCAGACGAGAACGACAAATCAATGCCCATCCTAGCACAAAAGGATCGCCAGAACCTGGAAACAAACTTGGGATCCTCTGTCAGACACAATATTCTCAGGAATGCCGTGTAAACGAACCACATTCTGAAAGAACACAGGAACCAGATCGGAAGAGGAAGGCAGCTTAGGCAAAGGCACCAAATGGACCATTTTAGAAAAGCGATCACATACCACCCAGATGACAGACATGCCCTGAGACACCGGGAGATCAGAAATGAAATCCATGGAAATGTGTGTCCAAGGCCTCTTCGGGACAGGCAAGGGCAAGAGCAACCCGCTGGCACGAGAACAGCAAGGCTTAGCTCGAGCACAAGTCCCACAGGACTGCACAAATGACCGCACATCCCGTGACAAGGAAGGCCACCAAAAGGACCTAGCCACCAGATCTCTGGTGCCAAAAATTCCCGGATGACCTGCCAACACCGAGGAATGAACCTCGGAAATGACTCTGCTGGTCCACTTATCAGGAACAAACAGTCTGTCAGGTGGACAAGAGTCAGGTCTACCAGCCTGAAATCTCTGCAACACGCGTCGCAAATCAGGAGAAATGGCTGACAAGATAACTCCTTCTTTAAGAATACCAACAGGTTCTGCGACTCCAGGAGAGTCAGGCACAAAGCTCCTTGAAAGAGCATCAGCCTTCACATTCTTTGAACCAGGTAAATACGAGACCACAAAGTCAAAACGGGAGAAAAACAATGACCAGCGGGCCTGTCTAGGATTCAGGCGTTTAGCAGACTCGAGATACATCAAATTTTTGTGATCAGTCAAGACCACCACACGATGCTTAGCACCTTCGAGCCAATGACGCCACTCCTCAAATGCCCACTTCATGGCCAGCAACTCCCGATTGCCAACATCATAATTCCGCTCAGCAGGCGAAAACTTCCTAGAGAAGAAAGCACATGGTCTCATTACCGAGCAACCAGGGCCTCTCTGTGACAACACGGCCCCTGCCCCAATCTCCGAAGCATCCACTTCGACCTGAAAGGGAAGTGAGACATCAGGCTGGCACAAAACAGGCGCGAAGTAAACCGGCGCTTCAACTCTTGGAACGCCTCCACGGCTGCAGGAGCCCAGTTAGCAACATCAGAACCTTTCTTGGTCATATCCGTCAAAGGTTTAACAGCGCTAGAAAAATTAGCGATAAAACGACGGTAGAAGTTAGCAAAACCCAAGAACTTCTGAAGACTCTTAACTGACGTGGGTTGAGTCCAATCATGAATAGCTCGGACCTTGACTGGGTCCATCTCCACAGCAGAAGGGGAAAAAATAAACCCCAAAAAGGGAACCTTCTGTACTCCAAAGAGACACTTTGAGCCCCTAACAAACAACGCGTTCTCACGCAAAACCTGAAACACCATCCTGACCTGCTCCACATGTGAGTCCCAATCTTCAGAGAAAACCAGAATATCATCCAGATAAACAATCATAAATTTATCCAGATACTTCCGGAAAATATCATGCATAAAGGACTGAAACACTGAGGGGGCATTAGAGAGCCCAAAAGGCATCACCAAGTACTCAAAATGACCTTCGGGCGTATTAAATGCAGTCTTCCATTCATCTCCTTGCTTAATGCGCACAAGATTGTACGCACCACGTAGATCTATCTTGGTGAACCACTTGGCACCTTTAATCCGGGCAAACAAGTCCGACAACAGAGGCAAAGGATACTGAAATTTAACAGTGATTTTATTCAGAAGACGATAGTCAATACAAGGTCTCAAAGATCCGTCCTTCTTGGCCACAAAAAAGAATCCTGCACCAAGAGGGGAAGAGGATGGACGGATATGTCCCTTCTCCAGAGACTCCTTGATATACGAACGCATTGCGGCATGCTCAGGTACAGACAGATTAAATAATCTACCCTTAGGAAATTTACTACCTGGAATCAAATCTATGGCGCAGTCACAGTCCCTATGAGGAGGCAGAGCACTGGATCTGGACTCGCTGAATACATCCTGATAATCAGACAAATACTCAGGAACTTCCGAAGGAGTAGAGGAAGCAATAGACACCGGCGGGGAATCAGCATGAATTCCCTGACATCCCCAACTTGACACAGACATTGCCTTCCAATCCAAGACTGGATTGTGGGTCTGTAACCATGGCAGACCCAAAACGACCAAATCATGCATTTTATGCAGAACAAGAAAACGAATCACCTCCCGATGTTCAGGAGTCATGCACATGGTTACCTGCGTCCAAAACTGCGGTTTATTTTCCGCCAATGGCGTAGCATCAATACCTCTAAGAGGAATAGGATTTACCAACGGTTCAAGAACAAAACCACAGCGCTTGGCAAATGACACATCCATAAGACTCAGGGCAGCACCTGAATCCACAAATGCCATAACAGGGTAAGAAGACAATGAGCAAATTAAAGTCACAGACAAAATAAATTTAGGTTGCAAATTACCAATGGCGACAGGACTAACAACCCTTGTTAGGCGTTTAGAGCATGCTGATATAACATGTGTAGAATCACCACAGTAAAAACACAACCCATTCTGACGTCTATGATTTTTCCGCTCATTTCTAGTCTGAATTCTATCACATTGCATTAAATCAGGTGTTTGTTCAGACAACACCACCAGAGGATTAGCGGTTTTGCGCTCCCGCAAACACCGGTCAATTTGAATAGCCAGCGCCATGGAATCATTCAGACTTGTAGGAATGGGGAAACCCACCATCACATTCTTAATGGCTTCAGAAAGGCCATTTCTGAAATTTGCGGCCAGAGCACACTCATTCCACTGAGTAAGCACGGACCATTTCCGAAATTTTTGGCAATACACTTCAGCTTCATCCTGGCCCTGAGAAATAGCCAGCAAGGCTTTTTCTGCCTGAACTTCAAGATTGGGTTCCTCGTAAAGCAATCCGAGCGCCAGAAAAAACGCATCAATATTTGCCAATGCCGGATCTCCTGGCGCTAGCGAGAAAGCCCAATCCTGAGGGTCGCCCCGTAAAAAAGAGATAACAATTTTAACTTGCTGAGCTGAATCTCCTGATGAACGGGGTCTCAGAGAAAGAAACAATTTACAATTATTCCTGAAATTCCTAAACCTAAATCGGTCTCCAGAAAACAGTTCAGGAATAGGTATTTTAGGTTCAGACATAGGACTACTGGTAACAAAATCTTGTATGCCCTGCACACGAGCAGCAAGCTGGTCTACACTTGTAATCAAGGTCTGGACATTCATGTCTGCAGCAAGCACAAGCCACTCAAAGGTAAAGGGGAGGAAGAGAGGAAAAAAAAAAAAACTCAGAATTTCCTTTCTTATAATCCCACTTCTGCAATGCATTAAACATTCAATGTTGGCCTGGCATACTGTTATGACCCCAAAAGTTGGATACAAGCCCCCAACAAATAATAACGGTGAGGTAAGAGGAAAAGACAAACGTAAGAATGAGCTAGGTATTTAGCAAAGAGAGGCCCACTAGCTAATAGCAGAATATAGTAAGATAACTTATATGGTCAGCAAAAACCCTATCAAAAATATCCACGCTGGAAATTCAAGAACCCCCGAACCGTCTAACGGCCCGGGGGGAGAACACCAGCCCCCTAGAGCTTCCAGCAAGGTTAGGAATCACATTTAGTACAAGCTGGACAAAAATGAGAGCAAGCAAATAACTGAAAAAACAAAGAAGCAAGACTTAGCTTAATTTTGCACGAACCAGGACCAGCAGATAGGAGCAAACAAAAAGGATCTGATTACAACGATGCCAGGCACTGGACTAAGGATCCATGAGGTTTATATAGCAACACCCCTGGACTAACGACCCAGGTGGGTGCAAACTGAGGGAAGAAAATCCCAGAGTCATATCACTAGTAACCACCAGAGGGAGCCAAAAAGTCTAATTCACAACATCACCCTCTACAATACAGTTCTCTTCGTGTCCTTTCTTAGGATGCTGCTGCATGTGGGGCAGGTGCAGCTCCATGTCTTTCTGTCTCGCTAGACCTCCGACAGGATCCCACCCCTGTCAGGGGCCCTCTGTCTGCAGCTCCGATGTTCCTCCTTTCCCCTGTCTGCCTGAGAGGTGTTGCCTGGGCAAAGCCCAGTCAGCTTCTCTCTAACTTTCTATCCAGCCCATGAGTTTTACCCTTCTGTGAGGACTGCCCTAGTAGATAGGAGCAAGGCTCCCCCTGGTGGACTGGAGTGTGAAGTGTGGTGTATGGTTTTTGATACCTGGTAGGAAGATCTCCTTTATTGCCATCAAATGTAATATCACTCTCCCTGGTGGAAGAATGACATCACTGCAACGACCAGGACTCTGGGGTGCTGCACTCCCCCCCCCGTTAAATCCAGTACTCCCAGACTGGGAAAAAGAAAACAACAATACATTAGCAAAAATACATGCAACATTTTTGAAATGCTATAAAACAAATTAATATAACAATGCTTCCCTTTATGGGAGGTGAGGACACTTGAACGTTACAAACAAGAACATGTTTACATTATCAGATGCGCTAACTAACTATGAAATACTATTACCCATACAGGTATACTATCTATTAACTACTAAGTGCAAATACAAAACAATAAATTAACATTTTCTTTATTCAAGCATCAAACAGTTATTCTTCTCTAAGTGCAAAGTCTTTTAACTAACTACCTAAGGCTCACTAAATGACTCACTAACCCCTATGGGTTCAAGCAGCAAAGAAAGAACAGTTAACTATTTACATTTATGGCCGGTTTCTTCGAGGTTTATTCCGGCGGTTTCCACCAGGGCTTTACCTGACACATAGCCCTCTGTGGCCTAGGACAGGTCGAGTCCAAGATCACTCCTAGTGCCGGATATACACTGTTAGTCCGTCTTCCATGCACGGTCAGGTCGTGCGCAGCAATAAAAGTTTGAGTGGCTTGTTGGTGAGCACTGATTACAGCGGGGACCGCCGCAGCTGCATCGGCTGTGAGTTCATCCTCCTGGGTTCTGGATACTGCCAAGATGGCTGTGCACCTTTGCACATCCCGAGCCCACTAGTTATTCTTTTCCGGTACTGAAGATAAGTCACGCCACGACATCCCCGGGGTTCAAGGCTTGGTTCGCCGTTGTCTCCACGGAGGCAGGACTCCACCTCATCCCTGGTGACATGGACCCTCACCAGCAACCCAATTTCCTGGATGAAGCCTTTTTCCTTTTGGGGTTGGAAGGTCACAGCAACACCCCACTTTGGTGGAAGGTCGTCCAGCGATTCACCTCGGGCCTCCCGTTCCACTTCTCCCTTATACTCCGCAATCAGATGCCGCCGGTATTCTCCCCAGGGAAAGGGTCCAAGGTCATGCCCCTGTGGTCTGGAGCCTGGTAGCGAGGACACCGGGGTTCCAGCAGCCGCAGCGGAGAAAGGAGCAGAGGCGGGGGAGAGGCAGATTCCCAGAACGCCGCCACACCGAGTACCCACATGCGAGATGACTCTTCTGGCGCCACTCCACTCCTCTGAGGAAGGCGCCAGGACCAGCAATGGTGCAGATGGTGGATTCCCCGTGAACAGCTCCCAAGGGTCCACGCTCTCCAGTGGCGTCATGTCCGTGTAATCCTCTGGTGACAGGGGCCTGTGCTGGGCCATTTTCTTTCGGGAGTCCACACCAATCTCCATCTCCAATTTTCCTGGAGAGCGACCTCGCTTTTTCGGTCTCCGCCCGCCATTGAGGATCAGGAGGCGGATCTTGGCTGCTGATGGACACATCCTCAAGGTACAAAGATATTTAGACTGGGCGGCCATTGTTTTTTGCACTTCTCAGTTCGTTCACGCCCACAACTCCACGCCCTTCTTCTCCTGAGCTCCTCGTGGCGCTGTAATGGTGGCAGTTTTGGCAGGAATTTTGGCGGCAAATGGCAATACACAGTCCTTAAGCAAATCACAGTTCAAATACAGTTCTGGCACAGTTCTTAGGCGCACATGACCTGATTTTTAGGCTTAAATAGATCCTGTTCATGACGCCAAATATGGATCGCCCCCAGTAGGGCAGTGGGGTACTCGGAGCCAGGCCCTTCAGTTGTCAAGGGGGATGTCACGGTGGCTGACCCGGTCCGTGGACCTAGGGATGTCCGTATTAAAAGGGAAAGATCTTTAAAGGGATAATGTTCGTGACGCCACCTGTGGTATTCTGTCAGAGTGACCGATGCTGCTGTGAGGGGTCCGCTGGGGTGATGTTATGGCAGCTAGATGGTATAACTTCCCACAGGTGAAGTGTATCCCCAGGACTTCCCAGAAGTGTAGATGGTGATGGTGGATGATGTAAGGCGCAGTGAATAACGAGGACACAAGGGTCCAGTCTCTTTACCTTTACTGAAGGCTTCAGCATCCACAGTCCAGGGTACAGACCACAGGGTAGGCAGAGTCCAGCCAGTCTGAAGGCAAATCCAGTGTCCCCTTATCCAGGTGGAAATCAGTAGCCTTCCTCTAGCGCCTGTGTGTTGTAGTCCCTCCCTGCTGAGCTTCTCGGTAAGGTTCTCACAACTGTTGTATATCTTCTCGATGTTATTTCTTCCTCTCTGTCCCCCAGATGGTATGGATAGGACAAACCCGTATGACTGATGGCCTGAGGCTTTTTGCAGGGACCCTAGAGATGCCCCGACCCCCACAAGTTGCCACCGTGTCTCCTAGGTATTAAGGTAAGGCAGCCAACTTAGAATTGACTGTCCTGCCGGTCTCTGGAGCAAGGCTTGCAGATGGTTGCTCTGTCGGTGTTCCGACCACCTTCTACACGCCTCAGAAGGAGGCAGCCTATTTCAGGGCAGAACTCCTTCTGGTGTTATCTCCTTGTGCTATGACTTAGTTTCTCACCCTCTACAATTCAATTCTCTTTGTGTCCTTTCTTAGGATGCTGCTGCATGTGGGGCAGGCGCAGCTCCGTGTCTTTCTGTCTCGCTAGACCTCCGACAGGATCCCACCCCTGTCAGGGGCCCTCTGTCTGCAGCTCCGATGTTTCTCCTTTCCCCTTGTCTGCCTGACAGGTGTTGCCTGGGCAAAGCCCAGTCAGCTTCTCTCTAACTTTCTATCCAGCCCACCAGTTTTACCTTTCTGTGAGGAGTGCCCTAGTAGATAGGAGCAAGGCTCCCCCTGCTGGACTGGAGTGTGAAGTGTGGTGTATGGTTTTTTATACCTGGTAGGAAGATCTCCTTTATTGCCATCAGATGTAATATCACTCCCCCTGGTGGAAGAATGACATCACTGAAACGACCAGGACTCTGGGGCGCTGCACTAGCCAGGACTGCCACTGGACTAGTCTCATCTCTATATCCTAGCCTGATGTGTAAAGTATACTTACTCTGAAATGCCAGAGAATAATATACCTGGCTCCAATTGTGAAGCCATGCTCCAATTCATGCAGCCTATGGTTTGAGCACCATTAATCAGATGACAAGTTCCCTTTAACTCTACTGAATACAGAATTAATAGTTATCTTCTTCAATTTGCTGGAGATTAAAACTTTTTGGCAAGTTTCTCAAATTGTTATCACATGGAAGACGAGGTTGTGTCGTATGGCTGCACGTCTTTCAACCATTTATTGGTGCTGTTTATGATGCTGAGAGTTATTACTGTGACAAGGGTAGAACAATCTGCTTTGTTCATGTAAGCAGTGATTGCAGTCATTTAAACATTTACTTATGAAGGTAACCTGAGATATACTTTACTCATATAGCCTCAGGATAAACATCAAACTGGTTTCTAAGAATATAAAAATATCCTAACTAAAAGTATATAAAACAAATTCCCCATTTGCAATATTTTATTCATTGCTAATTAGTATTGCTTCCTTAAATAGCCCCTGTAAAATCTGCAACTCACTTGCATAATGTAAAGATAAAGCAAACACTTTACCTGTTAAAACACAGCTAATGAATATATGGCCTAGTCTTGGGATTAATGTTGGTCCCGGATCTCCAGAGATCAACAGGTTATCATCTTTCCTGTGGATAAGTGATAACTATTAAAAATGGTATAAAAATGTAGGGCTAAAGTTAATTATATCGCTAAAGGGTTAAAATGCACTTTTATTGGAATTCTCAGTTTTTCTCTTGAGCCTCTCACCGTTCCGTCTCCTCTTTTACTGTTTTTTTTTTGGGGGGGGCAGGTACTCGTCTTTGAGTAATATTTCTTGTTAGTAGCAAAGCTACAGCATTAATAGCTTTTGAGCTGAGCTTTAAAGTTCTGCTGTAACACATTCAGCTATCAGTAGTTTGTTCTAAGTCTTAATTGCTATCACAATAATTACATGTAGGAATAACACGGCGTTTGAACAAGCACAGGGCTCAGGAAAGTGAGAGCCATTGTTAGGGCTAGCGGAACACACCGAGAAAATATAGTTTTTTACTGTTATTGATGTGTTCGCAGCCCGGGGTCCACCGTGCAGGAAAACCTGCTGCTAGCAAATGGCAGCACTATATGGCAGTATTGGCTAGCTCTGTTAACTCACAGAACAGCCGTGAAAGCAAAGCACTGAGCCCTGTTAGACTTCACAGGAGCACAGGCTAACTGCCCAACAGAGAGCAGTCAGTAGTCATGCATGCACACAAAACTCCTCGCCGGAGGTGCCAGCATTCTAGGGGCTTATTTCAGCCGGGTCCCTGAACACAATCTTACATGACCACACTGGCGCAAAGCACATAACTTAGAAAGACACTAGTGCATGGCCGTGCAGCCATGCAAGCCTTTTATAGCTGCAGCCAGAACAAGACCTTCCTAGAAGGACCAATGGGAAGCTGCCACAAAGCCTGAGCATCTTCAGGACCTTCCTGGAGGACCAATGGGCTTTGCTGCAGTATCCAAGCATGTGACCCTCGAACTCCAATGAGAGATCTTACCCTGGGCATGCTCAGAAGGAGAAAAGCAGGACTTAGTGCCAAAAGTGTCTGCTCGCCGCTGCCCAGCACTGACTTCAAAGGCAGAAGATGGAAAAGCAGCAGTAATCCTCTTCACAGAGTCAGATTGAGCGAGACACTGGGACAGACATCTCCACTGCGGCAGGAGAAGAATGGGAGACCGCAGTGGAGATGGCCCGAGATTCCCCCTGTGCAGAGGCGGGAACTCGACCCCTAACAGCCATGATTAGGAAAATTGCTTTGGAAGAGCTGATGGCTAGGGCTGGTGATTTTGCAAGTTTTGCAACAACAGCTTGTTAGGAGCTGGGAGGGAGGGGGAAGGAGGTGATCAGCTAATGGATGTATAGAAATCAGTGGACTAGAGAGAGCAGACAGGGATGTTGGCAGTTAATCCCTCTCCTTAAATAAAGTTACTGAGTACTCTTCTCCAGGCTCTGGTGGCAAACCTCAATGGAAACCAGCTGGTGATTTTGCAAGATTTGTAACAGCAGCTTGTTAGGAGCTGAGAGGGGGGAAAGAGGTGATCAGCTAATGGCTTTATATAAATTAATGGACTATAGAGAGCTGACTGAGAGTTAATCCCTCTCCTTAAATATAGTTACTGTGTACTCTTCTCCAGGCTCTGGTGGCAAGGCTCCAAGGAAACCAGCTGTACACTATGTAAGTTAAAAGCTGTCATTACAGGAGAATAAAAAAACAAGTCAATTGCAAGTTTGCTGAATTTTATTACTGTAATAAATGTGGTTTTATTATTGATGCATTTCGACATTGACACGCTTCTTCAGGATCCAACCACAAATCCTGAAAAAGTGTCAACTTCGAAACACGTCGATAATAAAACCACATTTATTGCAGTTCTGTGTTTCCTGGATCAATTCATCAGTCCATCAGCAGCATGGAAAATCCACATTTTTTGCTTTATTATTGCAATATATGTACAATCACTAATTAGGACCACCCCCACTAATTAGGACCACCCCCAGGGATTTCAATGAATAAGTAGAAGTTTTAAAAAAAAAATTTTGCATGGACCGATAGATCGATCATCTCAGCTCCTCCTGCTTCATACCCATTCTGCTGGTAGATCAGTCATTGTGTTCAGTATGATAAAATACCTTTTTAATTTTATGTTTGACTCTTGTTAAAGCCGATCTCATTGGATAACATAACACTTTTAGAGTGGAATTTCTGGCCGGATTACACTATTGCTTGAGCTCACATAAATACTTGACAAGAGTCATGCATGTTTACTAACCTACAGGAATCCATGTCTTCGTTGACATTTTCCAAGTTCTGGAATCACGTCACATAATTTTACGCTAATGACCTTTTGGTACTATTGAACACTGGGCTTGAAAATAATAGAAGTGTATAAATACAATATTTTTTTTCCCATGATGCGTCATTCTAACTGAATTTTTTATAAATGTTTTTCACTTGGGGACTCACGATTGTATACATTTACCAACTGAACCGAGTACAGCGGTAACGGAATATAAAATATATGAAATGATAAATATCTGAAACGTATCACGGAAGTAACAATGCAGAAACTAAAGCATTTAGCATTTCAGGGAGCATAAACATTTAACTCAATGTAATATATACTTTATAATATACTTTTTAAATCAACGGAATGTTTTATTTCCAAAATTCGGTAATCATTTATGTCATATGTGTATAACAGTTGAATCTTCATTTTTTTCTGATACAGTGCTCCAAATCTTCAGCAAACACACAGCTTTAACCCATTCCCGCTCTGGCCAATTTTCATCCATACATGTTCGTTTACGGAATTAATTATTTGTAGTTTTAAAAAATATCATTCATGTTGCCATATAATATACTGAAAAATGGGCGGTGGGACATCAAACTACAGTGAAATGGTATAAGAAAAACACTTCCTCCACTAATTTGTTTATTTTTTATTTATGGTGTTTATTGGACAGGTTAATTGACCCAGCAATATGATTCTTCAGGTCACTACAATTACAACAAAACATATTTTATAGAGGTTTTTATTATTATTATTATTATTATTATTATTATTATTTTCTTTTGATGATAAATAAAAAGTAAAAAGTTTATTTAAAAAATGGCTTTTATCTAAATGTTTTGAGACCCAGAAATTATAATTTTTTTTGTTGCCTGAGCTGTGTGATAGGTTGCTATTTATGTGATGTGTTGTTCTACTGATTCCATTATGAAATACATTGAACTTTTTGTTTGCTTTCTATGGCATTTTTTGAAGAAGTTGCGTTGATCAAAAACATCTTTTCGGTTGTTTTGAATTTTATTTACTTTACTGCGCTTACCACAAATGGGTTAATCCTTTTTATATTTTTATTCCTTCTACAGTATATTTGTTACAATTTTCATTCTTTAAGTCACCTTAGGGGACTGTGATTGTTTGATTGCTTAATCTATTGCAATATAACTGCAAATGCAAAATTAGCAGATGTGTAAAAGAATAAAATAAAAGTTATACTGAATCTTTACCCACAATCCTATACATCGATCTCCTATGCGCCTCCTGCTTTACACTGCTCTGATGACTGATCAGACATCAGGTGGCAATTTTCTTTTAAAGATAGGTTAAATCACGGTCTCTTATGAAGCCTAGTTTGGGGCTGGGCTTCATAGGAATTCAAACATTTTATCCATTGGGACCTTTCGAAGACCATTGGCTTCCCGCAAACATGTTACAGGGAGCCCCTGCAATAGTGCACCCCATGAGACCATGTATCTTCAATGCTGCTGTCAATGATTGACAGCTGAATTCAAGTGGTTAAAAATAGCAATCAGATCTTCACATGAAGATGCAGCTGTATAATGCTCCTACGTTTGCTCAATACATCTGCACTTAGAGAGTTTTCTAGGTGGTATTCACTTTGGAATGCTCAGGACAATCACTTTGTTTTGCCCTCTCTTGGTAAGAGTTTTTTTAACCTCTTAACGAACCCCCTTCAATACATGCGCTGTAATAATTATAGGGGATAATTCAGGAGACTCTTTGCGTGGAACAAGACAACAGGACACAGTTTTATAAGTGGTAAAGTTTATATTATTACACGGTGATTCAAGCAGGTGCAGAGAGAAACACAAGTCCACAAAACTTGGTGCAAATAATAAATGCAGCTTAGCAGTCAATAGGAAACTTCAGAGGTAGATGCAAACAAACAGAAAGTCTATGAAGCACGGTTATTCATGAGGAAACATGAAATGAATAGATCTTTGACTTAGTCCAGACACAGATAGAGTCCTGACATTACTCCCTCCTTAGAAGTGGCCTCAGTACGATCCTGGACCTGTTTTCTCAGGGAATCTCTGATGAAAAGGAGAAATCTTCTGTTGGGCATTGATGTTTTCCACAGGTTCCCAAGAGTCTTACTCAGGGGGATATCCCTGCCATCTTATCAGATATTGGAGCCGATTCCTGCGAATCCTGGAATCAATAATTTCCTCCACCACGAATTGTTCTTGCCCATCAATCACCACAGGCTGCGGAGGTGGCACAACATGTCCCTGGAAGGTATTAGGAGATACAGGCTTTAATAAAGATACATGAAAAACTGGGTGTACCTTCATTGTCCTAGGTAGCTTCAGCCGGCAGGCCACAGAGCTCACAATACCGTTGATCTTGAAAGGGCCAATGATTTTCTGTCCAAGTTTTTGTGAAGGAACATTTAACTTCAGATTCTTTGTTGCTAACCACACGGAATCTCCTACCTTGAACATGGGTGCAGGTTTACGGAATCTATCAGCCGATCTCTTATAACGTTCTTGAGCCGTGGTCAGGGATTCCTTCAGAACCTCCAGATTTTGTCTCATCGCAGTCAGCCTTTCCTCCACTGCTGGAACCGGAGAATTGGAGACCTAGGTAAAATACACGGATGATAACCCATATTGGCAAAGAAAGGTGTAAATTTAGTGGAGGCGCTCTGAGAATTATTATATGAAAATTCGGCTAACGGCAACAACTCAAACCAATCATACTGGAGATGGCTGACATAGCATCTTAGATATTGTTCCAGCGTCTGGTTGGTATGCTCAGTCTGACCATTTGTCTGGGGATGGTAAGCAGAAGAGAGACAGACATTAATATTGAGTGCAGAACAAAACCCCTTCCAGAATCTTGAAGTGAACTGTACTCCACGGTCAGAGATGATCTCATCCAGCACCACCCCATGCAACCGAAAGACATTCTGTATAACCAAGTTCACTGTATCTTTAGCAGAGGGGAGGCCGGTGCACGGAACAAAGTGAGCAGCTTTAGTCAGGCGATCAACTACCACCATGATTGTATTCATGCCCCCCGATGTAGGCAGCTCCACAATGAAGTCCGTTGAAATAGACCCCCAAGGGCGGGATGGAACAGGTAATGTTTGTAGAAGACCCGTAGGTGCCACATGAGGAGTCTTGTAACGGGCACATACCTCGCAAGAGAGAACATAATCCTTGGTATCCTTCAGGCAAGTTGGCCACCAGAAGAATCGGCTCAGGAACTCTTGTGTCTTCTGTACCCCCCCGTGACCAGCCAACTTGGAGTCATGTACCAACTTGAGGATCTGCAGACGGACGACCTCCGGGACGTAGATACGTCGATCTCTGAACCACATGCCACCCTTAAAGACAAGATTAATATCCACAGGTGGGTTGGCCAGAAATACATCACCTTCATAGGCCTCCCTGCACTCCTTCCACAAGTCCTGATTGTGGATAACTCCTATGAAATTGGCATCGGATAGAATGGTCTTGGACGGGGCTCCAGGTACGGAATCCGCAGCATGGATTCGGGATAAAGCATCAGCCTTCCCATTACGAGAACCTGGATGGTACGAGATAACAAAGTTAAATTGATTTAAGTATAAGTTCCAATGAGCCTGACGAGGAGAAAGACATCTAGTATCTAAGGAACTCTAGATTGCGATGGTCAGTTAGCACTATGATCTGTTGTGCAGCTCCTTGCAGATGATGCCTCCATTCTTTGAAAGCCGCAATAATAGCCAGCAATTCCTTGTCTCCCACATCGTAATTCTTCTCTGCTGAGGTTAGTCTACGGGAAAAGAAAGCACAAGGATGTAGCAGACCCTTCTCTCCAGTTCTTTGGGAGAGAATAGCCCCCAAAGCATTATCAGAAGCGTCCACCTCCACAATGAAAGGATGTGTTGGATCTGGGTGTATCAACAGTGGTGCTGATGTAAAACAGATCTTCAGCCGATCAAAAGCTTCTTGAGCCTGTGATGACCACTTAAAGGGCTTTTCCTTCTTTGTCAAGGAAGTAATGGGACGGACAATATCAGAAAAATTTCGAATGAAGCATCTGTAGAAATTTGCTAAACCAATAAAATGTTGGACCTCCTTAACATTCTTGGGTACCGGCCAATCAAGGATAGCCTGAATCTTACCAGATTCCATGTTCAGCCCCTGAGGAGAGATGATATAACCCAAGAACTGTATCTCAGAACGATGGAACTCGCATTTCTCCAGCTTGATATACAGTTGGTTCTCTTTCAGACATCTTAAAACAGTTTTGACATGTTCTTCATGTTACTGTAGAGAGTCAGAAAAGATTAGTATATCTGTTGTGAATTCCGCTCTTGGGCTCCCTCTGGTGGTTGTAAGTAGCACTTTTGTGAGTTCTGCTCTTGGGCTCCCTCCGGTGGTTTTGAGTGGTATGGCTGCTTCTTGGATTTAGCATCAGCAGCTGCTTCCACTGATCGTCTTTCTAGCTCGGCTATTTTAGTCTGGCCTTATCTCTCAATCAATGCCAGTTGTCAATTGTTCCTGCTTGGAGTCACGGCTCTTTTGGATTTCCCTGACACTCTGACCTGTTCAGCAAAGATAAGTCCTTGCTTGTCCTTTTGCCATCCTCTTGTTGTGGACTTGTTCAGCACATTCTATGTTTTGCTCATTTGTCCAGCTTATCAGTATGGATTTATTCAGCTAAGCTGGAAGCTCTGGGCAGCAGATTTTGCCCTCCCCACCTTTAGTCAGGTGTGGAGATTTTTGCATTTCTCTGCGGTGGACTTTTTTTTATTACTGACCGCACAGTGTTCTGTCCTATACTATCTATCTAGCTAGAAGTGGCCTCCTTTGCTGAATCTTGTTTCATTCTATGTATGTCAGTTCCTTCTCCTCTCACAGTCATTATTTGTGGGGGGCTGTCTTTCCTTTGGGGATTTTCTCTGAGGCAAGATAGCTTTCCTGTTTCTACCTTTAGGGGTAGCTAGTTCTCCGGCTGTGACGAGGTGTCCAGGGAGTGACAGGAACATCCCACGGCTACTTCTAGTGTTGTGTTAAGATCAGGAAATGCGGTCAGTATAGTTACCACCTGCTCAGAGCTAGTCGCATGTCGCTCCTAAATCACCAGTTCATAACATATATCGTCCAAATAGATCACCACAAACTGGTCCAACAAATCTCTGAATATGTCATTAACAAGGTGTTGAAATGCTGCAGGGGCGTTACACAGCCCGAAGGGCATCACAAGAGATTCAAAGTGTCCATACCGGCATCTGAATGCTGTCTTCCACTCATCCCCTGGACGAATATGCACCAAATTATAAGCCCCACGAAGATCCAGCTTAGAGAACACCTTAGCATGGCAGACTCTTTCCAGTAATTCGGTAATCAGAGGCAAAGGGTAACAGTTTTGTCCGGTTACCTTATTGAGTTCCTTCCTCTTTACAAAAAAAATTGGTGCCCCTGCTGGTGAGGAAGAAGGACATATGAAGCCTTTGGCCAGATTTTCATCAATATACTCCATTAAGGCTTGAAGCTCAGGTGCCGCCAAAGGGTATACGTGACCAAAAGGAATATCTGCCCCAGGAAACAACTCAATGGAACAGTCATAATGCCTGTGTGGATAAAGTTGATCTGCATTCTTTTTGTCACAGAGGTCAGAGAACTCTTTATATGCTGGAGGTATAGAAGATACCTGTACATGTGGTTCCGTAGCCGTGGACTCAGGGACAGCTTCTGTTAACGCTGAGTTGCTCCTTGTTGGAAAGATAATCTCCTTTGTCTCACAGTTGATAATTGGGTTCTGAGAACGCAACCAAGGAATGCCTAAAATCACAGGAAAGTGAGGAGAAGAAATTATCAAGAAAGAAAGTTGCTCCTGATGATTAGGCTCCAACAAAATTTCAAGGGGTATGGTCTCCTGATCCACAGGCCCAGAGATTAAAGGTGACCCATCCACTGTTTCCATGGTAATTGGAGAGGCTCTTTGCTGAATTTTAATACCATGTTCCTTGGCAAATGCGACATCCATGAAATTGCCACCTGCACCAGAGTCAATCATAGCTGAACTGGAAATCCACTTTCCTGAACACAGGATCTTAATAGGGAGAGAACAGTGAGAGTTCTTTTCCTTCAGCTCCTTGGGGGGTGAAGTCATAGAAAGTGAATGGAATACAGCGTTTAAAGGCAGGCTACATTCAGAGATGTCAGATTCATCATCACAGTTGTCATACTCCCCTATTGCTGCTAGCACCTTGTTAGGCCGTCTAGGACACTTAGGATAATTGATCAAGAAGTGGTCAGACTGGCCGCAGTAGAAACATAGACTTTCACGAAGGCGATGCTCCCGGCGCTCATTGATCTTGCGTCTCTGAACAGAATCAATTTGCATGGGCACCTCCTCCACTTCCCGAGATGTTTTACCTGCAGGCTCTTTGGAAGGAAGGGAAAAGTTAGAAATACGGTTATATGCAGCAAATTTCTCCTGCCTACGCTGTTGTGAAATTGGATTCTGGGCTCCCCCGGTGGCCACTTGTGGAATTGTACTTGTGTGCATCATCCCCTCTGTTCACCTGCTCCTATCAGGATGTGGGAGTCGCTATATAACCTTGCTCCTCTGTCAGTTTCATGCCGGTCAACAATGTAATCAGAAGCCTTTCTGTGCATGTTCCTGCTACTAGACAACTCCCAGCTAAGTTGGACTTTTGTCCTTGTGTGTTTTTGCATTTTGTTCCTGTTCACAGCTGCTGTTTCGTTACTGTGTCTGGAAAGCTCTTGTGAGCGGAAATTGCCACTCTGGTGTTATGAGTTAATGCTAGAGTCTTAAAGTAATTTCTGGATGGTGTTTTGATAGGGTTTTCTGCTGACCATGAAAGTGCCCTTTCTGTCTTCTTGCTATCTAGTAAGCGGACCTCGATTTTTGCTAAACCTATTTTCATACTACGTTTGTCATTTCATCTAAAATCACCGCCAATATATGTGGGGGCCTCTGTCTGCCTTTTGGGAAAATTTCTCTAGAGGTGAGCCAGGACTGTCTTTTCCTCTGCTAGGATTAGGTAGTTCTCCGGCTGGCGCTGGGCATCTAGGGATAAAAAAACGTAGGCATGCTACCCGGCCACTTCTAGTTGTGCGGCAGGTTTAGTTCATGGTCAGTATAGTTTCCATCTTCCAAGAGCTAGTTCTCATATATGCTGGGCTATGTTCTCTCGCCATTGAGAATCATGACAGTTTGACCGGCCCAAAAAAAAGTGTTAAATTACTGGCTGAGAAAGGAGAGAAAAAAGAAGTCTGCTACAATTTTTTTTTTTTTTTTTTTTCCCTCTAGTTCTGAGTGTGCTCTTAATTGAATCACTTGCTAGTCTGCCTATACTGCAGCCTTCCTCTCTTTCTCTCCTTCTTATCCTTGAATGGCTCTGTGTTCACCTGTTTCAAATGGATCTTCAGAGTGTAGCTACAGGTTTGAATAATCTCGCCACAAAGGTACAAAATTTGCAAGATTTTGTTGTTCATGCACCTATGTCTGAGCCTAGAATTCCTTTGCCTGAATTCTTCTCGGGGAATAGATCTCACTTTCAAAATTTTAAAAATAATTGCAAATTGTTTTTGTCCCTGAAGTCTCGCTCTGCCGGAGACCCTGCACAGCAGGTCAGGATTGTAATTTCCTTGCTCCGGGGCGACCCTCAAGACTGGGCTTTTGCATTGGCACCAGGGGATCCTGCGTTGCTCAATGTGGATGCGTTTTTTCTGGCCTTGGGGTTGCTTTATGAGGAACCTCATTTAGAGCTTCAGGCGGAAAAGGCCTTGATGTCCTTGTCTCAGGGGCAAGATGAAGCTGAAATATACTGCCAAAAATTCCGCAAATGGTCTGTGCTTACTCAGTGGAATGAGTGCGCCCTGGCGGCGATTTTCAGAGAAGGTCTCTCTGATGCCATTAAGGATGTTATGGTGGGGTTCCCTGTGCCTGCGAGTCTGAATGAGTCCATGACGATGGCTATTCAGATCGATAGGCGTCTGCGGGAGCGCAAACCTGTGCACCATTTGGCGGTGTCTACTGAGAAAACGCCAGAAAATATGCAATGTGATAGAATTCTGTCCAGAAGCGAGTGGCAGAATTTTAGACGAAAAAATGGGTTGTGCTTCTATTGTGGTGATTCAACTCATGTTATATCAGCATGCTTTAAGCGTACTAAGAAGCCTGACAAGTCTGTTTCAATTAGCATTTTACAGTCTAAGTTTATTCTATCTGTGACCCTGATTTGTTCTTTGTCATCTATTACCGCGGACGCCTATGTCGACTCTGGCGCTGCTTTGAGTCTTATGGATTGGTCCTTTGCCAAACGCTGTGGGTATGATTTGGAGCCATTGGAGGCTCCGATACCTCTGAAAGGGATTGACTCCACCCCATTGGCTAGTAATAAACCACAATACTGGACACAAGTGACTATGCGTGTTAATCCGGATCACCAGGAGGTTATTCGCTTTCTGGTGCTGTATAATCTACATGATGTTTTGGTGCTGGGATTGCCATGGCTGCAATCTCATAACCCAGTCCTCGACTGGAGAGCTATGTCTGTGTTAAGCTGGGGATGTAAAGGAACTCATGGGGACGTACCTTTGGTTTCCATTTCATCATCTATTCCCTCTGAGATTCCTGAATTCTTGTCTGACTTTCGTGACGTTTTTGAAGAACCCAAGGTTGGTTCACTACCTCCGCACCGGGAGTGCGATTGTGCCATAGACTTGATCCCGGGTGGTAAATACCCTAAGGGTCGTTTATTTAATCTGTCTGTGCCTGAACACGCGGCTATGCGAGAATATATAAAGGAGTCCTTGGAAAAGGGACATATTCGTCCTTCGTCATCTCCCTTAGGAGCCGGTTTTTTCTTTGTGTCTAAGAAAGACGGCTCTTTGAGGCCGTGTATTGATTATCGACTTTTGAATAAAATCACGGTTAAATATCAATATCCGTTACCACTGCTTACTGATTTGTTTGCTCGTATAAAGGGGGCCAAGTGGTTCTCTAAGATTGATCTCCGTGGGGCGTATAATTTGGTGCGAATCAAGCAGGGGGATGAGTGGAAAACCGCATTTAATACGCCCGAGGGCCATTTTGAGTATTTGGTGATGCCTTTTGGTCTTTCAAATGCCCCTTCAGTCTTCCAGTCCTTTATGCATGACATTTTCCGCGATTATTTGGACAAATTTATGATTGTGTATCTGGATGATATTCTGATTTTTTTCGGATGACTGGGACTCTCATGTCCAGCAGGTCAGGAGGGTTTTTCAGGTTTTGCGGTCTAATTCCTTGTGTGTGAAGGGTTCTAAGTGTGTTTTTGGGGTTCAAAAGATTTCCTTCTTGGGATACATTTTTTCCCCCTCTTCCATCGAGATGGATCCTGTCAAGGTTCAGGCTATTGGTGATTGGACGCAACCCTCTTCTCTTAAGAGTCTTCAGAAATTTTTGGGCTTTGCTAACTTTTATCGTCGATTTATTGCTGGTTTTTCTGATGTTGTAAAACCATTGACTGATTTGACTAAGAAGGGTGCTGATGTTGCTGATTGGTCCCCTGATGCTGTGGAGGCCTTTCGGGAGCTCAAGCGCCGCTTTTCTTCTGCCCCAGTGTTGCGTCAGCCTGATGTTGCTCTTCCTTTTCAGGTTGAGGTCGACGCTTCTGAAATCGGAGCTGGGGCGTGTTGTCGCAGAGAAGTTCCGACTGCTCCGTGATGAGACCTTGTGCTTTTTTTTCCCGTAAATTTTCGCCCGCCGAGCGGAATTATGATATTGGGAATCGGGAGCTTTTGGCCATGAAGTGGGCTTTTGAGGAGTGGCGTCACTGGCTTGAGGGGGCCAGACATCAGGTGGTGGTATTGACTGACCACAAAAATTTAATTTACCTTGAGTCTGCCAGGCGCCTGAATCCTAGACAGGCGCGCTGGTCGTTGTTTTTCTCTCGGTTTAATTTTGTGGTGTCTTACCTACCGGGTTCTAAGAATGTTAAGGCGGATGCCCTTTCTAGGAGTTTTGAGCCTGACTCCCCTTATAATTCTGAGCCCACAGGTATCCTTAAAGATGGAGTGATATTGTCTGCCGTTTCTCCAGACCTGCGGCGGGCCTTGCAGGAGTTTCAGGCGGATAGACCTGATCGTTGCCCACCTGGTAGACTGTTTGTTCCTGATGATTGGACCAGTAGAGTCATCTCTGAGGTTCATTCTTCTGCGTTGGCAGGTCATCCTGGAATCTTTGGTACCAGGGATTTGGTGGCAAGGTCCTTCTGGTGGCCTTCCCTGTCACGAGATGTGCGAGGCTTTGTGCAGTCTTGTGACGTTTGTGCTCGGGCCAAGCCTTGTTGTTCTCGGGCTAGTGGATTGTTGTTACCCTTGCCTATCCCGAAGAGGCCTTGGATGCACATCTCGATGGATTTTATTTCGGATCTGCCTGTTTCTCATAAGATGTCTGTCATCTGGGTGGTGTGTGACCGTTTCTCTAAGATGGTCCATCTGGTTCCCTTGCCTAAGTTGCCTTCTTCTTCCGAGTTGGTTCCTCTGTTTTTTCAAAATGTTGTTCGTTTGCATGGTATTCCGGAGAATATCGTTTCTGACAGAGGGACCCAATTCGTGTCTAGATTTTGGCGGGCATTCTGTGCTAGGATGGGCATAGATTTGTCTTTTTCATCTGCTTTCCATCCTCAGACTAATGGCCAGACCGAGCGGACTAATCAGACCTTGGAGACATATTTGAGGTGTTTTGTGTCTGCGGATCAGGATGATTGGGTTGCTTTTTTGCCTTTGGCGGAGTTCGCCCTCAATAATCGGGCCAGCTCTGCCACCTTGGTGTCCCCGTTTTTCTGTAATTCGGGGTTTCATCCTCGATTTTCCTCCGGTCAAGTGGAATCTTCGGATTGTCCTGGAGTGGATGCTGTGGTGGAGAGGTTGCATCAGATTTGGGGGCAGGTGGTGGACAATTTGAAGTTGTCCCAGGAGAAGACTCAGCTTTTTGCCAACCGCCGTCGTCGTGTTGGTCCTCGGCTTTGTGTTGGGGACTTGGTGTGGTTGTCTTCTCGTTTTGTCCCTATGAGGGTTTCTTCTCCTAAGTTTAAGCCTCGGTTCATCGGCCCGTACAAGATATTGGAGATTCTTAACCCTGTGTCCTTCCGTTTGGACCTCCCTGCATCCTTTTCGATTCATAATGTTTTTCATCGGTCATTGTTGCGCAGGTATGAGGTACCGGCTGTGCCTTCCGTTGAGCCTCCTGCTCCGGTGTTGGTTGAGGGTGAGTTGGAGTACGTTGTGGAAAAGATCTTGGACTCTCGTGTTTCCAGACGGAAACTCCAGTATCTGGTCAAATGGAAGGGATACGGTCAGGAGGATAATTCTTGGGTCACTGCCTCTGATGTTCATGCCTCCGATCTTGTCCGTGCCTTTCATAGGGCTCGTCCTGATCGCCCTGGTGGTTCTGGTGAGGGTTCGGTGCCCCCTCCTTGAGGGGGGGGTACTGTTGTGAAATTGGATTCTGGGCTCCCCCGGTGGCCACTTGTGGAATTGTACTTGTGTGCATCATCCCCTCTGTTCACCTGCTCCTATCAGGATGTGGGAGTCGCTATATAACCTTGCTCCTCTGTCAGTTTCATGCCGGTCAACAATGTAATCAGAAGCCTTTCTGTGCATGTTCCTGCTACTAGACAACTCCCAGCTAAGTTGGACTTTTGTCCTTGTGTGTTTTTGCATTTTGTTCCTGTTCACAGCTGCTGTTTCGTTACTGTGTCTGGAAAGCTCTTGTGAGCGGAAATTGCCACTCTGGTGTTATGAGTTAATGCTAGAGTCTTAAAGTAATTTCTGGATGGTGTTTTGATAGGGTTTTCTGCTGACCATGAAAGTGCCCTTTCTGTTTTCTTGCTATCTAGTAAGCGGACCTCGATTTTTGCTAAACCTATTTTCATACTACGTTTGTCATTTCATCTAAAATCACCGCCAATATATGTGGGGGCCTCTGTCTGCCTTTTGGGAAAATTTCTCTAGAGGTGAGCCAGGACTGTCTTTTCCTCTGCTAGGATTAGGTAGTTCTCCGGCTGGCGCTGGGCATCTAGGGATAAAAAAACGTAGGCATGCTACCCGGCCACTTCTAGTTGTGTGGCAGGTTTAGTTCATGGTCAGTATAGTTTCCATCTTCCAAGAGCTAGTTCTCATATATGCTGGGCTATGTTCTCTCGCCATTGAGAATCATGACACTACGCTCAGTAAGGCGAATGTCTATGCGCACACAATGCAGTATAAATGTCTCTAGTTATTGTGGTGACTCAGAGCGAGCTAGTTCATCTTTTATAATACTAGACAGACCCCTTTTAAAAATAGGCAATTGTGCATAACTGTCCCAATTGGTATCTACCGCCAATCTCCTGAATTCAGTGGCATACTCATTAACAGAACGTTTAGCCTGGCGTAAAGACAACAAAGCAGACTCAGGAGTTGCACGGCGATTAGGGTCATCAAACATTAATGCCATAGCGGCCAAGAAATTATCCAAGTAATTTAACAGTGGGTCACGAGACTCAATCATCGGATTCGCCCAGGCGAGCACTCGTGTGAGGTCAGTAGCATTATTACACACAATACTTTGGATATATCAGTAGGAAAACGGTCAGCATGCACATCAAAATATAGCATACATTGCTTCACAAAGCCACGAAATTTGTCGCGATCACCATTAAATCTGAATGGGGGCAACTTAGGTGGGCTAGCTGGTGGCGGTTGCCCAGAGGGTAAAGTCACTTGTGCAGCTATTTGCGTGCTTATGTCCTGAAAAGCCCGTCCATACTGGGACTCTATGCCAGCAAGTTTGTTTTCCTGGGCTGCCATGCGATTGCTTAAGTCCTGCAAAGTTTGTCCAAACACTTGTTGATTGTGTTCAAAGCTTCCAAACTTCTTTTGCAGACCTTCCACATCTTTCTGCTGTGATCTAATTATGGAAAACACCTGTTCTAATCTGCTCTCTGCAGTCATTGTTCCAGCAGTCTCCTTTTTTTTATGGCTAGATTATCCTGTAATAATTATAGGGGATAATTCAGGAGACTCTTTGCGTGGAACAAGACAACAGGACACAATTTTATAAGTGGTAAAGTTTATATTATCACACGGTGATTAAAGCAGGTGCAGAGAGAAACTCAAGTCCACAACACTTGGTGCAAATAATAAACGCAGCTTCGCAGTCAATAGGAAACTTCAGAGGTAGATGCAAACAAACAGAAAATCTATGAAGCACAGTTATTCTTGAGGCAACTTTACACCAAAAGATCCTTGACTTAGTCCAGACACAGATAGATATGCTATTGTCGGGGCCGTAATACGACAATTAAATCCTCATTCACCAGTCATTCCAAATTAATATGTGTGCAGGGCATCTGGTACCGGAAAAAGAAATGATTCAGACACGTAGCTGATTCAATCTTTGCTGATGCTCTTGCGATCACCTCAGTGAGGAGCTGAGCAGCAACTGTGCTTTATTCTTCAATACATAGTACTAAAAAGGGAATGCAATAGGTGGGGTTTAAGCAGCATACATCTAGTGCTCAGTCTCTGATTCGTCGAACGTCTCCTGGTGAATTCCTCCTCTTCTTATCATTCCTTTAGTTTCGTTTCCAAAGAAATGATTCATCCCTCCAGACACAAACCAGAAACGAAACTGCCTGGCAGCCATTTTAAATCATTAACTAACAGATAGGAAAAAAACTTATTGTTTCACAGTATAAAAGTATAGCAGTACAAAAAGAGTATAAAGATTTATATAAAAATACAAAGGTATATAAGAAAATACATTTTTACCTTGACAATCCCCCCTAAACACTAAGTTTTTCCCTTAAAGAAGGATCCTTTGAGACTGTCCATGTGATGGGAAAAGGGGAGGTGGATTTCTTCATCCAGACACCTCAGAAACTCTCCCCTAGCGAGAGGCCTCCAGGCAGCTGAACCCTTCACTAACCTCACATGGAGTTCTCCCACTGTCCCTAAACTAAATCTCTTAGCATCATCTGAGAATGGGGGATTTTGTCTACTCTCTTGAGAGGAATGTACTTCGGGATCTCCCCTGGATCAGTACCATTGTTGTTGTGAATTTGGATTCTGGGCTCCCCCGGTGGCCGCTTGTGGAATTGGACTTGTCATCCTCTTTCCTGTTTCACCTGGTTCCATCAGTAGTGGGTGTCGCTATTTAAGCTCATTTCTCTGGTGGTTTCTTGCCGGTCAACAATGTTATCTGATGCCTCTCAGTGCTTGTTCCTGCTTCTAGACAACTACTAGATAAGTTGGACTTTTGTCCATGTTTTGTTTTGCCTATTTGTTCCAGTTCACAGCTGAAGTTTTGTTACTGTGTCTGGAAAGCTCTCGTTGATCAGGGATTGCTACTCTGGCGTTATGAGTTAATGCCAGAGTTTAAGGTAATCTCTGGATGGTGTTTTGTAGTGTTTTTCTGCTGACCATGAAAGTATACTATCTGTCTTCTGCTATCTAGTAAGCGGACCTCAAATTTGCTAAGACTATTTTCCTGCTGCGTTTGTTGTTTCATCTGAACTCACCGTCATTATATGTGGGGGGCTACTGTCTTCTTTGGAATATTTCTCTAGAGGTGAGCCAGGTCTTATATTTCCCTCTGCTAGCTATTTAGGTCTTAGGCCAGAGCTGGGCATCTAGCGATAAATAGGAAATGCTACCTGGCTATTTCTAGTTGCGCGGCAGGCTTAGTTCATGGTCAGTATAGTTCCATCTTCCGAGAGCTTGTCCCTCTATAGGCTTGCTATGATCTCTGCCTGCAGAGATCATGACAGTTTGACCGGCCCGTAAAGTGTTAAAGACCCAGGTTGAGAAAGGAGAGTTATAAGAAGTCTGCTGGAATTTTTTTTTTTTTTTTCCTCCAGTCTGCCTTGCTGCAGTCTTTTTTCTCTCTCTCCTCCTAATCTCTGTATGGCTCTGTGTGCACCTGACAATAATGGATCTCCAGAGTGTAACTGCGGGTTTGAATAGTCTCGTCACGAAAGTACAAAATTTACAAGATTTTGTGGTACATGCTCCGGTATCTGAGCCGAGAATTCCTTTGCCGGAGTTCTTCACAGGGAATAGAGCTAGCTTCCAGAATTTCCGAAATAATTGTAAGCTTTATTTTTCCCTGAAGTCTCGTTCAGCTGGAGACCCTGCTCAGCAGGTTAGGATTGTGATTTCCTTGCTCAGGGGTGACCCTCAAGATTGGGCCTTCTCATTGCCAGCAGGGGATCCTGCGTTACGCGATGTGGATGCGTTTTTTCTGGCCTTGGGCCTGCTTTATGAGGAACCTCATTTGGAACTTCAGGCAGAAAAAACTTTGATGGCACTATCTCAGGGGCAAGACGAAGCTGAAGTTTTCTGCCAAAAATTCCGTAAATGGTCTGTGCTTACTCAGTGGAATGAGTGCGCCTTGGCGGCAACTTTCAGAGAAGGTCTCTCTGATGCCGTTAAGGATGTTATGGTGGGGTTCCCTGTGCCTGCAGGTCTGAATGAGTCCATGACAATGGCTATTCAGATTGATAGGCGTCTGCGGGAGCGCAAACCTGTGCACCATCTGGCGGTGTCTATGGAAAAGACGCCAGAAAGTATGCAGTGTGATAGAATTCTGTCCAGGAGCGAGCGACAGAATTTTAGACGGAAGAATGGATTGTGTTTCTATTGTGGGGATTCTACTCATGTTATATCAGCATGCTCTAGGCGTACAAAGAAGCTTGATAAGTCTGTTTCCATTGGCACCATTCAGTCTAAGTTTATTTTGTCTGTAACCCTGATTTGCTCTTTGTCATCCATTGCCACGGACGCCTATGTTGACTCTGGCGCCGCTCTGAGTCTTATGGATTGGTCCTTTGCCAATCGTTGTGGTTTTGATTTAGAGCCTTTGGAGACTCTTATTCCTCTGAAGGGAATTGACTCCACCCCATTGGCTAATAATAAACCACAATACTGGACACAAGTAACCATGCGTATCAATCCGGATCACCAGGAGATTATTCGTTTCCTGGTGCTGTATAATTTACATGACGATTTGGTACTGGGATTGCCATGGTTGCAGTCTCACAACCCAGTCTTGGACTGGAGAGCAATGTCTGTGTTGAGCTGGGGATGTAAGGGTATTCATGGGGACTTACCTTTGGTTTCTATTTCGTCGTCCATTCCCTCTGAAGTCCCTGAGTTCCTCTCTGATTATCAAGACGTCTTTGACGAACCCAAGCTTGGGTCGTTACCTCCGCACCGTGAGTGCGATTGTGCCATAGATTTGATACCGGGTTGTAAATATCCAAAGGGTCGTTTGTTTAATCTGTCTGTGCCGGAACATGCTGCTATGCGGGAATATATAAAGGAGTCTTTGGAAAAGGGACATATTCGTCCATCTTCTTCTCCCTTGGGAGCTGGGTTTTTCTTTGTCTCAAAAAAAGACGGCTCTTTGAGACCATGTATTGATTATCGGCTTCTGAATAAGATCACTGTTAAGTATCAATACCCATTGCCATTGCTTACTGATTTGTTTGCTCGTATAGAGGGTGCTAAGTGGTTCTCTAAAATTGATCTTCGTGGGGCGTATAATTTGGTGCGGATCAGGCAGGGGGATGAGTGGAAGACCGCATTTAATACGCCCGAGGGCCACTTTGAGTATTTGGTCATGCCTTTTGGTCTTTCTAATGCCCCTTCAGTTTTCCAGTCTTTTATGCATGATATTTTCCGCGATTTTCTGGATAAATTTATGATAATATATCTGGATGATATTCTGATTTTTTCTGATGACTGGGACTCTCATGTCCAGCAGGTCAGGAGAGTTTTTCAGGTTCTGCGGTCTAATTCTTTATGTGTGAAGGGGTCTAAGTGCGTTTTTGGGGTCCAGAAAATTTCCTTTTTGGGGTATATTTTTTCTCCCTCTTCCATTGAGATGGATCCCGTCAAGGTGCAAGCTATTTGTGACTGGACTCAGCCCTCCTCTCTTAAGGGTCTTCAGAGATTTTTGGGCTTTGCCAACTTTTACCGCCGATTTATTGCTGGTTTTTCGGATGTCGTTAAACCACTGACTGATTTGACCAGACAAGGCGCTGATGTTGCTAATTGGTCCCCTCATGCTGTAGAGGCCTTTCAGGAGCTTAAGCACCGTTTTGCCTCTGCCCCTGTGTTGCGTCAGCCTGATGTGAATCTGCCTTTTCAGGTTGAGGTTGACGCTTCGGAGATCGGAGCTGGGGCAGTGTTGTCGCAGAAAGGTTCCGACTGCTCCGTCATTAGGCCTTGTGCCTTCTTTTCTCGCAAATTTTCGCCCGCAGAGCGGAATTATGATGTTGGGAATCGGGAGCTTTTGGCCATGAAGTGGGCGTTTGAGGAGTGGCGCCATTGGCTCGAGGGGGCTAGGCATCAGGTGGTGGTATTGACTGACCACAAAAATTTGATTTATCTTGAGACTGCCAGACGCCTGAATCCTAGACAGGCGCGCTGGTCTTTATTTTTTTCTCGCTTTAATTTTGTGGTGTCATACCTACCGGGTTCTAAGAATGTTAAGGCAGATGCCCTTTCTAGGAGTTTTGACCCGGACTCTCCTGGTAATTCTGAACCCACAGGTATCCTTAGGGAGGGAGTAATTTTGTCGGCCGTTTCTCCTGATCTGCGGCGGTCCTTGCAAGAGTTTCAGGCGGATAGACCGGATCGTTGTCCGCCTGATAGACTGTTTGTTCCGGATGATTGGACCAGCAGAGTCATCTCTGAGGTACATTCTTCTGCATTGGCAGGTCATCCCGGAATTTTTGGTACCAGGGATTTGGTGGCAAGATCCTTCTGGTGGCCTTCCCTGTCACGAGATGTGCGAGTCTTTGTGCAGTCATGTGACGTTTGTGCTCGGGCCAAGTCTTGTAGTTCTCGGGCTAGCGGACTGCTGTTGCCCTTGCCTATTCCTAAGAGGCCTTGGACACACATCTCGATGGATTTTATTTCAGATCTGCCTGTTTCCCAGAAGATGTCTGTCATCTGGGTGGTCTGTGACCGTTTCTCTAAAATGGTCCATTTGGTTCCTCTGCCCAAGTTGCCTTCTTCTTCTGAGTTGGTTCCTCTGTTTTTTCAGAATGTTGTCCGATTGCACGGTATTCCTGAGAATATTGTTTCTGACAGAGGTACCCAATTTGTGTCTAGATTTTGGCGGGCATTCTGTGCCAGGATGGGCATAGATTTGTCTTTTTCATCTGCTTTTCACCCTCAGACTAATGGCCAGACCGAGCGGACTAATCAGACCCTGGAGACATATCTTAGGTGTTTTGTCTCTGCTGACCAGGATGATTGGGTTGCTTTTTTGCCATTGGCAGAGTTCGCCCTCAATAATCGGGCCAGCTCTTCCACCTTGGTGTCCCCGTTTTTCTGTAATTCAGGGTTTCACCCTCGATTTTCCTCCGGTCAGGTGGAATCCTCGGATTGTCCTGGAGTGGATGCGGTGGTGGAGAGATTGCATCACATCTGGGGGCAGGTTATGGACAATTTGAAGTTGTCCCAGGAGAAGACTCAGCGTTTTGCCAACCGTCATCGTCGTGTTGGTTCTCGGCTTTGTGTTGGAGATTTGGTATGGTTGTCTTCTCGTTTTGTCCCTATGAGGGTCTCTTCTCCCAAGTTTAAACCTCGGTTCATCGGCCCTTATAGAATATTGGAGATTCTTAATCCTGTTTCTTTCCGTTTGGACCTCCCTGCGTCCTTTTCCATTCATAACGTTTTTCATCGGTCGTTATTGCGCAGGTATGAGGTACCTGTTGTACCTTCAGTTGAGCCTCCTGCTCCGGTGTTGGTTGAGGGTGAGTTGGAGTACGTTGTGGAGAAAATTTTGGACTCTCGTGTTTCCAGACGGAGACTCCAGTATCTGGTCAACTGGAAGGGTTACGGCCAGGAGGATAATTCTTGGGTCAATGCATCTGATGTTCATGCTTCTGATCTTGTTCGTGCCTTCCATAGGGCTCATCCTGGTCGCCCTGGTGGATCTGGTGAGGGTTCGGTGCCCCCTCCTTGAGGGGGGGGTACTGTTGTGAATTTGGATTCTGGGCTCCCCCGGTGGCCGCTTGTGGAATTGGACTTGTCATCCTCTTTCCTGTTTCACCTGGTTCCATCAGTAGTGGGTGTCGCTATTTAAGCTCATTTCTCTGGTGGTTTCTTGCCGGTCAACAATGTTATCTGATGCCTCTCAGTGCTTGTTCCTGCTTCTAGACAACTACTAGATAAGTTGGACTTTTGTCCATGTTTTGTTTTGCCTATTTGTTCCAGTTCACAGCTGAAGTTTTGTTACTGTGTCTGGAAAGCTCTCGTTGATCAGGGATTGCTACTCTGGCGTTATGAGTTAATGCCAGAGTTTAAGGTAATCTCTGGATGGTGTTTTGTAGTGTTTTTCTGCTGACCATGAAAGTATACTATCTGTCTTCTGCTATCTAGTAAGCGGACCTCAAATTTGCTAAGACTATTTTCCTGCTGCGTTTGTTGTTTCATCTGAACTCACCGTCATTATATGTGGGGGGCTACTGTCTTCTTTGGAATATTTCTCTAGAGGTGAGCCAGGTCTTATATTTCCCTCTGCTAGCTATTTAGGTCTTAGGCCAGAGCTGGGCATCTAGCGATAAATAGGAAATGCTACCTGGCTATTTCTAGTTGCGCGGCAGGCTTAGTTCATGGTCAGTATAGTTCCATCTTCCGAGAGCTTGTCCCTCTATAGGCTTGCTATGATCTCTGCCTGCAGAGATCATGACACATTGTACTCTGGTGGGTCTACTTCTTGATTGAGGAAGGTGCCAGTCGGAGTTGCTTTGGCAATAACTTTTTATACAAGGGAATAACACAACAGAGAATTATCGATCCAATTACAAGGAAGGCGATTAGTACTAAACAAACTTATTGAAGGAATCCCTTGATCCCACCTAACCAACTGGAGAAGAAAGATGTGTCTGCTCCAGCATACATGACACGTCGTCTTATTGTCCTAATTTGTTCAACTTCTTTAGAAACCTTCAGGTCTTTCGGATCTACATTTCGCCATTCAGGTCTGGCTGTCTATATTTCGTCTCGTAAGTCTTTGGTCATACCGTCAATGAATGTATTTACCAATACTCTAACATCAAGTGGGTTTATGGGACTGTACCTCATGTCTTCCTATTTCAGCTATAACCGTCCAAAGAATAGCTCTACACTTTCTCCTTTATCACATCTGTAGAAAATCTTAATTTGCGTCCTAGCACGTCACCTGTTTTTGTGCTCACTAACTACCTAGGCCTGCCCAGGTGGATTTATATATCTATCATATGGTTATTATTTGTCTGTAGAATGAGAAAGGTTGGTTCCCAGGGTCAGCCAAATGTTTTTTTTTTGTTTTTTTTTGCGTAGCTAGCTAGTCAGAGGGCCTCCAGGGATAATACTCCTGTATCTGTCTTACCCTACCTGATGTGGTTGGTTCTCTGGTGGTGGGGGCGACATGACATGCTGGTCTACAGCTCCTTCCCAAAAGGATTACTGTCAGCCTACTCCTAAAAGTTAATGTCCCCACTATCCACCAACCACAATCCTGTGTCAGCTTCTTATATCACTGCATGTGATCTTGTCTGGACAGGATTCAGTGTAATTCTCTTAGGTCGGGTTGCAGCACGGGTCATACAAGTGCTAGGGCCCAAATCCTCAACTATATCCTAAAAGGCATCACA
Source organism: Ranitomeya variabilis (assembly GCF_051348905.1). Lineage (NCBI taxonomy): Eukaryota > Metazoa > Chordata > Amphibia > Anura > Dendrobatidae > Ranitomeya > Ranitomeya variabilis. Next base: position 553,985,017 of record NC_135237.1, read on the forward strand.
GCTATAATTAACAAATCTTTGTTCATTGTAATATATATAATTGATCCATTCAACATTTTTATTAATCTGCACCTGTGGGATTATAGAAGCAAAGCCGGCATAAATCTGGTTCTGGGCTTTAAACTGGTCAGGCACCCCCCCTTGGCACTCCAATGGCATCAATATATACTAGTGGATCTTCTTCATAACTCATGTGGAGCTGATCAAAACTTCTCCTCTTTCTGGTAGGTTCATCAGGTATCTTTGGTGTACATTAGTGTTGAGCATTCCGATACCGCAAGTATCGGGTATCGGCCGATACTAGCGGTATCGGAATTCCGATACCGGGATTCCGATACTTGGCGCGTATCGGATACCGGAATCGGAAGTTCAATGATTCAAAATTCAGAAATTCAGCCAATGAGAAAGATTCCAAGTGTGGGCACATCCTGTTTAGCATGGAGGGCATGAAACTACTGGCAAGGCTGTGATTGGCTGCTGAAATGATGTCATGATGCAGTTTAAAAGTCGCTGGCGCCATTTTGCGATCACTCTGCTGTGAATTCAGTTAGTGACAGGACGCTGTTTGCTGACTGAGGGACAGTTTAGAGATAGCAATTTGCTTCTTTGTGCTTTCCAAAGGCTAATTTAGCAACCGCTGTGTTCACCTACTATTCACCTTCCTTTTGCCTTGTAGCGCTGTTTTCACAGCGATCTGCAAGGTCTCTCTGTGTGTGTGTGTGTGAGTGCAGCCCACTCTCTAGTCTGAGTGCAGCCACATAGGCCATCCATAGCTGGTTGTATTCAGTTCAGGGAGGGTGGTTCATTGCCTCATACTGTTCTTTTTTTTTTTTTTTTTTTTTTTTTTTCAAGTAGTGTAGTCTGCTGCTAATTTATTCAAAAAAATCCTATTAGTGTCTTTCCACCCGTCTCCAGCTAATTTGTGGAAAAACACTACATAGGATAAAGTAGAGGAGGGTTTTTGGGCCTTGCAGCGCCGTTTACGGCTGTCTGCACGGTCTCCGTGTGACTGCAGCTCGCCCTGTAATCTGTGAGCAGCTATAGCCTGGTTGTCTCCAGCTCAGGGTTTTTCACTGCGTCATACCGCCAAATCAATTTTCTTTTTTTTCAAAGTAGTGTAGTCTGCTGCTAATTTATTTTAAAAAATCCTATTAGTGTCTTTCCACCCGTCTCCAGCTAATTTGTGGAAAAACACTACATAGGATAAAGTAGAGGAGGGTTTTTGGGCCTTGCAGCGCCGTTTACGGCTGTCTGCACGGTCTCCGTGTGACTGCAGCTCGCCCTGTAGTCTGTGAGCAGCCGTAGCCTGGTTGTCTGCAGCTCAGGGTTTTTCACTGCGTCATACCGCCAAATCAATTTTCTTTTTTTTCAAAGTAGTGTAGTCTGCTGCTAATTTATTTAAAAAAATCCTATTAGTGTCTTTCCACCCGTCTCCAGCTAATTTGTGGAAAAACACTACATAGGATAAAGTAGAGGAGGGTTTTTGGGCCTTGCAGCACCGTTTACGGCTGTCTGCACGGTCTCCGTGTGACTGCAGCTCGCCCTGTAGTCTGTGAGCAGCCGTAGCCTGGTTGTCTGCAGCTCAGGGTTTTTCACTGCGTCATACCGCCAAATCAATTTTCTTTTTTTTCAAAGTAGTGTAGTCTGCTGCTAATTTATTTTAAAAAATCCTATTAGTGTCTTTCCACCCGTCTCCAGCTAATTTGTGGAAAAACACTACATAGGATAAAGTAGAGGAGGGTTTTTGGGCCTTGCAGCGCCGTTTACGGCTGTCTGCACGGTCTCCGTGTGATTGCAGCTCTATCCGTTGTCAGTTCAGCCCCCAAAAAAATAAATAAATAATAAAGTTCACCAAACACACCAGTTACACCACTTTACATTTGTGTAGGCCACATTAGCTCATATTAAAGTCTAGTCCACACTTTAGAAAATTAGTGTTTCTTATACCTGTTAGGAGGAGTTGCTCAGGAATAAGCACACAAAGCCGTTAGTACTTTTCTGCTTATCTTTATCAGTCAACCAAGATGAAGAAGGCAGTGAGTAAGGCACGTGGGCGTGGGCGTGGGCGCGGAGCAGGGAGGGGACGTGGGGATTCTGTGCCTGCTGCGGGCACCGGTGAGTCATCAGCACCCACTTTCACAAGGGAACAGTCGTTCATGCGCAGCTTTGTCGCCGAGCGCCGTACACCGCTGCTGCGTGAAGACCAAATTGAAGCCGTTGTGGGATGGATGGCAGCTAATGCATCAACTTCCATTAGTGCCACATCCTCTCAGACACAGAGCACTGGAGAGCAGCCATCTGTCTCTTCACCACCTGCAAAATTGCCCAGGCAGACAGAGATCCCAGGACAGGAGCAGTCTCTACTTCTGTTCTCTGAATCATCTCTTGGCTTGGAAACAGGGGGCCAGCCAAGCAGCATTGGAGAAATGGAAGAAGAGGCAGGGTGCAGTGATGCCCAACAGCTTTTTCTGTCTTCCTCTGAAGAGGCGGGTGGGCCAGTGGCTCCGGTCACCACCTCGCAGGCCGCATCAGCTGATGATGACACTCAGGTGCCACTTACTGGTGCGTGCTCTGCTGCTGAGACTACCCAGGAGGAGCAGTTGGGGGCAGAGGGTAGTGTAGATGATGAGGTCCTTGACCCATCTTGGCGTCAGGGACAGGAAGGTGGTGGGAGCAGCTCTGAGGAAGAGATTCCCCGTACGGCCCAAAGAGGGAGGGGGAAGACTGCGGATCCTGCAGCCTCCGCTTTGGCACCCGTAAGGAGCATGTCTCTTCCAAAAGTCAAAAGGGGGGCTCCCAAGACTTGCAGTGCCTGGTCCTTTTTTGACACAGTTGCAGATGACATTTGCTATGTCAGATGCAAGGTGTGTCATCAAAAAATCAAAAGAGGTCAAAAAGTCGCCAACCTCAATACCTCCAACATGTGGAAACATGTGCGCAACAGGCACCCGGCGGAGTTAGACAAACACACTGAAGAGGTAGGCCAACCAACAGCGGCAGCTACCACCTCTTCAGCTCGTGTTGCCTCTTCCTCTAGCTCACACGCAGCTGGTTCGGCTTCCTCCCAGGATCGCCGTGGAAGAACCTCTGGCCCTGTTGTCCAGAGACCCGCTGTCATTCCACCCGCAGCACCACTTTCCCAGTCATCCACACACTCCCAGCCCAGTCTACAGCCATCGGTAGTACAGGCATGGGAGAAAAGGCGGCCTTTCTCGTCAAACCACCCACGAGCACAGGCTCTGACTGCAGGCATTGCCAAACTTCTGTCACTGGAAATGCTGTCATTCAGGCTGGTGGAGACTGACAGCTTCCGTGACTTGATGTCATTGGCAGTCCCACAGTACAGTGTGCCCAGCCGCTTTTACTTCAGCAGGCAAGCCGTCCCTGCCCTGCACAAGCATGTGGAGGGACACATAAAACACGCGCTACTGAACGCCGTCAGTAGCAAGGTCCACCTCACCACCGATGCGTGGACCAGTCACCATGGACAGGGGCGATACCTTTCCCTCACTGCCCATTGGGTTAATGTCGTTGAGCCGGGTACAGACCGTGCGAGTGGCGCAGGACGTGTCCTGCCCACTCCAAGGATTGCAGGAATCCATTCTGTACGCATTGACTCCTCCTCTTACACCAGTTCCTCAGAATCATCGCTGCAGGAGCCGTCACAGTCCACCTCCACATGGACCCGTGATGAACGTGTACCTGTTACGACCGACATGAGCACAGCCGTGGCCAAACGTCAACAGGCCGTCTTGAAATTAATTTTTTTGGGGAATCGTAGCCACACAGCGCAGGAGCTCTGGAATGCCATCAAGCAGGAGAGCGATGTGTGGTTTGAGCCAGCGAATCTCCAGCCAGGCATGGTAGTGTGTGATAATGGCCGAAATCTGGTGGCAGCCCTGGGCCTCGGCAACCTCACTCACATCCCATGTCTGGCACATGTGCTCAATTTGGTCGTGCAGAGTTTTTTGAGGGACTATCCGGATCTTGATGCACTGCTGCACAAGGTCCGCCTAGAGTGTGCTCACTTGCGGCGTTCCAGCACGGCAAAAGCGCGCATTGCGGCTCTGCAGCGCCGACACCGCCTGCCGGAACATCGCATCATATGTGACCTACCTACCAGGTGGAATTCCACGTTACATATGTTGGAGCGGTTGTGTGAGCAGCAGCAAGCTGTAATGGAGTACCAGCTGTATCAGGCGCAAAAAAGTCGCAGTCAGCGCCGTACAGACTTCACAACCACAGAGTGGGCCACTATGAAGGATGTCTGCCAGGTTTTGCGTCCCTTTGATTATTCCACGCGGATGGCGAGTGCAGATGATGCACTAGTCAGCATGACTGTCCCCCTTATCTGCCTGCTTGAAAAATCACTGCAAGCGCTAAGGGATGATGTTGTGGAAGAGGTGGAGGATGAGGATTCACCACTTCCATCATCTTCTGGACAGTCAGCGCCACGTGGTTCCTCACAAACGCGTAGGCAGGGGACAGTTTGTGAGGAGGATGAGGAGGAGTCAATGGAGGAGGAAGACATCCGTCCAGAGGAGGGAGTTCCCGAATTGTCCAGTACTCAGTCTGTACAGCGAGGGTGGGGTGATGACGAGCGGGCAGAGATCACGCCTCCAGCTGGGGACAGCGTTTCTTGGGCAGTTGGCAGTCTGCAGCACATGGTGGATTACATGCTGCAGTGCCTGAGAAACGACCGCCGCATCGCCCACATTCTCAACATGTCTGATTATTGGGTGTTCACCCTCCTCGATCCTCGCTACCGGGACAACGTAGAAAGCCTCATCACACCGTTGAACCGGGAGCGAAAAATGCGGGAGTACCAAGACACACTGGTCAGTTCCATCATCTTCTCCATTCCAACTGAGAGAAGTGCTGCTAGTGCATTCCAAAGCAGCTCAGTGCGTCCAGGCAGTGGTGGAGGCTCTGCACAAAGAGGGAGCAGAAGCAGTGCCTCTGCCCAAGGCAAGACCAGTATGGCCGAACTGTGGCACAGTTTTCTGTGCCCGCCACAAAAGTCTACACCATCACAGACGGCTCCAGTCAGCAGGAGGCAACGGTTCCGTCAGATGGTGACAGACTACATGTCTTGCCCTCTTGCTGTACTCCCAGACGGCTCTTCCCCTTTCAAGTTTTGGGTCTCAAAGCTGGATACATGGCCAGAGCTAAGCCAGTATGCATTGGAGGTGCTGTCTTGCCCTGCGGCCAGTGTATTATCGGAACGTGTCTTTAGTGCTGCAGGTGGTGTACTAACTGACCGTCGCATGCGACTATCCTCCGATAACGTTGACCGGCTTACTTTCCTGAAAATGAACAAGGCCTGGATCTCGCAGGAATTTGCCACTCCTCCTCCTGATTAAATAATTAGGTCACTGTATACGTTATCCAGGTCTCCTGTTGTGTTCATCTTTCTACCACCTGAACTTAAATTCCTGGGCTCCAACACCGCCAGTTGAGGCTCAGATGTGCCGTCTGCACAGTCAAAACATACGACCCAGTGTTATTGGGTTTCAGTAACGTCAGCTGATCCCCAGCTGTGTAGCCGGCAATGTGTCATGCGACCGCCACGCTGACACAACAACTGAAATGTAAGGGAATCTGTCCCCCCCCCCCCAAGGCGTTTGTTACTGAAAGAGCCACCTTGTGCAGCAGTAATGCTGCACAAGGAAAAAGGTAGCTATTTTGGTTTTGCTCCTTGCACACGCAAAACTTAACACTTATAAAATTGTGTCCACTGATACCGTAAAACCGTCCCGGAGGTGGGACTTTCCTTCGTAATATGACGCAGCACAGCCATCATTACTACCCCCCCGCCGCCGCGCCCCGGCTCCTCAGCGTTGTTTGATTCCGTCCCGTAGCCTGCGCTGTTATGTTATCCCGTGGCCAGGCACACTTAGCGCTGCCCGTCTTCTGGCATCATTTGGTGTCAGGCTGGCTGCGCCTGTGCGGCCACGCTGGCCGAGAGCCCGCCTCGCAGTGTCTTCTGTTTTAATCCCACTGGGGGCCTGGGATCTATGGACATGCGCAGTGCATATCTGAACCTCCACCTCTCACTCATCTCCCTATGGCTTCTTCAGACTGTTCGGTGTCAGCTGGTCCCTAATAGCATGCCACGGCCGTGACACCGCACAGTCTGAAAAAGAAGCCGTAGGGAGGGGAGTGAGAGGCGAGGATATGCACTGCGCATGGCCATGGATCCCAGGCCCCCAGTGGGATTACATCAGAAGACACTGCGAGGCGGGCTCTCGGCCAACGCGGCCGCACAGGCGCAGCCAGCCTGACATCAAATGATGTCAGAAGATGGGCAGCGCTAAGTGTGCCTGGCCACGGGATAACATAACAGCGCAGGCTCCGGGACGGAATCAAACAACGCTGAGGAGCCGGGGCACGGCGGCGGGGGGGTAGTAATGATGGCTGTGCTGCATCATATTACGAAGGAAAGTCCCACCTCCGGGACGGTTTCACGGCTTCAGGGGACACATTTTAAAAGTGTTTAGTTCTGTGTTTGCAAGGAGCATGATGAAAAGAGCCACCTTTTCCTTTTGCATCTTTTGTGCTGCACAAGCTGGCTCTTTCAGCTACAAACGCCTTGGGGGGGGGGGTTAAAGGTTCCCTTTCGACTTTCTCAGGCTTCGGCCTACATTGTGTTCCTCTGCTTTTCCACCTGTCCCTGGGCTCCAACACCGCCAGTTGCCGTCCAGAAGTGCTGTACGCACAGTCAACAGTCGCTCCTCTGTTATTGGGGTTCAGTAACGTCAGCTGTTCCCCTGCTGTGTGTGTGGCAATCCCTCCTACCTCCTCCAACCTCCTCCTCCTCCACCTGTCCCTGGGCTCCAACACCGCCAGTTGCCGTCCAGAAGTGCTGTACGCACAGTCAACAGTCCCTCCTCTGTTATTGGGGTTCAGTAACGTCAGCTGTTCCCCTGCTGTGTGTGTGGCAATCCCTCCTACCTCCTCCAACCTCCTCCTCCTCCACCTGTCCCTGGGCTCCAACACCGCCAGTTGCCGTCCAGAAGTGCTGTACGCACAGTCAACAGTCCCTCCTCTGTTATTGGGGTTCAGTAACGTCAGCTGTTCCCCTGCTGTGTGTGTGGCAATCCCTCCTACCTCCTCCAACCTCCTCCTCCTCCACCTGTCCCTGGGCTCCAACACCGCCAGTTGCCGTCCAGAAGTGCTGTACGCACAGTCAACAGTCGCTCCTCTGTTATTGGGGTTCAGTAACGTCAGCTGTTCCCCTGCTGTGTGTGTGGCAATCCCTCCTACCTCCTCCAACCTCCTCCTCCTCCACCTGTCCCTGGGCTCCAACACCGCCAGTTGCCGTCCAGAAGTGCTGTACGCACAGTCAACAGTCCCTCCTCTGTTATTGGGGTTCAGTAACGTCAGCTGTTCCCCTGCTGTGTGTGTGGCAATCCCTCCTACCTCCTCCAACCTCCTCCTCCTCCTCCTGTCCCTGGGCTCCAACACCGCCAGTTGCCGTCCAGAAGTGCTGTACGCACAGTCAACAGTCCCTCCTCTGTTATTGGGGTTCAGTAACGTCAGCTGTTCCCCTGCTGTGTGTGTGGCAATCCCTCCTACCTCCTCCAACCTCCTCCTCCTCCACCTGTCCCTGGGCTCCAACACCGCCAGTTGCCGTCCAGAAGTGCTGTACGCACAGTCAACAGTCGCTCCTCTGTTATTGGGGTTCAGTAACGTCAGCTGTTCCCCTGCTGTGTGTGTGGCAATCCCTCCTACCTCCTCCAACCTCCTCCTCCTCCACCTGTCCCTGGGCTCCAACACCGCCAGTTGCCGTCCAGAAGTGCTGTACGCACAGTCAACAGTCCCTCCTCTGTTATTGGGGTTCAGTAACGTCAGCTGTTCCCCTGCTGTGTGTGTGGCAATCCCTCCTACCTCCTCCAACCTCCTCCTCCTCCACCTGTCCCTGGGCTCCAACACCGCCAGTTGCCGTCCAGAAGTGCTGTACGCACAGTCAACAGTCCCTCCTCTGTTATTGGGGTTCAGTAACGTCAGCTGTTCCCCTGCTGTGTGTGTGGCAATCCCTCCTACCTCCTCCAACCTCCTCCTCCTCCACCTGTCCCTGGGCTCCAACACCGCCAGTTGCCGTCCAGAAGTGCTGTACGCACAGTCAACAGTCCCTCCTCTGTTATTGGGGTTCAGTAACGTCAGCTGTTCCCCTGCTGTGTGTGTGGCAATCCCTCCTACCTCCTCCAACCTCCTCCTCCTCCACCTCCTCCACCTGTCCCTGGGCTCCAACACCGCCAGTTGCCGTCCAGAAGTGCTGTACGCACAGTCAACAGTCCCTCCTCTGTTATTGGGGTTCAGTAACGTCAGCTGTTCCCCTGCTGTGTGTGTGGCAATCCCTCCTACCTCCTCCAACCTCCTCCTCCTCCACCTCCTCCACCTGTCCCTGGGCTCCAACACCGCCAGTTGCCGTCCAGAAGTGCTGTACGCACAGTCAACAGTCCCTCCTCTGTTATTGGGGTTCAGTAACGTCAGCTGTTCCCCTGCTGTGTGTGTGGCAATCCCTCCTACCTCCTCCAACCTCCTCCTCCTCCACCTCCTCCACCTGTCCCTGGGCTCCAACACCGCCAGTTGCCGTCCAGAAGTGCTGTACTCACAGAGCCAAAACACCTCGCCAATGTGTTAGTGGGGTTCAGCACCGCCAGCTGTTCCCCTGCTGTGTATACGGCAACGTGTACTGCGACCGCCACGCAGGCACAACAAGTTAAATTTAAGGGAACCTGTCCCCCCCCCCCCAGGCGTTTGTTACTGAAGGAGCCACCTTGTGCAGCAGTAATGATGCAAAGGGAAAAAGTGCCTCTTTTCGTGGTGCTCCTTGCAGATGCTGAACCTAACACTTATGAAATGTGTCCCCTCACAGCGTTCAACCGTCCGGTAGGTGGAACTTTCCTTTGTCATGTGACGCAGCACAGCCGTCATTTTTACCCCCTTGTCGCCGTGCGCCGCCTCCTCAGCGTTGTTTGAATCTGTCCCGGAGCCTGCGCTGTTAGGTTACCCCTTGCCCATGCACACATTTTGCGCTGCCCGTCTTCTGACATCATTTGCTGTCAGGCTGGCTGCGCCTGTGCGGGTGCGCTGTCCGAGATTCAGCCTCGCGGTGTCGTCTAATGTAATCCCACCGCGGGCCTGGGATCCGTGTCCATGCGCAGTGCATATCCTCGCCTCTCACTCCCCTCCCTACGGCTTCTAAAGACTGTTCGGTGTCAAATGAACCCTAATAGCATGCCACGGCCGTGACACCGCACAGTCTTAAGAAGCCGTAGGGAGGGGAGTGAGAGGCGAGGATATGCACTGCGCATGGACACGGATCCCAGGCCCGCGGTGGGATTACATTAGACGACACCGCGAGGCTGAATCTCGGACAGCGCACCCGCACAGGCGCAGCCAGCCTGACAGCAAATGATGTCAGAAGACGGGCAGCGCAAAATGTGTGCATGGCCAAGGGGTAACCTAACAGCGCAGGCTCCGGGACAGATTCAAACAACGCTGAGGAGGCAGCGCACGGCGACAAGGGGGTAAAAATGACGGCTGTGCTGCGTCACATGACAAAGGAAAGTTCCACCTACCGGACGGTTGAACGCTGTGAGGGGACACATTTCATAAGTGTTAGGTTCAGCATCTGCAAGGACCATAATTAAAAGAGCTAAGTTTACCTTTTCCAGCATTAGTGCTGTACACGATGGCTCTTCCAGCTACAAACGCCTGTGGGGGGGGTTAAAGGTTTCCTTTCAACTTGCTCCAGTGCAGGCTTCGGCCTACACTCCGCTCCCCCTGCTCCTCCTGCTGACCCTGGGCTCTAACACCGCCAGTTGGGGCCCAGATGTGCTAGCTGCACAGAGAAAAACACCTCGCCAATGTGTCAGTCAGGTTCAGCACCGCCAGCTGTTCCCCTGCTGTGCAGCCGGCAACGTGTCCTGCAACAGCCACGCAGGCACAACAGACCCAAAGCTGCCGCCAGTGCAGGCTTCGGCCTACACTCTGCTCCCTCTCCTCCTCCTGCTGACCCCGGGCTCCAACACCGCCAATTGGGGCCCGGTACTGCTAGCTGCACAGAGAAAAACACCAGCCAATGTGTCAGTGGGGTTCAGCACCGCCAGCTGTTCCCCTGCTGTGCAGCCGGCATCGTGTCCTGCAAAAGCCACGCAGACACAAGAACTGAAATTGAAGGGAACCTGTCCCCCCTCCCCCAGGCGTTTGTACGTTTTAAAGGCCACCTTGTACAGCGGTAATGCTGCATGTGTGCAAGGTGGCTCATAAACGTATTCTCCTCGCACATGTGGAACTGAAAACACGTCTAAAATGTGTCCTCTGTGTGACCATTTAACCGTCCCGGTGGTGTGACTTTCCTTTGTAATGACACGCTGCAACCCCCTTGGTAGCGCTGCCCGTCTTCTGGCATCATGGTTTGGCTGGCTGCGCCTCTGCGGCCGCCCTGACCCACACAACGCCCCTCGGTGTCTTATTTTTTGGGACTGCGAGGGTGTGATTGATGGGCATGATCAGTGCATCAGTTCGCCTGTCCCTCATCTCCTTCCGCCTTCTGCGGACTGTGCGGCTTCATGGCCGTGGCATGCGATAAGGGATCAGATGACGCCGCACAGTCTGAAGCGGGTGTAAGGACCCGAGTGTGAGAGGCAAACATATGTGCTGCGCCAGGCCCTGAATCCCAGCCCCGCAGTGTTTTAACAATGTTAAGACACTGCGGGGCTGGGATTCATGGTCATCGCGAAACGCACCGGCCGACATTAAATGATGCCAGAACATGGGCAGCGCTAACAGCGCTAGGCCAGGGGATAACACGACAGCGCAGACTCCTGTACAGCAAATAACAACGCTCGGGAGGCTGCACCCAGCACCAAGGTGGGATTCTTGACATCTGTGCTGCGTCTCATTACAAAGGGAACTCGCGCCTCCAACACAGTTTGACTGTATAAAGGGCTAAATGTTATACGTGTTTCACTCAGCGTGTGCAAGGAGCGAAATTAAAAGAGCAACCTTTGACTTGTGCAGCACTACTGCTGCATAAGCTGTGGCTCTTCTACTTTGTAACCCCTGAGGGGGGGTTAAAGGTTACCTTTGAAATTGGTTCAATTAGGCTTCGGCCTACACTCTGCTCCCCCTGCAGAGCCCTGGGCTCCAACACCGCCAGTTGGGGCCCGGTACTGCTAGCTGCACAGAGAAAAACACCAGCCAATGTGTCAGTGGGGTTCAGCACCGCCAGCTGTTCCCCTGCTGTGCAGCCGGCAACGTGTCCTGCAACTGCCACGCAGGCACAACAGACCCAAAAGCTGCCGCCTGTGCAGGCTTCGGCCTACACTCCCCTCCCCCTGCTCCTCCTCCTCCTGCTCCTCCTCCTGCTGTCCCTGGGCTCTAACACACCGCCAGTTGAGGCCCAGATGTGCTAGCTGCACAGAGAAAAACACCAGCCAATGTGTCAGTGGGGTCCAGCACCGCCAGCTGTTCCCCTGCTGTGCAGCCGGCAACGTGTCCTGCAAAAGCCACGCAGACACAAGAACTGAAATTGAAGGGAACCTGTCCCCCCTCCCCCAGGCGTTTTTACGTTATCCAGCCACCTTGTACAGCGGTAATGCTGCATGTGTGCAAGGTGGCTCATAAACGTATTCTCCTCGCACATGTGGAACTGAAAACACGTCTAAAATGTGTCCTCTGTGTGACCATTTAACCGTCCCGGTGGTGTGACTTTCCTTTGTAATGACACGCTGCAACCCCCTTGGTAGCGCTGCCCGTCTTCTGGCATCATGGTTTGGCTGGCTGCGCCTCTGCGGCCGCCCTGACCCACACAACGCCCCTCGGTGTCTTATTTTTTGGGACTGCGAGGGTGTGATTGATGGGCATGATCAGTGCATCAGTTCGCCTGTCCCTCATCTCCTTCCGCCTTCTGCGGACTGTGCGGCTTCATGGCCGTGGCATGCGATAAGGGATCAGATGACGCCGCACAGTCTGAAGCGGGTGTAAGGACCCGAGTGTGAGAGGCAAACATATGTGCTGCGCCAGGCCCTGAATCCCAGCCCCGCAGTGTTCTAACAATGTTAAGACACTGCGGGGCTGGGATTCATGGTCATCGCGAAACGCACCGGCCGACATTAAATGATGCCAGAACATGGGCAGCGCTAACAGCGCTAGGCCAGGGGATAACACGACAGCGCAGACTCCTGTACAGCAAATAACAACGCTCGGGAGGCTGCACCCAGCACCAAGGTGGGATTCTTGACATCTGTGCTGCGTCTCATTACAAAGGGAACTCGCGCCTCCAACACAGTTTGACTGTATAAAGGGCTAAATGTTATACGTGTTTCACTCAGCGTGTGCAAGGAGCGAAATTAAAAGAGCAACCTTTGACTTGTGCAGCACTACTGCTGCATAAGCTGTGGCTCTTCTACTTTGTAACCCCTGAGGGGGGGTTAAAGGTTACCTTTGAAATTGGTTCAATTAGGCTTCGGCCTACACTCTGCTCCCCCTGCAGAGCCCTGGGCTCCAACACCGCCAGTTGGGGCCCGGTACTGCTAGCTGCACAGAGAAAAACACCAGCCAATGTGTCAGTGGGGTTCAGCACCGCCAGCTGTTCCCCTGCTGTGCAGCCGGCAACGTGTCCTGCAACTGCCACGCAGGCACAACAGACCCAAAAGCTGCCGCCTGTGCAGGCTTCGGCCTACACTCCCCTCCCCCTGCTCCTCCTCCTCCTGCTCCTCCTCCTGCTGTCCCTGGGCTCTAACACACCGCCAGTTGGGGCCCAGATGTGCTAGCTGCACAGAGAAAAACACCAGCCAATGTGTCAGTGGGGTCCAGCACCGCCAGCTGTTCCCCTGCTGTGCAGCCGGCAACGTGTCCTGCAAAAGCCACGCAGACACAAGAACTGAAATTGAAGGGAACCTGTCCCCCCTCCCCCAGGCGTTTTTACGTTATCCAGCCACCTTGTACAGCGGTAATGCTGCATGTGTGCAAGGTGGCTCAGAAACGTATTCTCCTCGCACATGTGGAACTGAAAACACGTCTGAAATGTGTCCTCTGTGTGACCATTTAACCGTCCCGGTGGTGTGACTTTCCTTTGTAATGACACGCTGCAACCCCCTTGGTAGCGCTGCCCGTCTTCTGGCATCATGGTTTGGCTGGCTGCGCCTCTGCGGCCGCCCTGACCCACACAACGCCCCTCGGTGTCTTATTTTTTGGGACTGCGAGGGTGTGATTGATGGGCAGGATCAGTGCATCAGTTCGCCTGTCCCTCCTCTCCTTCCGCCTTCTTCGGACTGTGCGGCTTCATGGCCGTGGCATGCGATAAGGGATCAGATGACGCCGCACAGTCTGAAGCGGGTGTAAGGACCCGAGTGTGAGAGGCGAACATATGTGCTGCGCCAGGCCCTGAATCCCAGCCCCGCAGTGTTTTAACAATGTTAAGACACTGCGGGGCTGGGATTCATGGGCATCGCGAACCGCACCGGCCGACATTACATGATGCCAGAAGATGGGCAGCGCTAACGGCGCTAGGCCAGGGGATAACACGACAGCGCAGACTCCTGTACAGCAAATAACAACGCTCGGGAGGCTGCACCCAGCACCAAGGTGGGATTCTTGACACCTGTGCTGCGTCTCATTACAAGGGGAACTCTCGCCTCCATTACACAGTTTGACTGTATAAAGGGCTAAATGTTATACGTGTTCCATTCAGCGTGTGCAAGGAGAAAAATTACAAGAGCAACCTTTGACTTGCGCAGCACTGCTGCTGCATAAGCTGTGGCTCTTCTACTTTGTAACCCCTGAGGGGGGGTTAAAGGTGACTTTTGAAATCGGTTCAATTAGGCTTCGGCCTACACTCTGCTCCACCTGCAGAGCCCGGGCTCCAACAACGCTAGTTGCTGTCCGGAAGTGCTGGCTGCACAGAGCCAAACACCTCGCCAATGTGTCAGTGGGGTCCAGCACCGCCAGCTGTTCCCCTGCTGTGCAGCCGGCAACGTGTCCTGCAAAAGCCACGCAGACACAACACACCCAAAGCTGCCGCCTGTGCAGGCTTCGGCCTACACTCCCCTCCCCCTGCTCCTCCTCCTCCTGCTCCTCCTCCTGCTGTCCCTGGGCTCTAACACACCGCCAGTTGGGGCCCAGATGTGCTAGCTGCACAGAGAAAAACACCAGCCAATGTGTCAGTGGGGTCCAGCACCGCCAGCTGTTCCCCTGCTGTGCAGCCGGCAACGTGTCCTGCAAAAGCCACGCAGACACAAGAACTGAAATTGAAGGGAACCTGTCCCCCCTCCCCCAGGCGTTTTTACGTTATCCAGCCACCTTGTACAGCGGTAATGCTGCATGTGTGCAAGGTGGCTCAGAAACGTATTCTCCTCGCACATGTGGAACTGAAAACACGTCTGAAATGTGTCCTCTGTGTGACCATTTAACCGTCCCGGTGGTGTGACTTTCCTTTGTAATGACACGCTGCAACCCCCTTGGTAGCACTGCCCGTCTTCTGGCATCATGGTTTGGCTGGCTGCGCCTCTGCGGCCGCCCTGACCCACACAACGCCCCTCGGTGTCTTATTTTTTGGGACTGCGAGGGTGTGATTGATGGGCAGGATCAGTGCATCAGTTCGCCTGTCCCTCCTCTCCTTCCGCCTTCTTCGGACTGTGCGGCTTCATGGCCGTGGCATGCGATAAGGGATCAGATGACGCCGCACAGTCTGAAGCGGGTGTAAGGACCTGAGTGTGAGAGGCGAACATATGTGCTGCGCCAGGCCCTGAATCCCAGCCCCGCAGTGTTTTAACAATGTTAAGACACTGCGGGGCTGGGATTCATGGGCATCGCGAACCGCACCGGCCGACATTACATGATGCCAGAAGATGGGCAGCGCTAACGGCGCTAGGCCAGGGGATAACACGACAGCGCAGACTCCTGTACAGCAAATAACAACGCTCGGGAGGCTGCACCCAGCACCAAGGTGGGATTCTTGACACCTGTGCTGCGTCTCATTACAAGGGGAACTCTCGCCTCCATTACACAGTTTGACTGTATAAAGGGCTAAATGTTATACGTGTTCCATTCAGCGTGTGCAAGGAGAAAAATTACAAGAGCAACCTTTGACTTGCGCAGCACTGCTGCTGCATAAGCTGTGGCTCTTCTACTTTGTAACCCCTGAGGGGGGGTTAAAGGTGACTTTTGAAATCGGTTCAATTAGGCTTCGGCCTACACTCTGCTCCACCTGCAGAGCCCGGGCTCCAACAACGCTAGTTGCTGTCCGGAAGTGCTGGCTGCACAGAGCCAAACACCTCGCCAATGTGTCAGTGGGGTCCAGCACCGCCAGCTGTTCCCCTGCTGTGCAGCCGGCAACGTGTCCTGCAAAAGCCACGCAGACACAACACACCCAAAGCTGCCGCCTGTGCAGGCTTCGGCCTACACTCCCCTCCCCCTGCTCCTCCTCCTGCTGTCCCTGGGCTCTAACACACCGCCAGTTGGGGCCCTAGGAAGACAAGCTTGAATAGGTCCCCATCCGGGTTCCAGTACCGTCAGCTGGTTCTCGGCAGTGTCTTTTGCTCTTGTACCTTCTGCTCCCCATCCTGGTTCCAGTACCGTCAGCTGGTTCCGGGCAGAGCCTTTGGCTTAGGTGCCTCCCTCTGGGTATCCGAGTTCCACCAACGTCAGGTGGTCCTTGGTTGTGCTTTCAGGCACGGGTACCTCCTGCTTAGTAACCGGGTTCCAGTAACGTCAGCTGGTCCTCGGTAGTTCCATTGGCTCTTGGACCTTCGGCTACCCATCCGGGTTCCAGTACCGTCAGCTGGTTCTCGGCAGTGTCTTTTGCTCTTGTACCTTCTGCTCCCCATCCTGGTTCCAGTACCGTCAGCTGGTTCCGGGCAGAGCCTTTGGCTTAGGTGCCTCCCTCTGGGTATCCGAGTTCCACCAACGTCAGGTGGTCCTTGGTAGTGCTTTCAGGCACGGGTACCTCCTGCTTAGTAACCGGGTTCCAGTAACGTCAGCTGGTCCTCGGTAGTTCCATTGGCTCTTGGACCTTCGGGTAGCCATCCGAGTTCCAGTTCCATCAGCTGTTTCTCGGCATTTTCTCAGCCTTCTTGTACCTTCTGCTACATTTCCAAGTTCAAGACCCGAAAGACGATGACCCGGAAGACCACCCCTAAGATGATGACGACACCAGAGACGACAACCACCGAGATGACGACGACCCTGGAGACGATGACCCTGAAGACGACCCCGATGACGACGACCCCGATGACGACGACCCCGATGACGACGACCCTGGAGATGACGACCCTGGAGATGACGACGACAACCTGGAAGACCGAGAAGCAGAAGAACAAGAGGCTGCAGAACAAAGAGCAGAAGAACATTAAGCATAAGACTAAATATCAGAGCAAAAGATATTATCTAAATTATAAGCAGAAGAAGACTAAGCAGTGTATGGGGGTGAGTCCGTTCCTCCTCGTGGTGCCCCAGGATAAAGCCTGATGCTGCAGGCCAAACTGAACGCGGACAAATGTAACTGTTTTGTGACAGGCAGAACGGAAGGTGTAATCTTCAAACTTTTATAGATAACAACTACGGGAATGCCTGTCACAAATAAGAATATGATGAAGAAGTTGAATATAAAAAAGATAATAGTTAAATAAAAAGAATATGAACAATGTAAAAAAAAAAATATATATATACGTAGAAAAGAAGAAGATGAATAAGGTGAAGAAGTTGATGTCACAGAAGCTGATGATGAGGATAATGAAGAAGAAAGTGTGGGAGAAGTAAAAAATAGGGTGAAGGGCGTGGAAGTAGTGAAACATCAATATCTGACAAAATAAATAAAAAATTAACATAGTCAAATTCTTTCTAACGCCGAACGTCATAAAAAAATTAAAAATACTGCTATTCTATTTGATTGGGATAAACCCCTGTGCCTTTAATGTCTCCGCCACCTCCCCCAATACATCCTACATTATTCTTAGTTGTTTTCCTTCATGTAGAATTAACCTACAAGGAAAGAAAGGGTTTATTTTAATTCCGATATTTTCGTCCCATTGACTTGCATTGGGATCGGGTATCGGTATCGGATTGGATTCCGATACTGTGACGGTATCGGCCGATACTTTCCGATACCGATACTTTCCGATATCGGAAAGTATCGCTCAACACTAGTGTACATATATTGTGTATGTTTAATTAGCAAATCAGTATCTAGAGAACTGTTCTCTTTGCAGAAACTTGTCTTGAAGATCCCTACTGGTGTACCTGTGGTGTCGTGGGAATTATAGCAGGTGTAATTGTCAGCTAATACGGTTACTCCTCCTGGAACCTTTAGTTTAGGTTCCTTATGAATCAGTGGGACATTATCTGGGCAATCAGTGGACTTCAAACCTTTCAACAGATTCATGACACAGGCAGTGTGTCATCAGGAAAAAGCAATGCATGTGTGTATAGGTGTGTATTCGCAGCAGCACAAGCAATACATCCTACAGAGATATTCTGGACTCTTGCATTGTATCTCACCCATTCTAACCATAGGTTTTTCCTTGGGGCTGTTTGTGTTTCTATGGAGAAAACTTCTTGCCAACTGAGACCTGGAATGGGGATTACTTCATTAACTATATTTTGCAAACGCTCACCTGGGCCTGTTTTAGGTGTACTGGTAACAGGGGCCTTGGTTGGTCTGAAACTAATATCCTGGAGCTGTATATGGCCTAAATTCCCATGGTATCCACTATTAAATACATAATTAAAATGCCTTCCCAGTACGAACGTCTGCAGATCAGCAGATTGGGCGTTCTCCAGATTCAGGAGGAGGGGGTGACAACTTTTACCCCATTTACAGCCCCTAAGTGGTTGCAGAAGGGCTGTTAGATGCATTCTCTCACGAAGACTCCTACCCGTCCCATCCTTGGGAACATGGCTTCGCTAGGTTTATATCCCCAATCATCTCCCGTATTCCAAGCAGCATCTGTCTAATAATAACAATTATTGTTGTCATTTCTGGTAACACATATATAAAACTGGATGATTCCCTCTACCACCCATTCAGTCTCGGGACACTTGACTACATCACAGAAATCAAATCGTCAGATATTTGCCGGGGCTGTCCGGTTTCCCCAGAGAATAGTGGAGCCAGAATTCTTATCTACAATAGGGGCCGAGGAGGTAGGGGCGAGGATAGCCCTCAGTTCCAGGATCAAAAACAACAACATTTCCCTTCAGTCACTTCTGTGACTAAACACTGGTTCGGTCTCTTTTACAGTGTGAGGCGTGGATCCAGGTGCTCTTTCCTTCAAGTTTTACTGCAGTGGGGGGTGACCAGGATCACCGTGTGAAGTCCTTCAAATCTCGGCTGGAGACAATCTCTGCGCACAAACTTTTTCACATACACCAGGTCTCCTGGCACAAAGGGATGGTGTCCAGGAACCTTGTCTGGGTCTGGAAGAGAACTGAAGACAGTTAAATGCACTTTGGCAAGGTGTCCATGTAAGGCCTGCACATAGCTAGTCAAGTCCTGGTACTTGGGCTACAACTGTTGTGGAAAGAAACATTCAAGATTGGGGCTCCTGCCAAACAGAATCTCATATGGTGACAGTCCTGTCTTCCTGTTTGGGGTATATCTTACTGGAAACAAAGCTAGAGGAAGGCATTCTGTCCATGGTTTACCAGTCTCTACCATTGCCTTTTGGATTTTAAGCTTAAGACTTCCATTTAGTCTCTCCACTCTTCCACTGCTCTGCGGATGGTATGGACTATGCAATGCTTGACTTACCCCCAGTGCTGCCATTACCTCTGACATGATCTCTCCAGTAAAATGGGAACCCTGATCGCTTTCAATGACTTCAGGAACTCCATACCTGCATATGATCTCAGCCATCAGTGTCTTCACCGTTGTCTTAGCCGTAGCTTTGGCAACTGGGTAGGCTTCTGGCCAACCTGAAAATAAATCAATGCAGACCAACACATACTCATACGTCCCTACCCTGGGTAACTGAATATAATCAATCTGCAGTCTCTGGAATTGGTTAAAGGGCCGGGGAGTATGTTTGGATGGGGTTTTCACTGTCCTACTCTGATTATGTGTGGCACATATCATGCAGCTCTGTACCTGCCTTTCTGCGCAGGTGGAAAACTCGGGGGCAATCCATTGTCTCTGTAGGGTGTCACACATGGCCGTCTTCGAGTAGTGCACATTCCCGTGCAGAACCTGTGCCATCATTGGGTACAGTACCTGTGGTAGGCAGACCTTTTCACCCCTCCCCCATAGTCCGGTAACGGTATCAGAGCAAGCCCCTATCTTTTGCCACCTATTTTTCTCCTCCTTACTTGCCTGTTCTTGTAACCGGGCTAAGATGTCTTTCAACACAAGTGGAGATGGTGGGGTGTCCAGGTGATGTACTTGAGAGGCCACAGGAGTGCTCGCTGCTTTCTTCGCAGCCTGGTCTGCCAGTGCGTTACCCTTCGTCCGTCCATCAGTGCCTTTGCTATGTGCCTTTACCTTTATGATGCCTGATTGGGTGGGAAACTGTAGTGCATTCATAAGTTGCTGGACTGCCTCAGCATATTTAAAGGGGTGGCCATTTGCTGTCAGAAAAGCCCTGGCTCTCCAGATAGGCCCATAATCGTGTGCAATGCCAAAAGCATACCTGGAATCAGTGTAGATATTTACAGTCTTACCTTCTGCTAGTTTGCTCTGCTTCTTGTGCAGACATATGAGCTGGCATTAACTCTGCCTTGATTACCTCATGTTCTGAGACCACAGCATATCTGGTACAGAAGCGTCCTTGGTCATCTTGGTGACGGGATCCATCTACAAAAAGCTCAAAATCAGCATTAGAATAGGCACACTAGAGACCAGCCGTTTCCTGAGACATAAATTCTAGACAATCATGTGGTTTGGAAACCTAATCTTGTTCCTCTGGATCCATTCTAGAAAGAAAAAGAGTGTCCTTTTTCATGTCACCTTCATGTCACCTACTCCTCCCCCCTTTGGATCCAGGGGAACTAGGAGAAGAGTAGCGGGGTTTAGGACAGTGCACCTTTTCAAAGTCACATTAGTAGGCATGAGAATAGCACACCGAAGTCGCAGCTGTCCAGCCATGGACATGTGGCTAGATTATACTTGGTTAGGGATACTATATACATCATGTGGGGTGTGGACCATCAGTGGGTAATCCAAAACAATCTCTGAAGACTTGTGTAGCAACAGCTGGACAGACAACACAGTCCAAATACAGGAGGGACTTCCTCTTGCCACCGTATCCAGGCGGCCACTATAATAAGCAACAGGTCTCTGTTTGTCTCCATGAAGCTGAATCAGCAAACCTGTAACATGTCCTGCATAGGTGAGCCCTGTCTGCAAGGCAGTCTGCAATACTGTACGGCAGTGCCCGGGTGTCTTGTAATCATATATAGGGCCTGCAATGTGTAACACTGTATCACAGGGCAAATTCCCTCTTTGGGTGGACATAGCGTCTCCTGGATGCAAGGGGCCATAAGTGGCAAGGTAGGCCTGACACTCTTGGGCTATGACTGGCCCCCCTTTGGCATAACTGTCCACGTCAATTGTCATCCCTGATAAATGAATGCAAACAGAACTGGCAATCTGGGTGTAATGGAATGCTGAAAAAGACATTGGCAAGGTCAATAACTATAAACCAAGCAGCATCCTGAGATATCTGGGACAAAAGAGTATGTGGCTTAGGCACCACCGGAGTTTCTGGAACAGTAACTGCATAAAATGCCTGTAGATCTTGTACCAGCCGGTACACAGGGGTTGGTCGGGTGGGGTCTTTTTCTTAACGGGAAACAAGGGTGTGTTACATGGGGAAACACAGGGTATCAGGGCACCATTACCGAGTAACGTTTGTATTTGCCCCTTGAGACACTGCTCCTGATCATATTTCAAAGGGTATTGATGGACTTTAGAAAAAGGGGCACCAGGTTTGAGAAACACTTTTACTGGTTCTACAGGCATTATTGGGGGAGAATCTGGGTCTATCAGGACCATCATCTTGGAATTGTATTCTGGAGCGGAACTGTGATAATAAATCTGCCCCCAGTAAATTTACCGGACATGAGGGAGAGATTACGAACTGAGCAGTAACTTCAGGGAAAGGTCCCACAGGGATAGGTTTTACAAGAGTATATTTATTGGGTCTGTCATCTACTCTAATTAAAACAAGCTCTTGATCTGAGAATTGGCATGTCGGGGCTGGGGAGAGAGATTCCCAGACAGGGTTAAAAGGGATATTGGAGTGTGAAGCTGGACTTGCATGTACAATAGGAGGGGGCAGTGGTGTTTGCCCATGGAGATAAGAAACACTGATCTCGCAGCTGCAAAGGTGGGGGCTAGTGATTTAACCCCTTGTCTTTACTAAACCAAGGACAGAGAAAACTTTGGAATGCAATACATTGCCCGCACCCCCCCTCCCCCGTAGCCCACAGCACCGAGGGGAAAAATTGCAAGCAAGTCGCGCAGGGATTCACACAGCCCCTCCCATCTAGTAACGCGGAGATAAGAAAAAAAATCACTGCATTCCACAGTGCAAGAGGGAGAAACGAAACCCAGCACCTTGCCCCCCTTTCTCCGGCTTGTAGCGTAGATAAGTAGAAAAGAGAGGAAAACTGACAAAGAAATCTCGCAGCGGTCTGCTGCTGCCCCTCCCCCATACTACACAACACTGACACAAAGCTCCGTATCTTCTACAGTCACAAACGGCAGCAGTTTTCAGACTTAATTTCAACAAAACTTTCCTATAATCCTCCGTGGTCTGGGCGGAGCCCCAAGGACGGTCCGTACACACACACGCGGCAGGTCTCCACCCAGGTTGGATTCTGCACAACACAAACAGGACACACCTACGCTTCTGGAGATCTCTTTCCGCCGCCATTACAGGGCGGTGGCTGAGACTACATTTTCATCATCAGTGGCACGGCGGCCATTTTACAATCTGTAAGATCACAGTTCACAGGCATTTTATAACCAAACACGGGCTCTACATTGTCTGATCCTTCCTCTCCATCAACCTATTCTCATCCTTTGTTCTTTAAGCCTCGCGCAACTCGCAGATAAGCTTCTTGACTGTCTCTTGCCCTCCCGTGACCATTGTCTTGACTTCCACGGCATCCTCATCTAACTTGTGGGGCACTGACTTCTTTTGCTGTAAGATACGCAGCTTGGCTCCCAGGATACTATGGTTTTCTGCAGTAAAACCACTGGCAGCGATACCAACACGGTGTTCCACAGTACGGAGCCTCACGTTCGACGTACTAGGAAAAGAGCCTCGCGCTCAATATTTCCTGTCCCTAACCTGAACACAGTGATTACAGACTATCCTGCCACGATATCCCAAACAGTCGGGAGGCAGCCTCCTAATGAGACCCCTCCACAAAAATATAGGTGGTCCCCTCACGGAACGTCTTAAGTTACCTAACTAGACAGGTGGTCCCCTCACGGAACGTCTTATTTACCTGTCAGCACAATATCACAGAGGCTGCGTCTCCTATCCCTTTCTCTAAGCTGCCCCACAATCTACAACTGGCTCAATTTTTCAGTCCACTTCACTACTGGACAATAGTCACGGGTAGGGTGGTTGAACGGAGTACAATGACCGGTGAGGGAGGTGTGGTGTACAGAGGTCGCACAGGATGCGACGTCTCTCAGTTGCTGGTTCAGAGCGTGGCACAGGATCACGTTTGATCTCACCACTCAATCATTCACCTCCCGGACCCAAGGAGACTACAGACAAACCAATAACGGCTGAGACACTAGCAAGTGTGACATATACAGTGTACATGATCGCCACTTACCGTGTACGGAGGGTGATCAGTCCTCGAGGTCAGCCACTACGGGTATCATCCACAGACATCCAGGCATGGGTCCAGAGGGTCTCGGATCGCTGGCCACGCCCCACGTTGGGCGCCAAAATTGTCGGGGCCGTAATACGACAATTAAATCCTCATTCACCAGTCATTCCAAATTAATATGTGTGCAGGGCATCTGGTACCGGAAAAAGAAATGATTCAGACACGTAGCTGATTCAATCTTTGCTGATGCTCTTGCGATCACCTCAGTGAGGAGCTGAGCAGCAACTGTGCTTTATTCTTCAATACATAGTACTAAAAAGGGAATGCAATAGGTGGGGTTTAAGCAGCATACATCTAGTGCTCAGTCTCTGATTCGTCGAACGTCTCCTGGTGAATTCCTCCTCTTCTTATCATTCCTTTAGTTTCGTTTCCAAAGAAATGATTCATCCCTCCAGACACAAACCAGAAACGAAACTGCCTGGCAGCCATTTTAAATCATTAACTAACAGATAGGAAAAAAACTTATTGTTTCACAGTATAAAAGTATAGCAGTACAAAAAGAGTATAAAGATTTATATAAAAATACAAAGGTATATAAGAAAATACATTTTTACCTTGACACTATTAGGCAGTTCAAATCATATCTTAGCTCAACCAGGGAGGCCTGGTTAATAGTCTCAGGTTTTGCAGAGCAGAAACAGCTTACATGTCCAGCAAATGCAGATGGAAGTAACACGAGCAGCAGATGAAGGAGGATTACTGAACACAGGTGTATGCAGCAGGAACTCAGAGCAGAGTGGCAGGATCTCCAACACAGGTTCACAGGAGCAGGTGCAGGTGCAAGGTCAGGGAGTAAATCAGGAGCTGGATGCAAAGCAGAATAATCTAGCACAGACTGAAGGCTGGGGTGGAGTTTTATAGCAGGAAGACAAGTTCACATGAGACCAAAGACGCCATGTTGGAAAAGGGCAGTAATGCACAAAAGGTAAAAAATGTTCAGAGTCCTGACATGCGCATCATTTGTGCGTGGGGTATATTTTCCACAGAATGTCATACATATGTATGCTCGTCTGATCACTAAGACTGACACTTGGATTGTCCATCCTCTGCCATTTAAAATCGCACATGCCGCCGTAAGTAGTGAACGTGACTCTCAAATAATCATATAGAGGCACGAGGTTCTCTCACTACATTTACCCCTTGGGACACATTTCTGTGAATGCTGATGTGCTGTTACGGTGAATAAGAGCCCAACTGGAGCCTCCAACTTATCGACTTCATATATTTGGGTCTTTGATACATTTGCATTTTTTGTGATGACTAGGCAGATCCCATTAAGATTGGAACAGCACAGTTTTATACTGCAGCCGAAGATCATTCTGTGCAGCTGATATATTGTAGCATAGTGAAAGTGAATGGGATGCCTGACTTCAGGTGCTATGTGGATGATGGAGAGACCTCATCCATTTATATGCACTTATTAGAGGTGTCATTTAAAGGGACCAAGGTGATATTTGAGGAGACTCATCGGACTGGACCACGCAATTTACATTCCGTGCAGTGGAAGTATAAAACACTTTTTCTGACTGATCTGGAGAAAGCATTTCATAGAGTGAACTGGGTTTTTATGAATGAGACCCTTCAGAGACTAGGCCTAGAATCCAACATGTTACGTTGGATATCAGCATTATACTCAAAGCCAATGTAAAAGTGAATGTGGTACTCTCCAAGGAGTTTTTTTTATATGCAATGGTACACGTCAGGTATGTCCATTATCTCCTCCGATTTTCATTCTTATACTAGAATCATTTCTGAGGAAAATCAGTCTAATAAATATATTGAGGACCCTTGTGTTCAGGGCTCTCCATGAAAAATTGAGGCCTATGCGGATGATCTGTCTTTTTTCATTAACAAATCAGCCAAATCTTCACCTACTCTAATGATGGAGTTCAGTACATATAATGACCTTTCTAATTTTAAAATCAATTATGCCAAATCGGAAGCCCTGAACATCAATAACTCTCAGTCTATAGTGGCACCCCTAAAAGCAGCTTTTAGTTTTAAATGGGCCAAGGCAGCAACAAAGTGTCTAGGGATATTACTACCAAGTGATACGAAATTGACTTATTCCCTTAATTTCCCTAAATTGCTCAAATCAGTACAAGATAATTGTTCAAGATGGATGAGAAATGCCTTTACATTGTTCGTAGTGTTGAGCATTCCGATACCGCAAGTATCGGGTATCGGCCGATACTTGCGGTATCGGAATTCCGATACCAAGATCCGATACTTTTGTGGTATCGGGAATCGGTATCGGATCCATATTACTGTGTAAAATAAAGAATTAAAATAAAAAATATTGATATACTCACCTCTCCGGAGGCCCCTGGACATCACCGCTGGTAACCGGCAGCCTTCTTTGCTTAAAATGAGCGCGTTTAGGGCCTTCCATGACGTCACGGCTTCTGATTGGTCGCGTGCCGCTCATGTGACCGCCACGCGACCAATCACAAGCCGTGACGTCATTCTCAGGCCCTAAACTCCTCATTCTAGGAATTTAGGACCTGAGAATGACGTCGCGGCTTGTGATTGGTCGCGTGGCGGTCACATGAGCGGCACGCGACCAATCAGAAGCCGTGACGTCATGGAAGGCCCTAAACGCGCTCATTTTAAGCAAATAAGGCTGCCGGTTACCAGCGGTGATGTCCAGGGGCCTCCGGAGAGGTGAGTATATCAATATTTTTTATTTTAATTCTTTATTTTACACAGTAATATGGATCCCAGGGCCTGAAGGAGAGTTTCCTCTCCTTCAGACCCTGGGAACCATCAGGATACCTTCCGATACTTGGTGTCCCATTGACTTGTATTGGTATCGGGTATCGGTATCGGTGATATCCGATACTTTTCGGGTATCGGCCGATACTATCCGATACCGATACTTTCAAGTATCGGATGGTATCGCTCAACACTAATTGTTCGGCAAAAGTGTGATATTTAAAATAAACATTATCCCTCAAATCTTGTATGTTATCCAGGCCCTCCCGATTGCTGTCCCCTCGTCATTCTTTAAAGGCTCAGATTAAGTTTATCTGGTCCGGTAAGCCTCCCATTGTAGCAAGGAATACATTGCATTGTCCGAAGTCCTCTGGGGTTATTGCCTTGCCTGATTTCAGATTATATTACATTGCTGCCCATCTTTCTAGAGATCTGGACTGGTGCAGGAATGGAATGGAGAAGGCTTGGGTGAGTATTGTATAAAGTTTCACAAATATCCCTCTAACTACTATTCCCTGGTTTGACCTTTCTGTAGTTAATGTTCTAAAGACACACCCTACTATTGAAGCTACCCCTTGTGTGCTGCAGTAATTCTATAGTATGGTCATCGATCTTACCACAGGCCTCCTCCATGTAACCTACATTGGGAAATCCACTCTTTCCCCCGGGGATAGAGGAGAAAGTCTTCCGTTCTTGGTTTAATAACTGTTGTTTCAGAGCATCCCATTTTGGATTGGGAAACGAATGGCCATCAATGGAATGCCTTTGAGGTCTTTCCGCCCTCCTCCTTGGGTTTCTGGAGAGCCGGTCAGCTATCTCATTTCTTGCACTCTCTCCCATCTAGAGTCTTCTATAAAATGACAAAAATATGTTCGGAAAAGAGTGGAGGAAAACAGAACCCATGAGGCATACTTTGTCTTTCTCCTACTCCATACTAATCGATGGATCAACCCAAAACACATTTCCAAACTAAAAGGTAGAGTGATTTAGGCCAAACTCTGATGAAGGATCAGTGGAAACTTATATGTAATTTAACACACAAACTGTCTATTTGTTCGCGCTTTCACGAGGTTGGTTACAAACTGTTATCGCGATGTTATAGAGTCCCAACCCTCCTGCATGAGATATTCCCTGATGCCGGTCCTATGTGCTGGAGATTTGGGGAGGAAAAGGGCGACCTAATGAATATTTTCTTGACTTGTAAGCTTCTTTCCCCTTTCTGGAAAAAAGTTGAACTAGTGATAGGTAAAATCACAAATCTTATCACAGACCTAAATCTTGCTCTCGTCCTTTTCCATCACAGCAACATTCCTCTTAAAACCTACAAAAATTCTATATTGATGTCACTTAACTGCATCTGCTAGAGTGTGCATTCCTTTATTGTAGAAAAAAGACACCATCCCAAAAATTTCTCTATGGTTTGTTAAAATGAATGAGATAATGCTGATGGAGGAATTAACCTCGACAATAAGCAACTCATATGGGACATTTTACAAATCATGGTATCATAAGATGGAATTGAAATCCTCCAATGAATATCAGGATCTCATCAGAGACAACTGATTCAGCAGTTCCAGTGCCTCAGGATACACAGTTGTGCTCAAAAGTTTACATACTCCGGCAGAATGTTTGCTTTCTTGGCCTTTTTTCAGAGAATATGAATAATAACACCAAAACTTTTTCTCCACTCATTGTTAGTGGTTCGGTGAAGCGATTTATTGTCAAACTACTGTGTTTTCTCTTTTTAAATCATAATGACAACCCAAAACATACAAATGACCCTGATCAAAAGTGTACATACCCCATTTCTTAATACCGTGTATTGCCCCCTCTGACATCAATGACAGCTTGAAGTCTTTTGTGGTAGTTGTGGATGAGATTCTTTATTTTCTCAGATGTTAAAGCTGTCCACTCTTCTTGGCAAGAAGCCTCCAGTTCTTGTAAATTCCTGGACTGTCTAGCATGAGCTGTGTGCTTGAGATCTCACCAGAGTGGCTCAATGATATTGAGGTTAGGAGACAGAGATGGCCACTCCAGAACCTTCACTTTGTTCTGCTGTAGCCATTGACAGGAGTCCTAGTCACAAAAAAACCCAGACCCTTGTAATGACTGGTTTAACCTCCTTCAACACATAGTATGCTGGAGAGAAGCTCATGGTAGAAAGCAACCTTCATGATAAAAATCTCCCCTCACACTCAGTGCCAGTGACCCTGTCACATATCCCCACTCTCTGCCCAAAGCAGGGGGTTTTGGTGTCTTCAGATACCAAACAGGGAGTTCGGGAGAGAGCATCTGCGTTATGTAACTTCCCGGGCTTATGCTCTATGTGGAAACTGAAATCTTGGAGGCCTAAGAACCAACTAGTCACCCTGGTATTCTTACCTTTCTTTTCCCTCAATCATCTAAGAGGGGCATCGTCTGACACTAGCTTAAACATACCGCCTAGCAGCCAATATTTCAGTGTACTTATGGCCCATTTTGTGGCTAAGCACTACTTCTTGCTGATAGCAGTTTTCCTTACATGAAGAAAGCTTTTGGTTCAGAAACAGGATGGGATGTTTTTCCCTATTTATTTCTTGAGACAGCACAGCTCTCAAGCTGACTTCTGACGCATCTGTTTGGACCACAAATTCTTTGCCAATGTCTGGTGCGACCAGAAACAGATGTTTACATAGAGCCTGCATCAGCTCCTGGAACGCCATCTCAGTCTCAGCAGACCATTTAACCATCATCAATTTTGTGCCGTTAAATTAACCCATTATCTACCAATGTCTTTTTTTGGGGACGCCTAATCTTTAGCTTCTAGCAACTAAGATTTTATAATTTTTATAATTAGGTCCAATTTTTTGTGTTGTGTTTGTAAAATGAATGTTTTCAAAATAGGAAATCATGTCATTGTCATTTTTAATTGAATATTGGGATGCCCTTTTCTGAGAAATCCGTACTTGTAAAAATTATAATTTGGCAAGTAATGGGTTAAGGAGATTTATCAAAGGTGAGGCAATTGTGGTGAAACTTAGGATAAACTGCTGGTAATAACCCACAATTCCATGTAACGCCCTCACTTGCTTCTTGGAAAGTGGTTGTGGCCACTTCTGAAATGCCTCAACCCTGTTTATTTGTGGCTTGATTTTGCCCCTCTCGACTACATAGCTTAAGTATTTGGCCTTTTCCTTCCCTATAGCAATTTTTTTCAGGTTTACAGTGAACCCCGCATTTCTTAACACATTCAGGATTGCCTGTACCTTTGGTAGATTACTACCCCAGTCAGGGCTGAAGTTGAGTCTTATGCTGAGCTAGGATCTGATCCAGATCCCTCTGGAAGGTTGCTGGGGCCCCCTGCAGTCTGAAATGCATTCTGGTCTAGTGGAAACACCTATCAGGTGTTGAGAAGGCTGTCTTCTCCTTGGCATTCTGGGACATAAAGATCTGCCTGTAGCCCATCAGGGTTGTAATGTACATCAAGGTTCCAAGTCTCTCAATGAGTTTGTCCACGTTTGGTATCAGATACCTCATTCAGCCTGTGGTAGTCGTTACAAAACAGGCACTCACCGTCAGGATTCAGCATGAGGACGATGGGACTCTACCATCCACTTTTTGACTCTTCTATCACCCCAAGGTCTAACATTCTCTTCCCCTCATTTGATATTACCTTCTGACGTGCTTTGAGAATTCTATAGAGCTTGAGGTTAAACCCTTACCTGCTGCTCTGTCAACACATCATGTCCACCACCTGTGTATGCCCTGGCAACTCCGAGAACAGGTCCCAATTCTGCTGCAACAGCTCCAAACACTGTTGCCTCTGGTCTTGCGTTATTGTTTCTGCAATTGTGACATTGTCCACTGTGGCTTTGGGACTGGCTCGTGGGCAAGGGTTTTCCAATGATTCCCAATCTCGCCATGGGTTGAGCAAGTTCGAATGATATATTTAGTGTGACGTCCTTCGACCTGTCTGGTATACATTGTAATTTACCTTGCCCAGTTTTTCCACCATCTCATATGGGCCTTGCCACTTGGCCAGAAACATGCTCTCTTCCATGGAGATAAGCACTAGCACGTGGTCCCTGGGCTGAAAGTGCCTCAGCCTCGCTGATCGGTTATACATCTTTGCCTGTGCCTCCTAAGCCTGGAGAAGATGAAACTTTATGATAAGCATTACTTTCGCAATCATCTGTAACTGGGCGACATACTCTGTGACGCTCCAGTGTGGCGTGACTTTGGCTTCCCAGGCTTCCTTAGCAATGTCTGGGAGCCTTTACGAATGTCGACCATACAGGAGCTCAAATGGAAAGAATTCAGTGGAGGCTTGAGGAACTTCTCTGATGGAGAAGAGCAGAAATGTATGCAGATAGTCCCAGTCTTGACCGTCATTTTCAATGACCTTTTTGAGCACGGCCTTTAAGGTTTTATTAAAGTGCTCAACTAGGCCATCTGTCTGTTGATGGTTGACTGAGGTTTGCAGCTGGGCAATCTGAAGGACCTTCCACAATTTCCTCATCACCTTGCTCATGAAAGGATTTCCCTGGTCTTTAAAAATCTCATTCAGCAGGCCCGTCCTAGCAAAAATATGGACAAGTTCCAGGGTGATACTCTTGGCATAAGAGTTCCTAAGTGGTACTGCTTCAGGGTACCAGGTTGTATAGTTCATGACCACAAGGATGCATTGATGGCCTCGTGCAGACTTAATTACAGGACCCTATAGGTCCATTTCAATTCTCTCAAA
The DNA here is from genome assembly GCF_051348905.1 of Ranitomeya variabilis. Lineage (NCBI taxonomy): Eukaryota > Metazoa > Chordata > Amphibia > Anura > Dendrobatidae > Ranitomeya > Ranitomeya variabilis. The sequence goes on from NC_135237.1 coordinate 554,015,312, forward strand.
TGGGACCTCTATTACAGGTAACAGGACTAGGGGACTTCGAAAATCAGTAGAGGGAGCTGTTATCTGGCAGGTGAGGCAGGTCCTGCAATAATTTATGATCTCCCGGTAACATTCCAGCAAATACATCCTCTGCATTATTTTCTCCTTCATTTTCTCTACCCAGAGATACCCCCCCAAAACATGTGAATGGGCCATGTCTAATACTTTACACTGGTATGGCCCTGGAACTAACAGCTGCTCCAATATTTCACCTCCCCACAGTGTGGTCACCCGGTACAGTAACTTGCCATTGACTGCAAAGTGTGGGAACCTGGGGTCAGCCCCTAGCTCTTGAGCAACCCCATCTATCACATACACATTTTCAAATGCCCCTTTAAGGGTAAGATCCCACATTTGAGCAATCCTAAAACCCTCAGTTCAGGAACCTTGGCCTCACTAGCCACCGTCTTTTCCTAATCACCTGCCAGGACACACAAGGGGTAACTCATCCACCTCTGATGGCAATGGGGATTCATCAGAGTTGAGTTGGCTCCTTTCTGAGTCACTTAGCATCCCCGCCTTTCTCAGCTTTTCTGAAGCTCTGTCCAATTTTCATGGGGTGTAGTAAGTCTTCAACAACTCCAACCTCATGAGACTTGGTACCCCAGCTCATTTTTATTGACACTTTGGCAATGGGGTAGTCCTTGGCATCCCTGTGGATACAGTGGATGTCCACGGGCTTTCCTGGGATCAACTGGTGAGGGAGTGTGGCCCTTATCAGGGTCACCAAACTCCCAGATCCCAAAAGTCCTGACACCAGCACCTCATTTATGGTCACAGTACATACCTGTGGCCCCACTCCAGGCTGATAGTCAACACTGCAGGTAGGATAGGCATAATACAAACAGGGCCTTCCTAGATTGCAGTCTATCTTCTTGGAGGACATAGGACAACAGGCGGCTATGTGTCCAGGACCGCAACATTTCCAGCAGATCAGGTCTTTACGAGCTGCCTTTGGCAACCTCTCAGTAACTCTTTGCGATTTTGGACTCCATTCAGTGATAGCTCTACAACCCTTTTTTGGGGACTCCGTCTCCTGCTGGGTACCCCAGTGTGGAAATGCACCCCTCCCCCAGCATCCTTAGGACCTCTTGATCACCTTGTACCTTTCTAAGAAGCCCACCAGGTCATCTGCATTTCAGGGGTCTCCAAGGGCAACCCATGTCTGCACCTTTCTAGGGAGGGAGTGAATAAATCTGTCCATAATCACCTAATCGACCATCTGGGCTAAAGTTGAGGACTCAAGTCAAACATCTGAGAACAGGGTGGTTTATCTCCATAATACACCCAGTTATGAACCCTCTGGGCTCTGACAGACATGCCAATATCTCTGTTTTTAACTTTTCCATACTCCTGGGCAACCGCGACCACTGCTCTAGAAGCAGCTTCTCAGTTTCTGCATCCCACTTGAACAAAGTAAAAAATGCCTCTACATCATCACCCGGCATAATTTTCCGCATAGCTCCTCTTACCGCCTTCCGAACATATGTGTCATCACCTGGACTTGTGGAATAGGCTTCCGGTGTCCCACGAACTGCCTCAGCAATCAACTCAATCTGCTGCCGCTGTTTTCTGAACTGGTTCTGTTGGTATTGTTGCTGTTGCTTTAACCGCTGCTGATGCTGCTGCCGTTTCATCCACTGGATAAGCAGCTTACTCGTCTCCTGATGTGCCAGCTGTTGCTGCTGCTGTGCGCTCACCAGGTACTTAATCAGGTCCTGCATATTGCCTGACTCTGTCTCATGGAATTGCCAAAATTCAAAACACCACTTGTGGCAGGTTGGCTCATTCAAACGGCTCCCTGAGGTAGACACAGGAACACTTGGTATTAAAGTCTCTCGGTGGTTTATTGCTTCATAAGCCACAAAGCAAAGTAATAACACAAAAGCAGCCTTACTGGCACAAATGAAAATAAAAAGTCTATACAAACAGTCCTGCTCAGTATGGCTCCAGCACTCTAGGTCGCAACACACTTCAACTCCTGCAGGAGCTTGTGTCTGGAGACTTCCTTCCATCAAACAAACAACAGAGAAAAACAACACAGAAAGAAAACACAGTCACTGGGCATTTAACTCTGCTAACCACACACTTGAGGTGGAGATATGGTGAGTAGGTGTTCCGTCCATCTCTCACCTATCTTATATATATATATCTATTTATTATCTATCTAAATATTATCTATTATCTATCTTGTTAGGAGTTGAGTTTCCTCTGCTGCAAAGGGGGAATCTCGATCCGTCTCTGCTGCGGTCTCCCATTCTCCTTCGGCCGCAGTGGAGCCTGCTCAGTGGAGACATCGGTCCCAGCGTCTCACTGAGTCTGATTCAGTGCAAAGGGTTTTTGCTGCCTCTCCAGGCTCTGCTATTGTACCCTGCACTGATCTATGGCGAGCAGGCTTTTCTGGGACTGTCCTGCTTTGCACACACTGAGCATGCCCAGGGTAAGATCTCTCAGTGGAGATCAAGGGTCACATGTTCAGGTACTGCAGCCAAGTCTATTGGTCTTTCTAGGAAGGTCCTGTAGGTAGGCAGACTCAGTAGCAGTCTCTCATTGGTCCTCTTTTTTAAGGTCCTGTACGTGCTGCAGCTATTTAGAGCTCGCATGGCCATGCGCTAGTATCTTCTAAAGTTACATGCTTTGCGCCACTGTGGTCATATGCATGAATGTGTTCAGGGACCCGGCTGAAATAAGCCCCTAGAATGCTGGCACCTCCGGCGAGGAGTGTTGTGTGCATGCATGACCACTGACTGCTCTCTTCTGGGTAGTTAGCCTGTGCCTCTGTGAATGTAACAGGGCACAGAGCTTTGCTTTCTCGGCCGCTCTGTGAAGCTAACAGAGCTGGTTCATACCGCCATATAGTGCCGCCATTTACTTAGCGGCAGGATATTTCCTGCAAGGTGGATCCCGGGTTGCAAATGCACCAATCACATCAATAAATATATTTGGTGCGTTCCGCAAACCCTAACATATCTATTATCTATCTATCTATCTATCTATCTATCTATCTATCTATCTATCTATCTATCATCTATCTATCTTCTATCTGTCTATTATCTATTATCTGTCTATTATCTATCTATCTATCTATCTTTATAGTATCTATCTATTATCTATCTATTTATTATCTATTTATTATCTATCTATCTATCTATCTATCTATCTATCTATCTATCTATCTATCTATTTATTATATATCTATTATCTTCTATCTATTATATATATCTATCTTTCTATTATATATCTATTATCTATCTATCTATTATCTATCTTTCTATTATCTATCTATTATCTATCTTTCTATTATCTATCTTTTATCTATCTATCTATCATCTGCTACATACGTTCTTTTTTTCTGTTGAATCGAGCACTGCATAACCATCATTTGCTTCTATGACAAAGTCTCCCCAGAGATTTGTTATAAAAAGGTAAATGTCATACAATGAATTACTGTTATCAAGAGAAAACAGGTGACTGTAGGTGATCTTTATCTGTTCACCAACGTACAGCTGAGCCTGTGAATGTGCGGGACACGTTTCCTACTCCCACTGTATCACTCCAAATACTTAAGCTCAGACATAAAGCAGGTTTTGTTGGGGGGAGAAGGGGAATATTTCTGCAGAAATAAAACAATAAACCTCTGGCATTATTTATTTGCCATTGTATAGCTCTGAAAATAGTGAACTCATATGGGTTGCAGCTTGAAAGAACTGAAGATAAATGGAAACTCTGAAATTCATTGCTATATCTAGTTAGATGAAAAAAAAAAGTTAAAATAATTATTTATCTGCAAATAACATCTTATTTCTATAGATTTCCCAGTAAGGTGACCTCACTCACAAATAACATCTTATATAGAGTTTTATTATAAATTTACTGTATATTTTTTTGAAAAAGTATTTAGTAGAGTTTCATTTTTGGCTATAAAGTTTTGTTTACCAGTTCCCAAAACAATCTCGCAGCTCTCACAGGGCGTACGGCGTCTATACTCCATCACTTCCTAGGGGCTGTTCAAATATATGACTTTTCACTGTAAAATAAATCCAATATTTTGTAGCTGTCATGAAACATTCAGCTGTACTGCTTATATGGGAACCACAGGTAGGAAGCTTGTGCGTCTTCAATTAGGCCACCATCACGTTTTACAAATAACATGGGTAAGCTGGGTAATCTGCAGAGTGACATGGACAATTATACACTACGTGACATATAAGTATCACTCTGGCACCTGCTTCCATGCTATTTTTTGTACTTGTAAAATGCCCTAGTTTACAGAGGTTCGTTCTCTTGACACATTAATTTCTAATAAGTAGCAATTATTCTAAGCGTCTCTGCATGGCTCCGCTTCACCCTCCCGGCAGGGATGCCAACTTACTCACAACCTCGTTTTTTTTGGCACATCCCCTGCTCCAGCTGCTGTGTCTCAGGGTCTCTTAAAGAGACAGTGTGCTCATTCCTAATAGCCAATAGCTGGAAGGCACTTAGTTCTTAAGGCACCTCCACTTGTTGGGAGTTGCCTGTGCAGCAATTGTCAAAGTCAGTCTTCAAGCTGCTAGTCATTTGTCAGTTCCCTTTACCCATCCTAATCTCCTTTAACAGCCTCACCTGAATTTGTGCCTTGAACCAGAAACTCCTATGGTGGTACCTGAACGTGAAATCGCACTTGCGGTACCTGAACTTGCTATGGAGTTACCTGAAACTGTATCCACTGCATACAGTACGTGAGCAGGAAACGGCTCAGACTGTAGCCGAGCATGAAACCGCACCTGCGGTATCTGAGCTTGAAACCACTCCAGCTGTTCCTGAACCAGCACATGTGCTTTAAATCTGATATTGTCTGAAACAGCTCCAATAATTGTTCCACAATAATCCAGTACTGCCTTGAACTTTGAGTCTGTTTCTGCTGTCATGAGACTGGCGTCCACCTATGACTCAAATCTAACCCCACCATCAGGAACTCTAGTGAAAATCCAGATAGTCTCTTAGTTACACCCCTCTAGACTCTTCTCAGTCTGTTGTACAGGGGGTCCATGATCCACCAGCATGAAAACTATTATTGTTTAACTCCATGAAAAGGGAAAATTACTAGTTAGATCTTGGTGTATTGTATTTTATAGTAAGACTTGTTTGGTATTTACTCTTTCTGTTCCTTTAACAACCTTTTTTTTTTTATTCCTTTTAATATGTTATTAATTCACATTTGCTAAGCAGTTAACTTCTTTAATGGGAATTTTAATGTTATTAAATTGTTTTAGTTAGATAACATGAAAATCAGCAACTTTGCAATGGATGTTCTTTTTCTATCTGCTTTCATTCTTCTGCTGAGAGATCTTTTATCGTATACAGTGTAGAGCATGTTTCCAAGGAGCTTGGCCACCAGAGCCTGGCTGAGTGTGCATAGTAGTAAAAGTCACATTCCAAGCGGAGGAGTTGACATCAAAATACCAGTCATCTATTGATTTCTATAAAGCTACTCACTTTGCTCCCTTCCCTGTCAGGTCTCTTATCAGTCCTGAATAGTCACAATCCCTGCAGTTTCCAGAGCAGTTCTCATAATCAGGGCTCTTTACTTATTGAGCCAAGGAATTTTCCAAATGCACTGTTATCTATCTGCATGTACAGCGATGACTGTGTAAACTCAGAAAACACACTGACAGACCATTAATGTGTTGCAGCTGGTTGAAGCTCCTGACCTGAACTGTCACTGAATGATAGGGGCCCAATATCCAAGTAACCAGTAAATCAAAACGAACACATCCAGCCCAAAAACAGCAGCCACTCGATGAAAGCTGCAAGCCCTGCCCATTGAAAAGAATCCCAAAATAATTTTTTGAGGATACACAATCTAAAGCCATATCAGTCTTCCACCAGGTGAGTGCATGAATTTGTGCACCCATCAAAGACTATTATATATATTATGTTTACGCACTTAGGGCACCGCATTTTGTCTGTTCTTCTCTCTCTATATACAGTACAGACCAAAAGATTGGACACACCTTCTGATTTAAAGCTTTATCTGTATTTTCATGACTATGAAAATTGTAAATTCACACTGAAGGCATCAAAACTATGAATTAACACATGTGGAATTATATACTTAACAAAAAAGTGTGAAACAACTGAAAATATGTCTTATATTCTAGGTTCTTCAAAGTAGCCACCTTTTGCTTTGATGACTGCTTTGCCCACTCTTGGCATTCTCTTGATGAGCTTCAAGAGGTAGTCACTACAAATGGTTTTCACTTCACAGGTGTGCCCTCTCAGGTTTTATAAGTGGGATTTATTGCCTTATAAATGGGGTTGGGACCATCAGTTGTGTTGTGCAGAAGTCTGGTGGATACACAACTGATAGTCCTACTGAATAGACTGTTAGAATTTGCATTATGGCAAGAAAAAAGCAGCTAAGTAAAGAAAAACGACTGGCCATCATGACTTTAAGAAATGAAGGTCGGTCAGTCCGAAAAATTGGGAAAACTTTGAAAGTGTCCCCAAGTGCAGTTGCAAAAACCATCAAGTGCTACAAAGAAACTGGCTCACATGAGGACCACCCCAGGAAAGGAAGACCAAGAGTCACCTCTGCTTCTGAGGATAAGTTTATCCGAGTCACCAGCCTTAGAAATGGCAGGTTAACAGCAGCTCAGATTAGAGACCAGGTCAATGCCACACAGAGTTCTAGCAGCAGACACATCTCTACAACAACTGTTAACAGGAGACTTTGTGCAGCAGGCCTTCATGGTAAAATAGCTACTAGGAAACCACTGCTAAGGACAGGCAACAAGCAGAAGAGACTTGTTTGGGCTAAAGAACACAAGGAATGGACATTAGACCAGTGGAAATCTGTGCTTTTGTCTGATGAGTCCAAATTTAAGATCTTTAGTTCCAACCACCGTGTCTTTGTGCGATGCAGAAAAGGTGAACGGATGGACTCTACATGCCTGGTTCCCACCGTGAAGCATGGAGGAGGAGGTGTTATTGTGTGGGGGTGCATTTCTGGTGACACTGTTGGGGATTTATTCAAAATTGAAGGTACCAGCATGGCTACCACAGCATCTTGCAGCGGCATGCTGTTCCATCTGGTTTGCGTTTAGTTGGACCATCATTTATTTTTCAACAGGACAATGACCCCAAACACACCTCCAGGCTGTGTAAGTGCTATTTGACCAAGAAGGAGAGTGATGGGGTGCTATGTTAGATGACCTGGCCTCCACAGTCACCAGACCTGAACCCAATCGAGATGGTTTGGGGTGAGCTGGACCGCAGAGTGAAGGCAAAAGGGCCAACAAGTGCTAAGCATCTCTGGGAACTCCTTCAAGATTATTGGAAGACCATTCCCGGTGACTACCTCTTGAAGCTCATCAAGAGAATGCCAAGAGTGGGCAAAGCAGTCATCAAAGCAAAATGTGGCTACTTTGAAGAACCTAGAACATAAGTCATATTTTCAGTTGTTTCACACTTTTTTGTTAAGTATATAATTCCACATGTGTTAATTCATAGTTTTGATGCCTTCAGTGTTGTAATCCGGTGACCTAGGAGCCGCATGAGACTTTCTCAGGAGTAGGTGGAACCTGTACTGACCGCAATCCCTAAACTGACACCGCAACTAGAAGTAGCCGTGGGGTGTACCTAACAATCCTAGACACCTCAACACAGCCGGAGGACTAAATACCCCTATAGATGGAAATGGGAATCCTATCTTGCCTCAGAGCAGAACCCCAAAGGATAGGCAGCCCCCACGAATATTGACTGTGAGTATTAGAGGAAAGACATATGCAGGTAGGAAACAGGATTTAGCAAAAGAGGCCACTCTAGCTAAATAGGAAAGGATAGGACAGAATACTAAGCGGTCAGTATAAAACCCTAAAAATATCCACAGCAGAAAATACAAAAATTCCACCATCTAACTAAAGACATGGAGCGTATACCTGTATCTCCTGAGAATCCAACTTGACTGTAAAAATCCTGACACAGTCCAAGCTGAACAAGAAAAGACAAATGAATAGCACTAAATAGTAAGCACACCGCATGTGTGCTGAAGAAACAAAAACCAGACACTTATCTTTGCTGATTTGGCAGCAGGGCAGGATGACCAGAAAGAGATCCAAAACCTCCAAGAACAATGGACAACTGGCACTGACTAATGAATCCTGCAACCCTAAATACCCCAGTCAAGCTTGCAATCAGCAGGGACACCTGACCAGGATTGCAAGCCAGGGACAACTGCAATACCACCAACAACCACCGGAGGGAACCCAAGAGCAGAATTCACAACACTTCTGTGTGAATTTACAATTTTCATAGTCATGAAAATACAGAAAAATCTTTAAATGAGAAGGTGTGTCCAAATTTTTGGTCTGTACTGTATATATACTCCTATGCAGTCACTGAAAACTCAACAATAACAATTTATAGGAAAGACTACTAGCAGTATCCACCAATCGCTTATACTGGCCAGTTGGACACCAGTTGCAGGTAGCACATGGCTTCAGTATGCAAAGATATTAAATTTTATATATGTAATCCAGAAAGGTAGGCAGTGTTCATAAAAAATTTAAAAAAACATGATACTAAATGTTAGCAAAACAATACGGTGCTTACAATTGCATGTCATAAAAAAGAATAAAGAAAGAAAAGTACTAAACCTGATGTCCTCGAAAAGGCTCAGTGCTTATCCGAGGGAAGCCCTCCAATTGGGAAAATGGAAACCTCAGATAGGGGACTTGTGTCTTTCGGATAGAATAAAGACAGATACCCAAACTCTTCTCTTTCAGCCATTTTGAATTTCGATTTTTTTGTGTCCTTCTTATTCATACTGTATGGCTGTGTTTGGCAGTCTCATAGACTTACAATGAAGTGGCAGTGTGCACGCTCGACCACCCCATTCATGCAGAGGATGGGATTCACTTCTTATGATTCATGGGGTCTCAGCAGTTTGGTCAGCCCAATCTTTGATCTGGCACACATAATAATCTGGTTACTCCATTGTTTGGAGATGTACAGAATAAAAGATTTTATTTGGTCATACAGAGGTCTACAAATTTTACTGTCTGCACTGGGTTGTGAGGCAACGGCACAGAATACAAAGCAAAATCTCTATTGAATATTGCATTTGAGAAAGTCGAATGCATTTGATTATTATTTTGGTTTTTGAAAAAATACGAAAATCAGTCATTGTTATTTCAGCCTATTTAGAAGAAATGCTCATTACTGAAATTGACGTATTATCCAAGATTAAAGATTAAAGTCGTCCTACATAAATTGAGAACGTCTAATAGATTATTCTTTGCTCTGAAGTTTAATCTTTAGTATTTACCAGAAATTGGAAAGATTGAGTGACATGTTTTAATGAGACCAAGGCCGGCAGGGAGTTGGACATTTATGGTTTTTGATTATTATTTTATTTTTTCACATTTTTTGATACTAATAATGTTACACAATTTCCTGACCGGTGGTTCAGCTCTTTTTATTATCTCAGTAAATATGTTATCTCTGGAACATTTTTACCTCCTAATCACTGTGGGTTCTACTACAATGTTAATAAGTTTTTTCCCCAAAAAATCAAGTTATCCCCTTTTCCCAAGATTAGGGCTATGAAACCCCCAAAATGGGTCCTAAATCAAGCGGAGAAACATACAGTGGCATATAAAAGTTTGGGCACCTGTCATGATCTCTGCAGGCAGAGATCATAGCAAGCCTATAGAGGGACAAGCTCTCGGAAGATGGAACTATACTGACCATGAACTAAGCCTGCCGCGCAACTAGAAATAGCCAGGTAGCATTTCCTATTTATTGCTAGATGCCCAGCTCTGGCCTAAGACCTAAATAGCTAGCAGAGGGAAATATAAGACCTGGCTCACCTCTAGAGAAATATTCCAAAGAAGACAATAGCCCCCCACATATAATGACGGTGAGTTCAGATGAAACAACAAACGCAGCAGGAAAATAGTCTTAGCAAATTTGAGGTCCGCTTACTAGATAGCAGAAGACAGATAGTATACTTTCATGGTCAGCAGAAAAACACTAACAAAACACCATCCAGAGATTACCTTAAACTCTGGCATTAACTCATAACGCCAGAGTAGCAATCCCAGATCAACGAGAGCTTTTCCAGACACAGTAACAAAACTTCAGCTGTGAACTGGAACAAATAGGCAAAAAGAAACATGGACAAAAGTCCAACTTATCTAGTAGTTGTCAGAAGCAGGAACAAGCACTGAGAGGCATCAGATAACATTGTTGACCGGCAAGAAACCACCAGAGAAATGAGCTTAAATAGCGACACCCACTACTGATGGAACCAGGTGAAACAGGAAAGAGGATGACAAGTCCAATTCCACAAGCGGCCACCGGGGGAGTCCAGAATCCAAATTCACAACAGTACCCCCCCCTCAAGGAGGGGGCACCGAACCCTCACCAGATCCACCAGGGCGACCAGGATGAGCCCTATGGAAGGCACGAACAAGATCAGAAGCATGAACATCAGATGCATTGACCCAAGAATTATCCTCCTGGCCGTAACCCTTCCAGTTGACCAGATACTGGAGTCTCCGTCTGGAAACACGAGAGTCCAAAATTTTCTCCACAACGTACTCCAACTCACCCTCAACCAACACCGGAGCAGGAGGCTCAACTGAAGGTACAACAGGTACCTCATACCTGCGCAATAACGACCGATGAAAAACGTTATGAATGGAAAAGGACGCAGGGAGGTCCAAACGGAAAGAAACAGGATTAAGAATCTCCAATATTCTATAAGGGCCGATGAACCGAGGTTTAAACTTGGGAGAAGAGACCCTCATAGGGACAAAACGAGAAGACAACCACACCAAATCTCCAACACAAAGCCGAGAACCAACACGACGATGACGGTTGGCAAAACGCTGAGTCTTCTCCTGGGACAACTTCAAATTGTCCATAACCTGCCCCCAGATGTGATGCAATCTCTCCACCACCGCATCCACTCCAGGACAATCCGAGGATTCCACCTGACCGGAGGAAAATCGAGGGTGAAACCCCGAATTACAGAAAAACGGGGACACCAAGGTGGAAGAGCTGGCCCGATTATTGAGGGCGAACTCTGCCAATGGCAAAAAAGCAACCCAATCATCCTGGTCAGCAGAGACAAAACACCTCAGATATGTCTCCAGGGTCTGATTAGTCCGCTCGGTCTGGCCATTAGTCTGAGGGTGAAAAGCAGATGAAAAAGACAAATCTATGCCCATCCTAGCACAGAATGCCCGCCAAAATCTAGACACAAATTGGGTACCTCTGTCAGAAACAATATTCTCAGGAATACCGTGCAATCGGACAACATTCTGAAAAAACAGAGGAACCAACTCAGAAGAAGAAGGCAACTTGGGCAGAGGAACCAAATGGACCATTTTAGAGAAACGGTCACAGACCACCCAGATGACAGACATCTTCTGGGAAACAGGCAGATCTGAAATAAAATCCATCGAGATGTGTGTCCAAGGCCTCTTAGGAATAGGCAAGGGCAACAGCAGTCCGCTAGCCCGAGAACTACAAGACTTGGCCCGAGCACAAATGTCACATGACTGCACAAAGACTCGCACATCTCGTGACAGGGAAGGCCACCAGAAGGATCTTGCCACCAAATCCCTGGTACCAAAAATTCCGGGATGACCTGCCAATGCAGAAGAATGTACCTCAGAGATGACTCTACTGGTCCAATCCTCCGGAACAAACAGTCTATCAGGCGGACAACGATCCGGTCTATCCGCCTGAAACTCTTGCAAGGACCGCCGCAGATCAGGAGAAACGGCCGACAAAATCACTCCCTCCCTAAGGATACCTGTGGGTTCAGCATTACCAGGAGAGTCCGGGTCAAAACTCCTAGAAAGGGCATCTGCCTTAACATTCTTAGAACCCGGTAGGTATGACACCACAAAATTAAAGCGAGAAAAAAATAAAGACCAGCGCGCCTGTCTAGGATTCAGGCGCCTGGCAGTCTCAAGATAAATCAAATTTTTGTGGTCAGTCAATACCACCACCTGATGCTTAGCCCCCTCTAGCCAATGGCGCCACTCCTCAAACGCCCACTTCATGGCCAAAAGCTCCCTATTCCCAACATCATAATTCCGCTCTGCAGGCGAAAATTTGCGAGAAAAGAAAGCACAAGGCCTAATGACGGAGCAGTCGGAACCTTTCTGCGACAACACTGCCCCAGCTCCGATCTCCGAAGCGTCAACCTCAACCTGAAAAGGCAGATTCACATCAGGCTGACGTAACACAGGGGCAGAGGCAAAACGGTGCTTAAGCTCCTGAAAGGCCTCTACAGCATGAGGGGACCAATTAGCAACATCAGCGCCATGTCTGGTCAAATCAGTCAGTGGTTTAACGACATCCGAAAAACCAGCAATAAATCGGCGGTAAAAGTTGGCAAAGCCCAAAAATCTCTGAAGACCCTTAAGAGAGGAGGGCTGAGTCCAGTCACAAATAGCTTGCACCTTGACGGGATCCATCTCAATGGAAGAGGGAGAAAAAATATACCCCAAAAAGGAAATTTTCTGGACCCCAAAAACGCACTTAGACCCCTTCACACATAAAGAATTAGACCGCAGAACCTGAAAAACTCTCCTGACCTGCTGGACATGAGAGTCCCAGTCATCAGAAAAAATCAGAATATCATCCAGATATATTATCATAAATTTATCCAGAAAATCGCGGAAAATATCATGCATAAAAGACTGGAAAACTGAAGGGGCATTAGAAAGACCAAAAGGCATGACCAAATACTCAAAGTGGCCCTCGGGCGTATTAAATGCGGTCTTCCACTCATCCCCCTGCCTGATCCGCACCAAATTATACGCCCCACGAAGATCAATTTTAGAGAACCACTTAGCACCCTCTATACGAGCAAACAAATCAGTAAGCAATGGCAATGGGTATTGGTACTTAACAGTGATCTTATTCAGAAGCCGATAATCAATACATGGTCTCAAAGAGCCGTCCTTTTTTGAGACAAAGAAAAACCCAGCTCCCAAGGGAGAAGAAGATGGACGAATATGTCCCTTTTCCAAAGACTCCTTTATATATTCCCGCATAGCAGCATGTTCCGGCACAGACAGATTAAACAAACGACCCTTTGGATATTTGCAACCCGGTATCAAATCTATGGCGCAATCGCACTCACGGTGCGGAGGTAACGACCCAAGCTTGGGTTCGTCAAAGACGTCTTGATAATCAGAGAGGAACTCAGGGACTTCAGAGGGAATGGACGACGAAATAGAAACCAAAGGTAAGTCCCCATGAAAACCCTTACATCCCCAGCTCAACACAGACATTGCTCTCCAGTCCAAGACTGGATTGTGAGACTGCAACCATGGCAATCCCAGTACCAAATCGTCATGTAAATTATACAGCACCAGGAAACGAATAATCTCCTGGTGATCCGGATTGATACGCATGGTTACTTGTGTCCAGTACTGTGGTTTATTATTAGCCAATGGGGTGGAGTCAATCCCCTTCAGAGGAATAAGAGTCTCCAAAGGCTCTAAATCAAAACCACAACGATTGGCAAAGGACCAATCCATAAGACTCAGAGCGGCGCCAGAGTCAACATAGGCGTCCGTGGCAATGGATGACAAAGAGCAAATCAGGGTTACAGACAAAATAAACTTAGACTGAATGGTGCCAATGGAAACAGACTTATCAAGCTTCTTTGTACGCCTAGAGCATGCTGATATAACATGAGTAGAATCCCCACAATAGAAGCACAATCCATTCTTCCGTCTAAAATTCTGTCGCTCACTCCTGGACAGAATTCTATCACACTGCATACTTTCTGGCGTCTTTTCCATAGACACCGCCAGATGGTGCACCGGTTTGCGCTCCCGCAGACGCCTATCAATCTGAATAGCCATTGTCATGGACTCATTCAGACCTGCAGGCACAGGGAACCCCACCATAACATCCTTAACGGCATCAGAGAGACCTTCTCTGAAAGTTGCCGCCAAGGCGCACTCATTCCACTGAGTAAGCACAGACCATTTACGGAATTTTTGGCAGTAAACCTCAGCTTCGTCTTGCCCCTGAGATAGTGCCATCAAAGTTTTTTCTGCCTGAAGTTCCAAATGAGGTTCCTCATAAAGCAAGCCCAAGGCCAGAAAAAACGCATCCACATCGCGCAACGCAGGATCCCCTGCTGGCAATGAGAAGGCCCAATCTTGAGGGTCACCCCTGAGCAAGGAAATCACAATCCTAACCTGCTGAGCAGGGTCTCCAGCTGAACGAGACTTCAGGGACAAATAAAGCTTACAATTATTTCGGAAATTCTGGAAGCTAGCTCTATTCCCTGTGAAGAACTCCGGCAAAGGAATTCTCGGCTCAGATACTGGAGCATGTACCACAAAATCTTGCAAATTTTGTACTTTCGTGATGAGATTATTCAAACCCGCAGTTACACTCTGAAGATCCATTATTGTCAGGTGCACACAGAGCAATACAGAGATTAGGAGGAGAGAGAGAAAAAAGACTGCAACAAGGCAAACTGGAGGAAAAAAAAAAAAAAAAAAAAATTCCAGCAGACTTCTTATAACTCTCCTTTCTCAACCTGGGTCTTTAACACTTTATTGGCCGGTCAAACTGTCATGATCTCTGCAGGCAGAGATCATAGCAAGCCTATAGAGGGACAAGCTCTCGGAAGATGGAACTATACTGACCATGAACTAAGCCTGCCGCGCAACTAGAAATAGCCAGGTAGCATTTCCTATTTATTGCTAGATGCCCAGCTCTGGCCTAAGACCTAAATAGCTAGCAGAGGGAAATATAAGACCTGGCTCACCTCTAGAGAAATATTCCAAAGAAGACAATAGCCCCCCACATATAATGACGGTGAGTTCAGATGAAACAACAAACGCAGCAGGAAAATAGTCTTAGCAAATTTGAGGTCCGCTTACTAGATAGCAGAAGACAGATAGTATACTTTCATGGTCAGCAGAAAAACACTAACAAAACACCATCCAGAGATTACCTTAAACTCTGGCATTAACTCATAACGCCAGAGTAGCAATCCCAGATCAACGAGAGCTTTTCCAGACACAGTAACAAAACTTCAGCTGTGAACTGGAACAAATAGGCAAAAAGAAACATGGACAAAAGTCCAACTTATCTAGTAGTTGTCAGAAGCAGGAACAAGCACTGAGAGGCATCAGATAACATTGTTGACCGGCAAGAAACCACCAGAGAAATGAGCTTAAATAGCGACACCCACTACTGATGGAACCAGGTGAAACAGGAAAGAGGATGACAAGTCCAATTCCACAAGCGGCCACCGGGGGAGTCCAGAATCCAAATTCACAACAGGCACCGCTTGTCAAAATTACTGTTATTGTGAACAGCAAGTTGAAGATGAAATTATCTCAAAAAGGCCTAAAATTATACATTTTCAAGTTGTCCTTTCCTTAGTTTGAAATGTACTTAAAGGGAATCTGTCACCCCAAAATTCGCCTATAAGCTGCGACCACCGGAATCAGGGGTTTATCTACAGCATTCTGTAATGCTGTAGATAAGCCCCCGATGTATCCTGAAAGATAAGAAAAACACGTTATATTATACTCACCCAGGGGCAGTCCCGGTTCGGTTCGGGTCCGATGGTGGTCCGGGTCCAGCACCTCCTATCTTCATACGATGACGTCCTCATCTTTTCTTCCAGCCACGGCTGCTGCGCAGGCGTACTTTATCTGTCCTGTTGAGGGCAGAGCAAATTACTGCAGTGCGCAGGCGCTGGGCCTCTCTGACCTTTCCTAGCGCCTGCGCACTGCAGTACTTTGCTCCACCCTCAAGTATGCGAGAGACATGCACGAGTTTCTCGCATCACACTCACAAGTGTGACCCCGGCCTAAAGCAACTTTAGCAATGTAGTGAGTCTGACTGCAATAATACACACCAAGAACTGAGACCTTCAACCCCCTAAGGGCTCGTTCACACTAGTCCAATTCTCATCCATGAGAGTGGGGTGATTTTTTCTCACTTGTCATCCGTGTACAATCCGATTTTATACTCAGCAGCTATTAATCTTTTACAGGACAATTTAAAATTGTAAAAATCAAATGCCACTTCGATGGTCTGTATGGCGTGTGATTTTTTTTTCACACTGAATTGATTTCAGTGTCAAATCGCATGGTGCGATTTTTTTCTCATTGAACACACTTGTCACAGTGACCTTATTATTCATACCACTTCTGCATCACAGTATTCACACTCTGTCTGAGAGGAACAGTCTCAGGTTATTAGGAGACATATGCTTCAAATGTTAAAAATATACAGTACTTTTATTTGAAAATTCATATACTAAAATTTCCTGTTAAAAATAAGCAGGGAATACCCAAATTAAGCATATACAAATTATGGCTGAGTATGTACAAATGTATGAATACATCCATGATAGTCAGGCTAAAGTACAAATGCCACTGTAAACTAAATACTGTGTGGTAGCCTCAAACTGAATGTAATCGGAAGTCCACATAGATGTAATTCTCAGCATATAAATGGAATATTAGCACTCATTGCTAAATTCACATTTGTTTACAGCTAGTGTTCAGTATGGATAAAAGATCTGCATGTCCTGTAGCTACACCACAACGATGACGTTTCGACACACTTCTTCTAGGGAGCGTTAACAAAGAAAGTTGATGGTGTTCTTTAAATACTAATGAATTGCCAATGTGAGGATATCAAGTATGTTAAAAAAAATCAGGCTACCAACGGTATTGTTAGCGCATGAATCGTCTGATGGCTTCTCTTTGGTCAAACAGTGACTTCCTGTTGACACGCATTGGAATGCAAGCGTGGAATGCATGTTGTCTTTTGTGAGCAGGACTGGAAGTTTCAGAGATCTGCAGGCAGCAAATGCACACAACCCCAGATTGCGATGTTAATAGCAGGCTTATTTTTTTTTAAAGGGTGTATAAAAGGGTGGGAGCTGAGTTTGCTTCATGTCCAATGTAAGTGAGATTATAATATATATTAATGGGCAATATAAGGGGCCCTACTGTATTGAAGAAGAAGTGTGAAAGTATGAAATGGCAATAGTTTATGAAAGGGTGTAGTGAAAGTGAAAAAGATATTGGGTGAATGAATCAAGCAATCAATAAATAAGTGTGAAACAATGAGATAGGTGAGTCAATATGTACAATGTAGATTAGAAAAGGAATGTGTCTTACGAGAGAAAGCTACTCGTAAAAATAGTATTGCAGGAGTGTAAGACTAGACTTAGTTAGTGATGGACATGAATGTTGAGAGTAGTGATCGGTAGGAAAATGGTAAATAGAAAATAGTAATTGTCACGAAGTGACTGTCCTAGCGTGACACGACCCAATGAGTGGACGGTCACAAACTGGCAAAACACAAAAGGGTACACGGGGGACATTTTAACAATGGTGGACCCTGTTGGTAGGGAACGGGGAATGGACACGTCCTGCACTCACCTGAGGATGTGCCCTGCTCTTACTAGCGTCCCTATATGGGTTATTTCACCCCATCGTCGAGCAGGATACCTAATCCCTCATTTGCCCTGTACCTATCCCTAAGTAGGGAATTGGAAAGTGAGAACACTGGTCCCATTGCTACACTAAGACAGCACAAGGTAAGGTAAGACAAACACCACAGGGAAAAGGGAACACAAAACAACGCTTAGCTTTTTTCTGCTGAAATGCACCACACAGCAGAGTAAGGCACCAAATTACTGCATTCAACTGAAGCACCACTGCACCAGCCACCTCCAGACTTCAGCACAGTTGGTATCCAAAAGGACCTGTATAACCAACAATCAGCTGATGCATCAGGTGACCTTTTAAAGGATGGTGGGAGTGGTCACCACCTGCATCAGCTGACTAGACAACAACGTAATTACATCAGCGGCCAACGGGGGGAGGAAAAACTGATATTAACCCCCGATGGCCTGAAAGGAAACAAGTTTTAATATGAAACGCCAAATCTGATGCAGATCTAAAAATGGATTGTGACAGTAATGTATAATCTCACAATATTTTTTTTTAATACCATATGGTGCTTGAACAGTGCAGCAATCTGAATGTACCAGAGATGTCACTAAACCAGGTCCTTGAAAAGAAGGTCCATTTTGTAGTGATAGCCATGTAAATGAGTGAGATAGAACTACTGTATCATGCATGGTCCATGGTTCTGTATCTCCAATGTATATATATCCAGTTTGCAAACAGACAAGACTATATAATTTGTTAAATGCAGATGAATGGGTTCACAAATGCTCCATGTAGAAGGAGTATGTCCAAAATACTCTAAACATAGTTACCAGAAATCTAATTTAAGAAATCCTTAAGGTTTAAACCTCCTCATGTACTTTCCTTCTAAATCTATGAATAGAAATGGTTGACCACATACTTATGAATATTTGGTCATAGTGGATACATAAGGTTATAGAGGTTCATAAACAGATACTCCCTCTAGAATTTACCCTATATCTGTTCTCCAATTCTGAGTCCAGTAAATGCCTTTGACAATGATGTTTGAATATCTTTATCAAACATTTTATCCATAGAAAACTCCACCCAAGAGAATCAAGAACTAATAAAAAGCACACCAGGACTATGTCCAAAAAGAAAACATGAACAAGAAGAAGGCAGAAACATTCCATGTGCAAGCCAGCCCTGCATGTTCATTGGCTGCAAATAAAGCGTCAAACATGCTGGGCGGGTCACTTGAATATGCAGCACAGTGCACTGCCGACCAATCACAGCCATGACAATATTTAACATAGTTGTGATTGGGTCAGAAGTGCCCACACCGGAAAGCTTGCTGATTGGTCTTAAACAGTAACACGTGTTCGGGGTCCGTGCATGGACACTAGGTATCCGGTACAGATCCCGAACTTTACCGTTCGGGTTCTCCCATCTCTACTCAGGAGGATGTGTTAAGCCATAATAAAATGTTGTTCTGGATGAGCTTCAGGATTCTTTACAGTAAAAACAGTAAAACTGTTGAATGGTTTTTCTCATGTTAGTAAGTTTAAATAAAAGGCATGAAAATAAGCAAGTTTAAAATTGACTTGCTTTTTCCATCTGTTGTCATAATCCTGCAATGAGAGATTTTATCTTTCTTAGTGTACAGTTGCTGTCCATGGAGCTCGGCCACTCATGCCTGGCAGAGAGAGTGAAGTAGGTACAATCAAGGTGAGGGGTTATCTCCCAATATCCCATCCACCTCTCT
The DNA here is from genome assembly GCF_051348905.1 of Ranitomeya variabilis. NCBI lineage: Eukaryota > Metazoa > Chordata > Amphibia > Anura > Dendrobatidae > Ranitomeya > Ranitomeya variabilis. The sequence continues at coordinate 554,034,551 of NC_135237.1, forward strand.
CCAGCCCATTAATTTGTATGCTGCAGTTATATGCTCACATTTCCTTCAGCACCTGACAAGCTACTGTTATTAGTCTTGGTAAATCACCAGTCCCTGCCACTGGCAGCTTTCAGAGCAAGTTTCCTAATCAGGTCTCTTACTGAGCCATGTGCTTGCTCAAATGCTCTGCTATCACTATGTGTACATATAGAGATAGCAGTTTAGACTCCAGATTGAACCACTAATGGCTGAATGTGTTATAGCAGAACTTGTCCTGTGCTTTATAGTTCTATTAATACTACAGCTCTGCTACTTAGGCTACTTTCACACATCAGGTTTTTGCCATCAGGCACAATCCGGTGAATTTTTTTTAAAAAAACAGATCTGTTGCAAATTGTGAAAAACTCATGAAAAGGATCAGTTTTTTTGCCGGATCCGAGTATGTGGATCTGCCGGCTATTTTTGATTCTGGGGAGGAGAGAGCAGGAACGCTAGACTGGAAAATGTTACTGCACACATAGAAAAAAAAAATTGGAGCATGCTCAGTGTACAAAACCGGAATCCGGCGCCGGATGCCGGCGCCATAGGCTTCCATTATAGCAAACGCCAGATGGCGCCGGATCTGTCAATGTCCAGTTTTTCGCCGGATACAAAAACGTTCCTCTGTCCATTTTGTTTGACCACCGGACCGACAATTTTCGCCAAATCCTGCGAACAACAGACAAAACGTGATGCCATCTGGCGTAATCCAGCGCAAATACAAGTCTATGAGAAAAAAAGGATCCCGCGGCATAATTCTCCAGATCTGTTTTTTTAAAATTTCATCGGATTGCGCCTGACGGCAAAAACCTGATGTGTGAAAGCAGCCTAACTAGAACTATCACTCAAGGAGGAAAGCCAACCCTACCAGAAAACAGGAAGCTAAAGAGACTGAAAAGCTGTGGGTTGCTTAAGAGGCAACTAAAGTATTTTACTGCTTAGCAAGGTTCGGGAGCTCCATGCTTTTCACACTTTAGCCTCTATATAGGAATGTCAATGGCACTGCAGGGGACCTTGGATTTAGTTCATGGAGTAGCAATGGAGCGAGCTAAGGAATTAGACCCAACAAACTTTGCCGGAGTCAATGATGCAGGGACAAAGACAAATTCAGGTCCAAATGCTTAGTAAGCAGTGATGGGTATCTAAGAGTTTTCAGAAAAATGATTGAGTGGTCAGCCAGGTCAAAATAGCAACTCAAACAGTTCATACAGCTGGGTAGTATCTACAAAGTGCAGAACACAAAAGCTGACACAGATGACAGGACACAGAGGCAGTCAGTCTGAAGTGTCAATGGCTTACCTGGGAAATTAATCCAGTATCCAGTAAGCCCTAACAGTAGCCTAAAGCCTTGTTCTTTTTCCCTTGGACTAGGGACCCTGGTTGCTCTATTAGCCAGGAATACATTCACACACAACAAACAGCTACGGTCAGTATATTTTTATTGGGGAATGAGTCCCTGTGGAGATGTTGAGATGGTCGGGCCCCGAGAGGGAGGATACTGGCTTGGCTGCTGCTCCACCTACTGTATATGTCATTTTATGTATCTTGCGGTTCAAGTGTTCTGAACCAAGTAGAGGATGTACTAGGGGCTCATTTCTGCACCCCTGTGGATTAGTGCAAGCCTCCTCAAAAGGTTTAGATGCAAAGAGTGACTATTGACCTCAGAACAATTTTCTAGATTGGTCCTCTGCTGTTCCCGTAATTGTTCTGGCCAAACACATGACGAGAATTAATCTTTGCACAATCCATCAAATCTTATACCGTACCTGTGGCTTATAACTATGAAGGCATTTTTCCATTAAATGTTGGAGAAAACTGCAGCCAATATATTTCAGTCACAGCCGTAGTCTCCTTAGTGGCAATTGTTATTAGATTTGATTTGGTACATGTGTGTTCCAGGTTTTGATCTTTCTATTTTAGACAGTAACCTTGTAGAGCTCGGCTTTTTCTGCTCATCCTTGTGTTCTTACTGTTCCTTTGGGGATTTTACTTCTTATTTAAAACCTTTTGGTTTCATCTCTTTTACAGTTCACAAAGATAGAAAAAAAGCTGAGCGCTGTTTGTTAGTGCAGATAAGACATGACCCTGCTCCAAAATCATCTAAAAGAAAAGGAACTCATTTATCTTATGTGCTTAGAGTTTACCTGCACTTTATTTCTCCCACGCGATCTCTCAATATCATATGACACTTTAGCACAATGGGCGCTATATGGCATCCGTACCCAATCTAGAAAAGTCTGTGCAATTTTCCAGATTCAAATAATTACAAGACCCATACATAATATTCTACTGTACCATTGCTTCCATGGAACTTGTTACATCCAACATGCAGGAGAGTTACACCTTACTAGATGGTCAAATCTTTACAGTGAACAAATAGGGGTTCAGAATTAGAAAAAAAATGGCTGCTACCTTACCAAAACTGTGCCACACCTGAGCAGGGGTTGTGGGTGGTATACCAGCTTAGCCTCATTTCCTTTCATGGAACCAAACTGCAATACCGTATACAGCCTTTGGACAGGTACGGCACTGATTTGGGAAGAAACCAGAGATCTTTTTTTTCTTTTCCTAGATGTCTCTGAACAGAGGAGATGGTAGCATAAATCAGTGATAGGGATCAAACGGATGAGTTTTTGTATTCAGGAGCAACAAGCTTCTCTGCCAGTTAGTCTCTCTATGTGACTGCAGACTTGTAAATCCTCGCAGCATGTGTTAGGGGTTGAGTTCCCGCCTCTGCACAGGGGGAATCTCGGGCCACTCCGCTGCGGTCTCCCTTTCTTCTCCTGCCGCAGTGGAGCCTGCTCAGCGGAGACGTCGGTCCCAGTGTCTCGCTCAGTCTGACTCTGTGCAAAGGGTTACTGCTGCCTTTCCAGCTTCTGCCATTGTAGCCAGTACTGGGCAGCGGTGAGCAGACATTTTTGGGACTAAGTCCTGCATTTCTCCTTCTGAGCATGCCCAGGGTAAGATCACTCGTTGGAGATCAAGGGTCACATGCTTAGATACTGCAGCAAAACCCATTGGCCCTCCAGGAAGGTCCTGAAGGTGCTCAACCTCTGTGGCAGCCTCCCATTGGTCCTTCTGGGAAGGTCCTGTACTTGCTGCAGCTATAAAAGGTTCACATGACCGCACGGCCATGCGCTAGTATCAATCTAAGTTATGTGCTTTGCGCCAGTGTGCTTATGTGTGTAAGTATTCAGGGACCCCGCTGAAATAAGCCCCTAGAATACCGGCTCCTCCGGTGAGGAGATTGTGTGTTTGCATGACCACTGACTGCTATCAGTTCAGCAGTTAGCTTGTGCTCCTGTGAGTCTAACAGGGCGCAGTGCTTTCCTTTCACCGCGACTCTGTGAAGTAACAGAGGTAGCTTATACCGCCAAATAGTGCCACCATTCACTAGCAGCAGGTTTCTCCTGCACTGTGGACCCCGGACTGCAAATGCACCAATAATAAACATCTATATTTACTTTAGCCCCAACCCTAGCTCTAACCCTAGCCCTAACCCTAACTTTAGCATCAACCATAACCCTAATTTTAGCCCCAACCCTAACCCTAACCCTAACTTTAGCACCAACCCTAACCCTAACTTTAGCCCAAACCTTAACCCTAGCTTTAGCCCCAACCCTAACCTCAGCCCTAACCCTAACTTTAGCCCCAACCCTAACCCTAACTTTAGCGCCAACCCTAACCCTAACTTTAGCCCCAACCCTAACTCTAACTTTAGCCCCAACCCTAGCCCTAACCCTAGCCCTATCCCTAATCCTATCTCTAGCCCTAACCCTAGCCCTAACCCTAGCCCTAACCCTAGCCCTAACCCTAACCCTAGTCCTAACCCTAACAATAATTGGAAAATAGAAATACATAAAGGTTTTTTTATTTTAGCATTTTTTCCTAACTAAGGGGGTGATAAAGGGGGTTATTTACTATTTTTTTTATTTTGATCACTGTGATAGGATCTCACAGTGACCACAATAAAACAAGAGGAAGAATCTTCCTCTGCCAGCCGGCACATCACGGCGGGCACACTGCTCATCCTGTTATGACCTGGTGGTTAAGGAGCAACACTGATATGACCTGGTGGTTAAAGAGCAACATGGGACAAGCTCTGAGGAGGTGGTATCTTTACTGACCGCAGTTCCTAATCCTAACACCAACACTAGAAATAGCCGTGGAGTGTTCCTGTCTCTCCCTAGACACCTCGTCACAGCCTGAGAACTAACTACCCCTAAAGATGGAAACAGAAAGCTATCTTGCCTCAGAGAAATTCCCAAAGGGAAAGATAGCCCCCCACAAATATTGACTGTGAGTGGAGAGGGAAATAACATACACAGAAATGAAAACAGATTTTAGCAAAGGAGGCCAATACTAATCTAAATAGACAGAATAGGAAAGGATACTGTGCGGTCAGTATTAAAAACTAAAAATCCACGCAGAGTTTACAAAAATGATCTCCACACCGACTCACGGTGTGGAGGGCAAATCTGCTTCCCCAGAGCTTCCAGCTAGCCTGAATATATCATAATGACAAGCTGAACAAAAGGAAACATAACATGAGCTGAGCAATAAAGTCCAAAGCAAATGGACAACAAAGAACTAGCAAAAAATTATCTTTTGCTGAAATGGACAGGCCATCAGAGAAATCCAAGGAGAGATCGGAATCCCAAACCAGAAACATTGACAGCTGGCATGAACTGAAGACCAGAGCCAGGTTAAATAGCAAAGCCAGGAGAGACGATCAGTGAAAGCAGCTGCTACAGCTAAACTCAAGGAGCAGCAGTTCCACTCGAAACCACCAGGGGGAGACCAAGGGCAGAACTCACAAAAGTACCATTCACAACCACAGGAGGGAGCCCAAGGACGGAATTCACAACATCATGCGCCAGCCATTTTCTTCCCAGAGGAAGAAGCCGGCAGCCAGGAGGGGACGGAGGAGGACCCAGGGACACCGGTAAGTATGATAGGGTCCCCAAATTCCCCTATTTCTCTGTCCTCTGATGTGCGATCACATCAGAGGACAGAGAATGACATGCCAGTTTTTTTTTCTTTTTGTGGTCGCCGTTAAATGGTTATTTACTGGCGAACACAAAATGGGGTCAGTAAAAACCAACCTCGATCTTGTTCTTTGGGGTCTCCAAAGATGTTCCGGATGCCAGCCGGCGGGCGCACTGCGCATGCGCCTGCCATTTTTTTCCTGGAAAAAGATGGCGGGGCCCATCGGGAGCCACGAGGAGCATCGGGGGAGATGGGTGAGCATTGGGGGGCTATCGGGGACCCCATTTCTCTATCCTCTGATGTGCAATCACATCGAAGGACAGAGAAATTAAGGTTTCAAGCAATATGGGAAATAAAAAGGATCTCTCTCTGCTGCTTAAAAGCATTAAATAGTGCAATGCCTTGGACAAGGTATGAAAACATTAGATATTTCACAAAAACTTAAGAGTGGTCATCACACTGTGAAGAGATTTGTGACTGAAACAGAGCATAGACAGAGTTCGTGCAGATAAAGGCATAATGAGGACTGTTTCTGCCAGACAAAGTCATTGGATTAAGACAGCAGCTGCCAAAACACCATTACAAAGCAGCAAAGAGTTATTTGAAGCTGCTGGTGCCTCTGGAGTCCCTCGAACCTCAAGGTATGGGATCCTTCAAAGGCTTGCTGTGGTGCATAAACCTACTATTTGGCCACCCCTAAACAGTGTTCACAAGCAGAAATGGTTGCAGTGGGCCCAGACATACATGAAGACTAATTTTCAAAGTCTTGTTTACTGATGAGTGTCGAGCAACCCTGGATGGTCCAGATGGATGGATTAGTGGATGGTTGGTGGATGGCCACCAGGTCCCAACAAGGCTGCGACATCAGCATGGAGGTGGAGGAGTCATGTTTTGGGCCAGAATCATGGGGAACCAGCTGGTAGGGCCCTTTAAGGTTCCTGAAGTTGTGAAAATTACCTCTGCAAAGTATATAGAGTTTCTGACTGACAACTTTCTTCCATGGTATAAAAAGCAGAAACGTGCCTTCAGGAGCAAAATCATCTTGATAGCGGACAATGCACCATCTCATGCTGCAAAGAATACCTCTGAGTCATTGGCTGCTATGGGCATAAAAGGAGATAAACTCATGGTGTGGCCACCATCTTCCTCTGATCTCAACCCTATAGAAAACCTTTGTAGTGTCATCAAGCAAAAGATCTATGAGGGTGGGAGGCAGTTCACATCAAAACAGCAGCTCCAGGAGGCTATTCTGACTTCATGCAAAGAAATACAAGCAGAAACTGTCCAAAAACTCACAAGTTCAATGGATGCAAGAATTGTGAGGGTAATGAGGGTGAGAGAAGGGGTCCTATGTTAACATGTAACTTGGCCTGTTAGGATGTTCTGGAGCTGAATAGCTTTTTTGTTCAGTGAATGTGACCACCTAATGCTGCACATTCCACAAATGAGCATTTTCAGTTCTTTAAAACATATCAAATTTTTAGAAATTCTACTGTGCCTAATAATTTGGAACAGTGCATTTTAAGTTTTTATTCATTTTGGAGACTATACTGTTATCATTGGGAGGTTTCTTCAATAAAATTTGATGTATGCTCTAACGGGTGATGACTTTTATTTGACTGACTGTCATTTGCACCGACCATTTAGGAAAATCCGAGAAAAATGTCATTTTCATAATAATTTGGAACATGGTGTATATATACAGGTCCTTCTCAAAAAATTAGCATATAGTGTTAAATTTCATTATTTACCATAATGTAATGATTACAATTAAACTTTCATATATTATAGATTCATTATCCACCAACTGAAATTTGTCAGGTCTTTTATTGTTTTAATACTGATGATTTTGGCATACAACTCCTGATAACCCAAAAAACCTGTCTCAATAAATTAGCATATCAAGAAAAGGTTCTCTAAACGACCTATTACCCTAATCTTCTGAATCAACTAATTAACTCTAAACACATGCAAAAGATACCTGAGGCTTTTAAAAACTCCCTGCCTGGTTCATTACTCAAAACCCCCATCATGGGTAAGACTAGCGACCTGACAGATGTCAAGAAGGCCATCATTGACACCCTCAAGCAAGAGGGTAAGACCCAGAAAGAAATTTCTCAACAAATAGGCTGTTCCCAGAGTGCTGTATCAAGGCACCTCAATGGTAAGTCTGTTGGAAGGAAAAAATGTGGCAGAAAACGCTGTACAACGAGAAGAGGTGACCGGACCCTGAGGAATATTGCTGAGGAAGCAGTGGACTGAGTCTGGTGTGGAAACATCCAGAGCCACCGTGCACAGGCGTGTGCAAGAAATGGGCTACAGGTGCCGCATTCCCCAGGTAAAGCCACTTTTGAACCATAAACAGCGGCAGAAGCGCCTGACCTGGGCTACAGAGAAGCAGCACTGGACTGTTGCTAAGTGGTCCCAAGTACTTTTTTCTGATGAAAGAAAATTTTGCATGTCATTCGGAAATCAAGGTGCCAGAGTCTGGAGGAAGACTGGGGAGAAGGAAATGCCAAAATGCCTGAAGTCCAGTGTCAAGTACCCACAGTCAGTGATGGTGTGGGGTGCCATGTCAGCTGCTGGTGTTGGTCCACTGTGTTTCATCAAGGGCAGGGTCAATGCAGCTAGCTATCAGGAGATTTTGGAGCACTTCATGCTTCCATCGGCTGAAATGCTTTATGGAGATGAAGATTTCATTTTTCAGCACGACCTGGCACCTGCTCACAGTGCCAAAACCACTGGTAAATGGTTTACTGTCCATGGTATTACTGTGCTCAATTGGCCTGCCAACTCTCCTGACCTGAACCCCATAGAGAATCTGTGGGATATTGTGAAGAGAAAGTTGAGAGACGCAAGACCCAACACTCTGGATGAGCTTAAGGCCGCTATTGAAGCATCCTGGGCCTCCATAACATCTCAGCAGTGTCACAGGCTGATTGCCTCCATGCCACGCCGCATTGAAGCAGTCATTTCTGCCAAAGGATTCCCGACCAAGTATTGAGTGCATAACTGAACATTATTATTTGATGTTTTTTTGGTTTGTTATTAAAAAACACTTTTATTTGATTGGACGGGTGAAATATGCTAATTTATTGAGACAGGTTTTTTGGGTTATCAGGAGTTGTAGGCCAAAATCATCAGTATTAAAACAATAAAAGACCTGACAAATTTCAGTTGGTGGATAATGAATCTATAATATATGAAAGTTTAATTGTAATCATTACATTATGGTAAATAATGAAATTTAACACTATATGCTAATTTTTTGAGAAGGACCTGTATATATATATGTAGAATAGCTTGTCATGACCTGTAGCATTCAGGTGAGATCATTTTCTATCCTCGGTAAAAATGGTAATCCAACGTTCTGTGGCATAAATTGGTTGTTAGCTCACAATATGTTGCCCAAGCGCAGTAAATTCGAGCCTGCTGTCAAAACATTCCATCTTAATCATAAAAGTATTTTTATAGACAAATCTTTCTTCAAATGGCTCCATTGATCTTTAGAAATACTAATGGCTCGCACATTTATTTAGAGGCTATTTAATTGCAGCAGCTGTTGTATGGCGTTTGCTTCGTTTTAAATATGTACTTTACATGCACGGCCTATCTGCCGGGGCTGATGTATAACTATAATGGATCATCAGCTTAGTATGTCCCTAGTGATTTATTCCTGGCATGTAGGATTATCAGAGTTAGTTTGTTTCATGATGTATTTAAGTAATACATCAAGTCGGGTTTAGAACAGTGGCAGCAGAGAGTTGTGATATGAGAAACATTGCAGGCTAGAAGGCAACACGATGAGACTGATTTATAAGCGAGGAAGGAAAGTTATTTTCTGTGAGGAACAGAAATGCACAAAATCAGATGTTCCAAAAGACATCCAAAGGTTAATCCTTTCGGTGACAGGTGGCAAATGAACTCTCCTAACTCCAAAAATAGATTTTCGAAGGTGTTTCTTATTTTCTTTGAAGGCATCAACTATGTTTTAATACTATTTTTTTCCATTTTACTGCTGACTTGTGCCAAATAATGAACTGTAGATTATAGAGATGAGTGGATCTTTTGAATTTGCCACATTTTTCCAAGATGTATGATTTGCGGAGACTGAATTTTGGTCAAGCCCAATACTGGAAACCTTGAAATTGCTTTCAGAATACACACGGGGGATAAGAGAGGGAGATAGAGAAAAAGGACTCCACTGACCATAAGAGCTTACACTCTACAGGAGGGAGAGGACCCTGCTGATCATAAGAGCTTACAGGAAAGAGAGAGAGGACCCCACTGACCATAAGAGCTTACACTCTACAGGAGAGAGAGAGGACCCCACTGACCATAAGAGCTTACACTCTACAGGAGAGAGAGAGGACCCTGCTGACCATTAGCGCTTACACACTAAAAAAGGGACAGAGGACCCATGCTGACTAAAATAGCTTACATTTTACAGGAGAGAGACAGAACCCTAATAGCCATAAGAACTTACAGTTTACAGTAGAGAAAAAAGAACCCGCTGACCATAAGAGCTTACACTCTAGAGGAGAGAGAAAAGACCTCGCTGACCATAATAGATACACTCTACAGGAGAGAGAGAAGACCACTAATCATAAGAGCCTGCACTCTACAGGAGATAGAGGACCACACAAACCATAAGAGACTGCACTCTACAGGAGAGACAGGACCCCACTGAACATAAGATCTAACACTCTACAGGACAGACACAAGACTTTGCTGACTAAAATAGCTTACACTCTACAGAAGAGAGAGAAGACCACTAATCATAAGAGCCTACACTCTATAGGAGAGAGAGAGAGGACCCTGCTGACCATAAGAGCTTGCATTCTACAGGAGAAAGAGAGAGCAGACCCTACTGATCATAACAGCTTACACTCTACAGGAAAGAGAGAGGTCCTCGCTGACTCTATAAGCTTCTACTCTACAGGAGAAAGAGGACCTCGCTGACAATAAGAATTTACACTCTACAGTAGAGAGAGAACTTCGCTAACCATATAAGCTTACACTTTACAGGAGAGAGAGAGAGAGGACCTCACAGACTATATAAGCTTACACTTTACAGGAGAAAGAGAGAGGACCCTGCTGACCATAAAAGCTTACACTCTACAGGAGAGAGCGAAGATCTCTGATCATAAGATCTAACACTCTACAGGAGAGAGAGATGACCTCTCTGACCATAAGAGCTTACACACTACAGTTGAGAGAGAGATAACTCCACTGACCATAAGAGCTTACACTCTACAGGAGAGAGAGGACCCCGCTGACCATAAGAGCTTACACTCTACAGGAGAGAGAGGACACCGCTGACCATAAGAGCTTACACTCTACTGGAGAGATGACCCCACTGACCATAAGAGCTTACACTCTACAGGAGAGATGACCCCCACTGACTATAAGAGCTTACACTCTACAGAAGAGAGAGGACCCCACTGACCATAAGAGCTTACACTCTACAGAAGAGAGAGGACCCCACTGACCATAAGAGCTTACACTCTACAGGAGAGAGAGGACTTTGCTGACAATAAGAGCTTACACTCTCCAAGAGGGAGAGAGGACCCCGCTAACCATAAGAGCTTACACTCTACAGGAGAGAGAGGACCCCACTGACCATAATAGCTTATATTCTACAGGAGAGAGAGGACCCCGCTGACCATAAGAGCTTACAGTCTACAGGAGAGAGAGGACCTCACTGACCATAAGAGCTTACACCTTACAGGAGGGAGAGAGTACTTCACTGACAATTGGAGCTTATACTCTACAGGAGAGAGAGGACCCCACTGACCATAAGAGCTTACACTCTACAGGAGAGAGAGGACCCCACTGACCATAAGAGCTTACACTCTACAGGAGAGAGAGGACCTCACTTACCATAAGAGCTTACACTTTACAGGAGGGAGAGAGGACCTCGCTGACAATTGGAGCTTATACTCTACAGGAGAGAGGACCTCACAGACCATAAGAACTTACAGTCAATAATAGGTATTCCTTTGCACAGATAACATAACGTAAAGACACCTAGAAAGCAGATTCTAGAAAAAAAATGATAGTGAATACTGGTACATTTTGCTTTGAAAAACAACAGAATTGTAAATAAAGCTCTGGAGTATAATACAGTTACAACACAAGTCATTCAGTTGCTTTCCATGTTCTGTATGTTTTAACTCTGGGCACTTTGTCATCATTTCATTGCTCTGATGAGAAAATAAAAATTTTAAGCTTTATGTTTGTAAATTTAAGTTAATCTGAAAAAAAGTTTGGAAAGAGAATGCAAGGTTTTTATTGGGGAATAGTAGATGAAAAGCTGATCTATTTTTCATAATGATAGGTTGCATTAATTCAAATATTCATGTTTGAGTAAATCCAGCGATAGCCTGCCATATAAATAATTTGTTTAATTTCTCCCTGGACCAATACTATTTTATATTTATTCAGACGAAATTGAAGTTTTAAAAAATGTCCTTCGAAATGTCCTTATAATTCTTCAATTATTTAAATACATACAAAAATCAGCGCTGGCGTCAATGTCTTTCACTACTTGCTTCTCTGGAAATATATCATCATCTTTTTATGTGCTATCTCCCTCATAATACAGATGGGTGGTTGTTCCATTTGTTCAGAGAGTTACATTTTACAATATGTAAAATGGAGTCATGAGCGAATCTGCCACGATGTGAATTTGGCAGTCCACTCAAATTTGGCAAGGAAATGTAATTTGCCAGATGCAAATCTTATGTTCCTTATTATGCTCCGCGGTCTCTAAGGTCCCCAAGCACAATAAACATAGCATGGAAAAAAAATGATACAACTTATATTTCGGCTCACCTGGCCTACCACCGCCATTCCTCCGTTAGATCCATTTATCCTCCTCTTTACTTCGGCACCACACACAAAATACTTTTTACCAAATTTCACTTAACACCCGGGATTTCGATGCCGAATAAGTCTGACAGCTGAGGCGAAGTGAGGATGGAGGGAAAGGACATCGCCTGCAGTGCAAGTCTTAGGGTTTGTTCAGATGTCCGATTTTCTCACTCAAGTGCTATCCTTAATTTTCAAGAATAGAATTTGTACCCGTGATACTTTTTGGGACCATTGACATTTTTGTTATTTTTTGAGGATCGAGCGGTCTGTGGAAAATTGGAGAGACGCGTCTAATTTTGATTTGAGCTTTGGATCAAAATTGGCAGTATAAGTCTATGGATCCATGAAAAAATTGTACCACTCACGGATGACATTTTATTTTTCTCCACATATGAGAAACACGGACGGCACTGGAACCACACTGTGATCAAATTGTCTTCAACATTCGATCAAAGTCTGATCAAAATATTCGGTCCATTATTATCGTACATTAGAAAATTGGATGCCTGAATGAGGTCTAAAGAAGAGGCCAGAGGGAGCAGCTCAGAATACCAAACAGGGCAGAGGTGGGACAAGTCAGCTGTGAAGAGAATGGGCTTTTTCACTACTTTTCCATCCCTCTACAAATTAGCAAAAGTGACACCAGTCGCCATTTTGAGGCCGGCTGCATAATGCAAATTTAATTTTTTTTTTCGCTTTAGCTAAATCCAATTTTTGGGTAAAATTCTTTGAACCAATTATCTCATCTGTAATTACTTGCTTATTTCTTACCAGTTAAAAACATAAGTAATTTTTTTGTTTCTCTACTGTCCTCCATCAAGAAATAAACAAGGATGTAAGAACCATTTTGTCTCTCTTGATGTTTGCATTAGAATTGAAGCGATATGCAAACGGCCTAAGCTAATTAGAGCAGGCAGCGCTGGACATGATGGAACATCTCTAGATAAGTCACGAATATATAAAATATATAATACCAACAGAGAGCAAAAAAAGAGTACTGGGATCCTCAATATAGTAAATGTAACATCAAAAATATTTATTAGTACATATAATTGCACATAATGGTATACCTACATAGGTGGCTATACAACAGGAGAACAAATGTTACTAAACAGGCAACAGAAGCAACGGAAAAAACAAATTATCCCTGAGATCAAATGGGCATAGGTATGTAAATGGTTATAGGTATGATAGAGGACTGACGGACATACTGTATCGAGAAGCCTACATGCATGTCCAAGACAGCACTAAAACAATAACAAAAAATGATATACTATAAAGTATTATGGTAGTACTTTCCTCGGTCAAATAAAAAACACATACTAATTCCTTAAGTAGATTTAAACCAAGGCATACATACACTATATTGTTGATGATAAATTATAAATAAGTTATACATTATATTGATGGTAAAATACCTGCAGTCATAGTGTGTGGAGAGCTGGGGACTAGACCACCCTCGACGCGCGTTTCACTGCCAACACACGCGGCTTAGTCAGGAAGTGATAGGGCATATGATTAGCAGCGAAAGACTCGCAGTGAGCCCCTTTAACACATACCACAAATCACGATGCCCAGATGCGGCATAGAAAATTAAGTATAGTACAATTCCAAAGATTTCACTTACTTTTTACATTACATGAGTGATACCTATTGTAAATTCTACAATAGCTCAGAAACCGGATAGTATAGTCCTCTGTACAGTATTAAGGGCAGCACATAGTGCTCCATACACAATAATGAGCCTATATGTTGCTCCATACAGTATTATGAGCACCACATAGTACTCCATACAGAATAATGGACCCCATGTAATGCTCCATACAGTATAATGGGCCCCATATATTGCTCCATACATAATTTGCTCCATATAATGCTCTATACAGTATATGATGGGCCCAATATATTGCTCCATACAGAATAGGCCCCATATAATGCTCCATACAGTATATGATGGGTGCGACATAATGCTCCAGTATATGATGGGCCCCATACAGTATAATGAGCCATATATATTGCTCCATACATAATAAGCCCCATATATTGCTCCAGACAGAATTAGCTCCATATAATGCTCCATACAGAAAAGGCCCCATATAATGATGCATTCAGTATATGATGGGCTCCATAGAATGCTCCAGTATATGATGAGACCCATATAATGCTCCAGCATATGATGGGCCCCATAAAATGCTCCAGTATATGATGGGCTCCATATAATGCTCCAGTATATGAGGGGCCCCATGTATTGCTCCATAAAGAATAGGCCCCATATAATGCTTCCTACAGTATATGAGGGGTCCCATATAATGCTCCAGTATATGATGGGCCCCATATATTGCTCCAAATAGAATGGGCCCCATATAATGCTCCATATATAATGGCCCCCATATTATGCTTCACATATAATGGGCCCCATATGATGCTCCATATATGCTGGACCCTATATAATGTCCCATATAGTAAATGATGGGCCCCATATAATGCTTCATACAATATATAATGGGTCCCATAAGATGCTCCATATAAATGGGCCACATATGATATTCAGTATATGATGGACCCCATATACTGTATTGCTACAAACATAAAAAAAATGAAACATTAAATACTCATCTCTCCTCATTGGCCACTGTTCCTCTCTGGACTCATCAGCATCAGCATTTTCCAGCTCTCTGAACTGACTGATCAGGCAGAGGGCATACTGATGTGACGCCATTGTGCCCTCTGACCTGAAACGTCACAGTCAGAAGACATGGAAGATGCTGCAGAGGTGAAACAGGGACAGGTAAATATTTCAAGTATCCGGGCCCTGAGCAAACTGGGGGGCCCACTCAAGTGCACCGTCACTGACACAGGCACCGTGCCCCGTGTCTCTGATTGTGAGTTATAAGAGAAAACCGCATGCACTATCTGGATATGGTGCCTTAGTAGGGTCCAAAGCCGTATATAGAGAAAGATAAACTTAGGCACTCAAATTAAATGAGTTTTTTTGTGATTTTATTGTAGTCATCAAAATAAACGTTTTGGCCTCAATACCTGGCCTTCTTCAGTAACAATTTCCATAAGGAAGATATAGAGGCGTCCCTTGGACATGGTGGTGGATACCGCGTCACACTAGTACAAGCCGGCACCGGTCTCTTGATATCTTGCTGTGGACATTTTTACCAGGACTTTACTACCTAGAGCAGTTTACACTGCACTAGTGCCATACATTTCACACCACGTCCAAGGGACGCCTCTATATCTTCCTTATGGAAATTGTTACTGAAGAAGGCCAGGCATTGAGGCCAAAACGTTTATTATGATGACTACAATAAAATCACAAAAAACCTCATTTAAGTTGAGTGCCTAAGTTTATCTTTCTCTGATGGTGAGTTGGATACCGCGTTGATGTGCATCCTGTACCTGCCTTACCCTGGAGCCACAGATATAGGCATTCCTATTCCAGGATAACTCATAGATGAGCCCTATACTAATAGGTCTTAGGCTAATACACTGACAACTGATTGTCTATTTATGAGATTCGGTCTCCCTCCACTGAGGAACATCCTGTGCCATGCCAATATATTTAATACGTCCTATTCCATAAATAACGGACGCATATACTCCAGCATTACTGTGCTAGTTCATATACTTACCAAATTCTACTCCACTGGATGCGTGGAACGCTAGGCACACTTGCCCAGCTCACTTGGTCCACCACAACCATTGTATAGGACCCAATCTATACCCAGTGATATCCTACTTCATATATGCAGTCGGTTTACTGAGGAAGGTCTTATGATTTTGACCGAAACGTTTTTTTGCTGGACTGCCATCCAAGTAATAAATATCTATTTTCTTTTAATCATCATCACACACAAGTTGAGTGCCAAGTTATTTATTATATTTACGTTACTGGTGTGGGCAACCTATCTTGAGCACCAACACAGCTGTGCCACGATATACTTCACTACTCCACCTGCTCAGGACCCGGCACTTTCTCCAGTGCACCAGGTGCTGATGCCGGCCCTGCACAGTGCGTCACTGGCATGTTACCACATCAGTAAAGGAACCAGCACTCAGCATGCGCATCATTGGGGCATGTGACCAGGTCAGCTGGTGGCAATGCGTCACACATGCAGAGCACCGCCCCACAACAACAAAGCAGTGCATGCGCAGTGTGCGCTCCAATGCAGCAACAAGTAGATTCAGGATTGCTAAGGTATTACACCACATTGTGTTTATATTTGTATGGAAATAAACCAGTCATGTATAAAATATAAGGATTAAGTGGATGATGTAAGGGGAAAAAGAACAAACTAAATCAATACTTTAACATAGGTTTTTCAGCAGCGTGTATCCATGTAAGGTATGGAACATAATTGATTTACCTATCTGAATATATGATGGAATATTTAGAGGAGTAGAAATGAAAAGAAATAACGAGGAAAAAGGAAAAAAGAGAAGAAAGTACAAAAAGGAAGTGGAGGGGAGAGGAAAAGGAAGTGGGGAGGAAGGATAAAAAAGTATTAAGATAAGACTATGGCGTGTATATATTTAAAGTGCATATATGTGTATAGCTAGTGTAAAGTTGTATAGTGTAAATCATAACCTGATTATTATATTATATAAGATATAAGCAATGCAGCATGCAAATGAAAAAAATAGTCATAATAATATACATAATTGCGTATAATGAAAACATTATTAAATACAGAGAGATAAAGTGATAAGTATCTCTCCAAAATGTCCTACTCCTATCACATGATATGAGAAGGGAAAAAATCTGAAGATATAGACATACTATATGACAACCATTGTATCTTATCTCCAAACATGCATATTATTTAGTAATTGCAAATATGCAGTCAACCATATTATGCATCGCTTCAATACTCCGCATCTAGATTACTCATTACGTTCCAATATACTTTTATTACAAAGTTCTCAGAAATATGTGTCGAAGCCGTCATCGCACCAATCCGGATCAGCAACCAACTGAAAACATCCAGAGACTATCCTAGTGAATCACTACAATGATTAAAGTCACAAGTAAGTACAAAAAGAGAAACCACAGACATACAAATACATGAAAATAGGTAGTAAAAACATTTATGCTACACACATCAAGACGTGTGTAACACAGATAATAAAATGTGCTTCCTAGATGAAAAGTTTGAAGCTTATAGTTTTATTTAGACCCTCTGGTGTAAGTGTATTTAGTGAAAAGATCCATTTAGATAATTTTTTCATAAGTTATTTTTTGTAGTTACCCCCTCTTATTATAAGATGGGCCTTGGCAATTCCTTTAACCTTTAGATGTTGAGGTTTGTAGTTGTGATGAATTTTGAAGTGCCTAGGAATGGTCTTAAGATTTTCTATGCTTAGCGCTGTTGATGCATTTCGAATATCATGGACATGTTCCAAAATACAGGTATGTAATTGTCAAGTCGTCATTCCAATGCATATCAGTCTGCAGGGACGATCATTTCAGACTTACAGAAGATATGCAGATACAATAATCAAAAAGCATGTTCTATATTTAGAGGCTGACAGCATGATAGGATTAAACTCTCCCAGTATGATAGTAATAAAAGTGATAAAGCGAGATGCAAAACGCGTGTAAGGGGCCGTGGTAAGGCTGCCTCAAGTCCGGACTAATGATGGGTAAGTGCTCATTTTATTGCAACAGTATATGTTTGGGTAGCACATAGGTGCATCACATAATCTCATATGACAACTATTAAGTGAAGCTACTTGAGCATTTTGTGCACCCTAGTGTGAATGCATATTTTCTCGGCTTGCCCAAGTCTTACTTTCGACTTGCAGCCTTCCTATAGTTTACCTGCATGTTTTGTCCTTCCCTTTACTGATTTCTCAAATATGTTTTATTTAATTGTGTCTGAATTTGGTTTTGCTTGACTAACTAATAGTGATTAGTGAATATACTCTTTGCTCAGGTTTTCCTGAGCACGCTCGGGTGATCTCCGAATGTTTGATAGTGTTCTGAGATTTAGTTTTTGTTGATTCAGCTGCTTGATTTACAGCTACTAGCCAGGCTGAGTACATGTGGGGGTTGCCTGGTTGCTACTGAATCACCACATGTAATCAAGCAGGCTAGTAGTTGCAAATCATGCAGCTGCTGCAAGGAAAACTAAATCTCTGAACACTAACAAAAACTCGGAGACCACCCCAGCATGCTCGGGAAAACTCAAGCAACGAGTGTATTCGCTCATCACTAGTAACTAATTAAGGATATTTTTGCATTTTATCATTTAGTGCTATTTATGCTACTCCTTTGTTCTAGTTGTTTACAGGTGATATGTCATGTAATAGTGTAAATATTACTACCATCGCAGTTTGTAAAGGTTTGGGATTTTTCCAGGTACCTGCAAGTTGAACAACCTCCCCATTGGAACGACTCCCACTTTGGACCCATCCTCTCAGAAAAAATGATGTTTTAGGTTCTACATAATGGATTCTTCAGATCAGAACTTTCAGATTTTTCAATCTTCGCTGTTACTGAGGGATGAATAAGAATATGAATTGCCAAATCTTTGTCCGCTCGTAAGATAAACCAATGTTTTTTGATTGCCCCAAGAATCTCTGTCCATCTGGAATTAAAGTTGGTTATAAATTTTACTGTTTGATTGTTGTCCAAACATGATTTTTTTTATTGTAGGTTAGCGGGTGAATCCTTGAGGAGTGTTTGGTTCTCCTTATCCCACTCGTGTCCATTTTCTATTGTAACCACTTTGTTGTAAATTTGTGTCAAAATTTTATCCTGCTGCTCAAATTTACTTTCATTTGAACATATTATTTTCATGCAAATAAATTGTCCCATAGGTATGGCCTTTTTAAACTCTGGATGATGTGCTGAAGTGGCATGCAAAAGTGAGTTAGTTACTGTTGCTTTTCGGTAAACATCGGTTGCACTGAAACCAATACTGCTTTTCTCAATGAGTACATCTAAGAATTTTTTTTGCCATATTTCTATGTGTCTGATGTTCCTTTCTTTATTGTTTAATCTATCTAAGAAAAGATTACAAGATATTATAGAACCGTGCCATATGAACAAAATATCATCTATATACCTGGACCATGAGACCATGGCATCAACACCCTCCATATTTTGGATTATCTCTCCCACAACCCCAGTAAAAGATTGGCGTATGAGGCACACAATTAGTCCCCATCGCTGTTCCCTGGAGCGTTAGAAAGAATAAGTCCTTAAACAAAAAAATGTGTCAACGAAAATATATACAATGGAATAATAAATTCAATTAACTCATGATCCAAATTAGTCAAGTGTAGGAAGGACGCCAATGCCGCAATCCCATGGTCATGGTATATCGACATATACAATAACTCCACTTCACATGTTACCATGTATTTATCCGGTTCAAGGTGTATAGCTTGGATGTGTTTCAGGATGTCATCTGTATCCTTTGTAAATGAAGGCAATGTTTTGGCGCATTGTTGTAGATAAAAATTGATGTACGTATCTACTAAATTTCTCTGCCACTATTGGTCGTCCAGGGGGAGTTTTCACATTTTTATGCATTTTTGATGTTACAGTGGGGCAAAAAAGTATTTAGTCATTCCGCAATAGCGCAAGTTCCACCACTTAAAAAGATGAGAGGCATCTGTAATTTACATCATAGGTAGACCTCAACTATGGGAGACAAACTGAGAAAAAAAAATCCAGAAAATCACATTGTCTGTTTTTTTAGCATTTTATTTGCATATTATGGTGGAAAATAAGTATTTGGTCAGAAACAAACAATCAAGATTTCTGGCTCTCACAGACCTGTAACAACTTCTTTAAGAGTCTCCTCTTTCCTCCACTCATTACCTGTAGTAATGGCACCTGTTTAAACTTGTTATCAGTATAAAAAGACACCTGTGCACACCCTCAAACAGTCTGACTCCAAACTCCACTATGGTAAAGACCAAAGAGCTGTCAAAGGACACCAGAAACAAAATTGTAGCCCTGCACCAGGCTGGGAAGACTGAATCTGCAATAGCCAACCAGTTTGGAGTGAAGAAATCAACAGTGGGAGCAATAATTAGAAAATGGAAGACATTCCAGACCACTGATAATCTCCCTCGATCTGGGGCTCCACGCAAAATCCCACCCCGTGGGGTCAGAATGATCACAAGAACAGTGAGCAAAAATCCCAGAACCACGCGGGGGGACCTAGTGAATGAACTGCAGAGAGCTGGGACCAATGTAACAAGGCCTACCATAAGTAACACACTACGTCAACATGGACTCAGATCCTGCAGTGCCAGACGTGTCCCACTGCTTAAGCCAGTACATGTCCGGGCCCGTCTGAAGTTTGCTAGAGAGCATTTGGATGATCCAGAGGAGTTTTGGGAGAATGTCCTATGGTCTGATGAAACCAAACTGGAACTGTTTGGTAGAAACACAACTTGTCGTGTTTGGAGGAAAAAGAATACTGAGTTGCATCCATCAAACACCATACCTACTGTAAAGCATGGTGGTGGAAAAATTAATGCTTTGGGGCTGTTTCTCTGCAAAGGGGCCAGGTCGACTGATCCGGGTACATGAAAGAATGAATGGGGCCATGTATCGTGAGATTTTGAGTGCAAACCTCCTACCATCAGCAAGGGCATTGAAGATGAAACGTGGCTGGGTCTTTCAACATGACAATGATCCAAAGCACACCGCCAGGGCAACGAAGGAGTGGCTTCGTAAGAAGCATTTCAAGGTCCTGGAGTGGCCTAGCCAGTCTCCAGATCTCAACCCTATAGAAAACCTTTGGAGGGAGTTGAAAGTCCGTGTTGCCAAGCGAAAAGCCAAAAACATCACTGCTCTAGAGGAGATCTGCATGGAGGAATGGGCCAACATACCAACAACAGTGTGTGGCAACCTTGTGAAGACTTACAGAAAACGTTTGACCTCTGTCATTGCCAACAAAGGATACATTACAAAGTATTGAGATGAAATTTTGTTTCTGACCAAATACTTATTTTCCACCATAATATGCAAATAAAATGATAAAAAAAACAGACAATGTGATTTTCTGGATTTTCTTTTCTCAGTTTGTCTCCCATAGTTGAGGTCTACCTATGATGTAAATTACAGACGCCTCTCATCTTTTTAAGTGGTGGAACTTGCACTATTGCTGAATGACTAAATACTTTTTTGCCCCACTGTATATAGAATGTGGGGTTTATTGGATGTTCAGTAGTAGACCTTCAAGCATCTTTGCCGATATCACACCTTTTTTAAAAGCTGTAGAAAGAATTGAGTCCAACTGTGACTTATAGTCGCAGAGTGGACTACAGTCAAGCCTCTTATAGCATTGAGTAATGTTTAGCTGTCTGAACGCCTCACATTCATACATATCTGTTGGCCACCACATAACATGTCCCCCTTTATCTGTGGGTTTAATGACCAGATGGTTTAATGACCAGATGTTTCATATTTTTGAGTTCCTTAATTGCTCTATTTTCAGCAGATGTTAGGTTGAAGTGAGATACATTCTCCGGGACGTTGGCCAGGTCATCTTTAACAAGCTTTACAAATATGTTTACATTTGGGCATGATTCCTGAGGGGGGGAACTGCTATCAGTGGCCATACAGATAGGTAAGAATATCAGTTTTAGCCGATGTTGTTTGTTCAGCTAATAGGGAGTCAGGATCAACCAGTGCTTGCTGTTCCATCCATACATGTAGGAAACAAGCTGTTGGTCTGACTAGCAAAACATTTCTTATAGATTAATTTCTGGGCAAAAAGCTTTAGGTTCTTCACTATTGTAAAGTGGTGGAAATGGGCAGATGGTGAAAATGTTAGCCCTCGCTCCAATGCTGTGGTCTATGAAGCTGTTAAATGCGTAGTAGATAGATCTATTACGTTCAAATGTAATGTTGACTCTTGCTTCTCGTCACATTGTTGTGAGTGTGTCTTGGTGGGAAGGGCTCTGCAGATACGTGGGTGGGATGTGTTGAATTGTTGAATTGCTGAATTGCTTCCCTCGCCTAGCCCACTCCAATTTCCTAAAAAATGCCCTTCACATGTTTCTTCAGAATTAACTGAAGCAATAGAGGATGACCGTGAGAGAGAATTTGTGTTGATTCTTTTGTTGTATTGCCACTTGTAAACTTTGCTAGTAGAGTAATCTTGCTGGTTATGTTGGTATTTACGGATTTTTAAATCCTGCATAACTTTTTCCCATTTGGATAGTTCACCTTATAATTTTTGGTCAAAATTTATTACAGTCATCTGATGTGAATACAGTTTGTATCTTAGTCTTTAACGAATCAATTTATCTTTTAATGGTTTCTAAAGAGTTACGATCAGAACCTATTAAAAGAGCTAAAGAGCACGAGAGCATTGGCTTCCCATTTGTTGACAAATGTAGGATCATGATTATCAATTGTGGGATAAATCTGAATTAGCAGTCCCCTAGGGATAATGTTTTTTTGCAAATAAGTCTCCAATGCCAAATTGTTCCACTGTAGTTTTGTACGTTTTTGTTAAAGGTCTTTAATACTGAGTTTCAGATCTTTAACATCAGGTGCCTCAGTTACTGTGCCAGATTTCTCACCAAAGAGTGACCGTAATATATTAATCCAGATTTTATCCCATTTTTTATAATCAATATAGTCATTAAAAGAAGTATCTGAAACACCAAAGAGAAAAATTAGACACATAGCATATAACAGTCCTCTTAAAACCGGTACAATCACCTCATATAGGATAACACATAATACCAATAGAGAGCAAAAAAATGAGAAGTGGGATCCAAATATAATAAATGTAATATCGAAAATATTTATTAGTACATATAATTACACATAATGGTATACCTACATAGGTAGTTATAGAACAGGTTAACAAATGTTACTAAACAGGCAACAGAAGCAACGGAAAAAAGAATTATCCCACAGATCAAATGGGCATAGGTATGTAAATGGTTATAGGCATGATAGAGGACTGACGGACATAGATACTGCAGTGAAAAGCCTACATGTATATCCAAGACAGCACTAAAACAATAACAAAAATTGATATACAATAAAGTATAATTTTAGTACTTTTCTCAGCCAAATAAAAAAAAACATACCAATGCCGTAAGTAGATTAAAAACCAGGCACACATACACTATATTGTTGATGATAAATAATAAATAAGTTAAACATTATATTCATGGTAAAATACCTGTAGTGATAGTGTGTGCAGAGCTGGGGACTACACCACCCTCCACGCGCGTTTCACCGCCGACAACCACAGCTTCATCAGGATGTGCTAGAGCACATGATTATCAGTGTATATATAGGGTGGTAAAGGTTTCTCCTTTTGTACTTGCTTGTTACTTTATCATTCTAATGATTCACTATGATAGTCTCTGGATGTTTTCGGTTGGTTGCTGATCCAGATTGGTGCGACGATGGCTTCAACACATATTTCTGAGAACTTTATAATAAAAGTATATTGGAAGATTATGAGTAATCTAAATGCGGAGTGTTGAAGCAATACATAATATGGTTGACCGCACAATTGCAATTAGTAAATAATATGTATGTTTGGGGATATGATACAATGGTTGTCATTTAACATGTCTATATCTTGAGATTTGATCCCTTCTGATTAGTGTTGAGCATTCCGATACCGCAAGTATCGGGTATCGGCCGATATTTGCTGTATCGGAATTCCGATACCGAGATCCGATACTTTTGTGGTATCGGGTATCGGTATCGAAACAACATTAATGTGTAAAATAAAGAATTAAAATAAAAAATATTGCTATACTCACCTCTCCGACGCAGCCTGGACCTCACCGAGGGAACCGGCAGCGTTGTTTGCTTAAAATTCGCGCTTTAACTTCATTACGTGAAGTCCCGGCTTGTGATTGGTCACGCGCCGCCCATGTGGCCGCGACGCGACCAATCACAGCAAGCCGTGACGTAATTTCAGGTCCTTCAGGATTTTAAAATTACGTTCCGGCTTCGATGACGTCGCGGCTTCTGATTGGTCGCGTGAGCGCTCATGTGACCGCTCACGTGACCAATCACAAGCCGCGACGTCATCTCAGGTCCTTCACGTGCTCATTCTTAGGAACGGAGGCTCCCGGTTACGGCGGTAAGGTCCAGGGGCCGCCGGAGAGGTGAGTATATCCATATTTTTTATTTTAATTATTTATTTTACACATGAATATGGTTCCGATACCGATTCCCGATATCACAAAAGTATCAGAACTCGGTATCGTAATTCCGATACCGCAAGTCTCGGCCGATACCCGATACTTGCGGTATCGGAATGCTCAACACTACTCATCACTAGTTATATATATATAATATTTATAGGTTATGATTTACACTATAAAACTTTACACTAGCTATGCACATATATGCGCTTCAAATATATACACGCTATAGTCTTAACTTAATATTTTTATATCCTTCCTCCCCACTTCCTTTTCCTCCTGCCTACACTAACTTTTTGTAGTGTCTATTATTTTTCATTTGTTTTTCCTTTCTTTTTTTCTTTTTCCTCTTTATTTCTTTTCATTTCTACTCCTCTACATATTCCATCATATATTCAGATAGGTTAATCAACCATATTCCATACCGTACATGGATATACGCTGCTGAAAAACCTGTGTTAAAGTATTGATTTAGTTTGTTCCTTTGCCCTTACATCATCCACTTAATCCTTTTATTTTATACATGACTAGTTTGTTTCCTTACAAAAATAAACACAATGTGGTATAATATCTTAGCAATCCTGAATCTACTTGCTGCTGCTGTTGAGCATGCACCGTGCATACGCTACTTTGTTGTTGTGGGGCAGTGCTCTGCATATGTAATGCATTGCCTGGGCAACCACCCAGTTCATTTGACCTGGTCACATGCCCCAGTGAGGCATACGCTAAGCGGCGATCCCTTCAGTGATGTGGCAGCAAGCCAGCGAAGCACCGTGTATCATTGTAAATCATTATTTCTATATATACACTGCTAATCATGTACCCTATCACACTCTGATGAAGCTGCCTGTGTAGGAGGTGAAACGCGCGTCGAGGGTGTTCTAGTCCCCAGCTCTGCACACACTGTGGCTACAGGCATTTTACCATCAATATAATGCCTACCTTGTTTATAATTTATTATCAACAATATAGCGTATGTATGCCTGGTTTTCAATCTACTTAAGGCATTGGTATGTGTTTTTTATTTGGCTGAGGAAAGTACTTCCATAATCCTTTATCATATGTCAATTTTGGTTATTGTTTTAGTTCTCTTCTGGAAACACAGGTATGACATTCAATGCAATCTTATTATCTATATACATCAGTCCTCTATCATACATATAACCATTTAGATACCTATGCCCATTTAATCTAAGGGGTAATTAGTTTTTTCTGTTGCTTCTGTTGTCTTTTTATTACCATTTTTTTTAATGTTTTATAAATACCTATGTAGGTATATCATTATGTGTAATTATATGTAAAAATAAATATTTATGATATTAGATTTGCTATATTTGGATCCAAGTACTCTTTTTTGGCTTACTTTTGGTATTACGTGTTATCCTATAGGACAGGGGTGGGGAACCTTAGGCTCCAGGGCCATTTACAGCCCTCGATGATCTTTTATCAGGCCCCCAAGCAGATTCTCAGGGACCGCATTCTTGGGCAGAGAGGTGTATTTTGATTACAACCAGCTCATTGATTTCTTCTTGCTCTGTTAGCACGCACATGAGTGTTCACTACTGAACACTGAAGGGCATGCAATGAAAGATTCCGTCATGACACCAGTGCCAGAGTCAGGATGTACTTTGTGGGCAAAATTGTACAGCCCCTGAAGGATGGAATAAGTATCCAAATGGCCCTTGGCAGAAAAAAGATTCCCCACCTCTGCTATAGGAGGTGATTGTACCAGTTTTAAAAGGACCAATATATGCTCTAAGTCACTAATATAGTCTGGTCAGGCTGTAAAGAAAAACCTTACACATTAAAAATTGCAAAATTCCTAACTCTCCTAAGTCATCTAGGAGGCTCCTGGTCTATAAAAGTTTAGGAAACTGCTCTGGTGCTCGTTACTCGGGTTGAGCAAATTGTGATGATTGGGTGCTTGTCCCAATTAACGAGTATAATGAATATCGATGGGAAACTTGAGCATTTTTTGTCCGGCGACCCTCCCCCCTAGAGATCTGGAGGGGTTTAAGAATTGCTCAAATTGATGGAAACAGCGCTGAAATGGCATGGGAACAGCATGGGGGGAAGAACCCTGAAAGCATCTCTGAATCCCAGGTCGCTGCTGGGAACAATGTTGTCGGAGTGTTACAACACTTTTACGGACTGACTTTAAAGCAAACAAAATCAAAAATAAAATGGATTTTACAGGAAAGAGTGTTAGGAAACATTGTTTCCTGCATAATGACTGATACTAATGAGGGCCATTGTTGCAGTTGAAATAAATTTAGATTTTGTATAATCCCTGAAAATATGCAGCTACAACTCTGTCCCTATGCCAGCAGCACTTCTCACTGCTCTGCCTGTTTCTGTTCATATGCTGTGCCAAGCATGGCATCCTGGGTCTTTTATAGACCCGATGGCGCTATGTGGCCAGCCAATCACGGTAATGAGGGGCAGGGACTCGAGTTTGCATGTCAGCATTAAAAAAATACATGCCGATTAACGAGTATCTCGAGCACACTGATGCTTGGGCAAGTAACGAGCTGTGACAAACACGCTCGCTCATGTATCGCAAAATAGCACAACGTTTAACATTTAGTTACCATCAGTGAAGAACATGTGTACTCACCAATTAGAAGTATTTGCTAATAACAAGTTTGTCAGTGAATCAATCTGTCTACTGTATTCTGTCCGATCAATTCTCTTTTGTCTACAAATACGACTTTAATTTAATATATAAGATAATGTGATATGTTACTTGCTGAGTGCAGGGGCCCTGCAGAACAGAACTCAGCTTCCTGGATTCTTTAGGGGTTACCTAAATATTTTCAGACTAATATTTAATAATGAAAAAGGGTATCACTAAATACAAAATATTACATTTTGTGATATGCCTGTCCTAGTATAGCTTCTTTTTCTCCATCTTATTGCTATGATTCTTTTACTATGCAGTGAGTACTAGCTGCTGTTTTGGTGGTGCCAAGCTAATTGTGATATCTGCTTTAGTCACCAGTGAGGTCTTCACTTGGTCATACTGGACATTTTCTAGTGTCCAGCATCTTCTGTGATGTTTAAGCTGCGATATCATGATGTAGTAATGAAATATAGTAGGCAC
The DNA here is from genome assembly GCF_051348905.1 of Ranitomeya variabilis. Lineage (NCBI taxonomy): Eukaryota > Metazoa > Chordata > Amphibia > Anura > Dendrobatidae > Ranitomeya > Ranitomeya variabilis. The sequence continues at coordinate 554,061,699 of NC_135237.1, forward strand.
TCAGTGGAAAGTTGTTGGGTCCTCAATGACAAGTATCAATCATAGAATTAATGAAGAAAACCAAGGTATCCCAAGCTCCAATGGAAAGAGGTTTACTGGAATAATGAGTTCATCAGCAAATTAATCTATATGGAGATATGCAAACATTTCAGCCCTATCTGGACATTTATTATGGACTACATGATGTGATGATGTGACATAGCTTGTGTCGCATGATGTCATAACATCATCTGACATTGATCATCATCTAGGAAGTGACAAAGAGATGGACACTGACAGATAACAAAGATGACCCAGTGAAGAAAGCACTGGTGATGGGTCCAAATAAGAGGATCAGAGTAGAGTAGGGCTGAACAGTGGGTCAGATGAGGGCCAGGTGAGTATAGTTATTTTAACTCCTTCCAGGCACTCTATGTTCCCGAATAATGGAAGCCTAACAGCTGATTTTTTTTTGCATTTGAGCAAAATTAGTCTCCAATTAGGCAGTTGCCTATCTGAATGGATGCCACGTAATACTACATTTCCATTAAGCAGTCACTACAGGGTATTTGCCTGGCTGTTTACAATCAACTTTTTGCCAGATTCCAGGAATGATACCTTATGCCATTCCAGGGGTCATCTCAGTAGTCACTTTTAAAAAGAGGCTCTGTCCTTAAACAAAGTTTGTAACCTACAGATGCCTCAATTTCAAAAGTTGGCAACAGATTCCTCCATAGTGTCTGTTAATTTCAGATGCCCCAACATGGAATTTCTATCCAAAGAGTTTTATGTTAACTATGGTCCTAGACTAGCCCCCCAAAAAACCCTCTATCATAGAAAAAGACAAATACTCAGGGGGGACACTATTAGAATTTTTGCACTGGCCTTCAGAATTTTCAGATTTTGTTTATGTTTCCATTGAGGACTTCAATAGACAGATGCACTTAGAAGGTGGTCAACTATCCTGGAACACTGGTTGTTACTAGACAACCAAAATAAATGTATATGATACTTGAGTGAATGGCTTTAAGGTGAATTGAATTTCCCCTTAAATGTCTAGCTATATTATTCCAGTCTTGTCTTTGTTTGCAAGCCATCAGGTCTTATTTAAGCCATGGGTTTCATAGGTTCTGTGATACCCGCTAGGCTTAGCAGTGTCAACTCATGATGTCATGAGGCCTAGTAAGCGCTGGACCCAACAAGGTTAAAAGACCAATGATCTGCGAATAAAGACTGGACCAGAAGGACCAAGCAAGAAGCTTTGGGCCAAGTTAAAAGATGGGGAGATGTGAATAATACATTTTTTCCACCTTATATTTATTGTGCTGTGGGGTCTTTAAAGACCACTGTCCATAATAAGTCACATTCGATTCACATTAAGTAAAGTAGAATTCCCTGGTCAAATTCTAACAAATTACTGAATTAGATTTTCGTCAGATTCACTCATTGCTAATGTATTTTACAGGTTTCACTGAAAAGGCATTGAAAAATAAATTTATGATAGCATATTCTGTAAATGGTGTAATCCTGTCATAAAACTGGGGTTTAATGTAACTCATTGGAATGAAATATCTCTTGTTCTTTGTAAATACATCCCCCCCTCCGTACTTTGTATGTTAGAAAACAAAACCCCTAAACACTCCTGTGAATCTTTTCATTAATTTCACGTGGCCCTCTATGCATTGTAATGTGCAGTATTCTATACAGCATTTATCAAGTAGACTAATTGCACTTTAAATTCAAGGTTACAGTATCCTTCAAATCTATGTCACATTACCAGACAAGCATTAGCATTGTTAAATGCCTCCGCGCGTTCTCCATTATTGTCACTCCGATGTATTTTCTATAATAACTCGCCTCTAATTTAATTAAAGTATTTGATTCGCAATTGTAATTGGTATAATAATTCCTAAATAAAGCCCATGCTTTCCAACATTTTAACCAAAGGGAAAAAAAAAAGAAGAAAAAAAAGTTAATTGAAAAGTTTTGCGATAATTCCAATTTCGAGAGTTTCACAAAGTGGATGACACTTTGATATGTAAACTTGTATGTAATAAAGAGTAAATTATAAAGGAGAAGAGAGCATTGAAAGAAACGGAAAGATTCATAATGAATTGACTTCTGACATTAGAGGGAGGTTTCTGTGAAAGTAATACACAAAATCCATCACTACATTCATTCCCATGTTGGTATTTGGTAATGGCTGTTTAATAGTGTTGAGCATTCCGATACCGCAAGTATCGGGTATCGGCCGATACTTGCGGTATCGGAATTCCGATACCGGGATTCCGATACTTGCCGCGTATCGGATACCGGAATCGGAAGTTCCAAGATTCAAAATGCAGAAATTCAGCCAATGAGAATGATTCCAAGTGTGGGCACATCCTGTTTAGCATGGAGGGCATGAAACTACTGGCAAGGCTGTGATTGGCTGCTGAAATGATGTCATGATGCAGTTTAAAAGTCGCTGGCGCCATTTTGCGATCACTCTGCTGTGAATTCAGTTAGTGACAGGACGCTGTTTGCTGACTGAGGGACAGTTTAGAGATAGCGATTTGCTTCTTTGTGCTTTCCAAAGGCTAATTTAGCAACCGCTGTGTTCACCTACTATTCACCTTGCTATTGCCTTGTAGCGCTGTTTTCACAGCGATCTGCAAGGTCTGTGTGTGTGTGTGTGTGAGTGCAGCCCACTGTCATGAATCCCAATGGCTAGGGATAGCACAGGACAAGCAAAGTACAAATATATTACGGACGAGCTCTAGGGTGATGGAACCTGGGCTGACCGCTGCCCTACGCCTGACAAACGCAACTAGAGATAGCCAGGGAGAGTGCCTACGTTGGTTCTAGACGCCACGCACCAGCCTAAGAGCTAACTAGCACTGCAGAGAAAATAAAGACCTCACTTGCCTCCAGCGGAATGAACCCCAAAAGATATAGTTGCCCCCCACATGTATTGACGGTGAAATGAGAGGAAGGCACACACATAGAGATGATATATATAGTTTTAGCAAATTGAGGCCCGCTGTAAACTAGAAAGCAGAACGATACAAAAGGGGACTGAGCGGTCAGCAAAAAACCCTAATCAAAAAAACCATCCTGAGATTACAAGAACCCATGTGCCAACTCATGGCACATGGGGAGAACCTCAGTCCACTAGAGCTACCAGCTAGCATAGAGACATAATAAGCAAGCTGGACAAAAAACCAAACAACTGAAAATCAGCACTTAGCTTATCCTGAAAGATCTGGGAGCAGGTAGGCAGGAACCAAACAGAGCACATCTGAATACATTGATAGCCGGCAAGGGAAATGACAGAAAGGCCAGGTAAAATAGGAAACACCCAGCCACTGATGGACAGGTGGAAACCAAAGGCCGCAACCCACCAAAGTCACCCAGTACCAGCAGTAACCACCAGAGGGAGCCCACAAACAGAATCCACAACAGTACCCCCCCCTTGAGGAGGGGTCACCGAACCCTCACAAGAACCCCCAGGGCGATCAGGGTGAGCTCTATGGAAGGCGCGGACCAAATCAGTCGCATGAACATCGGAGGCGACCACCCAGGAATTATCCTCCTGACCATAACCCTTCCACTTAACCAAATACTGGAGTTTGCGTCTGGAAACACGAGAATCCAAGATCTTCTCAACAACATACTCCAATTCTCCCTCCACCAGCACCGGAGCAGGAGGCTCAACCGAAGGAACAACGGGCACCTCATACCTCCGCAACAACGACCGATGGAACACATTATGAATAGCAAACGATGCTGGGAGATCCAAACGAAAAGATACAGGGTTAAGAATCTCCGAGATCCTATAAGGACCGATGAACCGAGGCTTGAACTTAGGAGAAGAGACCTTCATAGGGACAAAACGAGAAGACAACCACACCAAATCCCCAACAAGAAGTCGGGGACCCACGCGGCGACGGCGATTAGCAAACTGCTGAGTCTTCTCCTGAGATAACTTCAAATTGTCCACCACCTGATTCCAAATCTGATGTAGCCTGTCCACCACCACGTCCACTCCAGGACAATCCGAAGGCTCCACCTGACCAGAGGAAAAACGAGGATGAAACCCCGAATTACAAAAAAAAGGAGAGACCAACGTGGCCGAACTAGCCCGATTATTAAGAGCAAATTCGGCCAGTGGCAAAAAAGCAACCCAGTCATCTTGATCAGCAGAAACAAAACACCTCAAATAAGTTTCCAAGGTCTGATTAGTTCGCTCCGTCTGGCCATTCGTCTGAGGATGGAATGCAGACGAGAAAGACAAATCAATGCCCATCTTGGCACAAAACGTCCGCCAAAATCTAGACACAAACTGGGATCCCCTGTCAGAAACGATATTCTCCGGAATCCCATGCAAACGAACCACGTTCTGAAAAAATAAAGGGACCAACTCAGAGGAGGAAGGCAACTTAGGCAAGGGCACCAAATGAACCATCTTAGAAAAGCGGTCACACACAACCCAGATAACGGACATTTTCTGTGAAACCGGGAGATCAGAAATAAAATCCATGGAAATGTGCGTCCAAGGCCTCTTCGGGATGGGCAAGGATAACAACAACCCACTGGCCCGAGAACAGCAAGGCTTAGCTCGAGCACACACTTCACAAGACTGCACAAAGGTACGCACATCCCTAGACAAGGAAGGCCACCAAAAAGACCTGGCCACCAAGTCTCTAGTACCAAATATTCCAGGATGACCAGCCAACACAGAAGAATGGACCTCGGAGATGACTCTACTGGTCCAATCATCCGGGACAAACAGTCTTTCTGGTGGACAACGATCCGGTTTATCCACCTGAAACTCCTGCAATGCACATCGCAAGTCTGGGGATACGGCGGACAATATTACCCCATCCCTAAGGATACCAGTAGGCCCAGAGTCTCCAGGAGAGTCAGGCACAAAACTCCTGGAAAGAGCATCTGCCTTCACATTCTTTGAACCTGGCAGGTATGAAACCACGAAATTGAAACAAGAAAAAAACAACGACCAACGAGCCTGTCTAGGATTCAAACGCCTGGCAGACTCAAGGTAAATGAGATTCTTGTGATCAGTCAAGACCACCACACGATGTTTAGCACCCTCAAGCCAATGACGCCACTCCTCAAATGCCCACTTCATGGCCAAAAGCTCCCGATTACCCACATCATAATTGCGCTCGGCGGGCGAGAATTTTCTAGAGAAGAATGCACATGGCTTCATCACCGAGCCATTAGAACTTCTCTGTGACAAAACCGCCCCCGCTCCAATCTCGGAAGCATCAACCTCAACCTGAAAAGGAAGTGAAACATCTGGTTGACACAACACAGGAGCAGAAGAAAACCGGCGCTTAAGTTCCTGAAAGGCCTCCACAGCCGCAGGAGACCAATCAGCAACATCAGCACCCTTTTTAGTCAAATCAGTCAAAGGTTTAACAATACTGGAAAAATTAGCAATGAACCGACGATAAAAATTAGCAAACCCCAAGAACTTCTGAAGGCTCTTAACAGATGTAGGTTGTGTCCAGTCACAAATCGCCTGAACCTTGACGGGATCCATCTCAATAGTAGAAGGAGAAAAAATGTACCCCAAAAAAGAAATCTTCTGGACTCCGAAGAGACACTTTGAGCCCTTCACAAACAGAGAATTGGCCCGCAGAACCTGAAACACCTTCCTGACCTGTAGAACATGAGACTCCCAGTCATCAGAAAACACCAAAATATCATCCAAATACACAATCATAAACTTATCCAGATATTCACGGAAAATATTGTGCATAAAGGACTGAAAGACTGACGGAGCATTGGAGAGTCCAAAAGGCATTACCAAATACTCAAAATGGCCCTCAGGCGTATTAAATGCGGTTTTCCACTCATCACCCTGTTTTATCCGCACCAGATTATATGCACCGCGAAGATCTATCTTAGTGAACCACCTAGCCCCCTTAATGCGAGCAAACAAATCAGTCAATAATGGCAATGGATACTGATACTTGACTGTAATCTTATTCAGAAGGCGATAATCTATACAAGGCCTCAGGGAACCATCTTTTTTTGCCACAAAAAAAAAACCTGCTCCCAGAGGGGACGAAGATGAACGAATATGTCCCTTTTCCAAGGACTCCTTAATATAATTCCACATAGCAGTATGCTCTGGCAGTGACAGATTAAATAAACGACCCTTAGGGAACTTACTGCCAGGAATCAATTCTATAGCACAGTCACAATCTCTGTGCGGAGGGAGCGAATTGAGCTTAGGCTCCTCAAAAACATCCCTATAGTCAGACAAAAACGCAGGGATCTCAGAAGGAGTAGATGAAGCGATTGAAATCGGAGGTGCATCATCATGAACCCCCTGACATCCCCAGCTTAACACAGACATTGTTTTCCAGTCCAGGACAGGATTATGAGTTTGTAACCATGGCAGACCAAGCACTAGTACATCATGTAAATTATAAAGTACAAGGAAGCGAATCACCTCCTGATGAACGGGAGTCATGCGCATGGTCACTTGTGTCCAATACTGCGGTTTATTCATAGCCAATGGTGTAGAGTCAATTCCCTTCAGAGGAATAGGAACTTCCAGAGGTTCCAGACTAAAACCGCAGCGTTTAGCAAATGACCAATCCATAAGACTCAGGGCAGCGCCCGAATCCACATAGGCATCGACGGAAATGGAAGACAGTGAAAAAATCAGAGTCACAGACAAAATGAACTTAGGCTGCAGAGTACCAATGGCAAAAGATTTATCAACCCTTTTTGTGCGTTTAGAGCATGCTGATATAACATGAGCTGAATCACCACAATAGAAACACAATCCATTTTTCCGCCTATAATTTTGCCGTTCACTTCTGGACTGAATTCTATCACATTGCATAGTCTCAGGTGCCTGTTCAGAAGACACCGCCAACTGGTGCACGGGTTTGCGCTCCCGTAAACGCCGATCAATCTGAATGGCCATAGCCATAGACTCATTCAGACCTGTAGGCGTAGGGAACCCCACCATAATATCCTTAATGGCCTCAGAAAGACCATTTCTGAAGTTTGCAGCCAGGGCGCACTCATTCCACTGAGTAAGCACCGACCATTTCCGAAACTTCTGACAATATATCTCCGCTTCATCATGCCCCTGAGAGAGGGCTAATAAAGCCTTTTTAGCCTGAATCTCCAGGTTAGGTTCCTCATAGAGCAATCCCAATGCCAGAAAAAACGCATCCACACTGAGCAATGCAGGATCCCCTGGTGCCAATGCAAATGCCCAATTCTGAGGGTCACCCCGCAGGAAAGATATTACAATCTTGACCTGTTGAGCAGGGTCTCCAGAGGAGCGAGATTTTAAAGAAAGAAACAATTTACAATTGTTCCTGAAATTCAGGAAGGTAGATCTATCTCCAGAAAAGAACTCTGGAATAGGAATTCTAGGTTCAGACATGGGAGTGTGAACAACAAAATCCTGTATGTTTTGAACTCTTGCCGCGAGATTACTCAGGCTGGAAGCCAAACTCTGGACATCCATGTTAAACAGCTAAGATCAGAGCCATTCAAGGGTTAAGAGGAGGTAAGAAGCAGCTAGACAGCAATTAAGGGCTAGGCAGCAAAACTCTGAAGGGGAAAAAAAAAAAAAATTTCCCTTAAACACTTCTCTTTCTCCTGCTTCAGCCCAAACAATTAACACTTTGTGGGCCGGCTATACTGTCATGAATCCCAATGGCTAGGGATAGCACAGGACAAGCAAAGTACAAATATATTACGGATGAGCTCTAGGGTGATGGAACCTGGGCTGACCGCTGCCCTACGCCTGACAAACGCAACTAGAGATAGCCAGGGAGCGTGCCTACGTTGGTTCTAGACGCCACGCACCAGCCTAAGAGCTAACTAGCACTGCAGAGAAAATAAAGACCTCACTTGCCTCCAGCGGAATGAACCCCAAAAGATATAGTTGCCCCCCACATGTATTGACGGTGAAATGAGAGGAAGGCACACACATAGAGATGATATATATAGTTTTAGCAAATTGAGGCCCGCTGTAAACTAGAAAGCAGAACGATACAAAAGGGGACTGAGCGGTCAGCAAAAAACCCTAATCAAAAAAACCATCCTGAGATTACAAGAACCCATGTGCCAACTCATGGCACATGGGGAGAACCTCAGTCCACTAGAGCTACCAGCTAGCATAGAGACATAATAAGCAAGCTGGACAAAAAACCAAACAACTGAAAATCAGCACTTAGCTTATCCTGAAAGATCTGGGAGCAGGTAGGCAGGAACCAAACAGAGCACATCTGAATACATTGATAGCCGGCAAGGGAAATGACAGAAAGGCCAGGTAAAATAGGAAACACCCAGCCACTGATGGACAGGTGGAAACCAAAGGCCGCAACCCACCAAAGTCACCCAGTACCAGCAGTAACCACCAGAGGGAGCCCACAAACAGAATCCACAACAGCCCACTCTCTAGTCTGAGTGCAGCCACATAGGCCATCCATAGCTGGTTGTATTCAGTTCAGGGAGGGTGGTTCATTGCCTCATACTGTTCTTTTTTTTTTTTTCAAGTAGTGTAGTCTGCTGCTAATTTATTAAAAAAAATCCTATTAGTGTCTTTCCACCCGTCTCCAGCTAATTTGTGGAAAAACACTACATAGGATAACGTAGAGGAGGGTTTTTGGGCCTTGCAGCGCCGTTTACGGCTGTCTGCACAGTCTCCGTGTGACTGCAGCTCGCCCTGTAGTCTGTGAGCAGCCGTAGCCTGGTTGTCTCCAGCTCAGGGTTGTTCACTGCGTCATACCGCCAAATCAATTTTCATTTTGTTTTAAGTAGTGCAGGCTGCTGCACATTTTTTCAAAAAATTCCTATTAGTGTCTTTCCACCCGTCTCCAGCTAATTTGTGGAAAAACACTACATAGGATAACGTAGAGGAGGGTTTTTGGGCCTTGCAGCGCCGTTTACGGCTGTCTGCACGGTCTCCGTGTGACTGCAGCTCGCCCTGTAGTCTGTGAGCAGCCATAGCCTGGTTGTCTCCAGCTCAGGGTTGTTCACTGCGTCATACCGCCAAATCAATTTTCATTTTGTTTTAAGTAGTGCAGGCTGCTGCACATTTTTTCAAAAAAATCCTATTAGTGTCTTTCCACCCGTCTCCAGCTAATTTGTGGAAAAACACTACATAGGATAACGTAGAGGAGGGTTTTTGGGCCTTGCAGCGCCGTTTACGGCTGTCTGCACGGTCTCCGTGTGACTGCAGCTCGCCCTGTAGTCTGTGAGCAGCCATAGCCTGGTTGTCTCCAGCTCAGGGTTCTTCACTGCGTCATACCGCCAAATCAATTTTCATTTTGTTTTAAGTAGTGCAGGCTGCTGCACATTTTTTCAAAAAAATCCTATTAGTGTCTTTCCACCCGTCTCCAGCTAACTTGCGGAAAAACACTACATAGGATAACGTAGAGGAGGGTTTTTGGGCCTTGCAGCGCCGTTTACGGCTGTCTGCACGGTCTCCGTGTGACTGCAGCTCTATCTGTTGTCAGTTCAGCCCCCCAAAAATAAATAAATAATAAAGTTCACCAAACACACCAGTTACACCACTTTACATTTGTGTAGGCCACATTAGCTCATATTAAAGTCTAGTCCACACTTTAGAAAATTAGTGTTTCTTATACCTGTTAGGAGGAGTTGTTCAGGAATAAGCACACAAAGCCGTTAGTACTTTTCTGCTTATCTTTATCAGTCAACCAAGATGAAGAAGGCAGTGAGTAAGGCACGTGGGCGTGGGCGTGGGCGCGGAGCAGGGAGGGGACGTGGGGATTCTGTGCCTGCTGCGGGCACCGGTGACTCATCAGCACCCACTTTCACCAGGCAACAGTCGTTCATGCGCAGCTTTGTGTCAGAGCGCCGTACACCGCTGCTGCGTGAAGAACAAATTGAAGCCGTTGTCGGATGGATGGCAGCTAATGCATCAACTTCAATTAGTGCCACATCCTCTCAGACACAGAGCACTGGAGAGCAGCCATCTGTCTCTTCACCACCTGCCAAATTGCCCAGGCAGACAGAGAGCCCAGGACAGGAGCCGTCTCTACTTCTGTTCTCTGAATCTCTTGGCTTGGAAACAGGGGGCCAGCCAAGCAGCATTGGAGAAATGGAAGAAGAGGCAGGGTGCAGTGATGCCCAACAGCTTTTTCTCTCTTCCTCTGAAGAGGCGGGTGGGCCAGTGGCTCCGGTCACCACATCGCAGGCCGCATCAGCTGATGATGACACTCAGGTGCCACTTACTGGTGCGTGCTCTGCTGCTGAGACTACCCAGGAGGAGCAGTTGGGGGCAGAGGGTAGTGTAGATGATGAGGTCCTTGACCCATCTTGGCGTGAGGGACAGGAAGGTGGTGGGAGCAGCTCTGAGGAAGAGATTCCCCGTACGGCCCAAAGAGGGAGAGGGAGGGGGAAGACTGCGGATCCTGCAGCCTCCGCTTTGGCACCCGTTAGGAGCATGTCTCTTCCAAAAGCCAAAAAGGGCGCTCCCAAGACTTGCAGTGCCTGGTCCTTTTTTGACACAGTTGCAGATGACATTTGCTATGTCAGATGCAAGGTGCGTCATCAAAAAGTCAAAAGAGGTCGAAATGTCAGCAACCTCAATACCTCCAACATGTGGAAACATGTGCGCAACAGGCACCCGGCGGAGTTAGAAAAACACACTGAAGAGCTAGGCCAACCAACAGCGGCAGCTACCACCTCTTCAGCTCGTGTTGCCTCTTCCTCTAGCTCACATGCAGCTGGTTCGGCTTCCTCCCAGGATCGCCGTGGAAGAACCTCTGGCCCTGTTGTCCAGAGGCCCGCTGTAATTCCACCCGCAGCACCACTTTCCCAGTCATCCACACACTCCCAGCCCAGTCTACAGCCATCGGTAGTACAGGCATGGGAGAAAAGGCGGCCTTTCTCGTCAAACCACCCACGAGCACAGGCTCTGACTGCAGGCATTGCCAAACTTCTGTCACTGGAAATGCTGTCATTCAGGCTGGTGGAGACTGACAGCTTCCGTGACTTGATGTCATTGGCAGTCCCACAGTACAATGTGCCCAGCCGCTTTTACTTCAGCAGGCAAGCCGTCCCTGCCCTGCACAAGCATGTGGAGGGACACATAAAACACGCGCTACTGAACGCCGTCAGTAGCAAGGTCCACCTCACCACCGATGCGTGGACCAGTCAACATGGACAGGGGCGATACCTTTCCCTCACTGCCCATTGGGTTAATGTCGTTGAGCCGGGTACAGACCGTGCGAGTGGCGCAGGACGTGTCCTGCCCACTCCAAGGATTGCAGGAATCCATTCTGTATGCATTGACTCCTCCTCTTACACCAGTTCCTCAGAATCATCGCTGCAGGAGCCGTCACAGTCCACCTCCACATGGACCCGTGATGAACGTGTACCTGTTACGACCGACATGAGCACAGCCGTGGCCAAACGTCAACAGGCCGTCTTGAAATTAATTTATTTGGGGAATCGTAGCCACACAGCGCAGGAGCTCTGGAATGCCATCAAGCAGGAGAGCGATGTGTGGTTTGTGCCAGCGAATCTCCAGCCAGGCATGGTAGTGTGTGATAATGGCCGAAATCTGGTGGCAGCTTTGGGCCTCGGCAACCTCACTCACATCCCATGTCTGGCACATGTGCTCAATTTGGTCGTACAGAGCTTTTTGAGGGACTATCCGGATCTTGATGCACTGCTGCACAAGGTCCGCCTAGAGTGTGCTCACTTGCGGCGTTCCAGCACGGCAAAAGCGCGCATTGCAGCTCTGCAGCGCCGACACCGCCTGCCGGAACATCGCATCATATGTGACCTACCTACCAGGTGGAATTCCACGTTACATATGTTGGAGCGGTTGTGTGAGCAGCAGCAAGCTGTAATGGAGTACCAGCTGCTTCAGGCGCAAAGAAGTCGCAGTCAGCGCCGTACAGACTTCACAACCACAGAGTGGGCCACTATGAATGACGTCTGCCAGGTTTTGCGTCCCTTTGATTATTCCACGCGGATGGCGAGTGCAGATGATGCACTAGTCAGCATGACTGTCCCCCTTATCTGCCTGCTTGAAAAATCACTGCAAGCGCTAAGGGATGATGTTGTGGAAGAGGTGGAGGATGAGGATTCACCATTTCCATCATCTTCTGGACAGTCAGCGCCACGTGGTTCCTCACAAACGCGTAGGCAGGGGACAGTTTGTGAGGAGGATGAGGAGGAGTCAATGGAGGAGGAAGACATCCGTCCAGAGGAGGGAGTTACCGAATTGTCCAGTACTCAGTGTGTACAGCGAGGGTGGGGTGATGATGACGAGCGGGCAGAGATGACGCCTCCAGCAGGGGACAGCGTTTCTTGGGCAGTTGGCAGTCTGCAGCACATGGTGGATTACATGCTGCAGTGCCTGAGAAACGACCGCCGCATCGCCCACATTCTCAACATGTCTGATTATTGGGTGTTCACCCTCCTCGATCCTCGCTACCGGGACAACGTAGAAAGCCTCATCACACCGTTGAACCGGGAGCGAAAAATGCGGGAGTACCAAGACACACTGGTCAATTCCATCATCTTCTCCATTCCAACTGAGAGAAGTGCTGCTAGTGCATTCCAAAGCAGCTCAGTGCGTCCAGGCAGTGGTGGAGGCTCTGCACAAAGAGGGAGCAGAAGCAGTGCCTCTGCCCAAGGCAAGACCAGTATGGCCCAACTGTGGCACAGTTTTCTGTGCCCCCCACAAAAGTCTACACCATCACAGACGGCTCCAGTCAGCAGGAGGCAACGGTTCTGTCAGATGGTGACAGACTACATGTCTTGCCCTCTTGCTGTACTCCCAGACGGCTCTTCCCCTTTCAAGTTTTGGGTCTCAAAGCTGGATACATGGCCAGAGCTAAGCCAGTATGCATTGGAGGTGCTGTCTTGCCCTGCGGCCAGTGTATTATCGGAACGTGTCTTTAGTGCTGCAGGTGGTGTACTAACTGACCGTCGCATGCGACTATCCTCCGATAACGTTGACCGGCTTACTTTCCTGAAAATGAACAAGGCCTGGATCTCGCAGGAATTTGCCACTCCTCCTCCTGATTAAATAATTAGGTCACTGTATACGTTATCCAGGTCTCCTGTTGTGTTCATCTTTCTACCACCTGAACTTAAATTCCTGGGCTCCAACACCGCCAGTTGAGGCTCAGAAGTGCCGTCTGCACAGTCAAAACATACGACCCAGTGTTATTGGGTTTCAGTAACGTCAGCTGATCCCCAGCTGTGTAGCTGGCAATGTGTCATGCGACCGCCACGCTGACACAACAACTGAAATGTAAGGGAATCTGTCCCCCCCCCCAAGGCGTTTGTTACTGAAAGAGCCACCTTGTGCAGCAGTAATGCTGCACAAGGAAAAGGTAGCTATTTTGGTTTAGCTCCTTGCACACGCAGAACTTAACACTTATAAAATGTGTCCACTGATACCGTAAAACCGTCCCGAAGGTGGGACTTTCCTTCGTAATATGACGCAGCACAGCCGTCATTCCTCCCCCCCCGGCGCCGCGCCCCGGCTCCTCAGCGTTGTTTGATTCCGTCCCGGAGCCTGCGCTGTTATGTTATCCTGTGGCCAGGCACACTTAGCGCTGCCCGTCTTCTGGCATCATTTGGTGTCAGGATGGCTGCGCCTGTGCGGCCACGCTGGCCGAGAGCCCGCCTCGCAGTGTCTTCTGATTTAATCCCACTGGGGGCCTGGGATCCATGGACATGCGCAGTGCATATCTGAACCTCCACCTCTCACTCATCTCCCTATGGCTTCTTCAGACTGTTCGGTGTCAGCTGGTCCCTAATAGCATGCCACGGCCGTGACACCGCACAGTCTTAAGAAGCCGTAGGGAGGGGAGTGAGAGGCGAGGATATGCACTGCGCATGGCCATGGATCCCAGGCCCCCAGTGGGATTAAATCAGAAGACACTGCGAGGCGGGTTCTCGGCCAGCGCGGCCGCACAGGCGCAGCCATCCTGTCACCAAATGATGTCAGAAGATGGGCAGCGCTAAGTGTGCCTGGCCAAGGGATAACATAACAGCGCAGGCTCCGGGACGGAATCAAACTACGCTGAGGAGCCAGGGCGCGGCGCCGGGGGGGTAGGAATGACGGCTGTGCTGCGTCATATTACGAAGGAAAGTCCCACCTCTGTGACTGTTTCACGGTTTCAGGGGACACATTTTATAAGTGTTTAGTTCTGTGTTTGCAAGGAGCATGATGAAAAGAGCCACCTTTTCCTTTTGCATCTTTTGTGCTGCACAAGCTGGCTCTTTCAGCTACAAACGCCTTGGGGGGGGGTTAAAGGTTCCCTTTCGACTTTCTCAGGCTTCGGCCTACATTGTGTTCCTCTGCTTTTCCACCTGTCCCTGGGCTCCAACACCGCTAGTTGCCGTCCAGAAGTGCTGTCCGCACAGTCCCAACAGTCGCTCCTCTGTTATTGGGGTTCAGTAACGTCAGCTGTTCCCCAGCTGTGTGTGTGGCAATCCCTCCTACCTCCTCCTACCTCCTCCTCCTCCACCTGTCCCTGGGCTCCAACACCGCTAGTTGCCGTCCAGAAGTGCTGTCCGCACAGTCCCAACAGTCGCTCCTCTGTTATTGGGGTTCAGTACTGTCAGCTGTTCCCCAGCTGTGTGTGTGGCAATCCCTCCTACCTCCTCCTACCTCCTCCTCCTCCACCTGTCCCTGGGCTCCAACACCGCTAGTTGTTGCCTGTTAGTGCTGTACGCACAGTCCCAACAGTCCCTCCTCTGTTATTGGGGTTCAGTAACGTCAGCTGTTCCCCTGCTGTGTTTGTGGCAATCCCTCCTACCTCCTCCACCTCCTCCTCCTCCACCTGTCCCTGGGCTCCAACACCGCTAGTTGTTGCCTGGTAGTGCTGTACGCACAGTCCCAACAGTCCCTCCTCTGTTATTGGGGTTCAGTAACGTCAGCTGTTCCCCAGCTGTGTGTGTGGCAATCCCTCCTACCTCCTCCACCCCCTCCTCCTCCACCTGTCCCTGGGCTCCAACACCGCTAGTTGTTGCCTGGTAGTGCTGTACGCACAGTCCCAACTGTCCCTCCTCTGTTATTGGGGTTCAGTAACGTCAGCTGTTCCCCAGCTGTGTGTGTGGCAATCCCTCCTACCTCCTCCACCTCCTCCTCCTCCACCTGTCCCTGGGCTCCAACACCGCTAGTTGTTGCCTGGTAGTGCTGTACGCACAGTCCCAACAGTCCCTCCTCTGTTATTGGGGTTCAGTAACATCAGCTGTTCCCCAGCTGTGTGTGTGGCAATCCCTCCCACCTCCTCCTCCTCCTCCACCTGTCCCTGGGCTCCAACACCGCTAGTTGTTGCCTGGTAGTGCTGTACGCACAGTCCCAACAGTCCCTCCTCTGTTATTGGGGTTCAGTAACGTCAGCTGTTCCACAGCTGTGTGTGTGGCAATCCCTCCTACCTCCTCCTACCTCCTCCTCCTCCACCTGTCCCTGGGCTCCAACACCGCTAGTTGCCATCCAGAAGTGCTGTCCGCACAGTCCCAACAGTCGCTCCTCTGTTATTGGGGTTCAGTAACGTCAGCTGTTCCCCTGCTGTGTGTGTGGCAATCCCTCCTACCTCCTCCACCTCCTCCTCCTCCACCTGTCCCTGGGCTCCAACACCGCTAGTTGCCGTCCAGAAGTGCTGTCCGCACAGAGCCAAACACCTCGCCAATGTGTTAGTGGGGTTCAGCACCGCCAGCTGTTCCCCTGCTGTGCAGCCGGCAACGTGTACTGCGACCGCCACGCAGGCACAACCAGTTAAATTTAAGGGAACCTGTCCCCCCCCCCAGGCGTTTGTTACTGAAGGAGCCACCTTGTGCAGCAGTAATGATGCAAAGTGAAAAAGTGCCTCTTTTCGTGGTACTCCTTGCACATGCTGATCCTAACACTTATGAAAAGTGTCCCCTCCTACCGTGATACCGTCCGGTTGGTGGAACTTTCCTTTGTGATGTGACGCAGCACAGCCGTCATTCTTACCCCCTTGGCGCCGTGCGCCGCCTCCTCAGCATTGTTTGAATCAGTCCCGGAGCCTGCGTTGTTAGGTTAGCCCTTGGCCATGCACACATTTTGCGCTGCCCGTCTTCTGACATCATTTGGTGTCAGGCTGGCTGCGCCTGTGCGGCCGCGCTGGCCGAGAGCCCGCCTCGTACTGTCTTCTGATTTAATCCCACTGGGGGCCTGAGATCCATGGACATGCGCAGTGCATATCTGAACCTCCACCTCTCACTCATCTCCCTACGGCTTCTTCAAACTGTGCGGTGTCAGCTGGTCCCTAATAGCATGCCACGGCCGTGACACCGCACAGTCAGAAGAAGCCGTAGGGAGATGAGTGAGAGGTGGAGGTTCAGATATGCACTGCGCATGTCCATGGATCTCAGGTCCCCAGTGGGATTAAATCAGAAGACAGTACGAGGCGGGCTCTCGGCCAGCGCGGCCGCACAGGCGCAGCCAGCCTGACACCAAATGATGTCAGAAGACAGGCAGCGCAAAATGTGTGCATGGCCAAGGGCTAACCTAACAGCGCAGGCTCCGGGACTGATTCAAACAACGCTGAGGAGGCGGCGCACGGCGCCAAGGGGGTAAGAATGACGGCTGTGCTGCGTCACATCACAAAGGAAAGTTCCACCTACCGGACGGTATCACGGTAGGAGGGGACACTTTTTATAAGTGTTAGGTTCAGCATGTGCAAGGACCATAATTAAAAGAGCTAAGTTTACCTTTTCCAGCATTAGTGCTGTACACGATGGCTCTATCAGCTACAAACACCTGGGGGGGGGTTAAAGTTTCCCTTTCAACTTGCTCCAGTGCAGGCTTCGGCCTACACTCTGCTCCCTCTCCTCCTCCTGCTGACCCTGGGCTCTAACACCGCCAGTTGGGGCCCAGATGTGCTAGCTGCACAGAGCCAAACACCAGCCAATGTGTCAGTGGGGTTCAGCACCGCCAGCTGTTCCCCTGCTGTGTAGCCGGCAACGTGTCCTGCAACTGCCACGCAGACACAAGAACTGAAATTGAAGGAAACCTGTCCCCCCTCCCCCAGGCGTTTTTACGTTTTACAGCCACCTTGTACGACAGTAATGCTGCATGTGTGCAAGGTGGCTCAGAAACTTAATCTCCTTGCCCATGTTGAATTGAACACGTCTAAAAATGAGTCCTCTGCGACCATTAAAACGTCCCTCAGGTGTGATTTTCCTTTGTATTGACACGCAACAAGCTCCTTGGTAGCGCTGCCCGTCTTCTGATATCATTGTTTGGCTGCCTGCGCCTCTGCGGCCGCCTTGCCCCACACAACGCCCCTCGGTGTCTTATTTATTTGGACTGCGAGGGTGTGATTGATGGGCATGAACGGTGCATTTCTTCGCCTGTCCCTCATCTCCTTCCGCCTTCCTCAGACTGTGCGGCTTCATGGCCGCGGCATGCAATAAGGGATCACCTGACGCCACATAGTCTGAAGCAGGTGTAAGAACCCAAGTGAGAGGCGAACATATGTACTGCGCCAGGCCATGAATCCCAGCCCCGCAGTGTTTTAACTATGTCAAGACACTGCGGGGCAGGGATTCATGGGCATCGCGAACCGCACCGGCCGACATCAAATGATGTCAGAGGACGGGCAGCACTTACAGCGCAAGGCCAAGGGATAACACGACAGTGCAGACTCCTGTGCAACAAATAACGATGCTCAGGAGGCCGCGCAAAGCACCAAGGTGGCATTTTTGCCAGCTGTACTGCGTCTCTTTACAAAGGGAACTCGCGCCTCCAACACAGTTTGACTGTATAAAGGGCTAAATGTTATACGTGTTTCATTCAGCGTGTGCAAGGAGCAAAATTAAAAGAGCAACCTTTGACTTGTGCAGCACTACTGCTGCATAAGCTGTGGCTCTTCTACTTTGTAACCCCTGAGGGGGGTTAAAGGTTACCTTTGAAATTGGTTCAAGTAGGCTTCGGCCTACACTCTGCTCCCCCTGCAGAGCCCGGGCTCCAACACCGCCAGTTGGGGCCCGGTACTGCTAGCTGCACAGAGCCAAACACCAGCCAATGTGTCAGTGGGGTTCAGCACCGCCAGCTGTTCCCCTGCTGTGCAGCCGGCAACGTGTCCTGCAACTGCCACGCAGGCACAACAGACCCAAAGCTGCCGCCAGTGCAGGCTTCGGCCTACACTCTGCTCCATCTCCTCCTCCTGCTGACCCCGGGCTCTAACACCGCCAGTTGGGGCCCGGTACTGCTAGCTGCACAGAGAAAAACACCAGCCAATGTGTCAGTGGGGTTCAGCACCGCCAGCTGTTCCCCTGCTGTGCAGCCGGCATCATGTCCTGCAAAAGCCACGCAGACACAAGAACTGAAATTGAAGGGAACCTGTCCCCCCTCCCCCAGGCGTTTGTACGTTTTTAAGGCCACCTTGTATAGCGGTAATGCTGCATGTGTGCAAGGTGGCTCATAAACGTATTCTCCTCGCACATGTGGAACTGAAAACACGTCTGAAATGTGTCCTCTGTGTGACCATTTAACCGTCCCGGGGGTGTGACTTTCCTTTGTAATGACACGCTGCAACCCCCTTGGTAGCGCTGCCCGTCTTCTGGCATCATTGTTTGGCTGCCTGCGCCTCTGCGGCCGCCCTGACCCACACAACGCCCCTCGGTGTCTTATTTCTTGGGACTGCGAGGGTGTGATTGATGGGCATGAGCAGTGCATCAGTTCGCCTGTCCCTCATCTCCTTCCGCCTTCTTCAGACTGTGCGGCTTCATGGCCGTGGCATGCGATAAGGGATCAGCTGACGCCGCACAGTCTGAAGCGGGTGTAAGGACCCGAGTGTGAGAGGCGAACATATGTGCTGCGCCAGGCCATGAATCCCAGCCCCGCAGTGTTTTAACAATGTTAAGACACTGCGGGGCTGGGATTCATGGTCATCGCGAACCGCACCGGCCGACATTAAATGATGTCAGAAGATGGGCAGCGCTAACAGCGCTAGGCCAGGGGATAACACGACAGCGCAGACTCCTGTACAGCAAATAACAACGCTCAGGAGGCTGCACCCAGCACCAAGGTGGGATTCTTGACATCTGTGCTGCGTCTCATTACAAAGGGAACTCGCGCCTCCAACACAGTTTGACTGTATAAAGGGCTAAATGTTATACGTGTTTCATTCAGCGTGTGCAAGGAGCAAAATTAAAAGAGCAACCTTTGACTTGTGCAGCACTACTGCTGCATAAGCTGTGGCTCTTCTACTTTGTAACCCCTGAGGGGGGGTTAAAGGTTACCTTTGAAATTGGTTCAAGTAGGCTTCGGCCTACACTCTGCTCCCCCTGCAGAGCCCGGGCTCCAACACCGCCAGTTGGGGCCCGGTACTGCTAGCTGCACAGAGCCAAACACCAGCCAATGTGTCAGTGGGGTTCAGCACCGCCAGCTGTTCCCCTGCTGTGCAGCCGGCAACGTGTCCTGCAACTGCCACGCAGGCACAACAGACCCAAAGCTGCCGCCAGTGCAGGCTTCGGCCTACACTCTGCTCCATCTCCTCCTCCTGCTGACCCCGGGCTCTAACACCGCCAGTTGGGGCCCGGTACTGCTAGCTGCACAGAGAAAAACACCAGCCAATGTGTCAGTGGGGTTCAGCACCGCCAGCTGTTCCCCTGCTGTGCAGCCGGCATCGTGTCCTGCAAAAGCCACGCAGACACAAGAACTGAAATTGAAGGGAACCTGTCCCCCCTCCCCCAGGCGTTTGTACATTTTTAAGGCCACCTTGTATAGCGGTAATGCTGCATGTGTGCAAGGTGGCTCATAAACGTATTCTCCTCGCACATGTGGAACTGAAAACACGTCTGAAATGTGTCCTCTGTGTGACCATTTAACCGTCCCGGGGGTGTGACTTTCCTTTGTAATGACACGCTGCAACCCCCTTGGTAGCGCTGCCCGTCTTCTGGCATCATTGTTTGGCTGCCTGCGCCTCTGCGGCCGCCCTGACCCACACAACGCCCCTCGGTGTCTTATTTCTTGGGACTGCGAGGGTGTGATTGATGGGCATGAGCAGTGCATCAGTTCGCCTGTCCCTCATCTCCTTCCGCCTTCTTCAGACTGTGCGGCTTCATGGCCGTGGCATGCGATAAGGGATCAGCTGACGCCGCACAGTCTGAAGCGGGTGTAAGGACCCGAGTGTGAGAGGCGAACATATGTGCTGCGCCAGGCCATGAATCCCAGCCCCGCAGTGTTTTAACAATGTTAAGACACTGCGGGGCTGGGATTCATGGTCATCGCGAACCGCACCGGCCGACATTAAATGATGTCAGAAGATGGGCAGCGCTAACAGCGCTAGGCCAGGGGATAACACGACAGCGCAGACTCCTGTACAGCAAATAACAACGCTCAGGAGGCTGCACCCAGCACCAAGGTGGGATTCTTGACATCTGTGCTGCGTCTCATTACAAAGGGAACTCGCGCCTCCAACACAGTTTGACTGTATAAAGGGCTAAATGTTATACGTGTTTCATTCAGCGTGTGCAAGGAGCAAAATTAAAAGAGCAACCTTTGACTTGTGCAGCACTACTGCTGCATAAGCTGTGGCTCTTCTACTTTGTAACCCCTGAGGGGGGGTTAAAGGTTACCTTTGAAATTGGTTCAAGTAGGCTTCGGCCTACACTCTGCTCCCCCTGCAGAGCCCGGGCTCCAACACCGCCAGTTGGGGCCCGGTACTGCTAGCTGCACAGAGCCAAACACCAGCCAATGTGTCAGTGGGGTTCAGCACCGCCAGCTGTTCCCCTGCTGTGCAGCCGGCAACGTGTCCTGCAACTGCCACGCAGGCACAACAGACCCAAAGCTGCCGCCAGTGCAGGCTTCGGCCTACACTCTGCTCCATCTCCTCCTCCTGCTGACCCCGGGCTCTAACACCGCCAGTTGGGGCCCGGTACTGCTAGCTGCACAGAGAAAAACACCAGCCAATGTGTCAGTGGGGTTCAGCACCGCCAGCTGTTCCCCTGCTGTGCAGCCGGCATCGTGTCCTGCAAAAGCCACGCAGACACTTGCTCTTGTACCTTCTGCTCCCCATCCTGGTTCCAGTACCGTCAGCTGGTTCCGGGCAGAGCCTTTGGCTTAGGTGCCTCCCTCTGGGTATCCGAGTTCCACCAACGTCAGGTGGTCCTTGGTAGTGCTTTCAGGCACGGGTACCTCCTGCTTAGTAACCGGGTTCCAGTAACGTCAGCTGGTCTTCGGTAGTTCCATTGGATCTTGGACCTTCGGCTACCCATCCGGGTTCCAGCACCGTCAGCTGGTTCTCGGCAGTGTCTTTTGCTCTTGTACCTTCTGCTCCCCATCCTGGTTCCAGTACCGTCAGCTGGTTCCGGGCAGAGCCTTTGGCTTAGGTGCCTCCCTCTGGGTATCCGAGTTCCACCAACGTCAGGTGGTCCTTGGTAGTGCTTTCAGGCACGGGTACCTCCTGCTTAGTAACCGGGTTCCAGTAACGTCAGCTGGTCCTCGGTAGTTCCATTGGCTCTTGGACCTTCGGGTAGCCATCCGAGTTCCAGTTCCATCAGCTGGTTCTCGGCATTTTCTCAGCCTTCTTGTACCTTCTGCTACATTTCCAAGTTCAAGAGACTAAACACGATGACCCGGAAGACCACCCCTAAGATGACGACGACACCAGAGACGACAACCACCGTGATGACGACGACCCTGGAGACGATGACCCTGAAGACCACCCCGATGACGACGACCCCGGAGACGACGACCCTGAAGACCACCCCGATTACGACGACCCCGGAGACGACGACCCTGGAGACGACGACGACCTGGAAGACCGAGAAGCAGAAGAACAAGAGGCTGCAGAACAAAGAGCAGAAGAACATTAAGCATAACACTAAATATCAGAGCAAAAAATATTATCTAAATTATAAGCAGAAGAAGACTAAGCAGTGTATGGGGGTGAGTCCGTTCCTCCTCGTGGTGCCCCTGGATAAAGCCTGATACTGCAGGCCAAACTGAACGCGGACAAATGTAACTGTTTTGTGACAGGCAGAACGGAAGGTGTAATCTTCAAACTTTTATAGATAACAACTACGGGAATGCCTGTCACAAATAAGAGTATGATGAAGAAGTAGAATATGATGAAGATAATAGTAAAATAAAAAGAATATGAACAATGTAACCAAAAAAATAATAGGTAGAAGATGAAGAAGAAGATGAATAAGGTGAAGAAGTTGATGTCAAAGAAGCTGATGATGAGGATAATGAAGAAGAAAGTGTGGGAGAAGTAAAAAAGAAGGTGAAGGGCGTGGAAGTAGTGAAACATCAATATCTGACAAAATAAAAAAAATTAACATAGTCAAAATCTTTCTACCGCCGAACATCATAAAAAAAACAAAATCCTGCTATTCTATTACATTGGGCTAAACCTCTGTGCCTTTAATGTCTCCGCCACGTCCCCCAATACATCCTACATTATTCTTAGTTGTTTTCCTTCATGTAGAATGAACCTATAAGTTTATAAAGGGTTTATTTTAATTCCGATATTTTCGTCCCATTGACTTGCATTGGGATCGGGTATCGGTATCGGATTAGATCCGATATTTTGACGGTATCGGCCGATACTTTCCGATACCGATACTTTCCGATATCGGAAAGTATCGCTCAACACTACTGTTTAACGATGGATGCCACTCTAATATGTTAAAACCCTACACTCGTCTCTCAACACTTTCCATTTTGCTCTCCTTTGTTTTTTTGGGGGGTGGTTGACCTTATCTATTTGATATATGTATTAATGTTTAAAATAAAACCTAATTCATTCCAAGAAGATCGATGTTCTTACTGCCCTTGTTCCACATTTTAGTCCACGCAGCCGATGAAGAGCAAGGTTAATTTTCAGTTTTCCAATTTAGATTTTTCCTTCCCTTCTTCCAAAACCAATAACTTTGTTTTTATTTTATAGCCATACGGGGGCTTATTTTTTTGTGGAGCGAGTTATAGTTTTGAATTACATCAAACTGAAAATAAAAATTGTGCTGTGATGAATTGGTGAAAAAATGCAATTCCACCATGTTTTTTTGGGTTTTGCTTTTACGGCATTCATTGAGTAAACACTACCTGACAACATGATTTTTTAGGTCAATTATAATATGGCGCTGCCATTATCTTTCATATTATCGATGGACCTGTATAGGGGCTTGGTTTTGCACGGTGAGCTGTAGTTTTTAATATTTTTGGGGAACTTATGGTGTTTTAATTGATTTTTATTGCATTTTTTAAGGAAAATTAAATGATGGAAAACTAGAAATTTTGGCATTTACTTTTTTTTCTCGTTAACTAATTTTTCAATTTTGATAGATCAGACTTTTACAAATACCGGATTTTACAATACCAAATATGCTTTTAGTGTTTTTCTTTTTCATTTACTGGACAAAAAGCATTGATTTTAATTTTTACTTTCTATTTAATATTTTAAATGCACTACTACAATAATGCAACATACAGCCTTAAGCCTATGAAGGCCAGTCTATGTGTAAGATACACAGGAGCATCAAGATGGCAGTGACTGGGATCTATTGGAGACTCCAGGCTATCATCGCAATGCCGAGGGCACTCAAATGGACGTTGTTAGGTGTCGAGTTCCTGCCGCTGCACAGGGTGAATCTCGAACCATGTTCACTGCGGTCTCCCATTCTTCTCCAGCCGCAGTGGAGCCTGCTCAGCGGAGACGTCGGTCCCAGCACTTGCCTCGGACATATACTGCACGTTTGGTTACTGCTGCCCTTCCAAGTTCAGCCATTGTAACCAGTACTGTTTGGCGGTGAGCAGGCGCTCCTGGGACTAAGTCCTGCTTTTCTCCTTCTGAGCATGCCCAAGGGAAGACCTCTCATTGGAGGTCGGAGGACACATGATCAGGTCCTGTAGCAGCTCCTATTGGTCCACTAGGAAGGTACTGAAGAGCTACAACTATAAAAGGTTTGCATGGACGCATGGCTATGAGCTAGTATTATTTGTGCTTGGCTGTTGCCAGTGGATACTCTACTACTCTGTATATATGTGGTGTGAGTCTGTTTAGCTTTGGGGCTGTACACTCAGGCAGGCAGCTAGCATCAGTGTAGGCAATTAGTCTTGGCTTAGCATCTGGTTCCTTCATGTGTGCGGTTAGCACAAAAGAGTTCCAGAGCAAGCACAACCCTAGTTAGGGTATTAGTTTCCATGTGCAGCGCGACTCTGTGAAGCAACAGAGGTCACTTACATTTCACACGGGGTGAAGTTTAACCCACGTGTTAGCTCAGTGTCCATCCACCATTACTTTGCAGCAGGTATCTCTGCACGGTGGACCCCGGGCTGCGAACACACCTGGTATCAATCTCTCTATTACTTGGTGCGTTTCACTAGCCCTAACAGACGTGCTACTGGGAATACTCTACTTACATGCTACTGTCAGAGATTAACAACAGCATTTAGGTGGATAAACAACAGTAATAGGAGCTGCTACAGGCAGGTGATGTCTATATAACAGCTCCATATACCTACTTCACACAATATCACCCCCTCCATGATTTAATACTAAACCATCGAGAAGGAAGTGGTTAAACTTCTGGTGAGTCTGTCCTTCTGAATTACTTCTGCTTGACTGCTCATAACTTTTGCCTAGTCTCTGGGAACCTTATTCTTCTTTTATCATGTCATCTTTTGACAACATGGCTTTCATGCTACCCTTAGGGTCTACTCTTCTCTAACTTCTAAGTTTCTTCCATCTAAATCATATTGTCCTCCTACTGCCACTCAATTTTGTATCTCACTTTCTCCGATTTGACTTGAAGATGTTTAGTACACTCATCTAATCCACCACTGCCTTTGCCTATTTATCATGAATTTTTAACTTCTGATGAAAGCCTGACCCAGAATTGTGTATTGTGCCAAATCTACAGATAAGTAAAATTAATTATAACAATTTATATTTGAGACAAATATCCAGAAATTGCCAGATTCCAAATTTTACTTAATTCAACTTGAATTTATGCCATAAAATGTAATGGAGTGAAGGAAGAAACTGTAGATTGATGTGGAGGATCTGAAAACTGTGACTGTGGTGAAGTCTGCATAAGAGGAATAGAGCAGGATAGAAAATTAAAGTATAAAAGTTTTAATGCTCTATTTTTAATTCCTCTCTCCTCTAGCAAACTTGAGTATTTTTGATTCCGACCAAATTTATACAAACCAAAAGTAATCTGCCATAATAGAACTTAAGAAGATTTGATCATCTATAGTGAAAAAGTAATCGAAAAATTTGTAGGTTTTCTAACTACTTGTTTGAAATCCATATAAGTCACTTGGAAAGAGAAACCTACAATCCATTTACTTTGTGATGCTCTGTCTTCAAGTAAAATGCCGTAAATTTTTTAAAAAAATTATGATGATTTTTTACAAGAGTTTTGGTAGTGATTTCATATTTTTACATAGCAAAAACTCGGCACTCAACTTAACGTAATTCAGGTGATTTAATGGTGTCCACAAAATAACAGAAACGTTTCGGTCCTACGACCGGACCTTCATCAGTCACAGTTGATAAATGTGAGGGAGCGAGTGGACCCACAGAATTGCTGATTGTGGAATGAGATCACACTTGTTTGTGAGCGCTGCCTGTATGTGGGCAGTATAGCCCCAAATGAAGCGATATACCTTAAAATATCAGGACATAAGTGCCGTGCCTGTGTGGAACGCGGAATCCACCGCTAGTCCATGACTGTTATTTTGTGGACACCATTAAATCACCGGTATTACGTTAAGTTGAGTGCCGAGTTTTTGCTATATATTACGGTGTGGGAACCTACTCTGGCACCTCTTTATGGCTGTGCACACGTCTACTTTTTCTCATTTATATTTTTACATGTCATGAATGTATTATTTTTAGAGGACATGGGAAAAGTACTGTGAAAAAAGTCATACCCAGATCATGCTCCATTGTGTAAAAATCAAATGTGTCTAACCCGAAAAAATGCAACCAAAATGAAACAACACAAAAATGCTTTGTATGTAGTAATAATATAAAATTCACATCTGTCCAAGTCTTTTTGACAAAAAGAAAAAACAACAAAGTGCCATTAAAAAAAGAGGATTTTTTTTTCCATAAACATAAGATTTTAACATTTTTCTGCTTTCAGAATTATGCAAAATATTTTTCTCAGGTACAAAATAAAAGTTACAGTCAGAAAAACTTGATAACATGAAAATACTTTTTTCAAATATTTATAAGTATCTCAAAATTCCTGCTAAAATATGAAGCTGTGCCTGATGTAAGTGAAGTGGCATTTGCTTTTAACGCCATCTCACATGATGTATAGCAGTCAGGGGTCCATCAAAAACATAGTGCCGCAGTGCCACGCTTAACTCAGAAGTTTATATTATTCAGGAGACGGCTGAGAAGTGGAAACATTATTAGAAACTTTTGAGAACATTATTGCAAGTCTAATATATTCACAGATAGACAAATAGGAGATAACAATAGCTAGATAGATACAGTTTAGCAAATCTTTAGAAATTCGCATTTGCTAATTTCACCAAATTTTTTCTCAGACATGTATGACACTCTGAGGTCTCCTAGAAATGCATCCAACTTATTTTCAATATCTTACACAAAGACAGCTTTATTAATGTATAGTTGACCTTTTTCACTGCAGTTCTCCCACTCTCACTGTGTCTTTAATATTTTTAATATTTATTCAGTGTTTTAAAAAAGTTTTTTGCTCTTTTACCAAGTTTTGATGTCCTCTCACTATCCAGATTCATTATAAAAAATGTCTGCTGCATTCCCTGCTTTTTCTTTTATACTGGCTCCTTCTTATTGATTGTGTTATATCATGTGATGTGATAGCTAAGAGGTATTATGGGGATTCCTGCTTGGTCGCACTAAAGGTAATGTGTTCTTTTGCTTATTGATGTGATTTTCTGCAACATTTAAAATGTTGGTCAGTCATTTTATATGGTTCATGCAAATTGAATCCCAAATGGCATGGCATGCTTTAAATCAACTTGCTCATCTCTAATAGATATATCCATTGAGATCTTAGCAAACTGCAGTCGGGCAGCAATGTTCTACTTATGCTGAACATTATCATCTAATCTGAGGCCTTTATTTTCTTAGATCAGACCTGGGCAAAGTGCAACCAACAGGTCACATCCGATCCTCTGGCAGTCTCAGTCCGGTCCGCGGACCGAGACAGCCGTGGGGCTGGAAACAAGAGGTCCACGGGCCGCATAGTGCCCGCCTGCTCGCTGTTTCCATCTGCGCTGCGTGCACTGACTCGTTTGGTGCACGAGGGGTCTATGGCCACTTCCTCCACCAATCAGCGTGTGAAACAGCTGACATGATGATGTCATTTCATCGCACCAACTGTGTACTCCAGAGAGTCAGCGCACTGGAACAGAGAGAAGCAGAGCGCCGGGGAACGGGACCAAGGTGAATATGTGGTGTTCATTTTTTTCATGTGTATGGGATGTTTGGGTGGGCATGGGGAGGCTTTCGGGGTGACATGGTGCTGCACATGGGGGGGTGACATAGTGGTGCACATGGGGGTGACATGGTGCTGCACATAGGGCTGACATGGTGCACTTGGTGCTGGACATGGGGGTGACATGGTGCTGCACATGGGGGTGGCATTGTGCTGCATATGGGGGTGACATGGTGCACATGGTGCTGCATAAGGGGCGACATGCTGCACATAATGCTGCATATGGGGGCGACATGCTGCACATGGTGCTGCATATGAAGGTGACATGCTGCACATGGGGAGGCTATGGGGGTGACATGCAGTGGATATAGGGAGGCTGTGTGGGGCTCATGTAGTGTATATAGGGAGGCTGTGTGGGACTCATGCCACATATGGGGGAGACTGTGTGTATTAACACAATTATGAATAATATAATAATTATAATATATTGATATTAAAGGGAACCTGTCTCCCCCAAAATTGAAGGTGAGCTAAGCCCACTGGCATCAGGGGCTTATCTACAGCATTCTGTAAAGATTATACTCACCTGGGCAGGCGGTCTGATCCGATGGGCATCGAGGTCCGCTCTGGGGCCTCCTATCTTCATAGGATGATGGCCTCTTCTTGTCTTCACGCTGTGGCTCCGGTGCAGGTGTACTTTGTCTTCCCTGTTGAGGGCAGAGCAAAGTACTGCAGTGCGCAGGCGCCGGGCCTCTCTGACCTTTCCCGGTGCCTGCGCACTGCAGTACTTTGCTCTGCCCTCAACAGGGCAGACAAAGGGTACACCTGCGCCGGAGCCGCAGCATGAAGGCAAGAAGAGGACATCATCGTTAGAAGATGGGAGGCCCCGGACCGGACCGTGACGCCCATCGGACCGGACCAGAGTGGGACCGCTCCTGGGTGAGTATAATCTAACCTCTTTTTCTCATCTTTCAGGATACATCGGGGGCTTATCTACAGCATTACAGAATGCTGTAGATATGCCCCTGATGCCGGTGGGCTTAGCTCACCTTCGATTTTGGGGGTGACAGGTTCCCTTTAATATTGAGCAGAATTAACTTTGGCCTATTGGTTAGGCTCTCCACAACAGTCAGAGTCTCTCATGTGACCCCACAGGAAAATTTATTTCCCACCCCTGGCTTATATGATACATTGGGTCCCTTTGTAGCTTAGCAGATTATTTTATGCCATACTGTTAGAGTGATCATTGTTGGTTGATGATTCCAGCGGGTGGGAGGTGATGATAAATTGCCTTGAATTCCTCCATTAGAACACAGTATGTTAGGGTACTGTGTTAGGATAAGTGTTTGGATAGGCTAAGTGTTTGCAGTACTGTACTGTTATTATGGTACAGTACTGTATGAATGTGTGGTCCGACTTACATCGAAATTTGGTTGACGACGCCGTGTAAGAATGGATCAAAGTCGTAAGTCGAGGACAAACCTGTATACCGTCAGCAATGCCACACAATCCAAAGGGTTTGATGCACGAAATCCTCCAGGCTGATAACCTTGAACAATCAGCAGAGTAATAAAAAAGGCAAAGGAAGAAAAAGGAAACTTCCCACACTGTAGAAAAAATATATTGTTAACATTCCCCTTTTATTGTAGAGCTTACTCCGTTAAAAATTATGGAGGCAATAAAAACATTGGAAATGGCGGGGTTAAGGGAAAGAGGGGAAATTAGTGCATACGAACCTTACGTGTTTCATACTAAAATGAGTTCTGATTCAATAAGCTGTTTAGAGGGAAATGTCCTGTATTGTAATGTATTGACTTCATTCCAAAAAGAAATTGAGTCAATGATACTATGTGGTATGTATGAGACCATCATACATGTGGGAAGCCATAGTGAGGTCTTCACAACAAGGATGGTTGGCTACTTTGTGTTCTGACTGGACCTTCAACCCAGTGACATGGCTTATGTTGGCCATACACATTATATGGATGATGGCTGAGCAAAACGTCAACCGAATGATTGTCCGACAACCATCTCAGGCAACTTTCCCATACACAGGAGTGCTTACTTGGCCAAGAGCTCCTGTGTTTTTTATAAGAAAGCAAATGGCGTATCTCCAGGAAAACAAAGCGATTAGCAGTTTGAAATCAATCTAATGTGTATAGGGCTCCTAAAACAATGGCACAAGAACAAAGGGCCCCATGAGTGAAGGTATTCTGAGAGTTTCCATTCATTTTAATGGAAGGCACAGCTGACTATAAAATAGCTACTCTACATAATGTGGTAGACCGTAGTGCAAGTATCTGGAAATTTACTTAAAATTTTAGCTGACCACTACGTGTCCCAAAACCTATTATCCCAAATAATTTAGCAATGTAATTGCTTTCTGATTAAGAAGTAAACAATTAACTGCAATCATTCTAAGATATTTTTTCTCCACAAGATTAAGAATGAGCAGCACAGATATTTTAATGAATGTATCAGTCTAACGGCTCCCCGTGGAGCGAAACATAATGAATAATAAATTATAAAATATATAGATAAACCAGATGCATCCTGTAGCAAATCAACCCTTCTTTCCTAGTGCAAGTAAATTTTTATGTTCTCATTGTCTTCCTAAATCAAAATGCTCCCTATGATTTGCATAGGGAATGACTTTATGTAAATCCGTCTTAACCGTTCTGCTAAGACCACAGGATGGTTAATGCGTGTCTACAATGAAATTACCTCCCATACAGACTTAACTTATCTAATATTTTTTTAAAGAGTTTTCTAAGACAACCGGTGGATGATCCATCGTGTTCAGTGAGCGATAAAGCACTGCATTGGTTATCTAGGAATCTGAGATCACTTGGAGCTAAATCTATTTTTCGCGTTCCAGTTCTATCCATGTTTTTTTCTAGCTAGAACTTTTACTCAAGATACTCTCCGGGGCTGTTCCTAAGTTCAATTTTTTTTGTGGACCAATTAGTCTATACAAAATCATGGAGGCATGTCCGATATTGATCTAAATGTCGGATTGAAATCAACATTGCAAGTCTACGGAGTAGTGACAAAATTAGACCTCACTCAGATCCATTTTTCATGGACTGCTAGATATGGAAAGATTTCGAAACAATTATTTTGTGTAAAAAATGTTATTTTTATCTTTTCACAGAGATGGAGCTCCAAATACCATAAAAATGCAAAGAATTGTTGGTGAGTAGTGTTGAGCATTCCGATACTGCAAATATCGGGTATCGGCCGATATTCGCTGTATCGGAATTCCGATACCGAGTTCCGATATTTTTGTGATATCGGAAATCTGAATCGGAAGTTCCTATAAGTTCCCAGGCGTGTGCGGTGCGTATGGTTCCCAGGGTCTGGAGGAGAGGAGACTCTCCTTCAGGCCCTGGGATCCATATTCATGTAAAAAATAAAGAATAAAAATAAATAATATGGATATACTCACCCCTCCGACAGACCCTGGACCTTAGCGGTGCAACCGGCAGCCTCCGTTCCTAAGAATGCAGTGAGTGTAGGACCTGTGATGACGTCGCGGCTTGTGATTGGTCGCGTGAGCGGTCACGCGACCAATCACAAGCCGCGACGTCATCGAAGGTCCTTCACTCTGCATTCTTAGGAACGGAGGCAGACGCTTGCAGCGGTGACAGCCAGGGCCCGTCCAAGGGTGAGTATATCCATATTTTTTATTTTTATTCTTTATTTTTACATGAATATGGATCCCAGAGAGAGTTTCCTCTCCTTCAGACCCTGGGAACCATCCAGGATCACTTCCGATATTTGTGTCCCATTGACTTGTATTGGTATCGGGTATCGGTATCAGCGATATCCGATATTTTTTGGATATCGGCTGATTCAATCCGATACCGATACTTTCAAATATTGGAAGGTATCGCTCAACACTATTGGTGACTTATTATAACCCCCTTTCTTGTTATAAAAAAAATCATGGTACGCCATGGAAATTAGCTAATCTGCTTAAATTCTCTGGACATTGGATGTAAAACTCAACTTTACATTGATTGCTTCTAAAACCAGGCAGCACTTGAGAATCAATCAGGATGGGTATATATTATTATACAAAGTCACTAGAGGGTTTGTTGCTCACCAGAAAATCTTTTGACCTGACCGATCCATGTGGAAGAGGAACACAGCTACCTGTCGGCTGGGTGTATGAAAAAGTCCAAATTGAAAAAAAAAAGAAGTAATGCTGAATCCTTAAGATAAAATAACCTTGTTTTTATTTGAAAATCAATTAAAAAATCACAACGGGGTAGTCAGTAACTGGTTGACGCATTTCGGCAAGAGCCTTAGTCGTAACCAACTATTACGACTAAGGCTCTTGCCGAAATGCGTCAACCAGTTACTGACTACCCTGATGTGATTTTTTTAATTGATTTTCAAATAAAAACAAGGATATTTTTATCTCTAGGATCCAGCATTACAGTTTTTTTTTCTTTTTGGACTTATATATTATTGTATATTTACTGTATATTTTCACATATTTATTTACAAATATTTTTATTTTGCGCTAATTTTTTTAGGGTTATTTTGTTTTATTATTATTAATAATATCTATTTATTTTTTATAGTGGAAACACATGGAATATAATTCAAAATAAAAGTAAAGATTTTTCTAACAGTTTACTATTTGTCAACTATAATGGCATGCAAAGCCACCGCTATTAGATGTCCAAATTACAATAAATATTTTGTAAACATGGCCCTCGTTCCCGGAACACATTAGTAAAAAGGCTGAACGGCTTTTTTTGCCTTTAAGCCTATATAACAAAATTTCCTGTGAAATCTATACTCATGACAGGATGCATTTCAAAGTATTTCATTATGCGATAACCTCAGAATAGACGGATATCTCGTTGCACTCTGTAAGCTGTGCTGTAAGCAATGTGTCTGCTGCAACCAGGCTGGAAAATAAAGGATGAGAAGGAAGAATCTTGTTAGCTAGGATGACACGGTTAAAAGGATTGTAACTAATTTTGGAATTGACTGCTTAGCTGGAGACCAGTGCATTACTGGAAACAGACCCTAGGCAAGAAAACAAAGCACCATGTGAATTTAATCACAATTTTCTCCCATAGACAACAGTGGGAGCCGAGAATGATACACATTAAACGTGAAAAATAAGCCAGCTCCGATAATGCTAATCTTCTCAAATGAAGGTCATCGTCATACCTGCAGTCTGGAAAAGCGTAAAATGCTTATTTTTCTTTTTTTATGCCCAATGTAAAATGTAGTGCATTTTTTCTTCAATCCTTGGGACAAACTACACACTAGCTAATATTTTGTCGGTAATTCAAATTAATCTTGAATTGTACAAAAACAATTTTTTGTTCAGAATTTTTGAGATTTGCTTCTCTTAAATTAAGCAAAATGGTGGCGTCCTTTTGGGAATTCACCTTCATGGTGCAGCTTCCAGCCCGGTTCTCACAGTTCCGGTCTCTTAGCTGGCCTTGAGCATGACTCACATATGATGTTATTCTAGGTGGTGAACTAATCAAAAGAAGAAACAGGAAGGCATGTAGGTGGGAAGTATTAGTAGGATTCTTGTCCAACAGCCATGGACTACTAACGTTGCCTCTGGACTAGGGTCCTGCAAAATTTTTGTTCATCTCTAATAAATGTAGGGTAACAAAGAAGATGAGATAAACTCTTTTGTCCCTCACCTTCTCTGATTCAGTTACAGCAGATCTTCAATCTTCTTCATGGGATCCATCTTGTCTCTGGCACCTCTAATATTGATTAGTCGCATGAGTCTTAGATACTGCCAAGTCACTGACTAAGTGGTCCAACATGACATCCTAACGTGCATCATGCTGCGATGTCATATCATCTTAGAATCTAGTAAGTGCTGGAAGTGCTGAAGACCAGACTGGACCAGTGAAGAAGACCAAAGACCTATTGTGAATGAAGATCTAGAGCAGTGTATATGGTGAGGGCCGAGTGAGTTTTATATCTTGTTACATTACTTTTATTATTAGAGATGAATGAAAATGTTTGTGGGACCCTGGTCCAGCAGCAACATTAGTAGTCCATAGCTTCCAGATGAAAGTCCTCCTAATGCCTTCCACCTACCTGCCTCCCTGACTTTTCATTTGATTAGTTAGCCTGGAATGACATCATATGTGGTAATCAGAAGATGAGCTGGGGAGGCAGGCCCATAGGAGGCTGCTCGTTAACTCTTCCATGAAAGAAGAACTTTCACCAAATTTTTCACATTAAAATAGATACACAATGGAATAGCACCTGCAGACAGGAATAAAACTTTTATTTAATGTTGCCTTTTTGTTGTGGATATGTAAACAATCAAAGTATTTGGCACCTATTTGGCTGCTCTCAGATTACATTCCAAAAACCTTGTGACTAATACCCTTTAAAGGATTATTCCCTTATCCTTAGGATGTAGTGATGAGCGAGCATGCTCAGATATCATGTTAACCGAGCAAGCTCGAGTGTGATCCAAGTATCTTGGGCGTGCTCGAATATTATGTTCTAGTCCCCGCAATGCGTCTCGTGGTTTTTAGACAGCCGCAGCACATGCAGTGATTGCCTGTTTGATGAGCATGTGTTGTGGCTATCTAACAACCGTGATGTCACGCTGCATCTCTGCAGGTAAATGCAACCTCCACTAGGTGGCGGCAGAGTGGAGAGAGTACTGAAATCCTGTTCACACCAGACCAGCAGAACTGCAGTGAGGCTACCACCAGGTGGCAGTAGAATAGTCAAACAAGCCGGATCGATACCAGAGAGTAGCGTAGTACCAAGGGGAAAATCACACATGGAGTCAGAGGAGCGCCAAGAAGTCAGTACCAGTCTGAAGCAGAAATACCAGAAGGAAGAGACAGAGTCAGGTCAGAGTCGAGTATCGGGGAATCCAGACACACAGGGAAAACACAGAGTTGGGGCAGGAAGAGAGCAATGAACATACATGGGCAAAGTCAGCTAAACGCAGCAGGACAAATCAGGGTTTCACCAGTGTCAGCTACTCACATTGAAGGTGGGAAGTATAACTGACACTGCCTGCAGGATGCAGTGCAAAGAAATAGCAGACCTGAAACCAAAATGAGGCTGAAAGTTAACCCCTGACATGACCAGACCGGGGAAAGGAGAGACAAAACCCCAAACCTGGTCCAGATCATGACACGTGACACATGTAGCCGCTTGGAATTGAACATATTATTCGAGCATGCCCAAGATCAGGATACTCGGATAGCAGCCGAGCATGTCTGGATAACACAATATCCGAGCATGCTCACTCATCACTAATAGGATGACCTATGTGATTAGTGAACTTGAGATTTGGGTTATAGCCCAAGAATGTAGCTTTGCAGAGGAGGTCTGTATGCTTTGCCTCTAATCTAGTCATTTCAGAAATAGCGGAGAGCAGTTCCATAGACATTGGATGGAATGGAGCATGTGAACCACCGCTCCATTCAAGATGGGGCTGCACAGCTGGAGTTCCAGGGGTCAGAACCCCAGTTTTCCTCTATCCTATAATTTTGGGAAAATAAACCTTTAAACATCTTGACAAATGTTACTAAAGACGGTTCTTATGAATGAGGTCCAATAAGCGCCATCCTGTACAAACCTCACAAGGGCGACAAAGAGCTGGTTTACCTCTCCCAGACTGTAGCAAGGAAGAAGGTAGTTAATATTTATATGGATGTGAGTTTGCTTCTTGCTACATGTTGTTTTTTATTTTATTTTGTATTATATTGATCTTTACTTTCTCATAATTTTTCACACTTATCATCTAATCTTCTTACCTCTAATATTGGATAGGTAATTCACCCCTGGCCCTGGGACTATTATTATATCTTATAGACATGGAGATTTCATTTTTTTTTATTCGCAGTTACAGAAGGAATTATTTGCTCATTGTCAGATCATGTGAAATACTTTGAACTCTGCTTTCCTTTATTGATCTGCAAATATTAATCTGAGTGAAAATAATGTAATGAAGGGAAATATTGATGGAGCTAAGTAAAATTTATATCACAGAAAACAGGAAGACTTTAGTTTATGGAAATGTCAAGACTCATTGCTGCACATTACACAGCATTGATTATTTTTATTCTTATACTGTCTCGGGGAAAATCCTTACAAAGATGTAGACTATTTATAAGATATTTTAACAAATGTAATGCAGTTCAGTAAAAACTACCCATAGGGCTTAATTAAAATTATTATTTTTTCCATTGCCACTAGGGGGAGCTTAGTGCATAAGTACTTATCTGAATAAATCCCTCCACAGTGAGCTCCACCTAGTGGTGACTACAGGAACACAGAATGTCATTATGTCACAGTAGTGGCTCTTTTTTAAAAAAACAGACTTGAATTCTAGACACCTTTTAAAGCCCTTATTCACCTGTATTAACCTCTACAGCAGAACAACGTAACCTGTGGCAAGTCTCTGGCTGTTAGAGTATATTAGGTGTTGTAGTTCCAAAAGATCTGGCAAGCTTAAAGTTACTAATTGCTGATCTCTGCCAACTCAAACCACAAGTGTTTTGAAAGTTTTACGCCCTTTAATTTTGCAGTGTCAAGATTCCTTTTGACCTTCTGCAGATTGACCCCTAGTGGCTGCTATTGTTCACCTTGATGACTGTGCCGTATTTCCACTCCTTACCACTAGATGTTGCTGTTGTGTTGGCAGTATCTAAACCTGTGAAAGCCATCTTGTTTCTTGATTTGGCCTACATAAAGCCACATTCACTCATTGCTTGAGTATTGTGTCCAGTTACGTCTCCAAGCTTCTTATTCTGAGAACTTTCTCACCCAGAATGTTCCCACTTGTCTCCGGATTGTTACTACATTCCCTCTGCTAGCTGCAAGGACTTCTACCACTGCCTGCTGTTTCCTGCTAGTTCTTCTCCCGCCATTGTGTTCCAGTCATGAGTTACCAGCATCGTAAGTATAATGGGGTTTGATATATATATATTTTTTTTTTACAAAGAACTAGGCTGGCAGGCAAAAGTTGTCTGAAAGGGGGTATCCTATTTAAATTTTCACCATGATTACCAATTTTGTATAATGATGGAGCTACTACCATCCATAAAAAGGGGAAGGCATTTTTCCATCACCCCAGAAGATTCCTTAGGATGGATCATCAATATCACATCAGTTGGGGTCAAACACCCAACGATATCACGTAGTTGAGGGAAATTCAGAAAGCTGGAAAACAAAACTCCATGCTCTATGTAGTGGCTGAAGTGCATAAGAATGACTACTACATGGTATACAAAGCTGTGGAGAGCCAGCTTCCTACACTGTATACTTCTGATGGCTGTGTAATCTGGCAAGAGATGATCATTGGTGTGGGGGGCTGGACTCCTTATGATTGTATATTGATGACCTTTCCTAAGGAGAAGGCATCAATATTGTAGTCCTAGACTTCCCTTGATATATTATTCAGAAAGGTCCAATGTGGCTAAAATGTAAGATACAAAGAGGCAGCTTTAGTAACACATTGATAGGGTTGGCAGAATGCGCTAAATAAAATATAATAATAAAGTGCACTCACCACCCGGGGTCCACCGTGCAGGGATGGTAAACTGCAGCTAGTAAGGACAATGGCGAAACAAAGCAGCGAACGTATAGTTTGCCAACACTGAATTAAATGTCATTCAGTGCTAAAACACATGGGGTGCCAATCGCACACAGCAATGAAAAGATACTCTGCAGCAGAGCTGTGTTATATGCACACAACCACAAAGTTGTTTAGATGCTAAACGCGAACCCTGTTAACTTCACAGGTGTTTGCTACCTCATTGAGGCAAGGGAACCGGTAGTGGACTCAAACATAGCATGTGCACACACAGAACTCCTCTCCGGAGAAGCTGAGATTCTAAAGGCTCTAGGCTTGCCCTGTGCACATGCAAAAAAGTCCACACTAATGTTAGGTTCCACACTCTCACAGAGCATAAGTGATTTTAGCGCACCGATGGGCACGCCAAAGATCCTTTTATAGATTTTGCCAATCAGACAGGACCTTGCTCATGAGTCAATCCAAAGCCAGACCAGGACCTGAGCATGTGATAGGCGACAACCAATGAGAAGTCGCCTCACAGGCATGCTCAGTAGAGCAAATCCTTGACTTAGTCCCAGGAGAGATTGCTCACTGCTGTCTATTATTCATTACCATAGCTGAACCTGGAGAGGCAGCGGTAACCATGCGCCCAGACTGAGTCTGAGCAAGACGACGAGACCGATATCTTTACTGAGCAGCATCCACTGTGGTTGGGACTGAATGGAAGGCCACAGAGGAAGATAGGGCTTGGGATCTATCCTGTGCAGAGGAAGAATCCCAATGCCTTAAACACTTCAATGGTATCCTCATTGCAAACCCACAGCATCTATCGTACAGCAAAGTTGACAGAAAACTGTAAGTGTCATGGTAAGGTGACAGCTTTAGTGGCCAATTAAATATGTTCCTATACGCTGTTATTGAAAATAGTGGCAAAAGATAAAAACTGTTTGAAATAATTTGTCTTTTTTTCCTAACAAACATTTTATTTAGGGTCCAATTGTCATGAGACAGCAACTTTTTAGTACAAATACCTGTACCTGTACTATCCCTTTAGCTAAATCTACAGTATAAGGGGCTTCCTTGGTCCTTTTCAAACTACGTGTAAGTAGCATTACTAGAAAAGACCGATTCCATTCCAGTGACATCACTAAATAGATGGGAAGTGTTGAATGAAAGTTATTTTATCTAGAAGCCTTGCACTCATTACAAAGTAGTGAGAAAGCAGTGAAGAGCACCATCAAATCCAACTTTAAAGAGTTTATGTATCGTCTATAATGGGTAAAAATGGAAAGTGCTAATAAAAATAAGAAACTTTGCGTTTTACCTCTTACCAAAAATTCGCTCCATTCTCAATAGATTTTGAAAGTAAGTAGGGGAGTAATACACCCTTGAGACAGAAGAAGAGAGCAATCATCTATCTTGGCATCTTTTAAGCATCAACCTATGTACACCATTCAGATTTTGTGGCATCAAATGTAAGTAGAAGGAAAAGAACAACCAAAATATAACAACCCCACCTGTTGACGGAAGTCTAGTGGGTTCCGGAAGAGTGTCAACTGCAGTCAACCAAATAAATTGTCGGGTTGGCTGTCACATTAATGTAAGGGAAACCTCAAATAGAAATGGTGCCAACCAACTATAACTCATTGTCGTGTTACTGTAACATCTGTTCACGAGCGCTCCTCTATAAATTTACTATCAAACTGCTCAGTTACTATAGAAACTACATAAGATCCTGTCCCTCACAACACAATGACTTACTGCGCTTCTGTGCCTAATCACATTGACGCGGAGAACAAACTGATGTCTAGCGAAAATACATCCGAAGAAAAATATATCAAGCAAAACAATAATAGAATGAATAAAGAAACCCATAATATGTATTGTTAACATAATCCTGCTAAAAATCAAAATATTGTCTATTCTCCCGCAGATTCTTCCATCCCGGAGAGGACTTGCTAGCTAATTAAGTCATGTGATAGCACAGTCTCAAATAGTTTTTTTTTTTTTGGTAATGGACGAGTGGAAGTAGAAAAGCAACGAATGTATCGAGCTGCGTCTATACTGTATCTACACAATTGCATGAAAACACGTTTAAAGTTATAAATTGATACAAATGAATATACAATAAAATATTAGTACTATTAGGATCGATGGACAGTGTAAGTCATTACGATGGTGCCAAAGTGAAGAAATCCTACCAAAACACAGCACTCTACAATCCTGGATTCTTGGCAACTAGAAAAGTTTTTATTGACAAAAGATCAGCGAATATTGGCTTAATAAACTTCACTGTTGATTATGACACATCGCAATGTCGCAACGTTTTGGCTTTACCTGAGACTTGATCTCACTGTCTCTAAAAGATAAAACAATTTACATTGAAAGCAAAAAGAAAAATGGGTAGAAATCCATCAAATAAAGGATGCAATGAATCATCATGATGTTGTCCCAAGAAGGTACAAGAGGCTTGATGAGAAGCTACAGATGAGATATCAGAAAAAAACTTTTTGACCGTGAGGGTGCTCAATGAGTGGAACAGGATGCCACGAGTGGTGGTGAGTTATCCTGCAATGGAAGTCTTCAAGCAGATGCTGGACAGACATCTGTCTGAGATGGTTTAGTAAATCCTACTTTGAGCAGGGGGTTGGACACGATGACCCGGGAGGTCCCTTCCAACTCTA
Source organism: Ranitomeya variabilis (assembly GCF_051348905.1). Lineage (NCBI taxonomy): Eukaryota > Metazoa > Chordata > Amphibia > Anura > Dendrobatidae > Ranitomeya > Ranitomeya variabilis. The sequence continues at coordinate 554,101,314 of NC_135237.1, forward strand.
ACATTCTATGATTCTATGATTCTAAATTATAATGTATGTGACCTCTGGTGTTCTCATGTCAGCCCCAGCTAGCTCCGATAAAGTGGATGATGCTTGGTCGGGAAGTTGCATGGTGCCTGGATGTGAGTATAGGTGTTTTTATTTAATAGGACCAAACATGAGGAATGAAAAAGAGCCTGCTGCTCTCAATAAATTGGATTATTTTGGAAGCTGGATTCTTTTCTTGTTTTGCTCTATTATTTACATGATGACTGCACGGTATCCGAGCTTCCCCACAGCACATGCCTAGCAGGTGAGCTGGTTTCATTTTTTTTCTCTTTTTTTTTTTAGGAATGAAAAAGGGTTGTCCAATCAGTAAACAACTCTTTTAAGGTCCCACCATAGCAATTGTATTGGGTTGAGCTGCAATTGGGCCACAGCATCATCTTGTTTCTTTTTTTTTCACGTTCTGATGCACATTTGCTGCTGTGCTTGAGTTCTTTGTCTTTCATAATGTAGTTTCATTCAGACTTTCATGTTAGATAGATGGACTCACATTTAACTCTAGAAAAGTTAGGCATACAGAAGAGTTCATGTTTCTCTCAATGGCCGCAAAGGAACTAGGTTCTGTAGGTGCAAAACAAGTCCAAATCATTGCCCCTCCACCACCATGCTTGACAGTTGGTATGAGGCATCTTTTGCTAATACACTGTATTTGTTTTTTTTTACTAAGTGTGCTGTAGGGCATTACAGCCAAATATCACACTTTAGCCTTGTCTTTCCAGAGTACATTGTTTCAGAACACTTGTGCATTTTTAAGATGCTACTTTTCACACTTTATCAAAGAAGCAATGTTCTTTTCTGAAAAAGAGTCTTTTTCCTGACAACCATCCCAAATAAGCCATACTTGGTTAGTTGTACTCCCGTGAACTCTGAGGCTTTTAGAGTCTAAGTCTAAGCTGTACCTCTTGGGTTTTTTACAACTTCTCTAAGCATGGCATAGTCTGACGTAATGGTAAAATTAGAGTGATGGCAGCTCCAAGGAAGATCAACTGTTTTGAATGTTTTCCCTTTGTGAATAACGTTACTAAGGGCTCTTGCAGATATCATTTTTTTTCACAAAAGAGAAACACTTACCAAGTTTCATGAGTGATTTTCATCCGTTACATTTTCATCAGTTTTTTTTTACTTATGAGGAAACAACAGCCTACAACCTGCAGTAACCACCGATCGACCAAACCACTGCACGACCAGCTCTACCCTCACCTACTGTATCCTCACCCATCCCTTATAGATTGTGAGCCCTTGCAGGCAGAGTCCTCTCTCCTCCTGTACCAGTCATGACTTGTATTGATTAAGATTATTGTACTTGTTTTTATTATGTATACCCCTCCTCACATGTAAAGAGCCATGGAATAAATGGCGCTATAATAATAATAAATACCGTAATAATAATAATAATAATAATAATAACAAGAGAAAGTTTCTTCACTTTCTCCAATCTAGTGGAAAATAGACTGCACACGTGTGGCAGCTTGTTTCTGTCACATTTTTTCACTAACCCATAGACTTGTAATGGCGATTTCAATCCGACACTTGGATTAATATTAGAAATGTCTCCAAGATTTTGTACAGACTACTCGGTCCAAGGAAAAAACGGACAAGTAAATGGCCCTATAGAGTATTGTAGGTAGGAGTGATACTCATGAGAGAAATAGATAGCACTCATATGTGAAAAACTGATCTGTGAATGAGCCGCCCAGACTGTAGAAAGATGGACTTCTTCCTAAATTGATGGGCAGCAATATTTGTTTCTACAAAATCATTGCTAATGTCTTATCTCCTTGAAATTGTGCAAACACACACCTGATTGACTGTAGACCAGCAAAGTGCCAAAACTTCTGCTTTTATAGAAGTGGTCACAATTAATAATGAAAAATGAATCAAAGACACTTGATAAGCAGCACCTGGTTTCTACTCATGATCCTAATTCCTATTGAAACAGTTGGGCTGTATTTACCATATGTTTCAGACTATAAGAAGCACTTTTTTCCCAAAAAATTTTTGGGGAAAATGGGGGCGCGTCTTATTGTCGGAATATACTTACAATTACCCTGGCTGCAGCCTCCCTTCCCAGGCTGGAACAGCTCTCTGTTGCGGCGGTGGCCTGTTGGGCAGCGGTAGCAGTGCTCTGTGGGATGGGGGTGGTGTTCTGTTGGATGGGAGCACATTGGCGGTTGTCTGTGGGGTGGCGGGAGACAAGTTCTCTTTGAAGAGATCTAAATCTGATAATGCACGGCCCCCGGTGGCCATTTTCCCAGAGGCCACTGCATGTCAGGAATGGATCTGCACAGGCCTCTTGGCATTCCCAAAATGCCAGCGGAGCCCCACCACCCCACAGAGCACCACCGCCCTCGCCCCATAGGCCACCCCAGCCCCACAGGCCTCCACAAACATGGTTCCTTATACCCATCCTTGTATGCATGGCTCCTTATTCCCATCCTTGTCTGCATGGCTCCTAATTCCTATCTTTGTATGAATGGCTTCTTATCCCTATCCTTGCATGCGTGGCACCCATGAGAAAAGCATAAAAAAGCATAAAAAAAACCTTATCTTCCCTGCGTGCCCTCGCAGCATCTCCTTCCGGTGCCAGCAGCTCCTGCGGCCAAGTGATCACGTGGAGAGAGGTGAATATTCATTACCTTAATGAGCAGGCACCCATGATAGCCCGGCAGCTGCTGGAAGCCGGCGGCTACGGCTGTAACTGTGCGCGCTATAAGAGAAATTAATATTCATTGCCAGTGCCGTGAATATTCATTTCTCTTTAGCAGCAGGCACAGGCTTTATCAGCAGCCTCTGGCTCCTGCCTTCTGTGACCCGCTGCTCCACTGCTTCCCCTCCCCTGCCATCTTCTGGGACAATGTCTCATGTATAAGCTGGGGGAGGTGTTTTCAGCACAAAAAATGTGCTGAAAAACTCGGCTTATACACAAGTATATACGGTATATGATTTTAAGACCTTCCAGAGACCAGATGTTATTTTTTATTTTATCCTGATATGTAAAACCATAGAATTCAAAGAAAGTGTGCTAAGTTTTTCTCCTTACTGCATACATTGAGCTGAATAATACAGCTGTCAAAAGTAAACTTCTAAACTACTGATGGTGGACAAACCTAAAATTATATCTTTCATCTCTTAGTCTAAGAAGAAATGTTGGAGCTCTATGTCTTAAATATTGAGCTTGGAATTATCCAGCACAAAAGTAAAACTTAAAAATGAAATGGCTTTAATGATTATTCTTTTAACGATCTCAGAACTCTTTCAGACAGAAGCGTACATAGAACTCATGTAGCTCCACAGCAGAAGTTCTAATTGGGACTACCTAACAAAAAAAAAAATAATAATATTTGCCGGCATCACAGAGCATATTTCACAACTTTGCAACCTGTATTGCAACTGCAAGGCAGTTGCATACAATTGCCACCAGGGGGCGCAGGTAAGGGGAAACAGGTAGCACTCACCATGTAGCACCACAGTTCAAAGCGTGGAGTGCCACTAGGAGGCGGCAGAGTAGTCAGACAGGCTGGTCAGGAACAAACAGGAAGACAAAGTAACAGCAGTCAAAGGAATGTGCGTTGTCAGAGACAAGCCAGAAATCTGTACCAGACGGGAGCGCGGGATCCAAAACGTGAGACAGAAGTTGTGGTTGGTGTACGAGACAAGAAATCAAAGCCAAACGAGAAGCAGAGTAACACAGATGGAAAGCAGGAGTTCAGAATTCAAGCCGAGTAATACACTGAGGGAACCACCAAACACGCACTAAGTCATGGATAGGGAACGGGTCAGACACAAATACGGGTAATCAGAGGCAGAAGGATCACTAGGGTATATGGGTCAGCTGCTCAAGCTAGAAACTGGAACTATCATTGACAAATGCTACCAGAAATGGCACCAATAAATAGCCACCCATGAACCAAAGAGAGGCAGGAAAGATTAACCCCACCATAACAAGGCTGGGGAAAGAAAAACAAGAAGCAAACCCTGCCATGGATCATGACAGTACCCTACTCTCAAGGGGGGCCACCAGACCCCAGGTTTCCCAGGATATTGAGCATGAAAGGCCCAGATGAACCAATTCACATGGACCGATTGTGCCAGAACACAGGACTGATCCTCAGGACCATAACCCTTCCAATGGAACAGATATTGGAGTGAGCGATGGACCATGCAAGAGTCCACAATTCGCTTTACCTCATACTCACTCTGACCATCCACCAAAATAGGTGGTGACGGAGATGGAGACCCCCTTGAGGAAGACCTTAAAGGTTTCAAAAGAGCTTTATGGAACATGTTGAAGATCCATAGTGACGGGGAAGGCGCTAATGGAAGGCAACTGGATTGACTACCTCGATAATCTCATAAGGGCCAATAAACTTGGGCCCCAACTTAGCCAAAGGAACTTTAAGCTTAATATTCCTGGTGGACAACCATACCGTATCCCCAACCCGGAATACTGGCCCCACAGATCGTCTTTTGACAGCAAAGAATTTATACCTCCCGTGAGCCTCCCCAATGTTCCTCTGAACCTCCTGCCACACCTCCCTCAACCATTGAATAGCAAGATCAGCTCCAGGACACCATGAATCCAGTTGGGAGAATTCCCCAAAATGAGGATGAAACCCATAATTACAGAAGAAAGGGGTGGTGCCCATGGACTGATTAATGCGATTATTAAAATCAAATTCATCCGCAGGCAAAGAGGAACACCAATCTTCCTGCCAAGCTGTGGTCAGACATCACAAGATTTGTTCCAGGGACTGATTGGTCCTCTCTCTCTGACCATTAGTCTCAGGATAATATGCTGTAAAAAATGTCAAACAGATGCCCAACAATTTGCAAAAGGCCCTCCAAAACTTCGAAACAAACTGCACTCCCCTGTCTGAAACCACACTCACAAGCACACCATGCAACGGCACCATATGTTCGACAAACAATTTAGCTAACGTCTCTGCATCAGGCAGACCTGTTAAAGGTACAAAATGCACCAGCATGCACAAGTAATGGGGTATCAGGTTCACTTATATGACAAGGATAATATTACAATATAAATCAGGGTGCTAAAGAATGCACGGGAAGAAAATGCATCACAATGAAAAGGAAAGACCAATGCATAAAATCTGTGCACACCCGCTATATATCAAAGGGTACAAATTTTATTCTAACACAGACACATGAACATATTTAAAACCAAGTAAAAACATAGTGAAAAACACCCTTCCGCATGAGGGGATAGCCAGAATGAAAAAACCTTCTATAAATACAGTGTACCCCAACAGTGGCAGTTTGAAGCAAAATAATTGTCATACAATGCAAAAACCAAAATCATTACACATGCATGAAAAATATACCATATTCACAAGACATGTAGCATGTATGCATCTATGTGACAGTTACTCACTTATGTTGAACGTTAGTTCTATGTCAAGGTGTTTGGACAATAGTGGGCATCCCCAAAGTTGTCTTAGATATCTAATAGAAGGGAAGGCATATGATGCAATATGAAGGTCGGGTACGCTGGGCACCTATAAAAATCCACATAGGAAAACAGGACAGGTCTTGTCCAAAATGCACAAAGGAGAATAGGGATAAAGGTTATTGCAATGGGGTAGATCAAATATACAGCAGTGGTCAAGGATAGTGCCATATAATAGTTCCCATGTAACATAAATAAATTATGATAAGCATACCCCATATGCAAAGTGAGCCAAGAGTGAAAAGGCTCAAAACAGGCAAAACCTGAAAATCCAGATAGAAATGTGCACAAAGAAGGCTCCAGGGTATGAGGAGCAAAGGTGCAGGGAAAGTGGCACCAAACTAACTGCCCCTAACTTACATCTGGCCACCAGTTTAGAGTCAATCAGGTTCAGGGATGACCCACAGTCCACAAAAGCTGAAGTAGGAGAAAAACAGTTCTCAACAGGTTCCACTTTTAACAGTACTTTGAGGAATGAGGAAAAAAGTTACCTGTGAGTTTGGGCAACCTCCTCAGTAGTTACCCAGACTTAGGTGTTTCCCAACACCTTGGGAGTAGGAGAACAGGAGGGACAGTCTTCCAATATCCTGGGGCACCGCAGTAAAAACAAAGTTTACACTCCTCTCCTTCTCCTTGTTGGTGATGGCCCCTACATTCATGGGCTAAGAAGGTTTTGAGGGTTCTGGCTTAACTGGAAGGAAAGGAGCCTCTCGATGCATGACTCCTCTCTCCCGTAACCTCCGATCCATGTGAGCGGCCTGAGCCACGGCCTCTTCCAGAGAGCTGGGAGGAGGATGGAGAGCCAGAGCGTTCTTTAAATGATCAGACCCCCTCCGGAACTGACACCTGAGTGCTGAGTCGTTCCAGGACACCTCTGGGGACCATCGCCGAAACTCCGAACAGTAACATTCGTCTATGAGCTTCCCTTGAGATTAACCCATAATAGTGTCCTCTGCCAACCTGACTCAGTCTGGTCCATCATAGATGAGGCCCAGAGTGTCAAATAACCTGTCCACAGACATTCTCTCAGGGGCAGTCGGGGGTAATGAAAAAGCCCAAGACTGTGTACCCTCCCTCAATAAAGATATAATGAAGATTGGGGTATAAGGGAAAATAGTAGCTTGCAACCCTCCCTGAACATGCGGAACGTATCCTTCTCACCAGAGAAGATGTCAGGGAGTTTCACCGAAGGTTCAGGAGAGTGCAGACACGTTAGTCACCTCACCAGACTTACTGATGGAGGGAGTCCCCCAGTCTATCTTAACTGTTTCAGCCATCTCACTCTGCACCTGTTTCTAGGAAGTGACCAAAGCCCCATGCTCCACAGATTACTCCTGCATTATCTGAGTAAGGTTAACCACTTGGTCCGCCAGAGTACAAAGCGTATCCATACCAGAAAAAGGGAAAAAAAGTGCAAAATCCCCTTTAAATGCTTGGATGTAATGTAATGCAACTGCAAGGCAGTTGCATGCAACCGCAACCAAGGGGCACAGGTAAGGGGAAACAGGTAGCACTCACTATGTAGCAACACAGTGCAAGGCGTGGAGCTCCACTAGGAGGCGGCAGAGTAGTCAGACAGGCCAGTCAGCAACAAACAGGAAGACGAAGTACCAGAGGTCACAACAATGCACGTGGTCAGAGACAAGCCAGAAATCAGTACCAGACGGGAGCGTGGGATCCAAAACGTGAGACAGAAGATGTAGTGGGGGTATGAGCCAAAGAGTCAAAGCCAGATGGGAAATGTAGTAACAGACAGTAAAAGCAGGAGGCAGGGTTCAGAATTCAAGCTGAGTAATACAGGAAAGGTTAACCTCACTATAACCAGGCCGGGAAAGAAAAACAAGAAGCAAACCCCGACCTGGATAATGACACAATATTCACAAAGAAATTTTACTTCAACTGAAGTCCTAGATTCCCCTTTAATTGCCCCCATAAATTATGATGCCAGCAAAAGTACCCCAGAAAACCCTGTATGATTCCCCACATGGAATTCCTCCACACGCACAGTATGATGACCCTATTGTACCCCACCTCAACTCCTCCAGCAAAGTATGGTGACCCAACCACAGTATGATACCCCAACTGTGACCCCCACAACACTCCATGCAGTATAATGGGCCTACGTACAGTATATATGGCTTCACACCTAACCAGACTGTATAAGGGCAATCACTAGCCCTCTAAATAGTATAATTTCCCTCACACAGTATGATTGACTCCACACAAACATTCACACTATATAAGTGCTTGTAAACAGTTTAATGGTTCCCACATAGCCCTCCAAATATTGTAAAGGCCCAAAATCACCCTCCAAACATTCTAATGGCCCAAATATAGCCCTACAAATATTATATTGACCCTCATATAGCCCTCTTAAAATTATAATGGCTCCCACATAGTCCTCCAAATATTAAAATGCCCGTCACATAACCATTCAAATATGTGACACATAGCTCACCATGTAATATAATGGGCCTCATAATCCTCCATATAGTATAATGCACTCCACATAGTCCTCCATATAGTGTAATGCATTTACCACAGTCCTCCATATAGTATAATGCACCCCTTTCAGTCCTCTCTTTAGTATTATTCCCCCATAGTTCTGCATACAGTATAATGCAATCCCCATAGTCCTTTTACGGTATAATGCACTCCCAATAGTCCTCCATACAGTATAATGCACTCGCCAGAGTCCTCCAAATAGTAAAATGCACTCGCCAAAGTCCTGATACATTATAGTGCACTCCCCATAGTCCTCCATACTGTACAATGCACCCCCAATAGTCTTCCATACATGTAATGCACCCCATAGGCCTTCATACAGTATTATGGCCACCACAATGTACTCACTGATTTAAAAAAATAACAAAACAATACTCACCTCTCCTCCTTGTTTACCCGCTGCTCCAGTCTCTGCAGCTAGCATATTGGCTAACAGATGTAAAACATTCAGCTGCGGCAAAGAAAACTAAATCTCCGAGCACTAAAAAATACTCGGATGTCACCCGAGCATGCTCGGGAAAACTCTAGTAACGAGTATATTCGCTCATCACTACTCCACATCTCAGCACAGCGAGCAGCATCATAGTGACATCATTGCACCCATTGCTTAAAGATTCCAGATGCAGAAGTAGAATGATGGCGGAGGAAGAGTCAGCTGACGCCCCTTCTTACATCTTTACTTACAACTGTACCGGCATCCAGTTGAACATGCGATGACCATCGGAGGGGCCCTGGTGTCAGACCCCAGCACACTGGCCCCATAGCGGCCTCACGGCCTGCCACCATTGGCGATATGCCACTGCTTTCAGACATTGCACAATACCAATGTAACATTCATATGTAGAAGTGCTGCCTAAATGTTTCAACTTATGGGAGAAATATGCAGAAATTATCATCCATGGGCAACTATACAAAAAATTACACTGCAACAAAATAAATTGCACTATGTAAATTTCTGTTGAATGAAATTGTTGAATGATTCAAATGCAGCACAATAGCTCTCTGGTCTCCATAAAACATAATCTCTCCAACAGATCAAATCTGACACAACCAAGGAGTACTGAACTTGAGGCGGTCAAGAATAAAAATCCACATCATTCCAAAACTGAGCAGCAATTCAAGGAAAATTGAGATTTTTAACTAGATATTTAAAGCTCTCTGTCTGGGACCACTTTGTTCTGCTGTAATCTAAGTGAGGATCTAAATTGCTTGGTAGGTGAAGTGTAAGGGACAGTTACTCTTCTCCTCAAAACAAAAGTCAGAAGGAAGACAGAAAGAAAAAAAGAAGGAAAGAATAAAGATGGAAAGCATAAAAAGATATCTAAAGAAAGAAAGGCAGAAACAAAGAAAGAAATAGTAAGCTGGAAAGAATGGAAGATGGGAAGAATGGAAGATAATAAAAGAAAGAGAGAAAGGATGAAAGAAAGAAATAGTAAGATGGAAGGAAGAAAGATGGGAAGAATGGAAGTTGGAAAGTTTGGAAGATAGTGAAAGAAAGAGAAAAAGGAGGAAAGAAAGAACTACATGTTCTAAGGACTCTATCTGAGGTTGCTGAGCAGAGCAGGGACTGTATTTTAAGTGCATGGATGCAGATAAGTGCATAGTTAAACACAGTATCATAGTGTAGTATAAGTGCATAGTTTGGTGTTTTTCTTTCTAGTTTTCTGTTGCTTACTGCTTTCATCTGTACTGTTTATACCCATTTAGTATGTACTCCATGGACAATGCTACCAGGTGTGCATCTTGTGATATGTATGAAGGCCTTGAACTGCCTTTTGGGGGTGACTATATACACGCTCGATGTTAGTGAGTTACATGTTTGGAAGCCCAGATAATGGATCTAAAAGTGCAGCTTGCAACACTCAGGAGCATTCCAAACCTGCAGAGGAGTTTAGATCTCACTGAGCAGCACTGGCTGGGGCTAGTGATATGGAGGAGGGTGGAAGTGAGGAAGATCAGAACCAAAAAGTAAATAGCTGCATAACTGTTAGAAGAAAGGGTAGGTGAAAAAGTACCAAGGAACCCAGTTCTGATCTGGCACAACCTAGTAAATATGCCTGTTTGGCTGATATTAGTAATGCAGGCCCAGGACTGGGATCACTACAACAGGATGTTGCTCATAGGAACCAGGAAAACGACTGTTGTAAGAAGCAGGCAAATAGGAGTGCAGCAAAGGCCAGACAGATGTTGGTAGTAAGGGACTCTATAGTTAGGAGGGCAAACATGGTCATCTGCCTCCGAGATCGTGAATGCCGATCAGTGTGTTGTCTGCCGGGTGTTCGGATTCAACATATTGAGGATTGGATTAACAGATTGATGGTGGGGTTGGGGAAAACCCAGAGGCCATGGTACACATTGCTACTGCTGAAAAAGTTAGAGGGAGATGGAAGGGCCTTAAAAATTAATACAGAGATCTAGGAGAAAACTGAAGTCCAGGACTTCCAAGGTGGCATTTTCAGAAGAACTGCTGGTGCCACGAGTGTCATTCAATAGGCAGTAGGAGCTCAGAGAGATAAATATGTGGCTTAGAAATTGGTGCAGGAAGGAAGGAAGGGTGTGGGTTCATGGGGAACTGGGCCAACCTCTCTGTCAGCTACAGACTCTACGGTAGGGTCGGGTTGCGCCCCAATGAGATGGTTACAGCTGTGCTTGTAGAAAAAATGGTCAGATGTGTGGATGAGCTTTTAAACTAGGAAATGGGTGAGGGAGGGTAGTGGTGCTAAAAAAGGGGAAACTGCGGGGGAGGAGGTAATTGACATCAAAGGGACGTCACCATGAACCCCCTGACAACCCCAACTAGTCACAGACATAGATTTCCAATCTAATTCCGGATTATGCACCTGTAACCATGGGAAATCCAGCACAATAGCATCATGCAAATTATGCAACACCAGAAAACGACAATCTTCCTGATGAGCTGGCGCCATACACATGGTCAGCTGTGTCCAAAACTGAGGTTTATTTTTTGCCAGCGGTGTAGCATCAATGCCCCTCAAAGGAATAGGATTATGCAAAGGCTGCAAAGGGAACCCACAACGTCTGGCAAATTCTAAGTCCATTTAATTTAAAGCGGCGCCTGAATCCACAAATGCCATGACAGAAAATGATGATAATGAGCAGATCAGGGTCACAGATAACAGAAATTTAGGTTTTACAGTACTGATGGTAACAGAACTAGCGATTCTCTTAGTACGCTTAGGGCAATCAGAAATAACATGAGCAGAATCGCCACAGTAAAAACACAACCCATTCTGACGTCTGAATCCTTGTCGTTCTGCTCTAGACACAATCCTATCACATTGCATAGGCTCGGAAGACAACGCCACAGCGCGCACAACTCTGCGCTCACGTGAGCGCCGATCAATCTGAATGGCCAGAGACATAGAATCACTCAGGCCAGCAGGCGTGGGAAACCCCACCATAACATCTTTAACAGATTCCAAAAGACCCTTTCTGAAAATTGCAGCCAAGGCATCCTCATTCCACTTAGTCAGCACAGACCACTTTCTAAATTTCTGGCAATATAATTCTGCCGCTTCTTGACCCTGAGACAGGGCCAACAAGGTCTTCTCAGCATGATCCACTGAATTAGGTTCATCATACAATAACCCTAGCGCTAGAAAAAAGGTGTCTACATTAAGCAAAGCAGGATTTCCAGCTTCCAGGGAGAACGCCCAATCCTGAGGGTCACCGCGCAGCAGAGAAAGACTATTTTAACCTGCTGGATGGGATCACCAGGGGAACGGGGTTTCAGAGCTAAAAACAGTTTACAGTTATTTTTAAAGCTCAGAAATTTGGACCTGTCCCCAAAAAACAAATCAGGAGTAGGAATCTTAGGCTCTAAAACTGGAGTCTGAACGATATAATTGGAAATACCCTGTACTCTAGCAGCAAGCTGATCCACATGAGAAGCCAATCCCTGAACGTCCATACCAGCGCCGAACTCCTGAACCACCCAGAGGTAAAGAGGAAAGAAAAGGCACAACAGACTACAGAAAAAAAAATGGCTCAGCACTTTCCTTCCCTTCTTCTGAGATGCAATTAACTCATTGTTGGCCAGTTGTATTGTTATAAACTGGTGGCCTAGGAGCAGCATGAGATGTACTCAGGAGAAGGTGGTACCTGTACTGACCGCAGACCCTGAACTTAACACCGCAACTAGAAGTAGCCGTGGAATGTACCTAGCACTCCCTAGACATCTCAACACAGCTGGAGGACTAATTACCCCTAGAGATAGAAAGGGGAAAACTATCTTGCCTCAGAGAAAATCCCCCACAAAGGATAGACAGCCCCCCACAAATATTGACTGTGAGAAGAGAGGGAAATAACATACGCAGACTGAAATCAGGATTTAGCAAAGGAGGCCACTTCTAGCTAAATAGAAAGGATAGGACAGAGTACTATGCGGTCAGTATTAAAACACTAGAAAATATCCACCACAGAAAATACAAAACTCCAAAGCTAACTAAAGGCATGGAGCGTATATCTGCATCTCCAGAGATACCAGCTTGGCTAAACAAATCCTTATACAGACCAAGATGGACAAGACAAAACATGGAATGTAACTAGAACGAACAGGCCCACAGCATGTGGACTGCAGAAAAACAAAGCCAGCACTTATCTTGTTGAAATGATCAGCAAGCAAGAGAGACTAGGCAGGGAAGGGAATCCTCCAGGAAACAATGGACAACTGGCACTAACTAAAGGGTCAAGCAAGACTAAATAGCCCAGTCAGACTTGCAATAAGTGGACACACCTAATGACTGCTGTGATCCAAAGACAGCAGCACTGCCACTTATAACCACCGGAGGGAGCCCAAGAGCAGAATTCACAACAGGATACATAGAGTAGAAAGAGAGAGCGAGACAGTGAGGATTTAGGGGGAGCTGGGATATGCAAGGAAAGTAGGGAGGTGGGGAGTAGTAATAAATGTGTTAATAGTATTAAATGTCTGCTGGCAAATGCAAAAAGTCTTTCAAACAAAATGAATGAATTGTATATTCTTATGTCGACCACAGAAAACATTGAGGTGAGCATTACAGAAAACTGTCTGGACAAAAGCCATGACTTGGTAACAAACGTAGAGGGATACACTACATTCAGAAATGACAGAAAAGACAAAGGGGGGTGTACTTTCTTCAAATCCAACTTAACCTGTGCTCAAGGACGACATTGGGGGGAGCTGCGACAATGTAGAGTCAGGATGAGTAAATGCACATGGGGATGGCAAAAATGGAAAGCTGCTAATTGGAGTTTGCTTTAAGCCTCCTAATATAGCTGAACAGGTAGAGGATGAAATACTGCCACAAATTAATAAGGCAGCAAATAATAATAGAGTTCCTATTATGGGGGATTTTAACTGTCCAGACATTCAATGCTTGTGCTAAAAGCAACAAGTTATTTTCGGGAATTCAAGGCAATTACCTCTCTCAGCTAGTAGATGAACCAACCAGGGGAGATGATCTGCTGGATCTGGTTCTGTCAAATGGACCATATACAATTTTAGATTTAAAGGTCTGGGAGCATTTGGGAAGCAGTGACCATAACATGGTAAGTTTCAATGTACTTTTCAGTCAAACATTCAAAAGGGGAAATGCAAAAACCTGGAACTTTAAGAACGCTGATTTCAACAACTTATGGGAAGAGCTTAATCGTGTAGACGCGGACCACGTCATGGTAACTGGGGATACCGAACATACATAGGGCGTGTTTAAGCATATACTACTAGATTCCTTTAGAAAACTTATACTCTCTGGTTATAAAATGTCCAGCAAAAAAAGAAAAATAAGACAGTACAAAGTGTAATAAGACAAAGGGAATTAAAAATCCTGAAAGCCGAGAAAACAGAAAAAGCATTTCAGGAGTAAAAAGATCTAAATAACAAATGTACAAAAGAAATTGCTGATAATAACACTTTTGCTGATAGTGGGCTTTTCACCCTTCCCTCCTGGCATTTTTGATAGACACCGAAGCCGCCACTCCAATGCAAGTCACATTTAGAGTGTGGTTCATCCTTTCCACTTGGACACGGCAATGTTTAAAAAAGATCCAGGTAGTGTCGAAATGTAACCTACGGCTTTTTGGCATGATATCCATCACTGTGGCAAAGTACTATATGAAGTAAAAACAAGAATCATTTGCAATCTTCTGTGAGGTCGGTTGATTATCTTCCATTGACTCTTTGGATTCTCCAGTCCAGCCTGCACCCTCCTATTAACACTGAGTGTGCTCCTTTTTTGCGGCAACATTTTTAATGGAGACAAATTGCAAAAAAATATTTGTTTTAGCCCTAATTACATGTGTTTAATAGTGTTGAGCATTCCGATACCGCAAGTATCAGGTATCGGCCGATACTTGCGGTATCGGAATTCCGATACCGAGTTCCGATATTTTTGTGATATCGGAAATCGGAATCGGAAGTTCCCAGTGTATGGTTCCCAGGGTCTGGAGGAGAGGAGACTCTCCTTCAGGCCCTGGGATCCATATTCATGTAAAAAATAAAGAATTAAAATAAAAAATATGGATATACTCACCCCTCTGGAGGCCCCTGGACCTTACCGATGTAACCGGCAGCCTCCGTTCCTAAGAATGAGGAGTTTAGGACCTGCGATGATGTCGCGGCTTGTGATTGGTCGCGTGAGCGGTCACATGAGCCATCCAGGATACCTTCCGATACTTGTGTCCCATTGTCTTGTATTGGTATCGGGTATCGGTATCGGTGATATCCGATATTTTTCGGGTATCGGCCGATACTATCCGATACCAATACTTTCAAGTATCGGAAGGTATCGCTCAACACTAGTGTTTAAGTAAAAAATTAAATTGTTTCCAAAGGTTAAAAAATCCTTTAAAAGGAATAACAACCTAAAAGTAGTGCAAACTTTATAAAGAATAAATATTAAAACCACTAAAAAGTAGCAAATTTCTCAGGAAAACGGGAAAAACAGAAATGGTGAATTGAGGTTTATATTTTCTAAGAGGATTTGTAGTTCTGCAGCAAAATAAAATCCGAAAAGTACCAAGAAGACGATGGAAAATCATGATAAGAACAGTGCCCAATAATGACATAGCCGAGCTGAGTTTGCCATTTAACACAAATGAGGAGAAAACACAATGTTATTTATCGATTTCCATAGGACAAAGCTACTTTGCAATTCTTCTAATGACTGGATGCCTCACCATAAATAGAGCTAACGATGGAGCAAGGGAAGAGCCGAATTCATTACATTTTAATGTATTTAATGATCGCTCAATTATTCAAATGCCCTGATTAATTATTTCTCCGACCATAAAGCCGCACACCCATTTTCAATTTTAATTGCGGAAGGAACCAGCATTGTAAATAGTAATCCCACTCCGCAACATAAATCACCATGACACACTATAGACTCGCTGAGAAATATCCATCAAGCCAGACACTGGCAAAGTAATTAACATCAAACAAAGGAAAAGAAAAAGAATAAGAGGAAAATGTGTCAGAGTCTAGAGGTTTCCGAGAAGACTTTCCAAACAATAGGTTTTCTTTTCTCTCTTATTTGTTTGCTACTTTGTGTTCGAAGCTCATCGGTAACAATAGTATGTTACATATATATTCCTACTTGAGAAGAAACCTGCTGCTTTATGGAAGATAAATGACACATGCGGCTGCGCATCCTCCGATCATTTATCTATCAAGCAAGTAAAAAAATCTGTTTGCGAGATTTCATTTTTTTTCTTCCTGGTGGACGATATATTAACATGTATAAATGAGGAGCTTTAACTGGGTTTCAGAACTTCTCAAAAATTAGGTCACAGTCTTTTCAAAATGGAAAAGGTGGTGAAGGAAAAACTATGGTTTTCGAGCATGCTCGGGTGTTCTCTGAGTATCTTGGGCGTGCTCGTAGATTATGTTTCTGTCTCCGTAGTTGTTTGATTTGCGGCTGCTAGACAGCTTGAATACATGTGTGAATTCCCTAACAAACAGGCAATCCCCACATGTATTCAGGCTGTCTAGGAGCTGGAAATCATGCTGCTGCGTCAACATAAACTAAATCTCCGAGCAAGCCAAAATACTCAGAGACCACCCGAGCATGCTCGGAGAAGCTCGAGTAAAGAGCATACTCGCTCATCACTAGTAGCTACAGTAAATGATATGATGATTCATGGAGTTTGGTTGTCACTTGCTAAAACCGTACGCTTCATATCATGACTCTATTCTGTTCCATCAGGTAGAATGTTATAAAAGTATATCCAGAGGAATATAATCTGCATAGTATGGTGCAGCATGGGTTCTTTGCACATGTTATATAGACTCCAGGCGCATGGTTTTACTGCATGAAGGAACTTTAGCCCCTAAACGAAGCCATGGTGCCTACATCAGTAATAAGGGAAGGTTACTTCTGTTGCAGATTTCAGCAGAATTTTCAGACATTCAATCATTGTGGAAGAATGAAATATTTTTGTTGGAACATGCAATAGTCATTCTGTAATTCGAATGGATTGAATGACTGAACGATGTTTCCAAAAACACTCATTTGTTGAGTATGAAATCGTTGAGGCAAGAGAGAGAATTCAATGCAATATTCGAAAATTGTGTAATGTAGATGGAAGATTGTTCACTTGTTAAAGGATTTAACTGACAAAAAGGCGAGGTGATAGTTCATTAGCAGCTGGAGCATTGAAACAAGCACATATTTGCAGATGAAGTGAGTATATATTCGTAATTAGCAAAAGCATTGAAACAAGCACAAATAGAGTGAGTATATATTCGTAATTAGCAAAACGATTTTAAGTTTGCTAATTCAAATAAATATTATTTTTGCACTACCAATGGAAATGCAATAAACAGTGTGATGGGATGGGATTTGAAGGTTGAACAATGCAGGTGATCCTGAGTGTGTCAGCGCACATGGAAGGCGACTCACCAAGCGATGTCCATCACCTTCCGCGTGCACTGACACACTCAGGATCACCCATTGCATCCAGGCTATTTGAATAACCCAGTTGGAACCAGTATTGACAATATACACGCTTTTCGTATTATATCAGTAAATTTGTTCTGATGAAGGTCCGGATGTGGACCGAAAACATTCAACTTTTATCTTAAAGGATGCACATTAAAAAATATATTTTTTCACGCCAAAGTTCTTCTTGAGTGCAAAGTTTTCTTATTTTGGACTGTTTTGGGCTGGATACCCTACTTGAGCACCTATCTTATATATCAGTACGAGTGCCGTGTTGCACCTCTTTAAAAAAAAATTCTTTATTATCATCACGCCAAAAAAAGTGGGTTAAATCGCAATCAAAAAACAAATATGAATAAAAATGGTATCTCTGAAGATGTCATCTTGTCCCACAAAAAATAAGCCACCACACTGCCCTATCAATGGAGAAATAAAAACGTAATAGCTGTCAGAATAAAGTGATGTAAAAGAAATGTTTTTTCTATAAAATAATTTTTTTGTGTAAAAGCACCAAAACATAAAAGAAATATAAATGTGGTACTGACCCGAAGAATAAAGCTGCCTTATCAATTTTAACCCACACTGAATGACAAAAAAACCCCAATTGCTGGTTTTTGTTCATTATGCCTTAAGTCGAGCTACCGCCACTGCACATGGGGAATCTCATACCATGTCCTCTGTGGTCTCCCATTCTTCCCCAGTCACAGAGGAGCCTGCTCAGCAGAGATGTCAGTCCCAGCATCCGGCTCAAGCTGATGCTGAGCATCTGATCACTGCTGCCGTCCCTGGTTCAGCTATTATAACCAGCCTTAATCAGCGGCGAGCAGATGCTCCAGGGACTAAGTCCTGCTTTTTGTCAACTGAGCATGCCTGTGGAATGACCTCTCATTGGAGGTCGGGGGTCACATGCTGCAGTCCTGAAGTGGCCCTGATTGGACCACTGGGAAGGTCTTGGAAGGACGCAGGTATAAAAGGTTTGCATGGTCGATCGGTCATGCGCTAGTATAAACAAAAATTGTGTGTGTCGTTGTGTGTATGTTATCTGGTGAATGTTCCTAGTCAACCCCTTCCCTAGTGTTGTATGTGGTTTGAGTGTTTGGAGCTGACTAGCGCCAGTTAGTGCCATCCAGCACGAGGCACGATACTACAGCATCAATACAGCAGCGTCCGCCAGTGCAGCGCCGTGCGCAGCTAGTGAGCTTTCCGGTCCCTAGTTAGGGCAATTAGTGACATCCGCTAGAGTGGCGCTGCGTGCACTCAGTGCACTAAATCTTTAGCATTTCGTTTTTCCCTGGCGCCGCAGTTGCAGTGCCGAGCGCTAGGGTTGAGCGACCTTGACTTTTTTAGGGTCGAGTTATGTTTCGCGAAACCCGACTGTTGGAAAAGTCGAGTCGGGCGAAATCGGCCGATTACTGCGCAAAGTCGAGGATCGGCCGGAACACGAATCCCTATGCACGTCAATGGAAATTTTTTTTTTTTCTCTCTCTCTCTCTCCCCTCCGTCCCAGCACAGAAAATTTCGTTTTTCACATTCCAAGTCGCTACTGCGCACGAACGATAAAATGATGATGGGCGTGCACGCCCTAGCCCCTATGTCATCACTCTGCCCACGCTCCTTCATTGGCTGAAAAAATGGCGCTAAGCGCGTCATACGAAATGCGCCAAGATCGCGTACCGCATGGCTGACCCCACACAGGCAATTGGGTCGGGTTTCATGAGACGCCGACTTTACCAAAAGTCGGCGACTTATGAAAATGAATGATCCGTTTCGCTCAACCCTACCGAGCGCTAGTGGGTCTAGAGGGACTCTAACCCTGTGTCCTTGGGACAGAGTTCTGTGACCAAACACTAGCGTTCACTCTGCGGTATTGTGGCCCTATGACGCAACAGAGTTCACCTCCTTATATACCAGGTGAAGTTAACCTGTGTGTGTTCACATTATACCACCATATACTGTCTGCTGCCATTACCGAGCAGCAGGTGTCATCTCTGCACGGTGGACCCCAGGCTGCGAACGCACCTTATACATTCACTGGCCACTTTATTAGGTACACCTGTCCAACTTCTTGTTAACACTTAATTTCTAATCAGCCAATCACATGGCGGCAACTCAGTGCATTTAGGCATGTAGACATGGTCAAGACAATCTCCTGCAGTTCAAACCGAGCATCAGTATGGGGAAGAAAGGTGATTTGAGTGCCTTTGAACGTGGCATGGTTGTTGGTGCCAGAAGGGCTGGTCTGAGTATTTCAGAAACTGCTGATCTACTGGGATTTTCACGCACAACCATCTCTAGGGTTTACAGAGAATGGTCCGAAAAAGAAAAAAAATCCAGTGAGCGGCAGTTCTGTGGGCGGAAATGCCTTGTTGATGCCAGAGGTCAGAGGAGAATGGGCAGACTGGTTCGAGCTGATAGAAAGGCAACAGTGACTCAAATCGCCACCCGTTACAACCAAGGTAGGCCTAAGAGCATCTCTGAACGCACAGTGCGTCGAACTTTGAGGCAGATGGGCTACAGCAGCAGAAGACCACACCGGGTACCACTCCTTTCAGCTAAGAACAGGAAACTGAGGCTACAATTTGTACAAGCTCATCGAAATTGGACAGTAGAAGATTGGAAAAACGTTGCTTGGTCTGATGAGTCTCGATTTCTGCTGCGACATTCGGATGGTAGGGTCAGAATTTGGCGTAAACAACATGAAAGCATGGATCCATCCTGCCTTGTATGGAGCATCTTTGGGATGTGCAGCCGACAAATCTGCGGCAACTGTGTGATGCCATCATGTCAATATGGACCAAAATCTCTGAGGAATGCTTCCAGCACCTTGTTGAATCTATGCCACGAAGAATTGAGGCAGTTCTGAAGGCAAAAGGGGGTCCAACCCGTTACTAGCATGGTGTACCTAATAAAGTGGCCGGTGAGTGTATATTCCTTAATATTTTTTGGTGGGTTCCACCAGCCCTAACACCTTGAAAATGTGGAAAAGAA
This sequence comes from Ranitomeya variabilis, assembly GCF_051348905.1. NCBI lineage: Eukaryota > Metazoa > Chordata > Amphibia > Anura > Dendrobatidae > Ranitomeya > Ranitomeya variabilis. The sequence continues at coordinate 554,121,261 of NC_135237.1, forward strand.
AGCAAACAAAAAATGCCATGTGCCCGAAAATGGTACCAATAAAAACATCAAGTCATCCCGCAAAAAAAGAAATCATAAAATGACTCTGCCAGCCAACATAAGGAAAAACTACAGCTATCAAAAGATGCATCAAAAAGCGTCTTTAATGTGTGACAGCAGCAAAACTTAAAAAAAACTATATAAATCTGGTATTGCAGTAATCATACCAACCCAAAAAATAACTTTTCTAACCACTTATACCGCATTAGAAGCAGAGTAAAAAATAAATAAAACCAAAGCGTGATATATGGATTTTTCCACTCTATCTCCCAAAGATCGCAGTAAGGATCACATTTATCCTGTGCTCTACCCTGAGCGCTTCCACCAGGGTGCCCATATAAATCTCAGAAAGACTTGATTCAGGCTGAACCCCCGGTGGTAGATTACCTATAATAATGCAGATGGAGTCACTATGGACGCCGTCTTGACTTTGATCCGGCGGTGTCTATCTTTTTAGTACGATCGACGACAGTTTTTTTCTGAAAAGAAGGACAATGTTGAACAGAGACCAGACAGATTCCAGAGTAAATCCACACAAGTCCAACTATATATCCTTCAATGGTACTTCCAAAGTACATACAAACAACCACAAGATGGCAGTCAAGTTACTGTCACCTTAGAGAAGTCAACCATAAATAAAAAAATTATTTTAAATAAATTTTTATTAAAGAAACAAATAAGCCAATACATCAAAAACATCCAGTTAAAAAGCTACTTCATTCTATCCGGGTAATACCCCAAGGGAAAAACCACAATGGGAGGCACACTATATGCTTTATCTAGAAAAGTTACAGAAAGTGCATAGATCAAAAAACTGCCCATAATTCATGACTAACACTTGGATAATATATATGGTGCTAACAGCATCCCTTCTAATACCAATGTCTCCAGTTTTTTATATATAGAGCAGCCCTTGGTCTCATTAACATCTAATAGTAACATCATAACATTGGGGCGCTGGAAAAACCAGGAGAGGAGGCACACGATCACTGTTCACATCTAGGTAACGATATTTGTATTACCGAATCACTTTATGTTATGGATTGTGATATATCTGACTTATGATGTTACTATTAGGTGTTAATGAGACCAAGGGCTGCTCTATATATAAAAAACTGGAGACATTGGTATTAGAAGGGATGCTGTTAGCACCATATATATTATCCAAGTGTTAGTCATGAATTATGGGCATTTTTTTGATCTATGCACTTTCTGCAATTTTTCTAGATAAAGCATATAGTGTGCCTCCCATTGTGGTTTTTCCCTTGGGGTATTACCCGGATAGAATGAAGTAGCTTTTTAACTGGATGTTTTTGATGTTTTTTCTTATTTGTTTCTTTAATAAAAATTTATTTAAAATAATTTTTTTATTTATGGTTGACTTCTCTAAGGTGACAGTAACTTGACTGCCATCTTGTGGTTGTTTGTAGATTCCAGAGTAACTCTGCTGCCTCCTTATAGTGAGTGGCTCCCTCTTGGGTTTCATATGAATCACGTCACTTGGAGTTTTAGAAGGAAACCCCAAAGTAAGTGCTCAATCCTGTTGAAAATTTATGGGCAAAGCTGAAAAGGCAGGTATGAGCAAGGTGACCTACAAACCTGGATCAGTTACACCAGTCAGGAGTAATGAGCCCAAATACCAACCAGCTATTGAGAGAAGCTTGTGGAAGGAGATCCTAAATCTTTGAGCCTTGTGTTAGAAGTCGAGTTCCCGCCACTGCACAGGGGGAATCTCAAACCATGCCCGCTGCGGTCTCCCATTCTCCTCCAGCCTCAGTGGAGCCTGCTCAGTGGAGATGTCAGTCCCAGCACCTGGCTCAAGCTGATACTGTGCACTTGGTTACTGCTGCCCTTCCAGGCTCTGCCTTTGTAGCCAATGCTGATCAGCAGCGAGCAGGTGTTTCAGGGACTAAGTCCTGCTTTTCCCATACAGAGCATGCCCACGGGACAACCTCCCATTGGAGGTCGGGGGTCACACGCTCAGGTCCTGTAGCAGCTCCTATTGGACCATTAGGAAGGTCCTTGAGAGCTACAGCTATAAAAGGTTCACATGGCCGCACGGTCATTCGCTAGTATAAACTTGATAACGTGTGTGTGTAGATGAATGTCTGTCGATGGATGAAAGCTCCTTAATCATTCCTATTCCTAGAGATGATGACTGCTCATGAATGGTCGAAGCTACCTAGCGCACTTAGCACACGTTTCTGCGTCTATTCGCAGTGCCCGCCTGTATGGCACGGTGCGCAATCAGTGCGCTTTCCTGACAGCCGGTCAGTGTAGGGTGGGAACTCCCACTTAGACTCAGCATCTGACTCAGGGCGTCCTCAGGCGCGGGCTCAAAAGCCACCAAGGGTCAGAGCGAGCCCAATCACCAGTTTAGTGGGGGTGATTCATAGGGATCCCACTAGTGTCTTTCAGCTGCACACTGTGACTGCTAACAGGGCACAGCATATTTTGGCGACTCTGTGAAGCAACAGAACTCGCTTCCATTCACACTGGGTGAGGTCAACCCCACGTGTGAGCAAGCGTCCATCCGCCATTACTCAGCAGCAGGTGTCATCTCTGCACGGTGGACCCTGAACTGCGGACACCTCATATTCTCTAATATTATTATTTGGTGCATTCCGCCAGTCCTAACACCTTGTCATTCAGTTTAAGGGCAATGATAGCAAATACTAATGAAATGTATGAAAACATTTGACTTTGCACTAAGTAATAAAAATGCCTTTAAACATTCCCTCTCTTATTATTCTTGCATTTAGCAAAAATTAATGATTATGGTAATCCTAATTGACCTAAAATGGGAAAGGCTTATTCTGATTTAATTTCAGATATTGAGAAAAACCTGCAGATGTGTCTTTATATAGTGTATGTAAATATATATAAAATAAATGATACGTGTTTAGCATTTCCATAATAGTACTGACCAGAAGAGTCATGTTTACCGCACACTGAATGCCGCACAAACAAAACACAAAAAACAATGGCAGAATTTAGCAATTTTTTTATTTTTTTCCCATTTTCCAGGACATTATACAATAAAGTGAGTGGTGTCATTCAAATCTTGCAAAAAACTAATCATCATATGGCTATTGACCTAAAAATACAAAAGTTCTTTGAGGAAGATAGAGAAAACTAAAGTGTTTAATTGGTTAATATACAAAGTGAATGCATTTATTTTGACAACATTTATTCAGAATCCATCTTTCCTTTTCCCCGAATTCTGAATTCTGATTGGTTGTCATCAGCAGCAATGCTAAGCGTATTGATCCATGAGGCCCTTTATACATCTGGACCCTCACAATTCTGGCTGATGACATGAATCCTCTGTATTATTGATGCCAGGCCATCCTATACTTGATTATTTATAAATATTTATGCATTTCCCAACATTTCCATTGAAAGATATCAATTCTAGAGAGTAATTACGTTGACTCGGTTTATAAATAAGATTGCAGTTTATAAATGTTACATTGTAGCAAAATGCATTATGCAAAGATTAGACCATGTGCCTTGAAATGAATTTCTCTCCAGTTCAGCGGATGCTGAAATAAAAGCCATTCTCCACACAATCTATATCAGCTAAACAGATGGCAGCACTAGCACTGGCTTTGCCAACAACTCTTATCTCCGACAGCTTAACCGGGTGATGTATGAAACTGTCAAGATATGCACATCTTGCTCCTTGCATCTGCATCACATATTTGAAAACTTGTTATCCATCAGTCACTGAAACTGTTGGAGGGCTAGTCACCCATGACATCTAGAACATATAGTACACTGACTAGAGACAGCACAGACGGAGAATAGGAAACTGCATTTAGGAAGACTTGCAAGAAACAAAAAGACCCAACGTGTTCCATTATGTTCTATTTATTTGCTTTCCCACATTGTTGATAGAACTTAGTGCACATGGAAAATTACTCAACTGTAGAGATAAGTGAATCAATTCGAGTTTAATCCAATTCATCTCAAATTTTGAAAACAAATCATAATTTGCCTGAATCCAATTTTTTGTTTTATTACAAGTGAATGCAGCAAAATGGCAACTGTCTAGCCAACATTTTGCTTTGTTATAGAAAGCCAGGAAAGTATTAAAAAAACTCTTATCCTTTCGCCCTTCTTGAACAAGTCTGCCAGTCCTCCTATGAGCTTTTCTGTCTTATATTTTATTTTCTTCTCCAGCCACTTTCATCCCAGTCTTCCATTCACTATGCCCAATGTACGGCACATTTCTTATCTAGCACATTCATAACACCCCTTGTGATGTTGTGAAGGCTACTGAATGTAATCTGCAGAGGACCATGTGGAGACTCAGCATTGTATCTTAATTAACCAGACTACTATTTTTAGCAAGCCAAGAAGAATAGACTCTTATCTATATGTTGACTTTTTAATTTAAGTGTTTCTATCTGGCTGGTCAAGAAAACAGATTTTTACTTATGTAAGCCTGCCATATTTACTTGTAAGTTTGTATTTAATGTAACATATTGTGCTCTTATCCTTGATAACTAGTGATGTTTGATGATATGATAATTATGCATTGTTTAGACCAGGTAGTCTGTTGATTTTTTAAACAGAGAGGAAAATCTGTGCAAAAAGTTTACATTATCAATGAAGGGGGCTTGGCCATCATTATTCTTCCCCTTATCTGTGATGCTGGACTGAAGGACACTTGTTGAACATAAAAAGAGGTGATATGCCTCTACGAGACAGACAGACAGAGAGAGAGAGAGCCAGAGATTCAAACAAAACATCCAAACATCCAGAGACAGGACAGCAGCAAATACACCATGGCTCCATCATGAGGGACACAGATTCATTATTCTACAGGATGCTGGCCTAGGAGACTTCGGCCCTGGTTGGAAGAATACATATCTGCTCCATTGACCATCGCTGACCCATGGATATGGTTGGAGAAAGCCAGAATTGGGACCCGCCAGTTGCCTGGCTCTATGGAGATTTTCAGAGAAGCCAGGTTGTGACCCTTGGGTCAGCTGGCTTTGTACAAGAATGTACTGTCATCTTCCTATGCTTGTAGTTGCCTCCTCTCTGTTTGTGTGCCACAGGTGGGGTAGTCGACTCTGGAAGCTCTAAAGTAACAACTGCCATTACCCCGGCAAGTCAGTGGAAGGTTGTGACCCCGTAATGTGCACAATCTTGGGATACTGTGCTGGGACTATTCTACGTGATATCTGCCTGTTTTGTGGTTTAATAAAGTATTGCCACACTGTTTTTACCCTCTCCCTGTGTTGTCTGAGTAGCGTTATGCCCATGTTAATCCACGTTTATTCTGGGATCTGGAATAATTTAGAGGTCTGAATGGGATTGAGCTAATTTTGATGTCTGATCTGAATGATGTATAGAGTCAGGTCTGCGGTTTAAATTAATTTAGGGGTCTGCTCTACTTTAGCAAGGAAACAATAGTAAATATGTCTAGATTTTGAATGTCTTCTAGGGGTTTTAATGAATTTTGAGGACAGACTTGAATTAAATTTGAGGTGCATTCTAATGTTTAAATTAGTTTTGGCATTTGGTCTGAATTAAGTTTGGGCTCTGAATTAATTTTGGGGACTTCTGAACACATTTTGCAATCTGGAATTTGTGATCTGGTCTTGAGTCATCTAAAATAACTGAATGGACTGGTCTAATGAGAAGCAAAAAATAAATGTAGGAGGTGGGCTGGGCTAAAATCATCGGTCTAAAAATATTCTACAATTTGGATTGGGGTGTAGCCTACTGTAAAATCTGAATTAAATTTAGGGTCTGGTGCCCGATAACTTATACATCCTACCCTCCTTTATAACTATTGTAAGAAATTGGAAATAATTCCAATCCCACCAGTTAGTTTTTTCATGTCAATGGATAAAAAAAGAAAAATTAGAGGTCACAATAAGCCAGTAAGTTAATGCTTTCATCATAAATTGTGTTGCAAAATCTTCAAAGGTATGGATGTAGCAGTCTTAATTTTGCCAGAAGTAATAAAGTTTGCTTCTAGTTTGTCATTTTTTACATAGGATTATATGGACACCATGCGCATACAGGGCATCCTCAAAGCCTTTAAGCTCTGTTACTCTATCCTCTGCCTCTGCTTCTTTCGTCTTTTGAATTCCATTTCCTTCTAGCTTATCCTTGTTACTTTTTCTTACATCCTCGCACTCCCGCAAGTGATCCAGCACTTCAGCTCTGCGTATAAACAGCCAGCCCAGGTAACATTTCATTATTTCATTTTTATCTCAATGTAGAACGAAGGAAAACGCACACTGTAACTAGCCGAGGTATTGAAGATCATCTCAGACTTTGGAAATCAGCTTGATTCTCTGTATGACGACTGCTTGTTTTCTCTGCAGTAGGTGAATTTTTAAAATGAGTTCTACTTCTAGAAATGTTCTTCTTTTCTATATTGCAGGAATAAGTCCTGCTGTGTGGTGGCTGCATGAAGCAGAAGGGAGGAATGATTGTAAACTGCAGCTTTTTTTTACTTCCTTTTGATTTTGGCACTCAATGTATAGCTGCGAACTCAAGGGAATCAAGATTGCATAAAACTTTTTTGAACAAGTCACAGTAGGGCATCCCGTTTCTCATAAAATAATGTGTTTCTATGTATAAATCTGAAGCAGAAGTTTTCAATATGACATTGTAGAAGTAATTGATAAAGTTGCTTTTGAGCTACAGAAAAGGGAATGTAGCATTAGAAAAGAACACATTATTTATGTACATTTAAAAATGTTTTTTTTTCCAAAGTTTAAAAATAATCCAGTTTTCACATTTAGCACAATGTTTCTGTGTAGGCTAGGACAGTTTGGGCAGAATGAGCTCGATGTCATTAAAGAGGGCGAGTTAATGAAAGAGCAGTACTACTGCTGAAAATTATTTATGGCAGCTCACTTTTCACTTTGCTGTACAGATTAAGACAGGGTGAAAAGAGTCATGTCAATTTCATGACAGCTTTATTGTACTGTACACCCCTGTTTTCCATCTAGACCTTTAGCTTTGCTGTTTAAATTTGAACAGTATAATCAGAGCAAACTCCTTATCAATAAAGTGGTAGCCTAATGACAGTTTATTTTTTATTATTATTATTATTATTATTATTATTATTTTTTTTTTTTATTTATTTTATTTTCTGCACATATTAGGACATGTGGCAAAGAGTAATTTCAATTTCATTGGTATGGTGAGTTATTGTCAGCTTTTTGTACCCTTGCATCTTCAGCTATTGTCAGCTTTTGAGGATACAAATTCAGCAGCAACAAGGAGGGTTGGCAATGAGTAGGTGTCTTGAGGATGTAGATTTAGCAGCAGTGAGGAGGGACAGTGAGGAGCTGTCTTGAGGAGGTAGATCCAGCAGCAGGGAGGAGGGCAGTGAGGAGCTGTCTTGAGGAGGTAGATTCAGCAGCAGTGAGGAGGGACAGTGAGGAGCTGTCTTGAGGGTGTAGATTCAGCAGCAGGGAGGAGGGGCAGTGAGGAGCTGTCATGAGGTATATTCTGCAGCAGTGAGGCAGGACAGTGAGGAGCGGTCATGAGGAGGTAAATTCAACAGCAGTGTGGAGGGACAGTGAGGAGCTGTCTTGAGGATGTAGATTCAGCAGCAGAGAGGAGGGGCAGTGAGGAGCTGTCTTGAGGAGGTAAATTCAGCAGCAGCGAGGAGGGATAGTGAGGAGCTGTCTTGAGGATGTAGATTCAGCAGCAGTGAAGAGAGACAGTGAGGAGCAGTATTGAGGATACAGATTCAGCAGCAGGGAGGAGGCATAGTGAGGAGCTGTCATGAGGTAGATTCTGCAGCAGTGAGGAGGGACAGTGAGGAGCAGTCTTAGGATGCAGATTCAGCAGCAGGGAGTAGGGACAGTGAGGAGCTGTCATGAAGTAGATTCTGCAGCAGTGAGGCGGGACAGTGAAGAACTGTCTTGAGGATGTAGATTCAGCAGCAGTGAGGAGGTACAGTGAGGAGCTGTCTTGAGGATGCAGATTCAGCAGCAGGGAGGAGAAGCAGTGAGGAGCTGTCTTGAGGATGTAGATTCAGCAACAGGAAGGAGAGGCAGTGAGGAGCTGTCTTGAGGACATAGATGAAGCAGCAAGGAGAAGGGGCAGCGAGAAGCTGTCTTGAGGATGCAGATTCAGCTGCCGGTAAGAGGGGCAGTGAAGAGCTACATTGAGGATGCAGATTCAGCAGCAGCAGTGGGGAGAGAGAGTAGCTCTCTTGTGGATGCAGATTCAGAAGCAGAAGGGAAGAGGCACAATGAGGAGCTTTCTTGAGGACGCAGATTCAGCAGCAGTGAGGAGAGACAATGAGGATCTGTTAATCAGGCTAGGTGGTCAGGGATTTCAGGTAAGAGAAACACTGAGGAGCTGTCAATCTGGCTCAGTGAGTGAAGATTGAGTTTCAACTTTTTTTGATAGGATTATACACCTTTTCTGACTTGAGTTTTTAAAGTAATTAATGGGGTTTAAGAAATTTTTGTAGTCATTTCTGCAGTTTGTATTGTGAAATCTAGTGAAAAATTACCATAAAAATTAATACTGTGCGTCGTCTATTTAACATAAGTTTCATTATAAAGTCTCGTATACATTTTCTGCACAGACTTTTTTATATACTTGACTTTACTTGCTTAAAAAGTGAAAGATTTTCACTTCTTAATTAAATTCTAGCACAACACAACTTTATCCTCAAGCCTTACAGCGTGGTGCATTGCTCAGGAAGAAGACAGCCGAAGTGTTAATGTGACGCACGCTTTATTTGTACCTGGGAATATTTGATTAGCAGGAGAGAAGTAGGCATTTATTTAAGTGTATTGATGATCCCTGACCTATATATCAGACATTTACCATAGATCACATTAGAAAATCATGTTGGTGGTCAATCAAAGTAACATAAAGACTGGTAGAATCAAGATTCAAAACTCAGGGTCAATCATAGGAAGGGGAAATTTGTAAAGTGTTATAAAACAATTTGTTTTCTGAACTTTAAGCTACACACTCTCTTGTAGAGATGAACATATCTTTTTTCCAAATATTTGATGTGCAGTGAATTGAATACGCCTGCACTTGAGGTCATGTGAGACATTTCTTCTTGATGCAGTCTTTTGTTTTTGTGTTAAATGGCTTTTATTTGGTGCATTCTGTAAATTGAATTGCAAATTTTTCAAATTTCCAAAGTACAGCAAATTTCGTAAAATTCTACATAAGTTCAATTTGCATCAAATCAATTACCTACTTATGTCCTGATATCCACTGGCTGTCACCTGTTCAATTGACACACAGAATAGTAGAAAGCAGAGTGATGTTTCCAAACTTTTCTTTGATATATCAGGGTAGGCTATTCATACCTGTTCAGTCAAGCACCAATTAACCACTTTCCCAATTTTCATATTTGTACTTGTTTTCTCTGTTTTTTCCAAAAGCCATGACTTAAAAAAAAAATTTCCATCAACATAGTTACACAATGGATTGCATTTTGCAGGACAAATTGCAGTTTTGAAAAATTGGGAAAAAATTCAAGTACGGTGAAATGGGGAAAAAAAGAGAAACATCAATTCCGCCATTGTCTTTAGAGTTTGTTTATTTCATGTTCTTTGTGCAGTAAAATCCACCTGGCATCACTCCAGGTCATTATGATTATGGTGAAAACAAAAATTATTGTTGATATAATTTTGAGGTAGATACAGTGTTTTCAATGTATTAATTTCAATATTTTTTAATGTCTTTATATGTAATTGGCAAAAAAGAGGATTATTCAAATTAAAATGGTGTATACAAATATATGAATATATAAATATATAAATATATTTTTACCTGCGCTATAACTTATAAACACATTAATATCATACAGCGTGTATTTACCTGGTCAGGTGAGATACGTATTTGAAGTGTTAGAAAGTGTATGTTGTTCAAGGACCAATTCTGATGAAGCTAGATACTGTAATGCGCACAAGTGCTTTAGTGATTGTCCATAGTTCATAAAAAATGTGCGTTGCAGGTTACTTAGCTTTTTAGATGATAGGTGCCAATGTCTTCCAGGCAGCTTGTGCGAGCACCGTCCCGGCCGGTGAAGAGCGCTCGCGCGGCCTGAGCTTGCAAATCCTGATGCGGTGCTTTGCTGTGCAGGACCTGCGGTGACGTTCGGGTCACGTGATCGTAAGTCACGTGGTGCCCCTGAAGATTCTACGGATCGCAGTGGGAGCCAAAAACCAACGCGTTTCGGAATAGCGCGGATTCCTTCATCAGGGTTGGCTCCCCCTGCGTTAGATGGCTCTATATACCTGCGGTTTGTGTCCCATAAGATTAATTGAATGCGAACAATTCCACCTCATTATTCAAGCCTCTTGGTTTCAGAGTGTCCATTTCGAAAATATATTTAGTTTCCTCGCGGGACATTTGTTTAATAAAGTCCCCATTGCGCCAGTCTTGTTGCACTACTTTAATGCCCATTATTTTAGAACCTTGCGGACGTCCCTCATGATAAATTGAGAAATGTTTTGACAGTGGGTGTTCAGTATATTTATTCCGTATATTTCTAAGGTGTTCATTAATTCTTTTACACAAGGTACGTTTGGTGCGTCCCACGTATTGTTTCCCACAAGGACATTCAATGACATATATCACTCCTTTTGTTGAGCAGGTTATATAGTCAGTAATAGGGATCTCTAGACCGTTATGTGATACCACCTGTTTTTGTTTAGTCAGTTTTAATGATTTACACATTTTACATTTCTGGCACGGAAAAAAGCCCTGAATTACTTGTTTGAAAGGACCCATTGTTTTACTTGGGGGATTTGGGTTACGCACAGTAGGGGCAATTAGTAGGCCTAAGTTGCGAGCTTTCCTAAAAACGAAGCGTGGGTGTTCTGGTAGTTGGTCACCTATTACTTTGTCCTCTTTCAGAAGATCCCAATGTTTAGTAACAATTTTCCTCAATATTTGTGTATTTGAGTTATATTGAGTGATAATGGGTATATGAAGTTGCTGATCAAGAGAATCACGTTTTTCCTTTTTACTGTCAGCAAGAAGTTCTATTCGTGGAATCTCTTTTACAGTATTTTTTATTAAGGTCAGAGATTTTCTATCATAACCTTTATTGATAAATTTGCTGATGAGGGCATTTGCCTCCCTATCATAATCAGATATATTTGTGCAGTTGCGATTTGACCTAATAAATTGGCTGTGAGGAACATTCAGTAACCACCGTGGTAGGTGGCAACTACTCATAGAAATGAAACTATTTGAGTCGGTTGGTTTAATGTACGTGCAGGTTTGCAGCTTACCCTCCCTTATCGAGATGCTAAGATCTAAGAAGTGTACACTTTCTTTACTAATGTTAGCTGAAAATTGAAGATAAAACTCATTTTTATTAATATCCATTAAAAATTGTTCTAGCGCCTGCTCACCCCCATCCCAAATAAAAAATATGTCATCTATAAAACGGAGCCAGAGGACCAGACCTGCGCGCAACATACCCCCTTTGTTGATGTGGAGGCCTTCCCACCTGCCCACATAGAGGTTCGCATAGCTGGGCGCGAATCTGGTCCCCATGGCTGTACCCCATTGCTGGGTGTAGTAGTGCTTCCCATATTTGAAAAAATTATGGGTCAAAATAAAAGTAGCACATTCTTTAATAAAATTAACCTTTTCATATGGTAGGTTTTGTGACCTGTTTAAAAAATATCCCATTGCCTCCGTACCTTTATCGTGTTGAATCACAGTGTACAATGATGCAATATCAAGCGTACCTAGAATATAATTTTCCTGCCAATTGAAGTTCTCTAATATCTGTAGTATATGCTTACTATCTCTCAGGTAAGCTGGTAGGGAGGGGATTAATCCTTGTAAAAAACAATCAACATAATGCGATAAATTTGATGTTAAATTTCCAATACCCGAGATAATAGGCCGACCGGGTGGATTATTAGGGTCCTTGTGGATTTTGGGGAGATGGTAAAATACCGACATCCGAGGATGTGGTACGTAAATATATTCAAATTCCTGTTTATTGATAAATCCGCCATCTAAACCTTTCAACAGTAAATTTCTTAGATCTTTAGTAAATTGAACTGAGGGATCACTGGGAAGAATTGTATATGTCCTAGTGTCCCCCAGGAGGCGTAATGATTCATCGTCATACTGAGATTGATCTAAAACTACGATACCGCCCCCTTTGTCCGCAGGGCGTATCACTAAGTCTTCCCTTTGTTGAATTGTACGGATAGCTTCCCTTTCTTTCCGTGAGAGGTTATAACGGGTTTTTGAGCATTTTTTGTCACTCACTCTTTTTATATCCCTAATAACGTTTTTTTGGAAGGCTTCAAAAGAGTCCGAATACTCATTGAGGGGATTGAATTTTGATTTCACTCTTAAACTCTTGTATTCGTTAGATTGCGTTTCATTAGATACATTCATTAGTTGTGGAGTATTCTTTATGAAATGTTTTTTTAGGGCTAATTTACACATAAATTGTTTAATACCAATAAACGCCTGAAATTTATTAAATTTGGCTGCCGGAGCAAATTTTAATCCTTTTTGTAATAGAGTTGTTTCATTTTCTTTCAGTGTGTACGTGCTTAAATTAAAAATTTTCTGATTTTCATTGCTTATTTCTTTATAGGTTTTCTTTTTTTGGGCGAGTTTCCCCCCCCTGCAGCCCCTGTAGCGTTTCTTTTGGGGCCCACTTGAAAAAACTGATTCATAGTTTTACATGTACCTGTAGATTGTTGTTTTCTAGTGGTGGTATTGATATTCCTTTGTGGTCTAACTGCCGTACTTGTATGTGATTCTGATAAATTCCCATTTATTAAGGACTGTTCAGTTATTGTATCCAGAATCTCAAATCGATTCTGAATCGGAGTTGGGGTGGTACTTTGATTATTTGTAGTAGCTTCTACCGCAATGGAAACCTCTCGCTGGTGGGCCCCAAAAGAAAGGGAAGCTATCCGTACAATTCAACAAAGGGAAGACTTAGTGATACGCCCTGCGGACAAAGGGGGCGGTATCGTAGTTTTAGATCAATCTCAGTATGACGATGAATCATTACGCCTCCTGGGGGACACTAGGACATATACAATTCTTCCCAGTGATCCCTCAGTTCAATTTACTAAAGATCTAAGAAATTTACTGTTGAAAGGTTTAGATGGCGGATTTATCAATAAACAGGAATTTGAATATATTTACGTACCACATCCTCGGATGTCGGTATTTTACCATCTCCCCAAAATCCACAAGGACCCTAATAATCCACCCGGTCGGCCTATTATCTCGGGTATTGGAAATTTAGCATCAAATTTATCGCATTATGTTGATTGTTTTTTACAAGGATTAATCCCCTCCCTACCAGCTTACCTGAGAGATAGTAAGCATATACTACAGATATTAGAGAACTTCAATTGGCAGGAAAATTATATTCTAGGTACGCTTGATATTGCATCATTGTACACTGTGATTCAACACAATAAAGGTACGGAGGCAATGGGATATTTTTTAAACAGGTCACAAAACCTACCATATGAAAAAGTTAATTTTATTAAAGAATGTGCTACTTTTATTTTGACCCATAATTTTTTCAAATATGGGAAGCACTACTACACCCAGCAATGGGGTACAGCCATGGGGACCAGATTCGCGCCCAGCTATGCGAACCTCTATGTGGGCAGGTGGGAAGGCCTCCACATCAACAAAGGGGGTATGTTGCACGCGGGTCTGGTCCTCTGGCTCCGTTTTATAGATGACATATTTTTTATTTGGGATGGGGGTGAGCAGGCGCTAGAACAATTTTTAATGGATATTAATAAAAATGAGTTTTATTATCAATTTTCAGCTAACATTAGTAAAGAAAGTGTACACTTCTTAGATCTTAGCATCTCGATAAGGGAGGGTAAGCTGCAAACCTGCACGTACATTAAACCAACCAACTCAAATAGTTTCATTTCTATGAGTAGTTGCCACCTACCACGGTGGTTACTGAATGTTCCTCACAGCCAATTTATTAGGTCAAATCGCAACTGCACAAATATATCTGATTATGATAGGGAGGCAAATGCCCTCATCAGCAAATTTATCAATAAAGGTTATGATAGAAAATCTCTGACCTTAATAAAAAATACTGTAAAAGAGATTCCACGAATAGAACTTCTTGCTGACAGTAAAAAGGAAAAACGTGATTCTCTTGATCAGCAACTTCATATACCCATTATCACTCAATATAACTCAAATACACAAATATTGAGGAAAATTGTTACTAAACATTGGGATCTTCTGAAAGAGGACAAAGTAATAGGTGACCAACTACCAGAACACCCACGCTTTGTTTTTAGGAAAGCTCGCAACTTAGGCCTACTAATTGCCCCTACTGTGCGTAACCCAAATCTCCCAAGTAAAACAATGGGTCCTTTCAAACAAGTAATTCAGGGCTTTTTTCCATGCCAGAAATGTAAAATGTGTAAATCATTAAAACTGACTAAACAAAAACAGGTGGTATCACATAACGGTCTAGAGATCCCTATTACTGACTATATAACCTGCTCAACAAAAGGAGTGATATATGTCATTGAATGTCCTTGTGGGAAACAATACGTGGGACGCACCAAACGTACCTTGTGTAAAAGAATTAATGAACACCTTAGAAATATACGGAATAAATATACTGAACACCCACTGTCAAAACATTTCTCAATTTATCATGAGGGACGTCCGCAAGGTTCTAAAATAATGGGCATTAAAGTAGTGCAACAAGACTGGCGCAATGGGGACTTTATTAAACAAATGTCCCGCGAGGAAACTAAATATATTTTCGAAATGGACACTCTGAAACCAAGAGGCTTGAATAATGAGGTGGAATTGTTCGCATTCAATTAATCTTATGGGACACAAACCGCAGGTATATAGAGCCATCTAACGCAGGGGGAGCCAACCCTGATGAAGGAATCCGCGCTATTCCGAAACGCGTTGGTTTTTGGCTCCCACTGCGATCCGTAGAATCTTCAGGGGCACCACGTGACTTACGATCACGTGACCCGAACGTCACCGCAGGTCCTGCACAGCAAAGCACCGCATCAGGATTTGCAAGCTCAGGCCGCGCGAGCGCTCGTCACCGGCCGGGACGGTGCTCGCACAAGCTGCCTGGAAGACATCGGCACCTATCATCTAAAAAGCTAAGTAACCTGCAACGCACATTTTTTATGAACTATGGACAATCACTAAAGCACTTGTGCGCATTACAGTATCTAGCTTCATCAGAATTGGTCCTTGAACGACATACACTTTCTAACACTTCAAATACGTATCTCACCTGACCAGGTAAATACACGCTGTATGATATTAATGTGTTTATAAGTTATAGCGCAGGTAAAAATATATTTATATATTTATATATTCATATATTTGTATACACCATTTTAGTATCCCTTATTTTCCGGGTGTGGCACGGAACATTACCCGCAGCTGTACATATCCATCTGCACTAGCACTGCTATATTAGATCTCTCTTTTCTCCTGATTATTCAAATTAGTATTTTTTTTGTTTGTTTTTTTACATTCTCTAAAATAAATTTAATACATTTTTACTTTTTGTATTAGTGTCCTAAGGGGACTTAAACCTATGACTATTTGATCACTTGTTCCATTTAACCCCTTAGAGACCACCAATACGCATTAAAACGGCAATCGAAAATAAGGTTGTAGCGCCCTTCAGAGTTGGAAAACATGTTCAAGTCCGGATTTTCTGGTGCCCTATCATGTGATCGACATTATTCATCACAAAAAAAGTATGCCCGCTGTTTCAATGATTACTCTCTCTTCTGACAAGACATATACAGTATATATTAGAGTAGAGAGAAATTATGTCCTTCAAGAACCACCAATTCCTATGCCTTCCCCAGGCACTCCTGAGCCATCCCCCGTTCAGCGCCATCTTCCTTTAAAAAAAAATGGTGGGTGTATGCCGCTGAGATCTGCCGGCTGGTAACTGCAACAATTGGACATTTTTCCTATTGGTTGCTTTTGGTCACTTTTGTATCACAGTGATCAAAATAAAAAAAATAGTAAATCAAATCCCCCTTTGACACCCCTCTTAATTAGATTAAAAAATATAGAAAATGTTTACCATTCTTTGCAGTTGGGGTTTGGGATGGGGTGGAGTTGGGTTTAGGATTGAGTTAGGGTTGTGGTTAGGGTTGGCATTGGGGTCTGAATTGGGTTTTTTCAAAAGTGAAAAAAAGAGACAATGTGATTGCTAGTGTTGAGCACAAGTGATCACTACTTGATTTTGCATTGGGTGCTCGGGTATGCACTGAGTATCGTGGATCCCCGCTTTTTTTTGGCTGTCTAACAGCCTCAGAAGATGCGGGGCAGAGACTCAAGCATGTTAATTGAGCACCCCCGATGTTTGATGCATAAATGAGCACCCAATGCACACTGGAGTAGCGAGCACTTGCGCTCAACACTAATGATGACATATTCAATATGGCGACCTAATGTTATCAAATTTTGTGTTGTGCTTGTGGGTTCAAAATGCTCACTATCCCCATGCATAAGATCCTTGAGGAGTGTGGTTTCCAAAATGAGGTAATTTGTGAGCGGTTTCCACTGTTTAGGCACATCAAGGGCTTTCCAAACACAACATGGCGTCCGCCAATTATTCCAGCAAATTTTACATTCAAAAAGTCAACTGACATTCCTTCCTTTTCAAGCTCTGCCGTGCACCTAAACAGTAGATTTCCCCAACAAATAAGGTATCTCATATTCAAGAGAAATTGTGCAAAAAATATTGGCATCGATTTTCTACTGTTATTCTTATGAAAATAAAAAAGGCTGGGTCTAAAGAAATTTTTTTG
The DNA here is from genome assembly GCF_051348905.1 of Ranitomeya variabilis. Lineage (NCBI taxonomy): Eukaryota > Metazoa > Chordata > Amphibia > Anura > Dendrobatidae > Ranitomeya > Ranitomeya variabilis. The sequence continues at coordinate 554,138,117 of NC_135237.1, forward strand.
TGAAAAAAAGTTCCTGTGAAGCACCCTGAAGGGTTAATAAACCTCTTGAATGTGGTTTTGTCCACATCAAGGGGTGCAGTTTTTAGAATGGTGTCACTTTTGGGTACTTTTTCACGTATAGACTCATCAAAGTCACTTCAAATGTAATGTGGTCCATAAAAAAATGGTTTTGTAAATTTTGTTGGAAAAATGAGAAATCGCTGGTCAACTTTTAACCCTTCTAACCAAACAAAAAAAAATTATGTTTCAAAAATTGTTCTGATGTAAAGTAGACAAGTGGGAAATATTATTTATTATCTATTTTGTGTGACATATCTCTCTGATTTAAAGACATAACTAAAATTTTGTAAATTGACATTTTTTTAATTTCCACCAAATTTCCTTTTTTTCCACAAATGAACGCAAGTCATATCGAAGAAATTTTACCACTATCACGAAGACAATATGTCACGAAAAACCAGTTACAGAATCAGTGAAATATGTTGAATCTGTAGAGTTATAACGCTATAAAATGACAGTGGTCATAATTGTGAAATTTGGCTTGGTCATTAAGGTCAAAATTGGCTTGATCATTAAGGGATTAAAACAATAGCACGGAATTTCAGTAAATAGCTATAATCACGGTCTTCTACGAAGCCAAGCCTGTGATTGGGCTTCACAGTAGTCTTCTACTGCAATGGCAACCCACAATCTTTATGGCAATAACGATTGCATAGCTGGAGGTAAAAGGCGAGGAGCGCAGAGAATATGATGCCTCAGGGATCGTGCCTTAAATTAGATTGATAGTGGCATTGAAGCGGAGCTTAGATTGATCATGATCACTGCTATTAGATGTTGGGTAGCTCTTAGATAGCCGGCATCTGCTGTACAGTTGTTTCAGCTCTTGAGTCCACTCCTTATACCCAATCCACACTATTTGTTCATCATTTAGTCTGAGGGATTAACCTAGCACAGTGCCATACACTTATTCATGTCTGTGTCTTTTAATCCAACTCAGTGCAACTCTGTTCCATTTATCTGACTTGGACATAGCTACAGTACCAGGCACAGCCAAAGCCATATGTAAGTGCAGTGCTGGGAAAATTAATGAAGATAACGAGGCCCCCACTGGAGCATCAAGGATCCTTTCTTCCAGTGGTGGTGTCAATATTCATCTCATTACAATCAGTGTCAATCGCCTCTTCTAAGAATTAAAACCGCTTAAACAGAATAACAAATCCAACGACTTTTTTATATTTGTGTGTCTTATCACTTTAACTATTTTGGAAAATAGTGATAAAGCAAGGTGTACAGTATATCAATCTCAGACGGTTGCTTGTCTGAGTAGAAAACTCATTTCCAGTTAATTCTACCAACAGCTGCGGCTCTTTGAATAGATTCATTTGTTGTTTATCTCTCCAGGACAAAAAAAGAAATGACAGTGAAAGATTATGTGAGAAGATCTGCAATAATAAATTGCTAAAGTATGATCTTCCTTTGATCACATTTTTGCATTTGATTCTATTGTTTTACTCTGTTTAAAATTTGAGTCATTCATTATTGCAAAGTTTTTTTTTAACTTTTAAACTTGTAAAGTTTGCTCGCAAGTTCCCTTCTTAAAGCTTAAAGAAAATCTGTCAGGAGGATCAAACCTCCTAAACTGTCTATATAGGATTGCAGGTCAAAGGAAGCAGAATAGAATGATTGCTTGATATCTGCGATCTGATGTTTTATTCCCAAGAAATACACATTTCCGTAAATGAACTGTTCAGATCTATGGGAGGGCAATAGATCTCTCTGAGAATCTGCATCCAGAGCATATTTTGCAATCTGATGTCTTATTTCACAGAAATCCATATTTTTCTTAAAATTTAAATGAGCGGTTAAGATCTATGTGCCAGACATAGATCTCTCTGAGAATCTGCTTACAGGGTGAAAGAGGATGTTTACAGTGTGAGACATGTAGATCAGGAGAACAGGCTATCAGGCATTAGATGGCACACTACTATTGCCCACTTTAAAATAAGATCAATGGGCAGACTCTCAAGGAGACCTATGTCCAGTCCATAGATCTTAAAAGCTCGCTTACATATTAAAAAAGTGGATTTCTCTGGAATTAGGCTTCAGATCATAGATATCAAGATATCATTTTAGTCACTGTTCTATGACCTACATGCCCATAAAGACAGCTTAGTAGGGTTGATCCTACTGACAAATTCCCTTAAGAAACAGTTGTAGAACTTAGATTTTTTTGCGCTATATTTTCTATCAGTAATGTAAACCCCATAAGGTTGCAAATGGACTTGACCCTGGTAATGTCAAGCAGTTGGGGTAAGAAACCTAACCAACCCCCACCCACTGATGACCTTTTCCCATGCCTCATACCCCTGACCTTAAATAAAACTTCATACAACAAATTATTTGGAATAATATCGGCCACAGCAGCCTTTTATTTAACATAAACAAAACATAGATGAAATATACATCCAATAACTTTAAACTAGGAGGAGTCCTTGGAGCTCCCAGGAATCTGGTGATCAAAACACAGCATAGTGTGAACGTTATCAAAACCAAAATTACTCCCAGCCGTTACCACCTGGCTCGGGAGCACCAAAAACCCCAGAGGGTTCACAGTTCATGCTAAAATTCCTGGGGAACCGACCACCTTTGCCGGAACCACCCCCCCAAGTCACCAGATCCCAAACAAGTTTACCACAAAATCCAGAGGAGCCATAAGCCAATGGATCCCCCAACCCAATTTCCACCAACTCCAAGGACTCCACCCAGCCACCACGGCCACAATGACCCTTAATGACATAAGAATACCATCAAGCCCCAAAAAAAACCACCACCGTAAAGCCACAAACAATTAAAGTGGGAGGGCGGGACACCAGTCACCCAGAGAGCGGGAACTGACCAGGCCACACCCCAACCCCCAGTTAACTTTCCTATTTCCATTAAGCCCCCTCCCATTAACCCTAACCCCTCCCTCCATCCCATGGTCATGCTGTCCTACACTTACGCCATGGGGGAGGGGCGGCTCAGCTCCGGCCATTACTTGACCCTGGTAATGTCGAGCAGTTGGGGTAAGAAACCTAACCAACCCCCACCCACCGATGACCTTTTTCCATGCCTCATACCCCTGACCTTAAATAAAACTTCAAACAACAAATTATTTGGAATAATATCAGCCACAGCAGCCTTTTATTTAACATAAACAAAACATAGATGAAATTTACATCCAATAACTTTAAATTAGGAGGAGTCCTTGGAGCTCCCAGGAATCTGGTGATCAAAACACAGCATAGTGTGAACGTTATCAAAACCAAAATTACTCCCAGCTGTTACCACCTGGCTTGGGGGCACCAAAAACCCCAGAGGGTTCACCGTTCACGCTAAAATTCCTGGGGAACCAACCACCTTTGCCGGAACCCCCCCCCCCCCAAGTCACCAGATCCCAAACAAGTTTACCACAAAATCCAGAGGAGCCATAAGCCAATGGATCGCCCAACCCAATTTCCACCAACTCCAAGGACTCCACCCAGCCACCACAACAAGGGACTTTAAATACCTCAAAGACCCGAGACCCCACCACAACGAAACACTATGGCCTTCTCAACACCTTCCTGCAGACCAAGCGCCCAAAAATCAATCCCAACTGCGTTTAAATGGACCCCGTCTGCCAACCAGAATGCCCCATCCCCCTTCTCCAACTCAAAATGCCTCACAGCAACACCACCATTCCTGGCCACAAAAGCAGACACGGCTCTGTTAACCTTAATCCTGGCTTTGTTGATTTTATCCAACGACCGCATATTCCTCCAGCGTTTCCGTGGTACAATCTCCGACCAAACCACTGATAATCCAGGATATAAAAGCCACAACCGCAACAAGTCCTGCTTTATATCCTTAATTAATTCTCTAAAGGGGCATATCCCCAAATCATTACCTCCCCCATGTAACACCAAAATATCTGGCGACTTATCCAAAATTACCGCAGCATGGATTTCTTTCAATACCCTGTTCCAGGCCATGCCCCTAAAGCCAATCCACCGGACCACCGCCACTGATCGATTGAAACCAAGTTGTCTACCCTCCGACCGTACATCAGCTCGCAGGGCTCCCCAGTGTACATAGGAATGACCGAAAATCCACACCAATAGCGGCAAGGAACCTGAAAAATACAAACACAATCATTCAAAACCCACAGCGAAAACCAGAGATTAACCAGAACAAAGGACGTCGCCAGACAACCCGATCACACCCCACTTAACACCTAACATAACTGCGGTATCTATTCGACCTCCATCTGCCAATACGCTTGATAACTTCAGAATCCAAACCACCAGCAGCTGCGTCCATTGCCGCCCCAATCCAAAATGAATGAGGAGTAAAACGCGACTCATCCAACCCCAAAGCATTAAGCACCTTTTTAAAAACCATGTGAAACTGATACCGCAACAGAGAGGAACCATCCTCATGGCAACGCAATGATCCAGCCCTGTGAGGCACGAGCCCCCAAAGAACTTTCAAACAACTAACTGGGCACATACGCGAACCAGCGACTGAACCCAGCACAACCTTCCTACCTTGCCGTACCTGATCAGTCTTCGAGCGACATGACCAAAACTCAACCCGCCCTTCGGACAAAAGCACATCCCGAGCCAAAATCCCCCCATTCACTTTCTTGGTAGGGGACACCAGCTCACCGATTCTCATCGCACCAAAAAATGCAAAAGAAAAGGCCAAACTGAACAGACAATGCTCAAAAAACGACCCACAACAAGTCCCCAACGCCTCACCCAACCTCTCCAACATTATGAAAGAGACAGGATGCCGTGAATCCAACTTACCATATTGTCTACGGAAGCCTTTTACCGCCTGCCTCACCAAAAACACTTTGGACAAATCACGCTGCCCCCTCAACTTAAAACCAAATGCCAGAGCAGCCAGCAAGCGCGATACCTTTGTCCATGACCAACCTTCCAAAAACCCACGACTCAGCCAGGACAACAAAACACCCACCTGGTTGTCGGAAACACCGACCCCCGGGCAAGATGCCAACACACCTTCCCAAGACAACCAAACCACCTGATAAGCCTCCCATGTCTTAGGAGCCAACGACGACCTTATCAAATCTTCAGCATCCCAGATCCCACAAGCCAAAGGTCCGCCGGGCAATCCAAACCGACAATCTCTGCTTCCGGAGCCAAGGACCAAAAACGCTCGAACTGGAAACGAGAAAGAGAATCAGCTAATGAATTACGCACCCCAGGCACATGAGTCGCACCTGTGAATTCAACTCCAGACAGGATAAAACCAATCGTCGGAGAACCCGCCCCACGGGCAGAGACGACGCTGTAAGTCCATTCACTGCACACACCACCCCCATATTATCACAGTTAAAATGAATGCGCCTGTTACGGGATTCATGCTTCCACAAATGAACCGCCACCAAGATCGGAAAGATTTCCAATATTGCAATGTTACGAACCAGCCCCAATGAAATCCACTCATCAGGCCAGGGTGCCGCACACCACTGCCCTCTGAAGTATGCTCCAAAACTACTGCCACCAGCCGGATCCATCAACAAATCCTGCGAAACATTGTCAACCACATCCTCCATGAACAAAGAACGACAATTATACGATCCCAAAAAGGTATTCCAAACCGCCAAATCATCTTTCACCTCCGCTGACAAGCGAATAAACTGATGCGGTGCACGAACTTCGGCCGTAGCGCTCGCCAATCTCCCGGAAAACACTCTCCCCATCGGCATTACCCGACAAGCACAGTTGAGTTTTCCAAGCAAAAATTGCAATTCCCGCAAGGTCAATTTCTTCAAATGCTGCGCCCGGGCTAAATCTTCGTGCAACCCCTCTATCTTGTCCACAGGCAGCCTGAACTCCCAACCAACCGTATCAATGACAATGCCCAAGAAACTCAAACATGTACTCGGGCCTTCTGTCTTTCCAGGGGCTAAGGGAACCCCAAACTGCTCCGACACCCATTCAACAGCCCGCAAGAGCCGATAACAACGATCTGACCCAGCCCGGGCCTACACACAGGAAATCATCCAGATAGTGTATCACTGAATCACAATCCGAAACATCTTTAACCACCCATTCTAAGAAAGAACGGAACGTCTCAAACAAAGCGCACGATAGGGAACAACCCATGGGCAGACACCTATCCACGTAAAACCCCCCTCCCAAAAACAACCCAAAAGTCTAACACTATCGGGATGAACCAGCAGCAACCGAAACGCCGCCTCAATGTCTGTTTTGGCCAACAAGGCCCCTTTTCCGAACTTACAGACCCACGCAATAGCCTCATCAAATGACGCGTAAACCACCGAGCAAAGCTCAGGCGCTATACCGTCGTTAACTGACAACCCACGTGGATAAGACAGGTGGTGTATCAAACAAAATTTACCTGCTTCCTTCTTGGGGACCACACCAAGCGGGGAAACAACTAAATCGACAAACGGAGGGGACACAAAGGGGCCGGACATACGACCCAACGCCACCTCCTTCCTCAACTTTTCTGACACCACCTCCCCATGTAACACCACTGATCGCAAGTTTTTAAGCACCCGAGGAACCTCAAACGGAGGGGCAGGAATCACAAAACCATCCTGAAAACCATGACATAAAAAACCGACGCTTCTCTCTTGGGGAACCTATTTAGATAAGGGACCATCCTTTCCAGCCTCACCGGCGTCACCCCCATGAGAAATCCCGGCCCCTGACTTCGACTTAGCTTTCTTGAATCATTTTGAGGCCCCGTGAGAGGAGCTGCTGCAGTGGGAACACAAATGCTTAAATTTGCAGTTAACCCCAAACTTGCAATGCCCGTCGTTGAACTGCCAACATAAACCGGCTTTTTGACCCCCCCGACTGACTGGGCTGCCCTGACGCCCCGCCGAACCGGACTGACTGCTTTGACCTTAACTACCGCCCCCCCCTGAAAGGAATGACCAAACTTATACTGCGCCATCACACAAAGCCAGAGCCCAATATCCTTTTGATCCCATCGCAGAGTCAGACGTATCGCTTTTCGCTGCCGGAATTGCTCTTCATACCTCAGCCACGCCTGCCCGCCATATACCCTATGAGCCTCCCCAATAGAGTCCATGTAGGAAAACAGGCCCGAACAATTCTCCAGCACCTTCTCACCAATTATGCTTTCCAAAATAGCAAACGCCTGCAGCCAATTTATGAAAGTCTGAGGAATCAAATGCCACCTACGTTTCTCCTCATCCTCCTTCTTGCTGTCCTCTTTTTTCCCCTTATCCAGGTTAAATTTCTCCAAAGGGAGCAGCGAAAAGATTTCCACATACTCATCTTTTAAAATTTTTTCCCTCACCTCCTTCTTAAGATGCGCCAACAGACGTACACCTCCCCGTGAGCTCTATCATTCAAATGAATACGACACTCCTTCTCTTTCTCCGTCTGAACCGAAACCGAAACCGGAGCCCAGGGGCCCGCCGCCACTTCCTGTACTCCACTAAACCCCCTTTGCGAACCGATCCACGCCACCAAGTGCCGTTGATCACTCATCCCCCTCTCCAGCCTAGCCGATAAATCCCTCATGTTAGCTAACACTGCACCTACATGCCCCACATCATCCACACTCATCTCAAGAACCGGCCCCGAATCCCCATGCAACCCCAAAACCTCAGGAGAGGAGAAAAGCTGTGAAGGTAGCAAGGACACAGATGCACACTCACCAGGCTGCGAGGGAGCTGTGATCCCTCCAGCCGGAGTCCTGGGGTCCTGACGCCGCTGTCCAAGGAAGTCCATGCCATCTGGAGAAGATTGCCACTGGGGGCCCTGACATGGATCCTGCTGCGCTGTAGAAGCCGGAGATGAAGAAACCATCCCCTGCTGTCTGCTGGACGGCTGCTGCAGCTGCGGAGATGCTGCCCATGCGGCCAAGCCCCCATCCCCCAAGGGTGAGACCGCCGCCGTATCCATAATCCCCGCCGCAGGGACAGACCCTGCTGTAGCAAATGGGGCCAGCCCGGCTCCTGGTCCTCCGGGGCCGCCTGATCCCATGCTGCTCCCTTGCCTGGTCGCCGGCGATGTAGAGGCAGGCCACACAGCAGGGACATCACCACCGTTGCCCCAACATATTAGGCCTCACACGCTGACCGGCTCGCGCAGGCTCTCCCCCAAAGTGGCTCGAGGTGAAGACCTGGCAGCCGCCGATGGACCCCATCTGGCAATAGGATTCCTCCCAGGCTGGGGCCTGCTGGCACCGCGACTCAAAGGTGCCCGGCCTGGAGGGTCCCTAGAGGGGCTCCTGCACCGAAAGGGGGCCCGGGGAGCTGAGTCGGGAGACAACCGCTCAGGAGGCCTGGTCTGGCATGAACGCCTCACCGAGGACGCCGACGCCGCTGCTGGCCCTCCGCTCCCAATGATACCCGCCACCTGCTGCTCCAGCCAGCCTGGAGGGTGCACCGCTGCTGCAGCCCTGAGGTTCTCCAGGATCCCATTGATGGTGGCCATGGTAGTTGTACACCAGTCACCCAGAGAGCGGGAACTGACCAGGCCACACCCCAACCCCCAGTTAACTTTCCTATTTCCATTAAGCCCCCTCCCATTAACCCTAACCCCTCCCTCCATCCCATGGTCACGCTGTCCTACACTTACACCGCGGGGGGAGGGGTGGCTCAGCTCCGGCCATTACTGAATGGCACAGTAAGCTTGATAGGTGCACTAGGTAACGGTAGGTGGTACAAAACTCATGAAAGTTGTAAAATGTTGAAAAATCTAATTAAAAGTCATAATTTCCTGGGACTGTGGAATTAAGTGAACTTGCCCATGATTCAGTTTGCATCTAAAGTGACTGCCCACTTATGCCTATTGTGAATAATATTGGAGATATAATTTCATGCCAATCGTTTGTATCTTAAGTGGCATGGGATTATAAAACCCTCTTCGGTGTGCAGCTAGCTCAGCAGGGGGATCAATCATTAAGGGCTATCAGTGACAGATCTCATACCTTGAGTCAGCTCAGAGTAGAACAAAAGACTTGATGTCATGTTGATACCATGGAGTCTAAGGGTACCGTCACACAGTGAAATTTTCATCGCTACGACAGCACGATTCGTGACGTTCTAGTGATATCGTTACGATATCGCAGTGTCTGACACGCTACTGCGATCAGACATCACGCTGAGAATCGTACGTCGTAGCAGATCGTTTGGAACTTTCTTTCGTCGCTTGATCACCCGCTGACATCGCTGGATCGTTGTGTGTGACAGCGATCCAGCGATGTGTTCGCTTGTAACCAGGGTAAACATCGGGTAACTAAGCGCAGGGCCGCGCTTAGTAACCCAATGTTTACCCTGGTTACCAGCGTAAACGTAAAAAAAACAAACAGTACATACTTACATTCCGGTGTCTGTCCCCCGGCGTCTCAGCTTCTCTGCACTGTGAGCGCCTGCCGGCCGGAAAGCGGGCACAGCGGTGACGTCACGGCTCTGCTTTCCGGCTATGGTGCTTACACAGTGCAGAGAAGCACAGCACCGGGGACAGACACCAGAATGTAAGTATGTACTGTTTGTTTTTTTTACGTTTACGCTGGTAACCAGGGTAAACATCGGGTTACTAAGCGCGGCCCTGCGCTTAGTAACCCAATGTTTACCCTGGTTACCCGCGGACTTCGGCATCGCTCCAGCGCCGTTATTGCAAAGTGTGACCGCAGCCTACGACGCTGGAGCGATAATCATACGACGCTGCGACGTCACGGATCGTGCCGTCGTAGCGATGAAAATGGCACTGTGTGACGGTACCCTAAGGGTACTGTCTCACTATACGATTTACCAACGATCACGACCAGCGATACGACCTGGCCGTGATCGTTGGTAAGTGGTTGTGTGGTCGCTGGGGAGCTGTCACACAGTCAGCTCTCGAGCGACCAACGATGCCGAAGGCCCCGGGTAACCAGGGTAAACATCGGGTTACTAAGCGCAGGGCCGCGCTTAGTAACCCAATGTTTACCGTGGTTACCAGCGTAAAAGTAAAAAAAAAAAAACCGTACATACTTACATTCCGGTGTCTGTCCCCCAGCGTTCTGCTTCTCTCCACTGTGTCTGCGCCAGCCGGAAAGCACAGCGGTGACGTCACCGCTGTACTCGCTTTCCGGCCGGCGCTCACAGTGCAGAGAAGCAGAACGTCGGGGGACAGACACCGGAATGTAAGTATGTACTGTTTGTTTTTTTTTACTTTTACGCTGGTAACCACGGTAAACATCGGGTTACTAAGCGCGGCCCTGCGCTTAGTAACCCGATGTTTACCCTGGTTACAAGCGAACGCATCGCTGGATCGCTGTCACACACAACGATCCAGCGATGACAGCGGGAGATCCAGCGACGAAAGAAAGTTCCAAACGATCTGCTACGACGTACGATTCTCAGCGGGATCCCTGATCACTGCTGCGTGTCAGACACTGCGATATCGTATGGATATCGCTGGAACATCACGGATCGTACCATCGTAGCGACAAAAGTGCCACTGTGTGACGGTACCCTAAACTGCTTTGCTGAGTCAACATTGATTCCATACTGAGTTTTGGAGATGCTATACATCGTAGCAATACATTGAACTGAAAATGTAGGCCCCTTAAAAAATAGTGAGGAAAGAATGGTTGTAGATGACGAGGAAAAGGCTAACATATTAAACACCTTCTTCTCCACGGTATTCACGGTGGAAAATGAAATGCTAGGTGAAATCCCAAGAAACAATGAAAACCCTATATTAAGGGTCACCAATCTAACCCAAGAAGAGGTGCGAAACCGGCTAAATAAGATTAAAATAGATAAATCTCCGGGTCCGGATAGCATACACCCACGAGTACTAAGAGAACTAAGTAATGTAATAGATAAACCATTATTTCTTATTTTTAGGGACTCTATAGCGACGAGGTCTGTTCCACAGGACAGGCGCATAGCAAATGTGGTGCCAATATTCAAAAAGGGCTCTAAAAGTGAACCTGGAAATTATAGGCCAGTAAGTCTAACCTCTACTGTTGGTAAAATATTTGAAGGGTTTCTGAAGGATGTTATTCTGGATTATCTCAATGAGAATAACTGTTTAACTCCATATCAGCATGGGTTTATGAGAAATCGCTCTTGTCAAACCAATCTAATCAGTTTTTATGAAGAGGTAAGTTATAGACTGGACCACGGTGAGTCATTGGACGTGGTATATCTCGATTTTTCCAGAGCGTTTGATACCGTGCCGCACAAGAGGTTGGTACACAAAATGAGAATGCTTGGTCTGGGGGAAAATGTGTGTAAATGGGTTAGTAACTGGCTTACTGACAGAAAGCAGAGACTGGTTATAAATGGTATAGTCTCTAACTGGGTCTCTGTGACCAGTGGGGTACCGCAGGGGTCGGTATTGGGACCTGTTCTCTTCAACATATTCATTAATGATCTGGTAGAAGGTTTACACAGTAAAATATTGATATTTGCAGATGATACAAAACTGTGTAAAGCAGTTAATACAAGAGAAGATAGTATTCTGCTACAGATGGATCTGGATAAGTTGGAAACTTGGGCTGAAAGGTGGCAGATGAGGTTTAACAATGATAAATGTAAGGTTATACACATGGGAAGAAGGAATCAATATCACCATTACACACTGAATGGGAAACCACTGGGTAAATCTGACAGGGAGAAGGACTTGGGGGTCCTAGTTAATGATAAACTTACCTGGAGCAGTCAGTGCCAGGCAGCAGCTGCCAAGGCAAACAGGATCATGGGGTGCATTAAAAGAGGTCTGGATACACATGATGAGAGCATTATACTGCCTCTGTACAAATCCCTAGTTAGACCGCACATGGAGTACTGTGTCCAGTTTTGGGCACCGGTGCTCAGGAAGGATATAATGGAACTAGAGAGAGGACAAAGGAGGGCAACAAAATTAATAAAGGGGATGGGAGAACTACAATACCCAGATAGATTAGCGAAATTAGGATTATTTAGTCTAGAAAAAAGACGACTGAGGGGCGATCTAATAACCATGTATAAGTATATAAGGGGACAATACAAATATCTAGCTGAGGATCTGTTTATACCAAGGAAGATGACGGGCACAATGGGGCATTCTTTGCGTCTGGAGGAGAGAAGGTTTTTCCACCAACATAGAAGAGGATTCTTTACTGTTAGGGCAGTGAGAATCTGGAATTGCTTGCCTGAGGAGGTGGTGATGGCGAACTCAGTTGAGGGGTTCAAGAGAGGCCTGGATGTCTTCTGTATCATACAATTATTAGGTTCTGTAGAAGGACGTAGATCTGGGGATTTATTATGATGGAATATAGGCTGAACTGGATGGACAAATGTCTTTTTTCGGCCTTACTAACTATGTTACTATGTTACTATGTACTGAATATATTTCCAAGATTCCCAGAACATGGCAAATGCCCTGCTAGGTCTCGACCCATTATAGCACCCAGGGGTATGGAGATACATAGAATTGCCAGTAAAAAGGAAAAAAGCAAAGCTGTGTTTGGTCTTAATGTGTAGCATGGGCTCTGCCAGGTTTGATGGCACCAAAACTGCCTCCCTAAGACCGTCTATTAAAGAATTATGACTCATATTAGGTTTTGAAGTTTTCAGCTGCCAGAGGAAAGGGGAGCGGATTTAGGTTCAGCCTAGAAGGCAGGAGGAGAGTTACCTAAATGGGATAAAGCCTAGTTTAAGGCCATGTGGTCATTTTCTCTGTTATGCATGTGGTCCACTTTGGAAGTGGGGGGCGCTTTGAGTAATGTGCTGAGAAGAGGGCCTAGAGACCGCTGGGAGCCCATGACTCCTGGAAGCCCAGTGTACAGGTGTCCCAAAATCACCTGGTAATTGACATAAATTCTGCCTATATCTTTTGTCCTACCACTATCTGTATTTGCATATCTGACCATTGTATATGTGCAATCACCCTGTATTTAGTGTATTGCCTAGTGTGCCCTTAAGGTGATTAAATATAAAATATAACCTTGGGCTGCTCTTTTATCTCAATCCATGAATCCACAGGTCCATTTCTCGGTTTAACTTCCTATGCTACTGCGACTAGTTTGTGGTCCAATATAGTCCCGTTAATGGACCTGACTTACATCTAATGAAGAACTGGTGGCAGTCCTACTGTTGTGGCAGTGCTCTGTTTCAATGGTGCTATTAAAAGGGGCCTCTAAGACTGTCAGGGCTGAGAGTGAGTGTGGTGCCAGTGATTGCGTGGGCCACATCCTCTCACTCCCATCCTTTCTTGGGCCTTTGTGGACAGGGTGTGTGTAAAATTTCACCAAGCTGACCTTATGCATCCTCAAGGGGTGCAGAACATCAGGTTTGTTCAAGTGAGAGAATCATACCACGTGATCACGCTGATGTAATAGTGATGGAAAGTGGGGTGGCAAGGTGAGGGTTCATCACATGTGGCACTGGAGGGATTCTGTATTATCTCTCTGGTGTCATACTCCACACCTATAATTTAATGCCTTTTTGGGTCTCTGTGTGACTCTTCCTGAAGAAGCTGCTCTAAGTAGGTGAGTCTTGCACAGTTTCACCACCCACTTCATACCAGACATAGAGTAGAGAAGTACTGCCAGAAAATTAGCAATCAGTTCAGATTGTTACTCATACTTACAGAGGCAAATGAGCTGAAAACACAGTAAAAGTATTTAAAAAAAAACACAGCACACAAGCTTCTTCCCAACTCTGTGTTTACATTAAAGAAAAAACAAAATAGAAGCTGTGATGACACAGAATTTATTCTTAATTATGCCTGATGTATTTTCCAGTAAATCAATAGACTTAAGCCATTGTTCATATGAGCCTGAACATTGACTATTGAATTGATATTTGTTGCAACTTATTATTCTGCTATCTTTGGAAGACAGGGATGCCAGGTAATTGAACAATCGATGTTTGCTAGTATGTTGATTACCCATTATATTAGTCCATGAAGTTTTTGGAACTGCAAACAGTGAAGATCAAACCATGAAGATTGATTGAATACTCAAACAATGAGAGTTGACCTCGTCCCACCTTCCCCCGTCATATGGATGATGGCTGGGAGGAGAGGCATAAAAAGAGACCTCTATCCTTTTGCAAGAAGACTTTACAGAACTTCAGCCAAGCCACCATGGCACCTGTCCCAGCCAGGTTGGGACAATCAGGTAACCTGGCCCCATGTAGATGTTTGGAGATGCCAGGTTGGGACAATCAGGTCACCTGGCCACGTACATCAATGGACTGTCAGCTTCTTAAGCTTGTTGTTATCTCACCTCTCTGGGAGCCTTCCAAGAGCAGGTTGCCACTGGTGGGGGTAGTCAACACTGAAAACCCAAAAATCACAGCTGTTCTAATCCTGGCAAACCAGCAGAAGGGTGAGACTCTGTAATTTGCCCCATTTTGTGTATTTGCTGCAACTGTACAATGTGTTATTGTCTGTTGGTGCTTCAATAATGAATTGCCACACTGTTTTACCCTCACCCTGTGTTGTCTGAGTTGTACTATGCCTAGGGGGAAGGAGTGCAGGCATTCAGTGGGATGAGCCCTGGTCCATACAGTCATTTTAAAGACAGCTGGACTAGCGGACGAGAACACCCACTGACTCTTGTTACTCCACAGAAGCTAATTCTCTGGCAGTGCTGCTCTAGGTCTAGTTGTTATTTAAGGAAGACTTGTGACAGTATTGTGCAACTACTGATTTCATCAGGATTGATTGAAACATCATTGGATGAATACACATACAGTATTGGAAGAGGAATGAAGATCTAAAGATCATAAAATTGTGTTACATTGGTAATTGATGAATTCTCTAAGGCCAGTTTCATGTATTCAACATTTAAGGTCTGAGTACACGCCATGATGTTTGCAGTAGCAGCAGGTTTTCTGCGCCAAACTAAACAGCATCATTGGCAGTTAGGATTTAGAAGCTGTTGAGTTTGGGTCAAGAGACCAGCAAATGGTCTGAATATTGCAGACAGGATCAGAACCTGGATGTCAATGAGGATCAATGGAGAAGAGAAACAAGCCCATGAGTCCTTCTTCTCATCCAGACAATAGCGCATTTACTCCTTCTAAGCACTTTTGACAAGAACATTGCTTTTATATTCCAAGATCCTATATTTCAGTGACTCTGCTCTGCTTTTATTCGACTCAACTCCTCCCAAATCCCCAGTCCACTGCACTTCAACTTTCAAGAGACAGTTCAATTTAGCCTCCACCATTGCTCCTCTCTGATCCCTACAGAACATATCACAGCCATGACTAGACCCATCTTTTGGTGTTCCCAGGGTTTTAACTAAGAACCTTTTACCTCTCCTTCATCCCTTTCAAGCTGTCTTATCATTACAGCAACAGCATAGCTCTCCAAAGTTAAGCAGACCATACACACAAGATAGCTGTTGACTGAATTTTCGACTTACCCATACACATGGGATCTTGGTTCGACTGACTTATGTGTTTTAAATGAGGAAAAAAGAGAAAGACACCTCTAACTGAAGCTTGTCTTCTCTGTAATCAAAAAGATCAATCATTGGAATTTCAATTGCATATTCTTCTGCACCATTACATTGTCCGTTGAGGGAAAGTCAGGAGGCCCCAATACACATTAGTTATATACATACTGAACTTGGTTCTCATTGGCATAGAGCTCATTCTAAATGACAAAAACTGCAGGTACCTTTTCTGCCTACTAACTGGCAAGCACAATTAGTCAACAATAACTTTTCTGGTTTACTGTCTAAAAGATTATGGAGTTTGGCATGTGCAGCCAATTATTTTTCGGGATGGCCATAGCTATTTATAAAGCCATGCCCATGGAAACTGAAATTAAATGCCAGGGTTTTGCCTAATCGTGGTCTATCATAGCAGTAGAAATAGGAAACCTTCTGTAAAAGCTTGTTTGGGAGGCTTAGGTGGTGCAAAAGAAATTTGCCATTTTCTATGAGAGTCCAGGAGGTCTCCCCTTTTTCTGGTAGTTGACAAGTAAGAGCAATGACCAAGGTAACTATAACGCATGCAAAAGTAGCCCTGTTACGTGCCCAAAAACCTTCTGAAAAATAGAAACACATTGATATTGTAACATCTGTGCTCATTCCTACCCTTTCTGAATCTGCTTCTTTCATTAGGTTGTGCAGTGCCTTTACAGCTGGTAATGCATGACAGCGTCAGTCCTGTTTTATTCCTTGGACTTTTGCCAACCCCAAATGAGGGAGATATGGGGTTACTTGTCTGGTCTGGATTACTCTATTCTGAGAGCTCTGGGTGGGGTCTGCCTGCTACTTAAACACCAGGGATTCTAACTCCCACTTCTACCTGGTTTGTGCTCTCGTCGTTTCCCTTTTGTTATGTTTCTTGATTCCTCCAATTTTCTGACCTCAGCTTCAATTTTGACCATCCATTTGCTTTACAATTTTGTCCCCGATGTGACCTATTGGCATTGACCCCCTGTGGCTGCTTTTCTTAGCTCTGGTTCACTCTTTCAGATGACTGTCTTTTTGTGAAGGCAATCCAGTGGACTCTATTGTAAGACTAGATTCCTGTACAGGGGTTAAGAGGTGAAGGCCCTGGTTTCTCTGGAACCTGCCATATGCAGTGACTGGATCAAAGCCTGTCCAAGGCAGCCTTTTTGAGTCTGTGAGGTCTAACAGACATATGACAGGTACTTGCACATGGTAGTTGGGGAGTCTCTTCTACATTTTGCATCAGGATCCACAATCTTTATAATGCACCTTTCAGCGCAATCTGCATATAAGGGCACCATGACATTTACACAGCTGTTTCTTTCAATCATCATAACACACTGACTTTGTTAATACACAATGAAACTCGGGAACAATAGAGCGCCGTCTCTTGAGTGAGATCTCAACAATACTAACTTGTTTCCATATATTTGCAACAGAAAGAAAAGTGGAGTCCTTGGTGAGCATCGTTGGAAGGCATTAAAATGATGAATATGTTGTAAAATTCACTCAAGAGATGTGATGATGTTTTGTAGAAAATGACATGGGTTTTCAAATCTGCACCACAGGGAGCAGGAAAAACACAAACCTACAAAATCATTACATTCAGCAAGAAGAATTCAGTATGAGATTCATGCAAGTCTATGTAGTATGAAGCAAAAATGTTAACATATTCGACTATGTACAACTCATTAAAAAAATTCAAAATATTATTTGCCTTATGTTTCATCAAGTATTTATTTTGATGAAGTAAAACTTTTTACATTTCAAAAAACAGTTCCCACAAGTTCTAGAAATTGTTGAAGTTCTTCAGTGTGTCCTCCTTAATACAAGTGTTAAAATTATTATTTAGATACCTAAAGTTTCATATCAAGAGGACCTGGCACCAAAACAAAAGTGCCAAGTTTTTTGCACTAATTTTATTACATTTGATTCTTTGATTAATCAGTTTTTGCAAAGACCATAAAAAGTAGGACTAAATAAAAAGGCTCATATCTCTGCAACCACTTGGTAGATTTTAAAGAGCTGAATCATCAGGGAAACAGCAGTAATAAAATAGGAGCAAAAACGATACACTTTTGACCTAGTTATAGGTCCTCTTTAAGATGTAAGTTGTTGAACTGACTCCAGTCACCTATTTCAAGCGCTGGCATTGGTTAGAAGTAAACAGCCTTACAGCTATTTATTTGAGAACTGAACATAGTGGCTGACATAATACAGGTGCTTCTCATAAAATTAGAATATCATCAAAAAGTTAGTTTATTTCAGTTCTTCAATACAAAAAGGGAAACTCATATATTTTCCATATAAAGAAATAGAACAGAAGGCGGCACTCACCAGTTTGCTGTGATGAACGTCTTTAATGTGTCTTTAATCCATATTACAGGTTATTTTAGACACATTCCAGGTGATAGCGAGGGAGCGGGGAGTGTAGGTGGATGACGGCCGTTTCGTGCAATTAGCACTTCTACGGGTCCATGTGAAGACTGAGGAGTTGCTCAGGAATAAGCACACAAAGCCGTTAGTACTTTTCTGCTTATCTTTATCAGTCAACCAAGATGAAGAAGGCAGTGAGTAAGGCACGTGGGCGTGGGCGTGGGCACGGAGCAGGGAGGGGACGTGGGGATTCTGTGCCTGCTGCGGGCACCGGTGACTCATCAGCACCCACTTTCACAAGGGAACAGTCATTCATGCGCAGTTTTGTCGCAGAGCGCCGTACACTGCTGCTGCATGAAGAACAAATTGAAGCCGTTGTCGGATGGATGGCAGCTAATGCATCAACTTCAATTAGTGCCACATCCTCTCAGACACAGGGCACTGGAGAGCAGCCATCTGTCTCTTCACCACCTGCCAAATTGCCCAGGCAGACAGAGAGCCCAGGACAGGAGCCGTCTCTACTTCTGTTCTCTGAATCTCTTGGCTTGGAAACAGGGGGCCAGCCAAGCAGCATTGGAGAAATGGAAGAAGAGGCAGGGTGCAGTGATGCCCAACAGCTTTTTCTCTCTTCCTCTGAAGAGGCGGGTGGGCCAGTGGCTCCGTTCACCACATCGCAGGCCGCATCAGCTGATGATGACACTCAGGTGCCACTTACTGGTGCGTGCTCTGCTGCTGAGACTACCCAGGAGGAGCAGTTGGGGGCAGAGGGTAGTGTAGATGATGAGGTCCTTGACCCATCTTGGCGTGAGGGACAGGAAGGTGGTGGGAGCAGCTCTGAGGAAGAGATTCCCCGTACGGCCCAAAGAGGGAGAGGGAGGGGGAAGACTGCGGATCCTGCAGCCTCCGCTTTGGCACCCGTTAGGAGCATGTCTCTTCCAAAAGCCAAAAAGGGCGCTCCCAAGACTTGCAGTGCCTGGTCCTTTTTTGACACAGTTGCAGATGACATTTGCTATGTCAAATGCAAGGTGTGTCATCACAAAGTCAAAAGAGGGAAAAATGTCAGCAACCTCAATACCTCCAACATGTGGAAACATGTGCGCACCAGGCACCCGGCGGAGTTAGAAAAACATACTGAAGAGCTAGGCCAACCAACAGCGGCAGCTACCACCTCTTCAGCTCGTGTTGCCTCTTCCTCCAGCTCACACGCAGCTGGTTCGGCTTCCTCCCAGGATCGCCATGGAAGAACCTCTGGCCCTGTTGTCCAGAGACCTGCTGTAATTCCACCCGCAGCACCACTTTCCCAGTCATCCACACACTCCCAGCCCAGTCTACAGCCATCGGTAGTACAGGCATGGGAGAAAAGGCGGCCTTTCTCGTCAAACCACCCACGAGCACAGGCTCTGACTGCAGGCATTGCCAAACTTCTGTCACTGGAAATGCTGTCATTCAGGCTGGTGGAGACTGACAGCTTCCGTGACTTGATGTCATTGGCAGTCCCACAGTACAATGTGCCCAGCCGCTTTTACTTCAGCAGGCAAGCCGTCCCTGCCCTGCACAAGCATGTGGAGGGACACATAAAACACGCGCTACTGAACGCCGTCAGTAGCAAGGTCCACCTCACAACCAATGCGTGGACCAGTCAACATGGACAGGGGCGATACCTTTCCCTCACTGCCCATTGGGTTAATGTCGTTGAGCCGGGTACAGATCGTGCGAGTGGCGCAGGACGTGTCCTGCCCACTCCAAGGATTGCAGGAATCCATTCTGTACGCATTGACTCCTCCTCTTACACCAGTTCCTCAGAATCATCGCTGCAGGAGCCGTCACAGTCCACCTCCACATGGACCCGTGATGAACGTTTACCTGTTACGACTGACATGAGCACAGCCGTGGCCAAACGTCAACAGGCCGTCTTGAAATTAATTTATTTGGGGAATCGTAGCCACACAGCGCAGGAGCTCTGGAATGCCATCAAGCATTAGAGCGATGTGTGGTTTGTGCCAGCGAATCTCCAGCCAGGCATGGTAGTGTGTGATAATGGCCGAAATCTGGTGGCAGCTCTGGGCCTCGGCAACCTCACTCACATCCCATGTCTGGCACATGTGCTCAATTTGGTCGTGCAGAGTTTTTTGAGGGACTATCCGGATCTTGATGCACTGCTGCACAAGGTCCGCCTAGAGTGTGCTCACTTGCGGCGTTCCAGCACGGCAAAAGCGCGCATTGCGGCTCTGCAGCGCCGACACCGCCTGCCGGAACATCGCATCATATGTGACCTACCTACCAGGTGGAATTCCACGTTACATATGTTGGAGCGGTTGTGTGAGCAGCAGCAAGCTGTAATGGAGTACCAGCTGCTTCAGGCGCAAAGAAGTCGCACTCAGCGCCGTACAGACTTCACAACCACAGAGTGGGCCACTATGAATGACGTCTGCCAGGTTTTGCGTCCCTTTGATTATTCCACGCGGATGGTGAGTGCAGATGATGCACTAGTCAGCATGACTGTCCCCCTTATCTGCCTGCTTGAAAAATCACTGCAAGCGCTAAGGGATGATGTTGTGGAAGAGGTGGAGGATGAGGATTCAGCATTTCCATCATCTTCTGGACAGTCAGCGCCACGTGGTTCCTCACAAACGCGTAGGCAGGGGACAGTTTGTGAGGAGGATGAGGAGGAGTCAATGGAGGAGGAAGACATCCGTCCAGAGGAGGGAGTTACACAATTGTCCAGTACTCAGTGTATACAGTGAGGGTGGGGTGATGACGAGCGGGCAGAGATCACGCCTCCAGCAGGGGACAGCGTTTCTTGGGCAGTTGGCAGTCTGCAGCACATGGTGGATTACATGCTGCAGTGCCTGAGAAACGACCGCCGCATCGCCCACATTCTCAACATGTCTGATTATTGGGTGTTCACCCTCCTCGATCCTCGCTACCGGGACAATGTAGAAAGCCTCATCACACCGTTGAACCGGGAGCGAAAAATGCGGGAGTACCAAGACACACTGGTGAATTCCATCATCTTCTCCATTCCAACTGAGAGAAGTGCTGCTAGTGCATTCCAAAGCAGCTCAGTGCATCCAGGCAGTGGTGGAGGCTCTGCACAAAGAGGGAGCAGAAGCAGTGCCTCTGCCCAAGGCAAGACCAGTATGGCCCAACTGTGGCACAGTTTTCTGTGCCCACCACAAAAGTCTACACCATCACAGACGGCTCCAGTCAGCAGGAGGCAACGGTTCCGTCAGATTGTGACAGACTACATGTCTTGCCCTCTTGCTGTACTCCCAGACGGCTCTTCACCTTTCAAGTTTTGGGTCTCAAAGCTGGATACATGGCCAGAGCTAAGCCAGTATGCATTGGAGGTGCTGTCTTGCCCTGCTGCCAGTGTATTATCGGAACGTGTCTTTAGTGCTGCAGGTGGTGTACTAACTGATCGTCGCATGCGACTATCCTCCGATAACGTTGACCGGCTTACTTTCCTGAAAATGAACAAGGCCTGGATCTCGCAGGAATTTGCCACTCCTCTTCCTGCTTAAATAATTAGGTCACTGTCTACGTTATCCAGGTCTCCTGTTGTGTTCATCTTTCTACCACCTGAACTTAAATTCCTGGGCTCCAACACCGCCAGTTGAGGCTCAGAAGTGCCGTCTGCACAGTCAAAACATACGACCCAGTGTTATTGGGCTTCAGTAACATCAGCTGATCCCCAGCTGTGTAGCCGGCAATGTGTCCTGCGACCGCCACGCTGACACAACAACTGAAATGTAAGGGAATCTGTCCCCCCCCCAAGGCGTTTGTTATTGAAAGAGCCACCTTGTGCAGCAGTAATGCTGCACAAGGAAAAGGTAGCTATTTTTGTTTAGCTCCTTGCACACGCAGAACTTAACACTAGTGTTGAGCATTCCGATACCGCAAGTATCGGGTATCGGCCGATATTTGCTGTATAGGAATTCCGATACCGAGATCCGATACTTTTGTGGTATCGGGTATCGGTATCGAAACAACATTAATGTAAAAATGTGTAAAAGAGAGAATTAAAATAAAAAATATTGCTATACTCACCTCTCCGACGCAGCCTGCACCTTACCGAGGGAAGCGGCAGCGTTCTTTGTTTAAAATTCGCGCTTTTCTTTCCTTACGTGAAGTCCCGGCTTTGTGATTGGTTGCGTCGCAGTCACATGGGCGACGCAACCAATCACAGCAAGCCGTGACGTAATTTCAGGTCCTTAAGGATTTTAAAATTACGTCCCGGCTTTGTGATTGGTTGCGTCGCAGTCACATGGGCGACGCAACCAATCACAAGCCGTGACGTCACGGGAGGCTGGACACGCGCGCATTTTAAAATGCGCGCTTGTCCAGCCTCCCGTGACGTCCCGGCTTGTGATTGGTTGCGTCGCGATCAACCAATCACAAGCCGGGAGGCTGGACATGCGCGCATTTTAAAATGCGCGCTTTTCCAACCTCCCGTGACGTCCCGGCTTGTGATTGGTTGCTTCGCGATCAACCAATCACAAGCCGGGAGGCTGGACACGCGCGCATTTTAAAATGCGCGCTTGTCCAACCTCCCGTGACGTCCCGGCTTGTGATTGGTTGATCGCGACGCAACCAATCACAAGCCGGGACGTCACGGGAGGCTGGACAAGCGCGCATTTTAAAATGCGCGCGTGTCCAGCCTCCCGTGACGTCACGGCTTGTGATTGGTTGCGTCGCCCATGTGACTGCGACGCAACCAATCACAAAGCCGGGACGTAATTTTAAAATCCTTAAGGACCTGAAATTACGTCACGGCTTGCTGTGATTGGTTGCGTCGCCCATGTGACTGCGACACAACCAATCACAAAGCCGGGACTTCACGTAAGGAAAGAAAAGCGCGAATTTTAAACAAAGAACGCTGCCGCTTCCCTCGGTAAGGTGCAGGCTGCGTCGGAGAGGTGAGTATAGCAATATTTTTTATTTTAATTCTCTCTTTTACACATTAATATGGATCCCAGGGCCTGAAGGAGAGTTTCCTCTCCTTCAGACCCTGAGAACCATCAGGAATACCGTCCGATACTTGAGTCCCATTGACTTGTATTGGTATCGGGTATCGGTATCGGATTGGATCCGATACTTTGCCGGTATCGGCGGATACTTTCCGATACCGATACTTTCAAGTATCGGACGGTATCGCTCAACACTACTTAACACTTATAAAATGTGTCCACTGATACCGTAAAACCGTCCCGGAGGTGGGACTTTCCTTTGTAATATGACGCAGCACAGCCGTCATTCCTACCCCCTTGGCGCCGTGCCCCGACTCCTCAGCGTTGTTTGATTCCGTCCCGGAGCCTGCGCTGTTATGTTATCCCGTGGCCAGGCACACTTAGCGCTGCCCATCTTCTGACATCATTTGGTGTCAGGATGGCTGCGCCTGTGCGGCCGCGCTGGCCGAGAGCCCGCCTCGCAGTGTCTTCTGATTTAATCCCACTGGGGGCCTGAGATCCATGGACATGCGCAGTGCATATCTGAACCTCCACCTCTCACTCATCTCCCTACGGCTTCTTCAGACTGTCCGGTGTCAGCTGGTCCCTAATAGCATGCCACGGCCGTGACACCGCACAGTCTTAAGAAGCCGTAGGGAGGGGAGTGAGAGGCGAGGATATGCACTGCGCATGGCCACGGATCCCAGACCCGCGGTGGGATTACATTAGACGACACTGCGAGGCGGGCTCTCGGCCAGCGCGGCCGCACAGGCGCAGCCATCCTGACACCAAATGATGTCAGAAGACGGGCAGCGCTAAGTGTGCCTGGCCACGGGTTAACATAACAGCGCAGGCTCCGGGACGGAATCAAACAACGCTGAGGAGCCGGGGCACGGCGCCGGGGGGGTAAGAATGACGGCTGTGCTGCGTCATATTACGAAGGAACGTCCCACCTCCGGGACGGTCTCACGGTTTCAGGGGACACATTTTATAAGTGTTTAGTTCTGTGTTTACAAGGAGCATAATGAAAAGAGCCACCTTTTCCTTTTGCATCTTTTGTGCTGCACAAGCTGGCTCTTTCAGCTACAAACACCTTGGGGGGGGTTAAAGGTTCCCTTTCGACTTTCTCAAATCAGGCTTCGGCCTACATTGTGTTCCTCTGCTTTTCCACCTGTCCCTGGGCTCCAACACCGCTAGTTGCTGTCCAGAAGTGCTGTCCGCACAGTCCCAACAGTCACTCCTCTCTTATTGGGGTTCAGTAACCTCTGCTGTTCCCCAGCTGTGTGTGTGGCAATCCCTCCTACCTCCTCCTACCTCCTCCACCTCCTCCTCCTCCACCTGTCCCTGGGCTCCAACACCGCTAGTTGCCGTCCAGAAGTGCTGTCCGCACAGTCCCTACAGTCCCTCCTCTGTTATTGGGGTTCAGTAACGTCTGCTGTTCCCCAGCTGTGTGTGTGGCAATCCCTCCTACCTCCTCCACCTCCTCCTCCTCCACCTGTCCCTGGGCTCCAACACCGCTAGTTGCCGTCCAGAAGTGCTGTCCGCACAGTCCCAACAGTCGCTCCTCTGTTATTGGGGTTCAGTAACATCAGCTGTTCCCCTGCTGTGTGTGTGGCAATCCCTCCAACTCCTCCTACCTCCTCCACCTCCTCCTCCTCCACCTGTCCCTGGGCTCCAACACCGCTAGTTGCCGTCCAGAAGTGCTGTCCGCACAGTCCCAACAGTCCCTCCTCTGTTATTGGGGTTCAGTAACGTTAGCTGTTCCCCTGCTGTGTGTGTGGCAATCCCTCCTACCTCCTCC
Source organism: Ranitomeya variabilis (assembly GCF_051348905.1). Taxonomy (NCBI): domain Eukaryota; kingdom Metazoa; phylum Chordata; class Amphibia; order Anura; family Dendrobatidae; genus Ranitomeya; species Ranitomeya variabilis. The sequence goes on from NC_135237.1 coordinate 554,162,693, forward strand.
TACCTCCTCCACCTCCTCCTCCTCCACCTGTCCCTGGGCTCCAACACCGCTAGTTGCCATCCAGAAGTGCTGTCCGCACAGTCCCTACAGTCCCTCCTCTGTTATTGGGGTTCAGTAACATCAGCTGTTCCCCTGCTGTGTGTGTGGCAATCCCTCCTACCTCCTCCTACCTCCTCCACCTCCTCCTCCTCCACCTGTCCCTGGGCTCCAACACCGCTAGTTGCCGTCCAGAAGTGCTGTCCGCACAGTCCCAACAGTCCCTCCTCTGTTATTGGGGTTCAGTAATGTCAGCTGTTCCCCTGCTGTGTGTGTGGCAATCCCTCCTACCTCCTCCACCTCCTCCTCCTCCACCTGTCCCTGGGCTCCAACACCGCTAGTTGCGATCCAGAAGTGCTGTCCGCACAGTCCCAACAGTCCCTCCTCTGTTATTGGGGTTCAGTAATGTCAGCTTTTCCCCTGCTGTGTGTGTGGCAATCCCTCCTACCTCCTCCTACCTCCTCCACCTCCTCCTCCTCCACCTGTCCCTGGGCTCCAACACCGCTAGTTGCCGTCCAGAAGTGCTGTCCGCACAGTCCCAACAGTCCCTCCTCTGTTATTGGGGTTCAGTAACGTTAGCTGTTCCCCTGCTGTGTGTGTGGCAATCCCTCCTACCTCCTCCTACCTCCTCCACCTCCTCCTCCTCCACCTGTCCCTGGGCTCCAACACCGCTAGTTGCCATCCAGAAGTGCTGTCCGCACAGTCTCTACAGTCCCTCCTCTGTTATTGGGGTTCAGTAACGTCAGCTGTTCCCCTGCTGTGTGTGTGGCAATCCCTCCTACCTCCTCCTACCTCCTCCACCTCCTCCTCCTCCACCTGTCCCTGGGCTCCAACACCGCTAGTTGCCGTCCAGAAGTGCTGTCCGCACAGTCCCAACAGTCCCTCCTCTGTTATTGGGGTTCAGTAACGTCAGCTGTTCCCCTGCTGTGTGTGTGGCAATCCCTCCTACCTCCTCCACCTCCTCCTCCTCCACCTGTCCCTGGGCTCCAACACCGCTAGTTGCGATCCAGAAGTGCTGTCCGCACAGTCCCAACAGTCCCTCCTCTGTTATTGGGGTTCAGTAATGTCAGCTTTTCCCCTGCTGTGTGTGTGGCAATCCCTCCTACCTCCTCCTACCTCCTCCACCTCCTCCTCCTCCACCTGTCCCTGGGCTCCAACACCGCTAGTTGCCGTCCAGAAGTGCTGTCCGCACAGTCCCAACAGTCCCTCCTCTGTTATTGGGGTTCAGTAACGTCTGCTGTTCCCCAGCTGTGTGTGTGGCAATCCATCCTACCTCCTCCACCTCCTCCTCCTCCACCTGTCCCTGGGCTCCAACACCGCTAGTTGCCGTCCAGAAGTGCTGTCCGCACAGTCCCAACAGTCCCTCCTCTGTTATTGGGGTTTAGTAACGTCAGCTGTTCCCCTGCTGTGTGTGTGGCAATCCCTCCTACCTCCTCCACCTCCTCCTCCTCCACCTGTCCCTGGGCTCCAACACCACTAGTTGCGATCCAGAAGTGATGTCCGCACAGTCCCAACAGTCCCTCCTCTGTTATTGGGGTTCAGTAACGTCAGCTTTTCCCCTGCTGTGTGTGTGGCAATCCCTCCTACCTCCTCCTACCTCCTCCACCTCCTCCTCCTCCACCTGTCCCTGGGCTCCAACACCGCTAGTTGCCATCCAGAAGTGCTGTCCGCACAGTCCCTACAGTCCCTTCTCTGTTATTGGGGTTCAGTAACGTCAGCTGTTCCCCTGCTGTGTGTGTGGCAATCCCTCCTACCTCCTCCTACCTCCTCCACCTCCTCCTCCTCCACCTGTCCCTGGGCTCCAACACCGCTAGTTGCCATCCAGAAGTGCTGTCCGCACAGTCCCAACAGTCCCTCCTCTGTTATTGGGGTTCAGTAACGTCAGCTGTTCCCCTGCTGTGTGTGTGGCAATCCCTCCTACCTCCTTCTACCTCCTCCACCTCCTCCTCCTCCATCTGTCCCTGGGCTCCAACACCGCTAGTTGCCGTCCAGAAGTGCTGTCCGCACAGTCCCAACAGTCCCTCCTCTGTTATTGGGGTTCAGTAACGTCTGCTGTTCCCCAGCTGTGTGTGTGGCAATCCCTCCTACCTCCTCCACCTCCTTCTCCTCCACCTGTCCCTGGGCTCCAACACCGCTAGGTGCCGTCCAGAAGTGCTGTCCGCACAGTCCCAACAGTCCCTCCTCTGTTATTGGGGTTCAGTAACGTCTGCTGTTCCCCAGCTGTGTGTGTGGCAATCCCTCCTACCTCCTCCACCTCCTCCTCCTCCACCTGTTCTGGGCTCCAACACCGCTAGTTGCCGTCCAGAAGTGCTGTCCGCACAGTCCCAACAGTCTCTCCTCTGTTATTGGGGTTCAGTAACGTCAGCTGTTCCCCTGCTGTGTGTGTGGCAATCCCTCCTACCTCCTCCTACCTCCTCCACCTCCTCCTCCTCCACCTGTCCCTGGGCTCCAACACCGCTAGTTGCTGTCCAGAAGTGCTGTCCGCACAGTCCCTACAGTCCCTCCTCTGTTATTGGGGTTCAGTAACGTCAGCTTTTCCCCTGCTGTGTGTGTGGCAATCCCTCCTACCTCCTCCTACCTCCTCCACCTCCTCCTCCTCCACCTGTCCCTGGGCTCCAACACCGCTAGTTGCCGTCCAGAAGTGCTGTCCGCACAGTCCCAACAGTCCCTCCTCTGTTATTGGGGTTCAGTAACGTCAGCTGTTCCCCTGCTGTGTGTGTGGCAATCCCTCCTACCTCCTCCTACCTCCTCCACCTCCTCCTCCTCCACCTGTCCCTGGGCTCCAACACCGCTAGTTGCCGTCCAGAAGTGCTGTCCGCACAGTCCCAACAGTCTCTCCTCTGTTATTGGGGTTCAGTAACGTCAGCTGTTCCCCTGCTGTGTGTGTGGCAATCCCTCCTACCTCCTCCTACCTCCTCCACCTCCTCCTCCACCTGTCCCTGGGCTCCAACTCCGCTAGTTGCCGTCCAGAAGTGCTGTCCGCACAGTCCCAACAGTCCCTCCTCTGTTATTGGGGTTCAGTAACGTCAGCTGTTCCCCTGCTGTGTGTGTGGCAATCCCTCCTACCTCCTCCTACCTCCTCCACCTCCTCCTCCTCCACCTGTCCCTGGGCTCCAACACCGCTAGTTGCCGTCCAGAAGTGCTGTCCGCACAGTCCCTACAGTCCCTCCTCTGTAATTGGGGTTCAGTAACGTCAGCTGTTCCCCTGCTGTGTGTGTGGCAATCCCTCCTACCTCCTCCTACCTCCTCCACCTCCTCCTCCTCCACCTGTCCCTGGGCTCCAACACCGCTAGTTGCCGTCCAGAAGTGCTGTCAGCACAGTCCCAACAGTCCCTCCTCTGTTATTGGGGTTCAGTAACGTCTGCTGTTCCCCAGCTGTGTGTGTGGCAATCCCTCCTACCTCCTCCACCTCCTTCTCCTCCACCTGTCCCTGGGCTCCAACACCGCTAGGTGCCGTCCAGAAGTGCTGTCCGCACAGTCCCAACAGTCCCTCCTCTGTTATTGGGGTTCAGTAACGTCTGCTGTTCCCCAGCTGTGTGTGTGGCAATCCCTCCTACCTCCTCCACCTCCTCCTCCTCCACCTGTTCTGGGCTCCAACACCGCTAGTTGCCGTCCAAAAGTGCTGTCCGCACAGTCCCAACAGTCCCTCCTCTGTTATTGGGGTTCAGTAACGTCAGCTGTTCCCCTGCTGTGTGTGTGGCAATCCCTCCTACCTCCTCCTACCTCCTCCACCTCCTCCTCCTCCACCTGTCCCTGGGCTCCAACACCGCTAGTTGCTGTCCAGAAGTGCTGTCCGCACAGTCCCTACAGTCCCTCCTCTGTTATTGGGGTTCAGTAACGTCAGCTTTTCCCCTGCTGTGTGTGTGGCAATCCCTCCTACCTCCTCCTACCTCCTCCACCTCCTCCTCCTCCACCTGTCCCTGGGCTCCAACACCGCTAGTTGCCGTCCAGAAGTGCTGTCCGCACAGTCCCTACAGTCCCTCCTCTGTAATTGGGGTTCAGTAACGTCAGCTGTTCCCCTGCTGTGTGTGTGGCAATCCCTCCTACCTCCTCCTACCTCCTCCACCTCCTCCTCCTCCACCTGTCCCTGGGCTCCAACACCGCTAGTTGCCATCCAGAAGTGCTGTCCGCACAGTCCCAACAGTCCCTCCTCTGTTATTGGGGTTCAGTAATGTCAGCTGTTCCCCTGCTGTGTGTGTGGCAATCCCTCCTACCTCCTCCTACCTCCTCCACCTCCTCCTCCTCCACCTGTCCCTGGGCTCCAACACCGCTAGTTGTTGTCCAGAAGTGCTGTCCGCACAGAGCCAAACACCTCGCCAATGTGTTAGTGGGGTTTAGCACCGCCAGCTGTTCCCCTGCTGTGTATACGGCAACGTGTACTGCGACCGCCACGCAGGCACAACAAGTTAAATTTAAGGGAACCTGTCCCCCCCCAGGCGTTTGTTACTGAAGGAGCCACCTTGTGCAGCAGTAATGATGCAAAGGGAAAAAGTGCCTCTTTTCGTGGTGCTCCTTGCACATGCTGAACCTAACACTTATGAAAAGTGTCCCCTCCTACCGTGATACCGTCCGGTTGGTGGAACTTTCCTTTGTGATGTGACGCAGCACAGCCGTCATTCTTACCCCCTTGGCGCCGTGCGCCGCCTCCTCAGCGTTGTTTGAATCAGTCCCGGAGCCTGCGCTGTTAGGTTAGCCCTTGGCCATGCACACATTTTGCGCTGCCCGTCTTCTGACATCATTTGGTGTCAGGCTGGCTGCGCCTGTGCGGCCGCGCTGGCCGAGAGCCTGCCTCGCAGTGTCTTCTGATTTAATCCCACTGGGGGCCTGAGATCCATGGACATGCGCAGTGCATATCTGAACCTCCACCTCTCACTCATCTCCCTACGGCTTCTTCAGACTATGCGGTGTCAGCTGGTCCCTAATAGCATGCCACGGCCATGACACCGTACAGTCTGAAGAAGCCGTAGGGAGGGGAGTGAGAGGTGAGGATATGCACTGCGCATGTCCATGGATCTCAGGCCCCCAGTGGGATTAAATCAGAAGACACTGCGAGGCGGGCTCTCGGCCAGCGCGGCCGCACAGGCGCAGCCAGCCTGACACCAGTGCTGTACACGATGGCTCTTTCAGCTACAAACGCTTGGGGGGGGGGGTTAAAGTTTCCCTTTCAACTTGCTCCAGTGCAGGCTTCGGCCTACACTCTAATCCCTCTCCTCCTCCTGCTGACCCTGGGCTCTAACACCGCCAGTTGGGGCCCAGATGTGCTGGCTGCACAGAGCCAAACACCAGCCAATGTGTCAGTGGGGTTCAGCACCGCCAGCTGTTCCCCTGCTGTGTAGCCGGCAACGTGTCCTGCAACAGCCACGCAGACACAAGAACTGAAATTGAAGGAAACCTGTCCCCCCTCCCCCAGGCGTTTTTACGTTTTACAGCCGCCTTGTACGACAGTAATGCTGCATGTGTGCAAGGTGGCTCATAAACGTATTCTCCTTGCCCATGTTGAACTGAACACGTCGAAAATGAGTCCTCTGCGACCATTAAAACGTCCCTCAGGTGTGATTTTCCTTTGTATTGACACGCAACAAGCTCCTTGGTAGCGCTGCCCGTCTTCTGGCATCATTGTTTGGCTGCCTGCGCATCTGCGGCCGCCTTGCCCCACACAACGCCCCTCGGTGTCTTATTTATTTGGACTGCGAGGGTGTGATTGATGGGCATGAACGGTGCATTTCTTCGCCTGTCCCTCATCTCCTTCCGCCTTCTTCGCACTGTGCGTCTTCATGGCCGTGGCATGCGATAAGGGATCAGCTGACGCCGCATAGTCTGAAGCGGGTGTAAGAACCCAAGCGAGAGGCGAACATATGTACTGCGCCAGGCCATGAATCCCAGCCCCGCAGTGTTTTAACAATGTTAAGACACTGCGGGGCTGGGATTCATGGTCATCGCGAACCGCACCGGCCGACATTAAATGATGTCAGAGGATGGGCAGCGCTAACAGCGCAAGGCCAAGGGATAACACAAAAGCGCAGACTCCTGTGCAACAAATAATGATGCTCAGGAGGCCGCGCAAAGCACCAAGGTGGCATTTTTGCCAGCTGTACTGCGTCTCTTTACGAAGGGAACTCACGCCTCAAAATCAGTTTGACTGTGTAAGGGCCTAAATGTTATACGTGTTTCATTCAGCGTGTGCAAGGAGAAAAATTAAAAGAGCAACCTTTGACTTGTGCAGCACTACTGCTGCATAAGCTGTGGCTCTTCTACTTTGTAACCCCTGAGGGGGGGTTAAAGGTTACCTTTGAAATTGGTTCAATTAGGCTTCGGCCTACACTTTGCTCCCCCTGCAGAGCCCGGGCTCCAACACCGCCAGTTGGGGCCCGGTACTGCTAGCTGCACAGAGAAAAACACCAGCCAATGTGTCAGTGGGGTTCAGCACCGCCAGCTGTTCCCCTGCTGTGCAGCCGGCAACGTGTCCTGCAACTGCCACGCAGACACAACAGACCCAAAGCTGCCGCCACTGCAGGCTTCGGCCTACACTCTGCTCCCTCTCCTCCTCCTGCTGACCCTGGGCTCTAACACCGCCAGTTGGGGCCCGGTACTGCTAGCTGCACAGAGAAAAACACCAGCCAATGTGTCAGTGGGGTTCAGCACCGCCAGCTGTTCCCCTGCTGTGTAGCCGGCATCGTGTCCTGCAAAAGCCACGCAGACACAAGAACTGAAATTGAAGGGAACCTGTCCCCCCTCCCCCAGGCTTTTGTATGTTTTACAGCCACCTTGTACAGTGGTAATGCTGCATGTGTGCAAGGTGGCTCATAAACGTATTCTCCTCGCACATGTGGAACTAAAAACACGTCTAAAATGTGTCCTCTGTGTGACCATTTAACCGTCCCGGAGGTGTGACTTTCCTTTGTAATGACACGCTGCAACCCCCTTGGTAGCGCTGCCCGTCTTCTGGCATCATTGTTTGGCTGGCTGCGCCTCTGCGGCAGCCCTGCCCGACACAACGCCCCTCAGTGTCTTATTTATTTTGACTGCGAGGGTGTGATTGATGGGCATGAGCAGTGCATATGTTCGCCTGTCCCTCATCTCCTTCCGCCTTCCTCAGACTGTGCGGCTTCATGGCCGCGGCATGCAATAAGGGATCAGCTGACGCCGCACAGTCTGAAGCGGGTGTAAGGACCCGAGTGTGAGAGGCGAACATATGTGCTGCGCCAGGCCATGAATCCTAGCCCCGCAGTGTTTTAACAATGTTAAGACACTGCGGGGCTGGGATTCATGGTCATCGCGAACCGCACCGGCCGACATTAAATGATGTCAGAAGATGGGCAGCGCTAACAGCGCTAGGCCAGGGGATAACACGACAGCGCAGACTCCTGTACAGCAAATAACAACGCTCAGGAGGCTGCACCCAGCACCAAGGTGGGATTCTTGACATCTGTGCTGCGTCTCATTACGAAGGGAACTCGCGCCTCCAACCCAGTTTGACTGTGTAAAGGGCTAAATGTTATACGTGTTTCATTCAGCGTGTGCAAGGAGAAAAATTAAAAGAGCAACCTTTGACTTGTGCAGCACTACTGCTGCATAAGCTGTGGCTCTTCTACTTTGTAACCCCTGAGGGGGGGTTAAAAGTTACCTTTGAAATTGGTTCAATTAGGCTTCGGCCTACACTCTGCTCCCCCTGCAGAGCCCGGGCTCCAACACCGCCAGTTGGGGCCCGGTACTGCTAGCTGCACAGAGAAAAACACCAGCCAATGTGTCAGTGGGGTTCAGCACCGCCAGCTGTTCCCCTGCTGTGCAGCCGGCAACGTGTCCTGCAACTGCCACGCAGACACAACAGACCCAAAGCTGCCGCCACTGCAGGCTTCGGCCTACACTCTGCTCCCTCTCCTCCTCCTGCTGACCCTTTGCTCCAACACTGCTAGTTGGGGCTCTAGGAAGACAAGCTTGAATAGGTCCCCATCCTTGTTCCAGCACCGTCAGCTGGTTCCGGGCAGAGCCTTTGGCTTAGGTGCCTCCCTCTGGGTATCCGAGTTCCACCAACGTCAGGTGGTCCTTGGTAGTGCTTTCAGGCACGGGTACCTCCTGCTTAGTAACCGGGTTCCAGTAACGTCAGCTGGTCCTCGGTCGTTCCATTGGCTCTTGGACCTTCGGCTACCCATCTGGGTTCCAGTACCGTCAGCTGGTTCTCGGCAGTGTCTTTTGCTCTTGTACTTTCTGCTCCCCATCCTGGTTCCAGTACCGTCAGCTGGTTCCGGGCAGAGCCTTTGGCTTAGGTGCCTCCCTCTGGGTATCCGAGTTCCACCAACGTCAGGTGGTCCTTGGTAGTGCTTTCAGGCACGGGTACCTCCTGCTTAGTAACCGGGTTCCAGTAACGTCAGCTGGTCCTCGTCGTTCCATTGGCTCTTGGACCTTCGGCTACCCATCCGGGTTCCAGTACCGTCAGCTGGTTCTCGGCAGTGTCTTTTGCTCTTGTACCTTCTGCTCCCCATCCTGGTTCCAGTACCGTCAGCTGGTTCCGGGCAGAGCCTTTGGCTTAGGTGCCTCCCTCTGGGTATCCGAGTTCCACCAACGTCAGGTGGTCCTTGGTAGTGCTTTCAGGCACGGGTACCTCCTGCTTAGTAACCGGGTTCCAGTAACGTCAGCTGGTCCTCGGTAGTTCCATTGGCTCTTGGACCTTCGGGTAGCCATCCGAGTTCCAGTTCCATCAGCTGTTTCTCGGCATTTTCTCAGCCTTCTTGTACCTTCTGCTACATTTCCAAGTTCAAGAGACTAAACACGATGACCCGGAAGACCACCCCTAAGATGACGACGACACCAGAGACGACAACCACCGTGATGACGACGACCCTGGAGACGATGACCCTGAAGACCACCCCGATGACGACGACCCCGGAGACGACAACCACCGTGATGACGACGACCCTGGAGACGATGACCCTGAAGACCACCCCGATGACGACGACCCCGGAGACGACGACCCTGGAGACGATGACCCTGAAGACCGAGAAGCAGAAGAACAAGAGGCTGCAGAACAAAGAGCAGAAGAACATTAAGCATAACACTAAATATCAGAGCAAAAGATATTATCTAAATTATAAGCAGAAGAAGACTAGGCAGTGTATGGGGGTGAGTCCGTTCCTCCTCGTGGTGCCCCTGGATAAAGCCTGATGCTGCAGGCCAAACTGAACGCGGACAAATGTAACTGTTTTGTGACAGGCAGAACGGAATGTGTAATCTTCAAACTTTTATAGATAACAACTACGGGAATTCCTGTCACAAATAAGAATATTATGAAGAAGTAGAATATGATGAAGATAATAGTAAAATAAAAAGAATATGAACAATGTAACCAAAAAAATAATAGGTAGAAGATGAAGAAGAAGATGAATAAGGTGAAGAAGTTGATGTCAAAGAAGCTGATGATGAGGATAATGAAGAAGAAAGTGTGGGAGAAGTAAAAAAGAAGGTGAAGGGCGTGGAAGTAGTGAAACATCAATATCTGACAAAATAAAAAAAAAATTAACATAGTCAAAATCTTTCTAACGCCGAATAATAAAAAACAAAACAAAATCCTGCTATTCTATTAGATTGGGCTAAACCTCTGTGCCTTTAATGTCTCCGCCACGTCCCCCAATACATCCTACATTATTCTTAGTTGTTTTTCTTCATGTAGAATTAACCTACAAGGAAAGAAAGGGTTTATTTTAATTCCGATATTTTCGTCCCATTGACTTGCATTGGGATCGGGTATCGGTATCGGATTAGATCCGATACTTTGACGGTATCGGCCGATACTTTCCGATACCGATGCTTTCCGATATCGGAAGGTATCGCTCAACACTACTGGTTAGTATAGAATGGGAACTCCTGCTTCATCTCTGCATCTGACTCAGGGCGTCCTCAGGCGCGGGCTCAAAAGCCACCGAGGGTCAGAGCGGGATCAATCACCAGGAGGAAGTTGAAGAAAATGGTTCATGACAAGGCTCTAACCTGCAAAGCTGATCTGGCAACAGCAATCAGAGAAAGTTGGAGCCAGATTGATGAAGAGTCCTGTGTGACACTCATTAAGTCCAGGCCTCAGAGACTGCAAGCTGTTATAAAAGCCAGAGGTGGTGCAACAAAATACTAGTGATGTGTTGGAGTATTTTTTTGTTTGCTTGTTTTTCATGATTCCATAATTTTTTCCTCAGAATTGAGTGATTCCATAATTTTTCCATAAATGTGGTTAAAAAAGGTAACCATTACTGACTACCACAGTTTTTGTTCTTGATTTCTTTCAGTGTTTCTTAAAGTCAGAAAGTTGCCATTTTAAATTACTTTAGTTTTGTGCCATGTCTGTGATCTGCTTTTTTCTACAAAATTAAACAACTGAATGAACATCCTCCAAGGCTGGTGATTCTATAATTTTTGCCAGGGGTTGTAGATATCTGACCATACAAAACAGAATAAATCAGGCCAGTCAAGACCAGCAAAGTCGAAAGGGACACAGCCAATTGGCATTTGTAAAAGCAATGTGTAGTGATTCCATAGCAACTGATCCTAACAAGATCCTATTGAGGCTGATCACTGGTTACCTCCAAGCCAGGGACCCCATAATTTATCAAAATATTTACTTCTATCCCTAGGGACACGACTTGATTAATAAGCTCTCTGTCTGTCGGGGGAGTTACAGAAATCCAGTTTTTAGCAATCAGTTTTCTAGCCATGTATAGTAAGCGAGCTGTGGCAAGTTTCCCAGTCTCTACAGTACACAGTTCATCTATATATCCCAGTATGCAGGTGAGCGGATTACTAGTCACCATGCACCCATAGGCGTATTCTCTATGGCCGAAAACTGCTCCCCAATATGAGTGCAGACACAGGCATGACCATAACATGTGCAAAACTCCTGCTTCCTGTTGGGCGCACCTTGGGCATCCAGAATCATTCATATGACGTATTTTAAACATCATTTCAGGTGATCTGTATACTCTGTGAATGACATAGAGCTGTTAGAGTCGCTTGGGCTCACTAAGCGAAAGATTGGTTATGTATTCCAGCACCAAAGCCCACTCATCATAAGTCGGCTTCGGTTTCCCATTTCTGTCTTATCAACAGAGGGAATTTCTCAAGGAAGACAAAAGAAGGTCATTATAGACACTGGATATTACCCCCTTCATGGCTCCCTCTGAGTAAATAGTGTCTAATACCCCATCTCTCTGAGTTTTACCATCTTTCACTTTACTTTGTTCACAATATTTGAATGAGGTACTACAGTTGGCCTCCAAGGGTGTATGCATGACCTTGCTTGTATTTTTTGGCAGGCTATGCATTGTGCAGAATGTTTGAGAGTGTAGGTGTATCACAATTATGGTTTGTTCACAATATTTGAATGAGGGACTACAGTTGGTGCCTTCTAGGGTGTATGGAAGACCTAACTTGTAATTTCTGGCTGGCTTTGCACCGTGCAGAATTTTTATGAGTGTATGAGTACCATAGCTATACTTTGTCCATAAAATTTGAATGGGATACTACAGTTTGTGCCTTCAAAATTGCATGGATAGCCCTGCATGTAATTTTTGGCAGGCTTTGCACTTTTTGACCTTAGGATTACCACTACATGACAATTTGAACAGTATGTGTATGAGACCCTCCTTTATATGTAATACAAGACATATCTGAGTGCATTTTACATCACATTTTTGGCAGTCCATGCTTCCTTCATAAATTACACTGAAATGTCCAATTTTTATTATTAAAAATTTCAATTTTGGTTTTCTTAAATATTTTTTTTTCATTATTTTAAATTTTGCTTTATTTACAAGTCATTATACAGGAAACAACGTTTCTTAACATTTTTTCCCTGTAAATTCAAATTTCTTGTCGCTTTTGAATATTTCAAAGTAAGTCCTTAAAATAGAGTAAAAGTAGAATAAAAGTGTAACACCATTGCTCTCAGGTGCGATTTGGAAGTCAGACATGCTTCCAGGGGTATTCCCCATGCTGTTCTCTTACCATTTAGCACTTTTTCCATCAATTTCAACATTTCCACTGCCCCTCAGACCATTTTGTAGGGTATGCTGGATAAATACTCAGATTTCCCTTTGACTACTATTATACTTGTTATTCGAAATGACCATTCGAGCATTAGGAATTGCTTGGTTCGAGTAACACTCATCTCTAGTGATCATCTCTAGTGATCATCCATTAGATTATACACATCAGCTTTGTAGACAGTACATATCATAACTAGTGTTGAGCGATACTTTCCGATATCGGAAAGTATCGGTATCGGAAAGTATCGGCCGATACCGTCAAAATATCGGATCCAATCCGATACCGATACCCGATCCCAATGCAAGTCAATGGGACGAAAATATCGGAATTAAAATAAACCCTTTATAAACTTGTAGGTTCATTCTACATGAAGGAAAACAACTAAGAATAATGTAGGATGTATTGGGGGACGTGGCGGAGATATTAAAGGGACAGAGGTTTAGCCCAATGTAATAGAATAGCATGATTTTTAATTTTTTTTTATGAAGTTCGGCGTTAGAAAGAATTTGACTATGTTATTTTTTTTTTTTTTTATGTCAGATATTGATGTTTCACTACTTCCACGCCCTTCACCTTCTTTTTTACTTCTCCCACGCTTTCTTCTTAATTATCCTCATCATCAGCTTCTTTGACATCAACTTCTTCACCTTATTCATCTTCTTCTTCATCTTCTACCTATTATTTTTTGGGTTACATTGTTCATATTCTTTTTATTTTACTATTATCTTCATCATATTCAACTTCTTCATCATATTCTTATTTGTGACAGGCATTCCCGTAGTTGTTATCTATAAAAGTTTGAAGATTACACCTTCCGTTCTGCCTGTCACAAACCAGTTACATTTGTCCACGTTCAGTTTGGCCTGCAGCATCAGGCTTTATCCAGGGGCACCACGAGGAGGAACGGACTCACCCCCATACACTGCTTAGTCTTCTTCTGCTTATAATTTACATAATATTTTTTTGCTCTGATATTTTGTGTTATGCTTAATGTCCTTCTGCTCTTTGTTCTGCAGCCTCTTGTTCTTCTGCTTCTCGGTCTTCCAGGTCGTCGTCGTCTCCAGGGTCGTCGTCTCCGGGGTCGTCGTCATCGGGGTGGTCTCCGGGGTCGTCGTCATCGGGGTGGTCTTCAGGGTCATCGTCTCCAGGGTCGTCGTCATCACGGTGGTTGTCGTCTCTGGTGTCGTCGTCATCTTAGGGGTGTTCTTCCGGGTCATCGTGTTTAGTCTCTTGAACTTGGAAATGTAGCAGAAGGTACAAGAAGGCTGAGAAAATGCCGAGAACCAGCTGATGGAATTGGAACTCGGATGGCTACCCGAAGGTCCAAGAGCCAATGGAACTACCGAGGACCAGCTGACGTTACTGGAACCCGGTTACTAAGCAGGAGGTACCCGTGCCTGAAAGCACTACCAAGGACCACCTGACGTTGGTGGAACTCGGATACCCAGAGGGAGGCACCTAAGCCAAAGGCTCTGCCCGGAACCAGCTGACGGTACTGGAACCAGGATGGGGAGCAGAAGGTACAAGAGCAAAAGACACTGCCGAGAACCAGCTGACGGTGCTGGAACCCGGATGGGTAGCCGAAGGTCCAAGAGCCAATGGAACTACCGAGGACCAGCTGACGTTACTGGAACCCGGTTACTAAGCAGGAGGTACCCGTGCCTGAAAGCACTACCAAGGACCACCTGACGTTGGTGGAACTCGGATACCCAGAGGGAGGAACCTAAGCCAAAGGCTCTGCCCGGAACCAGCTGACGGTACTGGAACCAGGATGTGGAGCAGAAGGTACAAGAGCAAGTGTCTGCGTGGCTTTTGCAGGACACGTTGCCGGCTGCACAGCAGGGGAACAGCTGGCGGTGCTGGACCCCACTGACACATTGGCGAGGTGTTTGGCTCTGTGCAGCCAGCACTTCCGGACAGCAACGAGCGGTGTTGTAGCCCGGGCTCTGCAGGGGGAGCAGAGTGTAGGCCGAAGCCTACTTGAACCAATTTCAAAGGTAACCTTTAACCCCCCCTCAGGGGTTAGAAAGTAGAAGAGCCACAGCTTATGCAGCAGTAGTGCTGCACAAGTCAAAGGTTGCTCTTTTAATTTCGCTCCTTGCACACGCTGAATGAAACACGTATAACATTTAGCCCTTTATACAGTCAAACTGTGTTGGAGGCGCGAGTTCCCTTTGTAATGAGACGCAGCACAGATGTCAAGAATCCCACCTTGGTGCTGGGTGCAGCCTCCTGAGCGTTGTTATTTGCTGTACAGGAGTCTGCGCTGTCGTGTTATCCCCTGGCCTAGCGCTGTTAGCGCTGCCCATCTTCTGACCTCATTTAATGTTGGCCGGTGCGGTTCGCGATGCCCATGAATCCCAGCCCCGCAGTGTATTGACATAGTTTAAACACTGCGGGGCTGGGATTCATGGCCTGGCGCAGTACATATGTTCGCCTCTCGCTTGGGTTCTTACACCTGCTTCAGACTATGTGGCGTCAGCTGATCCCTTATCGCATGCCACGGCCATGAAGCCGCACAGTCCGAAGAAGGCGGAAGGAGATGAGGGACAGGCGAAGTGATGCACTGCTCCTGCCCATCAAACACACCCTCGCAGTCCCAATAAATAAGACACCGAGGGGCGTTGTGTGGGTCAGGGCGGCCGCAGAGGCGCAGGCAGCCAAACAATGATGCCAGAAGACGGGCAGCGCTACCAAGGGGGTTGCAGCGTGTCATTACAAAGGAAAGTCACACCACCGGGACGGTTAAATGGTCACACAGAGGACACATTGCAGACGTGTTTTCAGTTCCACATGTGCGAGGAGAATACGTTTCTGAGCCACCTTGCACACATGCAGCATTACCGCTGTACAAGGTGGCTGGATAACGTAAAAACGCCTGGGGGAGGGGGGACAGGTTCCCTTCAATTTCAGTTCTTGTGTCTGCGTGGCTTTTGCAGGACACGTTGCCGGCTGCACAGCAGGGGAACAGCTGGCGGTGCTGGACCCCACTGACACATTGGCTGGTGTTTTTCTCTGTGCAGCTAGCACATCTGGGCAAAAACTGGCGGTGTGTTAGAGCCCAGGGACAGCAGGAGGAGGAGCAGGAGGAGGAGGAGCAGGGGGAGGGGAGTGTAGGCCGAAGCCTGCACAGGCGGCAGCTTTGGGTGTGTTGTGTCTGCGTGGCTTTTGCAGGACACGTTGCCGGCTGCACAGCAGGGGAACAGCTGGCGGTGCTGGACCCCACTGACACATTGGCGAGGTGTTTGGCTCTGTGCAGCCAGCACTTCCGGACAGCAACGAGCGGTGTTGTAGCCCGGGCTCTGCAGGGGGAGCAGAGTGTAGGCCGAAGCCTACTTGAACCAATTTCAAAGGTAACCTTTAACCCCCCCTCAGGGGTTAGAAAGTAGAAGAGCCACAGCTTATGCAGCAGTAGTGCTGCACAAGTCAAAGGTTGCTCTTTTAATTTCGCTCCTTGCACACGCTGAATGAAACACGTATAACATTTAGCCCTTTATACAGTCAAACTGTGTTGGAGGCGCGAGTTCCCTTTGTAATGAGACGCAGCACAGATGTCAAGAATCCCACCTTGGTGCTGGGTGCAGCCTCCTGAGCGTTGTTATTTGCTGTACAGGAGTCTGCGCTGTCGTGTTATCCCCTGGCCTAGCGCTGTTAGCGCTGCCCATCTTCTGACCTCATTTAATGTTGGCCGGTGCGGTTCGCGATGCCCATGAATCCCAGCCCCGCAGTGTATTGACATAGTTTAAACACTGCGGGGCTGGGATTCATGGCCTGGCGCAGTACATATGTTCGCCTCTCGCTTGGGTTCTTACACCTGCTTCAGACTATGTGGCGTCAGCTGATCCCTTATCGCATGCCACGGCCATGAAGCCGCACAGTCCGAAGAAGGCGGAAGGAGATGAGGGACAGGCGAAGTGATGCACTGCTCCTGCCCATCAAACACACCCTCGCAGTCCCAATAAATAAGACACCGAGGGGCGTTGTGTGGGTCAGGGCGGCCGCAGAGGCGCAGGCAGCCAAACAATGATGCCAGAAGACGGGCAGCGCTACCAAGGGGGTTGCAGCGTGTCATTACAAAGGAAAGTCACACCACCGGGACGGTTAAATGGTCACACAGAGGACACATTGCAGACGTGTTTTCAGTTCCACATGTGCGAGGAGAATACGTTTCTGAGCCACCTTGCACACATGCAGCATTACCGCTGTACAAGGTGGCTGGATAACGTAAAAACGCCTGGGGGAGGGGGGACAGGTTCCCTTCAATTTCAGTTCTTGTGTCTGCGTGGCTTTTGCAGGACACGTTGCCGGCTGCACAGCAGGGGAACAGCTGGCGGTGCTGGACCCCACTGACACATTGGCTGGTGTTTTTCTCTGTGCAGCTAGCACATCTGGGCAAAAACTGGCGGTGTGTTAGAGCCCAGGGACAGCAGGAGGAGGAGCAGGAGGAGGAGGAGCAGGGGGAGGGGAGTGTAGGCCGAAGCCTGCACAGGCGGCAGCTTTGGGTGTGTTGTGTCTGCGTGGCTTTTGCAGGACACGTTGCCGGCTACACAGCAGGGGAACAGCTGGCGGTGCTGGACCCCACTGACACATTGGCGAGGTGTTTGGCTCTGTGCAGCCAGCACTTCCGGACAGCAACTAGCGTTGTTGGAGCCCGGGCTCTGCAGGTGGAGCAGAGTGTAGGCCGAAGCCTAATTGAACCGATTTCAAAAGTCACCTTTAACCCCCCCTCAGGGGTTACAAAGTAGAAGAGCCACAGCTTATGCAGCAGCAGTGCTGCGCAAGTCAAAGGTTGCTCTTGTACTTTTTCTCCTTGCACACGCTGAATGGAACACGTATAACATTTAGCCCTTTATACAGTCAAACTGTGTAATGGAGGCGAGAGTTCCCTTTGTAATGAGACGCAGCACAGGTGTCAAGAATCCC
Organism: Ranitomeya variabilis; assembly: GCF_051348905.1. Classification (NCBI taxonomy): domain Eukaryota; kingdom Metazoa; phylum Chordata; class Amphibia; order Anura; family Dendrobatidae; genus Ranitomeya; species Ranitomeya variabilis. The sequence continues at coordinate 554,179,679 of NC_135237.1, forward strand.
ACCTTGGTGCTGGGTGCAGCCTCCCGAGCGTTGTTATTTGCTGTACAGGAGTCTGCGCTGTCGTGTTATCCCCTGGCCTAGCGCCGTTAGCGCTGCCCATCTTCTGGCATCATGTAATGTCGGCCGGTGCGGTTCGCGATGCCCATGAATCCCAGCCCCGCAGTGTCTTAACATTGTTAAAACACTGCGGGGCTGGGATTCAGGGCCTGGCGCAGCACATATGTTCGCCTCTCACACTCGGGTCCTTACACCCGCTTCAGACTGTGCGGCGTCATCTGATCCCTTATCGCATGCCACGGCCATGAAGCCGCACAGTCCGAAGAAGGCGGAAGGAGAGGAGGGACAGGCGAACTGATGCACTGATCCTGCCCATCAATCACACCCTCGCAGTCCCAATAAATAAGACACCGAGGGGCGTTGTGTGGGTCAGGGCGGCCGCAGAGGCGCAGGCAGCCAAACAATGATGCCAGAAGACGGGCAGCGCTACCAAGGGGGTTGCAGCGTGTCATTACAAAGGAAAGTCACACCACCGGGACGGTTAAATGGTCACACAGAGGACACATTGCAGACGTGTTTTCAGTTCCACATGTGCGAGGAGAATACGTTTCTGAGCCACCTTGCACACATGCAGCATTACCGCTGTACAAGGTGGCTGGATAACGTAAAAACGCCTGGGGGAGGGGGGACAGGTTCCCTTCAATTTCAGTTCTTGTGTCTGCGTGGCTTTTGCAGGACACGTTGCCGGCTGCACAGCAGGGGAACAGCTGGCGGTGCTGGACCCCACTGACACATTGGCTGGTGTTTTTCTCTGTGCAGCTAGCACATCTGGGCAAAAACTGGCGGTGTGTTAGAGCCCAGGGACAGCAGGAGGAGGAGCAGGAGGAGGAGGAGCAGGGGGAGGGGAGTGTAGGCCGAAGCCTGCACAGGCGGCAGCTTTGGGTGTGTTGTGTCTGCGTGGCTTTTGCAGGACACGTTGCCGGCTACACAGCAGGGGAACAGCTGGCGGTGCTGGACCCCACTGACACATTGGCGAGGTGTTTGGCTCTGTGCAGCCAGCACTTCCGGACAGCAACTAGCGTTGTTGGAGCCCGGGCTCTGCAGGTGGAGCAGAGTGTAGGCCGAAGCCTAATTGAACCGATTTCAAAAGTCACCTTTAACCCCCCCTCAGGGGTTACAAAGTAGAAGAGCCACAGCTTATGCAGCAGCAGTGCTGCGCAAGTCAAAGGTTGCTCTTGTACTTTTTCTCCTTGCACACGCTGAATGGAACACGTATAACATTTAGCCCTTTATACAGTCAAACTGTGTAATGGAGGCGAGAGTTCCCTTTGTAATGAGACGCAGCACAGGTGTCAAGAATCCCACCTTGGTGCTGGGTGCAGCCTCCCGAGCGTTGTTATTTGCTGTACAGGAGTCTGCGCTGTCGTGTTATCCCCTGGCCTAGCGCCGTTAGCGCTGCCCATCTTCTGGCATCATGTAATGTCGGCCGGTGCGGTTCGCGATGCCCATGAATCCCAGCCCCGCAGTGTCTTAACATTGTTAAAACACTGCGGGGCTGGGATTCAGGGCCTGGCGCAGCACATATGTTCGCCTCTCACACTCGGGTCCTTACACCCGCTTCAGACTGTGCGGCGTCATCTGATCCCTTATCGCATGCCACGGCCATGAAGCCGCACAGTCCGAAGAAGGCGGAAGGAGAGGAGGGACAGGCGAACTGATGCACTGATCCTGCCCATCAATCACACCCTCGCAGTCCCAATAAATAAGACACCGAGGGGCGTTGTGTGGGTCAGGGCGGCCGCAGAGGCGCAGGCAGCCAAACAATGATGCCAGAAGACGGGCAGCGCTACCAAGGGGGTTGCAGCGTGTCATTACAAAGGAAAGTCACACCACCGGGACGGTTAAATGGTCACACAGAGGACACATTGCAGACGTGTTTTCAGTTCCACATGTGCGAGGAGAATACGTTTCTGAGCCACCTTGCACACATGCAGCATTACCGCTGTACAAGGTGGCTGGATAACGTAAAAACGCCTGGGGGAGGGGGGACAGGTTCCCTTCAATTTCAGTTCTTGTGTCTGCGTGGCTTTTGCAGGACACGTTGCCGGCTGCACAGCAGGGGAACAGCTGGCGGTGCTGGACCCCACTGACACATTGGCTGGTGTTTTTCTCTGTGCAGCTAGCACATCTGGGCAAAAACTGGCGGTGTTTTAGAGCCCAGGGACAGCAGGAGGAGGAGCAGGAGGAGGAGGAGCAGGGGGAGGGGAGTGTAGGCCGAAGCCTGCACAGGCGGCAGCTTTGGGTGTGTTGTGTCTGCGTGGCTTTTGCAGGACACGTTGCCGGCTACACAGCAGGGGAACAGCTGGCGGTGCTGGACCCCACTGACACATTGGCGAGGTGTTTGGCTCTGTGCAGCCAGCACTTCCGGACAGCAACTAGCGTTGTTGGAGCCCGGGCTCTGCAGGTGGAGCAGAGTGTAGGCCGAAGCCTAATTGAACCGATTTCAAAAGTCACCTTTAACCCCCCCTCAGGGGTTACAAAGTAGAAGAGCCACAGCTTATGCAGCAGCAGTGCTGCGCAAGTCAAAGGTTGCTCTTGTACTTTTTCTCCTTGCACACGCTGAATGGAACACGTATAACATTTAGCCCTTTATACAGTCAAACTGTGTAATGGAGGCGAGAGTTCCCTTTGTAATGAGACGCAGCACAGGTGTCAAGAATCCCACCTTGGTGCTGGGTGCAGCCTCCCGAGCGTTGTTATTTGCTGTACAGGAGTCTGCGCTGTCGTGTTATCCCCTGGCCTAGCGCCGTTAGCGCTGCCCATCTTCTGGCATCATGTAATGTCGGCCGGTGCGGTTCGCGATGCCCATGAATCCCAGCCCCGCAGTGTCTTAACATTGTTAAAACACTGCGGGGCTGGGATTCAGGGCCTGGCGCAGCACATATGTTCGCCTCTCACACTCGGGTCCTTACACCCGCTTCAGACTGTGCGGCGTCATCTGATCCCTTATCGCATGCCACGGCCATGAAGCCGCACAGTCCGAAGAAGGCGGAAGGAGAGGAGGGACAGGCGAACTGATGCACTGATCCTGCCCATCAATCACACCCTCGCAGTCCCAATAAATAAGACACCGAGGGGCGTTGTGTGGGTCAGGGCGGCCGCAGAGGCGCAGGCAGCCAAACAATGATGCCAGAAGACGGGCAGCGCTACCAAGGGGGTTGCAGCGTGTCATTACAAAGGAAAGTCACACCACCGGGACGGTTAAATGGTCACACAGAGGACACATTGCAGACGTGTTTTCAGTTCCACATGTGCGAGGAGAATACGTTTCTGAGCCACCTTGCACACATGCAGCATTACCGCTGTACAAGGTGGCTGGATAACGTAAAAACGCCTGGGGGAGGGGGGACAGGTTCCCTTCAATTTCAGTTCTTGTGTCTGCGTGGCTTTTGCAGGACACGTTGCCGGCTGCACAGCAGGGGAACAGCTGGCGGTGCTGGACCCCACTGACACATTGGCTGGTGTTTTTCTCTGTGCAGCTAGCACATCTGGGCAAAAACTGGCGGTGTGTTAGAGCCCAGGGACAGCAGGAGGAGGAGCAGGAGGAGGAGGAGCAGGGGGAGGGGAGTGTAGGCCGAAGCCTGCACAGGCGGCAGCTTTGGGTGTGTTGTGTCTGCGTGGCTTTTGCAGGACACGTTGCCGGCTACACAGCAGGGGAACAGCTGGCGGTGCTGGACCCCACTGACACATTGACGAGGTGTTTGGCTCTGTGCAGCCAGCACTTCCGGACAGCAACTAGCGTTGTTGGAGCCCGGGCTCTGCAGGTGGAGCAGAGTGTAGGCCGAAGCCTAATTGAACCGATTTCAAAAGTCACCTTTAACCCCCCCTCAGGGGTTACAAAGTAGAAGAGCCACAGCTTATGCAGCAGCAGTGCTGCGCAAGTCAAAGGTTGCTCTTGTACTTTTTCTCCTTGCACACGCTGAATGGAACACGTATAACATTTAGCCCTTTATACAGTCAAACTGTGTAATGGAGGCGAGAGTTCCCTTTGTAATGAGACGCAGCACAGGTGTCAAGAATCCCACCTTGGTGCTGGGTGCAGCCTCCCGAGCGTTGTTATTTGCTGTACAGGAGTCTGCGCTGTCGTGTTATCCCCTGGCCTAGCGCCGTTAGCGCTGCCCATCTTCTGGCATCATGTAATGTCGGCCGGTGCGGTTCGCGATGCCCATGAATCCCAGCCCCGCAGTGTCTTAACATTGTTAAAACACTGCGGGGCTGGGATTCAGGGCCTGGCGCAGCACATATGTTCGCCTCTCACACTCGGGTCCTTACACCCGCTTCAGACTGTGCGGCGTCATCTGATCCCTTATCGCATGCCACGGCCATGAAGCCGCACAGTCCGAAGAAGGCGGAAGGAGAGGAGGGACAGGCGAACTGATGCACTGATCCTGCCCATCAATCACACCCTCGTAGTCCCAATAAATAAGACACCGAGGGGCGTTGTGTGGGTCAGGGCGGCCGCAGAGGCGCAGGCAGCCAAACAATGATGCCAGAAGACGGGCAGCGCTACCAAGGGGGTTGCAGCGTGTCATTACAAAGGAAAGTCACACCACCGGGACGGTTAAATGGTCACACAGAGGACACATTGCAGACGTGTTTTCAGTTCCACATGTGCGAGGAGAATACGTTTCTGAGCCACCTTGCACACATGCAGCATTACCGCTGTACAAGGTGGCTGGATAACGTAAAAACGCCTGGGGGAGGGGGGACAGGTTCCCTTCAATTTCAGTTCTTGTGTCTGCGTGGCTTTTGCAGGACACGTTGCCGGCTGCACAGCAGGGGAACAGCTGGCGGTGCTGGACCCCACTGACACATTGGCTGGTGTTTTTCTCTGTGCAGCTAGCACATCTGGGCAAAAACTGGCGGTGTGTTAGAGCCCAGGGACAGCAGGAGGAGGAGCAGGAGGAGGAGGAGCAGGGGGAGGGGAGTGTAGGCCGAAGCCTGCACAGGCGGCAGCTTTGGGTGTGTTGTGTCTGCGTGGCTTTTGCAGGACACGTTGCCGGCTACACAGCAGGGGAACAGCTGGCGGTGCTGGACCCCACTGACACATTGGCGAGGTGTTTGGCTCTGTGCAGCCAGCACTTCCGGACAGCAACTAGCGTTGTTGGAGCCCGGGCTCTGCAGGTGGAGCAGAGTGTAGGCCGAAGCCTAATTGAACCGATTTCAAAAGTCACCTTTAACCCCCCCTCAGGGGTTACAAAGTAGAAGAGCCACAGCTTATGCAGCAGCAGTGCTGCGCAAGTCAAAGGTTGCTCTTGTACTTTTTCTCCTTGCACACGCTGAATGGAACACGTATAACATTTAGCCCTTTATACAGTCAAACTGTGTAATGGAGGCGAGAGTTCCCTTTGTAATGAGACGCAGCACAGGTGTCAAGAATCCCACCTTGGTGCTGGGTGCAGCCTCCCGAGCGTTGTTATTTGCTGTACAGGAGTCTGCGCTGTCGTGTTATCCCCTGGCCTAGCGCCGTTAGCGCTGCCCATCTTCTGGCATCATGTAATGTCGGCCGGTGCGGTTCGCGATGCCCATGAATCCCAGCCCCGCAGTGTCTTAACATTGTTAAAACACTGCGGGGCTGGGATTCAGGGCCTGGCGCAGCACATATGTTCGCCTCTCACACTCGGGTCCTTACACCCGCTTCAGACTGTGCGGCGTCATCTGATCCCTTATCGCATGCCACGGCCATGAAGCCGCACAGTCCGAAGAAGGCGGAAGGAGAGGAGGGACAGGCGAACTGATGCACTGATCCTGCCCATCAATCACACCCTCGCAGTCCCAATAAATAAGACACCGAGGGGCGTTGTGTGGGTCAGGGCGGCCGCAGAGGCGCAGGCAGCCAAACAATGATGCCAGAAGACGGGCAGCGTTACCAAGGAGCTTGTTGCGTGTGTCAATACAAAGTCAAATCACACCTGAGGGACGTTTTAATGGTCACAGAGGACACATTTTAGACGTGTTCACTTCAACATGGGCAAGGAGAATAAGTTTCTGAGCCACCTTGAACACATGCAGCATTACTGCTGTTCAAGGTAGCTGTAAAACATAGAAACACCTGGGGGAGGGGGGACAGGTTCCCTTCAATTTCAGTTCTTGTGTCTGCGTGGCGGTCGCAGGACACGTTGCCGGCTACACAGCAGGGGAACAGCTGGCGGTGCTGGACCCCACTGACACATTGGCTGGTGTTTTTCTCTGTGCAGCTAGCACATCTGGGCAAAAACTGGCGGTGTTAGAGCCCAGGGTCAGCAGGAGGAGCAGGGGGAGCGGAGTGTAGGCCGAAGCCTGCACTCGAGCAAGTTGAAAGGAAACCTTTAACCCCCCCCCCCCCCCAGGCGTTTGTAGCTGAAAGAGCCATTGTGTACAGCACTAATGCTGGAAAAGGTAAACTTAGCTCTTTTAATTATGGTCCTTGTACATGCGGAACCTAACATTTATGAAATGTGTCCCCACACAGCGTTAAACCGTCCGGTAGGTGGAACTTTCCTTTGTCGTGTGACGCAGCACAGCCATCATTTTTACCCCCTTGTCGCCGTTCGCCCCCTCCTCAGCGTTGTTTGAATCTGTCCCGGAGCCTGCGCTGTTAGGTTAGCCCATGGCCATGCACACATGTTGCGCTGCCCGTCTTCTGACCTCATTTGGTGTCAGGCTGGCTGCGCCTGTGCGGGTGCGCTGGCCGAGATCCCGCCTCGCAGTGTCGTCTAATGTAATCCCACCGCGGGCCTGTGATCCGTGCCCGTGCGCAGTGCATATCCTCTCCTCTCACTCCCCTCCCTACGGCTTTTTCAGACTGTGCGGTGTCACGGCCGTGGCATGCTATTAGGGACCAGCTGACATCGCACAGTCTGAAGAAGCCGTAGGGAGGGGAGTGAGAGGAGAGGATATGCACTGCGCACGGGCACGGATCACAGGCCCGCGGTGGGATTACATTAGACGACACTGCGAGGCGGGATCTCGGCCAGCGCACCCGCACAGGCGCAGCCAGCCTGACACCAAATGAGGTCAGAAGACGGGCAGCGCAACATGTGTGCATGGCCAAGGGCTAACCTAACAGCGCAGGCACCGGGACAGATTCAAACAACGCTGAGGAGGGGGCGCACGGCGCCAAGGGGGTAAAAATGATGGCTGTGCTGCGTCACACGACAAAGGAAAGTTCCACCTACCGGACGGTTTAACGCTGTGTGGGGACACATTTCATAAGTGTTTGGTTCAGCATGTGCAAGGAGCATCACGAAAAGAGGCACTTTTTCCCTTTGCATCATTACTGCTGCACAAGGTGGCTCCTTCAGTAACAAACGCCTGGGGGGGGGGGGGGTCAGGTTCCCTTACATTTAACTTGTTGTGCCTGCGTGGCGGTCGCAGTACACGTTGCCGTATACACAGCAGGGGAACAGCTGACGTTACTGAACCCCAATAACAGAGGAGGGACTGTTGACTGTGCGTACAGCACTTCTGGACGGCAACTGGCGGTGTTGGAGCCCAGGGACGGGTGGAGGAGGAGGAGGTTGGAGGAGGTAGGAGGGATTGCCACACACACAGCAGGGGAACAGCTGACGTTACTGAACCCCAATAACAGAGGATGGACTGTTGACTGTGCGTACAGCACTTCTGGACGGCAACTGGCGGTGTTGGAGCCCAGGGACGGGTGGAGGAGGAGGAGGTTGGAGGAGGTAGGAGGGATTGCCACACACACAGCAGGGGAACAGCTGACGTTACTGAACCCCAATAACAGAGGAGGGACTGTTGACTGTGCGTACAGCACTTCTGGACGGCAACTGGCGGTGTTGGAGTCCAGGGACAGGTGGAGGAGGAGGAGGTTGGAGGAGGTAGGAGGGATTGCCACACACACAGCAGGGGAACAGCTGACGTTACTGAACCCCAATAACAGAGGAGGGACTGTTGACTGTGCGTACAGCACTTCTGGACGGCAACTGGCGGTGTTGGAGTCCAGGGACAGGTGGAGGAGGAGGAGGTTGGAGGAGGTAGGAGGGATTGCCACACACACAGCAGGGGAACAGCTGACGTTACTGAACCCCAATAACAGAGGAGGGACTGTTGACTGTGCGTACAGCACTTCTGGACGGCAACTGGCGGTGTTGGAGTCCAGGGACAGGTGGAGGAGGAGGAGGTTGGAGGAGGTAGGAGGGATTGCCACACACACAGCAGGGGAACAGCTGACGTTACTGAACCCCAATAACAGAGGAGGGACTGTTGACTGTGCGTACAGCACTTCTGGACGGCAACTGGCGGTGTTGGAGCCCAGGGACAGGTGGAGGAGGAGGAGGTTGGAGGAGGTAGGAGGGATTGCCACACACACAGCAGGGGAACAGCTGACGTTACTGAACCCCAATAACAGAGGATGGACTGTTGACTGTGCGTACAGCACTTCTGGACGGCAACTGGCGGTGTTGGAGCCCAGGGACAGGTGGAGGAGGAGGAGGTTGGAGGAGGTAGGAGGGATTGCCACACACACAGCAGGGGAACAGCTGACGTTACTGAACCCCAATAACAGAGGAGGGACTGTTGACTGTGCGTACAGCACTTCTGGACGGCAACTGGCGGTGTTGGAGCCCAGGGACAGGTGGAGGAGGAGGAGGTTGGAGGAGGTAGGAGGGATTGCCACACACACAGCAGGGGAACAGCTGACGTTACTGAACCCCAATAACAGAGGAGCGACTGTTGACTGTGCGTACAGCACTTCTGGACGGCAACTGGCGGTGTTGGAGCCCAGGGACGGGTGGAGGAGGAGGAGGTTGGAGGAGGTAGGAGGGATTGCCACACACACAGCAGGGGAACAGCTGACGTTACTGAACCCCAATAACAGAGGAGGGACTGTTGACTGTGCGTACAGCACTTCTGGACGGCAACTGGCGGTGTTGGAGCCCAGGGACGGGTGGAGGAGGAGGAGGTTGGAGGAGGTAGGAGGAGGTAGGAGGGATTGCCACACACACAGCAGGGGAACAGCTGACGTTACTGAACCCCAATAACAGAGGAGGGACTGTTGACTGTGCGTACAGCACTTCTGGACGGCAACTGGCGGTGTTGGAGCCCAGGGACAGGTGGAGGAGGAGGAGGTTGGAGGAGGTAGGAGGGATTGCCACACACACAGCAGGGGAACAGCTGACGTTACTGAACCCCAATAACAGAGGAGGGACTGTTGACTGTGCGTACAGCACTTCTGGACGGCAACTGGCGGTGTTGGAGTCCAGGGACAGGTGGAGGAGGAGGAGGTTGGAGGAGGTAGGAGGGATTGCCACACACACAGCAGGGGAACAGCTGACGTTACTGAACCCCAATAACAGAGGAGGGACTGTTGACTGTGCGTACAGCACTTCTGGACGGCAACTGGCGGTGTTGGAGTCCAGGGACAGGTGGAGGAGGAGGAGGTTGGAGGAGGTAGGAGGGATTGCCACACACACAGCAGGGGAACAGCTGACGTTACTGAACCCCAATAACAGAGGAGGGACTGTTGACTGTGCGTACAGCACTTCTGGACGGCAACTGGCGGTGTTGGAGCCCAGGGACAGGTGGAGGAGGAGGAGGTTGGAGGAGGTAGGAGGGATTGCCACACACACAGCAGGGGAACAGCTGACGTTACTGAACCCCAATAACAGAGGAGGGACTGTTGACTGTGCGTACAGCACTTCTGGACGGCAACTGGCGGTGTTGGAGCCCAGGGACAGGTGGAAAAGCAGAGGAACACAATGTAGGCCGAAGCCTGAGAAAGTCGAAAGGGAACCTTTAACCCCCCCCCCAAGGCGTTTGTAGCTGAAAGAGCCAGCTTGTGCAGCACAAAAGATGCAAAAGGAAAAGGTGGCTCTTTTCATCATGCTCCTTGCAAACACAGAACTAAACACTTATAAAATGTGTCCCCTGCAACCGTAAAACCGTCCCGGAGGTGGGACTTTCCTTCGTAATGTGACGCAGCCCAGCCGTCATTCCTACCCCCCCGGCGCCGCGCACCGGCTCCTCAGCGTTGTTTTATTCCGTCAAGGAGCCTGCGCTGTTATGTTATCCCGTGGCCAGGCACACTTAGCGCTGCCCGTCTTCTGGCATCATTTGGTGTCTGGATGGCTGCGCCTGTGCGGCCGCGCTGGCAGAGAGCCCGCCTCGCAGTGTCTTCTGATTTAATCCCACTGGGGGCCTGGGATCCATGGACATGCGCAGTGCATATCTGAACCTCCACCTCTCACTCATCTCCCTATGGCTTCTTCAGACTGTGCGGTGTCACGGCCGTGGCATGCTGTTAGGGACCAGCTGACACCGAACAGTCTGAAGAAGCCATAGGGAAATGAGTGAGAGGTGGAGGTTCAGATATGCACTGCGCATGTCCATGGATCCCAGGCCCCCAGTGGGATTAAATCAGAAGACACTGCGAGGCGGGCTCTCTGCCAGCGCGGCCGCACAGGCGCAGCCATCCAGACACCAAATGATGCCAGAAGACGGGCAGCGCTAAGTTTGCCTGGCCACGGGATAACATAACAGCGCAGGCTCCGGGACGGAATAAAACAACGCTGAGGAGCCGGTGCGCGGCGCCGGGGGGGTAGGAATGACGGCTGGGCTGCGTCACATTACGAAGGAAAGTCCCACCTCCGGGACGGTTTTACGGTATCAGTGGACACATTTTATAAGTGTTAAGTTCTGCGTGTGCAAGGAGCTAAACAAAAATAGCTACCTTTTCCTTGGGCAGCATTACTGCTGCACAAGGTGGCTCTTTCAGTAACAAACGCCTTGGGGGGGGGGGGACAGATTCCCTTACATTTCAGTTGTTGTGTCAGCGTGGCGGTCGCATGACACATTGCCGGCTACACAGCTGGGGATCAGCTGACGTTACTGAAACCCAATAACACTGGGTCGTATGTTTTGACTGTGCAGACGGCACGTCTGAGCCTCAACTGGCGGTGTTGGAGCCCAGGAATTTAAGTTCAGGTGGTAGAAAGATGAACACAACAGGAGACCTGGATAACGTATACAGTGACCTAATTATTCAATCAGGAGGAGGAGTGGCAAATTCCGGCGAGATCCAGGCCTTGTTCATTTTCAGGAAAGTAAGCCGGTCAACGTTATCGGAGGATAGTCGCATGCGACGGTCAGTTAGTACACCACCTGCAGCACTAAAGACACGTTCCGATAATACACTGGCCGCAGGGCAAGACAGCACCTCCAATGCATACTGGCTTAGCTCTGGCCATGTATCCAGCTTTGAGACCCAAAACTTGAAAGGGGAAGAGCCGTCTGGGAGTACAGCAAGAGGGCAAGACATGTAGTCTGTCACCATCTGACGGAACCGTTGCCTCCTGCTGACTGGAGCCGTCTGTGATGGTGTAGACTTTTGTGGCGGGCACAGAAAACTGTGCCACAGTTCGGCCATACTGGTCTTGCCTTGGGCAGAGGCACTGCTTCTGCTCCCTCTTTGTGCAGAGCCTCCACCACGGCCTGGACGCACTGAGCTGCTTTGGAATGCACTAGCAGCACTTCTCTCAGTTGGAATGGAGAAGATGATGGAATTGACCAGTGTGTCTTGGTACTCCCGCATTTTTCGCTCCCGGTTCAACGGTGTGATGAGGCTTTCTACGTTGTCCCGGTAGCGAGGATCGAGGAGGGTGAACACCCAATAATCAGACATGTTGAGAATGTGGGCGATGCGGCGGTCATTTCTCAGGCACTGCAGCATGTAATCCACCATGTGCTGCAGACTGCCAACTGCCCAAGAAACGCTGTCCCCTGCTGGAGGCGTGATCTCTGCCCGCTCGTCATCACCCCACCCTCGCTGTACACACTGAGTACTGGACAATTGTGTAACTCCCTCCTCTGGACGGATGTCTTCCTCCTCCATTGACTCCTCCTCATCCTCCTCACAAACGGTCCCCTGCCTACGCGTTTGTGAGGAACCACGTGGCGCTGACTGTCCAGAAGATGATGGAAATGGTGAATCCTCATCCTCCACCTCTTCCACAACATCATCCCTTAGCGCTTGCAGTGATTTTTCAAGCAGGCAGATAAGGGGGACAGTCATGCTGACTAGTGCATCATCTGCACTCGCCATCCGCGTGGAATAATCAAAGGGACGCAAAACCTGGCAGACGTCATTCATAGTGGCCCACTCTGTGGTTGTGAAGTCTGTACGGCGCTGACTGCGACTTTTTTGCGCCTGAAGCAGCTGGTACTCCATTACAGCTTGCTGCTGCTCACACAACCGCTCCAACATATGTAACGTGGAATTCCACCTGGTAGGTAGGTCACATATGATGCGATGTTCCGGCAGGCGGTGTCGGCGCTGCAGAGCCGCAATGCGCGCTTTTGCCGTGCTGGAACGCCGCAAGTGAGCACACTCTAGGCGGACCTTGTGCAGCAGTGCATCAAGATCCGGATAGTCCCTCAAAAAGCTCTGCACGACCAAATTGAGCACATGTGCCAGACATGGGATGTGAGTGAGGTTGCCGAGGCCCAGAGCTGCCACCAGATTTCGGCCATTATCACACACTACCATGCCTGGCTGGAGATTCGCTGGCACAAACCACACATCGCTCTCCTGCTTGATGGCATTCCAGAGCTCCTGCGCTGTGTGGCTACGATTCCCCAAGAAAATTAATTTCAAGACGGCCTGTTGACGTTTGGCCACGGCTGTGCTCATGTCGGTCGTAACAGGTACACGTTCATCACGGGTCCATGTGGAGGTGGACTGTGACGGCTCCTGCAGCGATGATTCTGAGGAACTGGTGTAAGAGGAGGAGTCAATGCGTACAGAATGGATTCCTGCAATCCTTGGAGTGGGCAGGACACGTCCTGCGCCACTCGCACGGTCTGTACCCGGCTCAACGACATTAACCCAATGGGCAGTGAGGGAAAGGTATCGCCCCTGTCCATGTTGACTGGTCCACGCATCGGTGGTGAGGTGGACCTTGCTACTGACGGCGTTCAGTAGCGCGTGTTTTATGTGTCCCTCCACATGCTTCTGCAGGGCAGGGACGGCTTGCCTGCTGAAGTAAAAGCGGCTGGGCACATTGTACTGTGGGACTGCCAATGACATCAAGTCACGGAAGCTGTCAGTCTCCACCAGCCTGAATGACAGCATTTCCAGTGACAGAAGTTTGGCAATGCCTGCAGTCAGAGCCTGTGCTCGTGGGTGGTTTGACGAGAAAGGCCGCCTTTTCTCCCATGCCTGTACTACCGATGGCTGTAGACTGGGCTGGGAGTGTGTGGATGACTGGGAAAGGGGCGCTGCGGGTGGAATTACAGCGGGTCTCTGGACAACAGGGGCAGAGGTTCTTCCACGGCGAACCTGGGAGGACGCCGAACCAGCTGCGTGTGAGGTAGAGGAAGAGGCAACACGAGCTGAAGAGGTGGTAGCTGCCGCTGTTGGTTGGCCTACCTCTTCAGTGTGTTTTTCTAACTCCGCCGGGTGCCTGTTGCGCACATGTTTCCACATGTTGGAGGTATTGAGGTTGCTGACATTTTTCCCTCTTTTGACTTTTTGATGACACACGTTGCATCTGACATAGCAAATGTCATCTGCAACTGTGTCAAAAAAGGACCAGGCACTGCAAGTCTTGGGAGCGCCCTTTTTGGCTTTTGGAAGAGACATGCTCCTAACGGGTGCCAAAGCGGAGGCTGCAGGATCCGCAGTCTTCCCCCTCCCTCTCCCTCTTTGGGCCGTACGGGGAATCTCTTCCTCAGAGCTGCTCCCACCACCTTCCTGTCCCTCACGCCAAGATGGGTCGAGGACCTCATCATCTACACTACCCTCTGCCCCCAACTGCTCCTCCTGGGTAGTCTCAGCAGCAGAGCACGCACCAGTAAGTGGCACCTGAGTGTCATCATCAGCTGATGCGGCCTGCGATGTGGTGACCGGAGCCACTGGCCCACCCGCCTCTTCAGAGGAAGACAGAAAAAGCTGTTGGGCATCACTGCACCCTGCCTCTTCTTCCATTTCTCCAATGCTGCTTGGCTGGCCCCCTGTTTCCAAGCCAAGAGATTCAGAGAACAGAAGTAGAGACGGCTCCTGTCCTGGGCTCTCTGTCTGCCTGGGCAATTTGGCAGGTGGTGAAGAGACAGATGGCTGCTCTCCAGTGCTCTGTGTCTGAGAGGATGTGGCACTAATGGAAGTTGATGCATTAGCTGCCATCCATCCGACAACAGCTTCAATTTGTTCTTCACGCAGCAGCGGTGTACGGCGCTCGGACACAAAGCTTCGCATGAACGACTGTTGCCTGGTGAAAGTGGGTGCTGATGAGTCACCGGTGCCCGCAGCAGGCACAGAATCCCCACGTCCCCTCCCTGCTCCGCGACGGCTCCCACGCCCCCGTGCCTTACTCACTGCCTTCTTCATCTTGGTTGACTGATAAAGATAAGCAGAAAAGTACTAACGGATTTGTGTGCTTATTCCTGAGCAACTCCTCCTAACAGGTATAAGAAGCACTAATTATCTAAAGTGTGGACTAGACTTTAATATGAGCTAATGTGGCCTACAGAAATGTAAAGTGGTGTAACTGGTGTGTTTGGTGAACTTTATTATTTATTTATTTTTTGGGGGCTGAACTGACAACAGATAGAGCTGCAGTCACACGGAGACCGTGCAGACAGACGTAAACGGCGCTACAAGGCCCAAAAACCCTCCTCTACTTTATCCTATGTAGTGTTTTTCCACAAATTAGCTGGAGACGGGTGGAAAGACACTAATAGGATTTTTTTGAATAAATTAGCAGCAGACTACACTATTTGGAAAAAAAAGAAAATTGATTTGGCGGTATGACGCAGTGAAAAACCCTGAGCTGGAGACAACCAGGCTATAGCTGCTCACAGATTACAGGGCGAGCTGCAGTCACACGGAGACCGTGCAGACAGCCGTAAACGGCGCTGCAAGGCCCAAAAACCCTCCTCTACTTTATCCTATGTAGTGTTTTTCCACAAATTAGCTGGAGACGGGTGGAAAGACACTAATAGGATGTTTTTAAATTAATTAGCAGCAGACTACACTACTTTGAAGAAAAAGAAAATTGATTTGGCAGTATGACGCAGTGAAAAACCCTGAGCTGGAGACAACCAGGCTATAGCTGCTCACAGATTACAGGGCGAGCTGCAGTCACACGGAGACCGTGCAGACAGCCGTAAACGGCGCTGCAAGGCCCAAAAACCCTCCTCTACTTTATCCTATGTAGTGTTTTTCCACAAATTAGCTGGAGACGGGTGGAAAGACACTAATAGGATTTTTTTAAATTAATTAGCAGCAGACTACACTACTTTGAAAAAAAAGAAAATTGATTTGGCGGTATGACGCAGTGAAAAACCCTGAGCTGGAGACAACCAGGCTACAGCTGCTCACAGATTACAGGGCGAGCTGCAGTCACACGGAGACCGTGCAGACAGCCGTAAACGGCGCTGCAAGGCCCAAAAACCCTCCTCTACTTTATCCTATGTAGTGTTTTTCCACAAATTAGCTGGAGACGGGTGGAAAGACACTAATAGGATTTTTTAAAATAAATTAGCAGCAGACTACACTACTTTGAAAAAAAAGAAAATTGATTTGGCGGTATGACGCAGTGAAAAACCCTGAGCTGGAGACAACCAGGCTATAGCTGCTCACAGATTACAGGGCGAGCTGCAGTCACACGGAGACCGTGCAGACAGCCGTAAACGGCGCTGCAAGGCCCAAAAACCCTCCTCTACTTTATCCTATGTAGTGTTTTTCCACAAATTAGCTGGAGACGGGTGGAAAGACACTAATAGGATTTTTTTGAATAAATTAGCAGCAGACTACACTACTTGGGAAAAAAAAAAAAAAAAGGAACAGTATGAGGCAATGAACCACCCTCCCTGAACTGAATACAACCAACTATGGATGGCCTATGTGGCTGCACTCAGACTGGAGACTGGGCTGCACTCACACACACACACACACACACAGACCCTGCAGATCGCTGTGAAAACAGCGCTACAAGGCAAAAGCAAGGTGAATAGTAGGTGAACACAGCGGTTGCTAAATTAGCCTTTGGAAAGCACAAAGAAGCAAATCGCTATCTCTAAACTGTCCCTCAGTCAGCAAACAGCGTCCTGTCACTAACTGAATTCACAGCAGAGTGATCGCAAAATGGCGCCAGCGACTTTTAAACTGCATCATGACATCATTACACCAGCCAATCACAGCCTTGCCAGTAGTTTCATGCCCTCCATGCTAAACAGGATGTGCCCACACTTGGAATCAATCTCATTGGCTGAATTTCTGCTTTTTGAATCTTAGAACTTCCGATTCCGGTATCCGATACGCGGCAAGTATCGGAATCCCGGTATCGGAATTCCGATACCGCAAGTATCGGCCGATACCCGATACTTGCGGTATCGGAATGCTCAACACTAATCATAACATTTAAGTTTACAGGTAACATAGTGAAAGCTAGTGTCATTATTATTAAAGGAGATATTTAAATATTATATAGTGTAAGTGTACAGGTAATACAGTGATCACCAGGATATTATACATAGGAGCTTTGTATATAGTATACAGGTAATACAGTGATGATAAGTGAAATTAAGCACAGGAGCTCTGTATACTGTATAGTGTATAGTGTACAGGTAATACAGTGATCACCAGCGACATTATACACAGGAGCTCTGTATATAGTGTATAGTGTACAGGTAATACAGTGATCACCAACGACATTATATAAAGGAAGTCTGTATATAGTGTACTGGTAATACAGTGATCACCAGTGACATTATACACAGGAGCTCTGTATATAGTGTCAGTGTACAAGGAATACAGAGATCACAAGCATCATTATATACAGGGGATCTATATATACTGTATTATATAGTGTACAGTGTAAGAGTACAGATAATACAGTGACTCAATGGTGATGTCTCCAATTGAAGTAATTCTTCTTTGGTTTTCTTCTTCATCTGGCTCAGATGACAAGGATTCTTTACTGCCTTGACTCTTCACTGCAAAATGAAACACACAGGCATCTATGACTATTCACTCCTAGAGCACAATTTTTACTTTTTTTTGCCCACTTCTCCAGTATGGCAAAGGAAAAATAAAAGTTCCATAGTGGCTCTTTCTTCCTCCCCATCACATGATACAGTCGGGGCTGAGCAGTGACATCATTGCAGTGCATTATCTGTGAAATCATTTGCTGCATCTGTCCACTGATAAACATGCATAGGTATTGCAGGCCAGTGAACCAAGTTATTTGCGCCCTAATCATTTTCAGCTGGATTTGTGCAAATTGTTATGCCTCAGTTCCGAGGTCCATTAAAGACCGGGGGCCAACCAGGGGATTTTCCAGTGTACCCAGTGGGCCAGTCAACCCAGTCTGTCCACAATTTAACAGATTAAGAATTATTGCAGTAGAGGAGGAGGACTCTGCATAATACTGACTCAAACTGACTGTGTTTCTGGCAGAAGAAACATCATTGTGCTGTACATGGAATGTGTGGCGTGACATATATTTCATTACACCCTCTACTTCTTCCATACCAAAGGCAAAAGAGGCCAATTTAGACATCCGGTGTCAACTGTGGTGATGGTTTTATTCAGCATCACCTCCTACTTGACAGCCCAAGCTGTAGGAGACAATACTTACAGACTTATCACCCTGTAGATCGCTAGCTCTTTAGGAAAGGTCTCTATGTCCTATATCATCTTGTAATATATTTCTGGGTATCTCTTTCTCACTTATTGATCTGTATTACTGTTTTTCGATTTGCATCAAATTAGGCAGCGCTACTGAATATGTTGTTACTATATAGTTCTTCACTTCTACTAGAAGTTATCTGTAAAATGAACATTTTTCTTCAGTCCACAAAGCTCTTAGTCCTGATATTTTTGCCGCTGTAAACCTTGGTGGATGTGCCATTTGTTCAAAGCTTAAAAATATTAATGCCTAATCTTCATAGGGTTTATATGGAAAGGTCAGGCTTTCTTATGTATGGCTGCTCATGCCGACTCTACAGGTAAACATCTCCTGCTTTGTCTTCTCTGATAAATAGTGCATGAGCATAGAAATATCAAATGCAACAGCACAAAGATGTAGCCCGAGTTCTTTTTATTTAAATGGTGTTGTCCAGTGAATATACAGGATAGTTGATAACCGAAATATCAGTGGGAGTTTGACTGCTAGGACCTACATCAATCAAAATGGGGAACTTTCATCCCATCAGAATGCCTGAACGCTGCTGATGCTGATGATGTCGCGGTCTTGTGACTGGTCGTGTGACTGCTGCACAAGGTGGCTCTTTCAGTAACAAACGCCTGGGGGGGACAAGTTCCCTTAAATTTCAGTAGTTGTGTCAGCGTGGCGGTCGCAGGACACATTGCCAGCTACACAGCTGGGGATCAGCTGACGTTACCACACAACCACACAACTGAAGAACCGATATCAAATCTTTGTAGAGGATGAAGATGGCACACCTAAGGATGAAGCAATACCAGCAAGCAAAAAAGAAAAGGGCACACAGCAACAAGTGACAGCAAAAAGTACAGCCAAGAAGCAACGAAGAGTGCTGGTGGTGGGAGACTCACTACTGAGAGGCACAGAAGCAGCCATCTGCAGACCGGACATAACCGCAAGAGAAGTATGCTGCCTTCCAGGTGCGATGATCAAGGATGTGACCGATAGGATACCAAAGCTCCTCAGCTCCAAGGACGTCCACCCATTTCTGCTGATACATGTTGGCACCAATGACACGGCAAGGAAGGACCTACCGACAATCTGCAAGGACTTTGAAGAGTTGGGGAAGAAAGTAAAGGAACTGGATGCACAGGTAGTTTTTTCTTCTATCCTTCCAGTAGACAGGCATGGCACCAGGAGATGGAACAGGATCCTTGATGCGAACAACTGGCTAAGACGATGGTGCAGACAACAAGGATTCGGATTCCTGGACCACGGTGTAAATTACTTGTACGATGGACTCCTCGCCAGAGACGGACTACACCTCAACAAACCTGGGAAACACACATTCGCCAGAAGACTCGCTACACTCATCAGGAGGGCGTTAAACTAGAAGTAGAGGGGACGGGAAGAAAAACATTAGACTCGAACAAAGAAGACCCAGGAAAACATACTCAGAAGGGAGGTAAGAACATTTCTAAAACAATCCACAGCGAGGAGATTGGAACAAAACAAAATCCTCTAAACTGCATGCTCGCAAACGCCAGAAGCCTGACAAACAAGATGGAAGAACTAGAAGCAGAAATATCTACAGGTAACTTTGACATAGTGGGAATAACTGAGACATGGTTAGATGAAAGCTATGACTGGGCAGTTTACTTACAGGGTTACAGTCTGTTAAGAAAGGATCGTAAAAATTGGAGCGGAGGAGGGGTTTGTCTCTATGTAAAGTCTTGTCTAAAGTCCACTTTAAGGGAGGATATTAGCGAAGGGAATGAGGATGTCGAGTCCATATGGGTCGAAATTCATGGAGGGAAAAATGGTAACAAAATTCTCATTGGGGTCTGTTACAAACCCCCAAATATAACAGAAATCATGGAAAGTCTACTTCTAAATCAGATAGATGAAGCTGCAACCCATAATGAGGTCCTGGTTATGGGGGACTTTAACTACCCGGATATTAACTGGGAAACAGAAACCTGTGAAACCCATAAAGGCAACAGGTTTCTGCTAATAACCAAGAAAAATTACCTTTCACAATTGGTGCAGAATCCAACCAGAGGAGCAGCACTTTTAGACCTAATACTATCTAATAGACCTGACAGAATAACAAATCTGCAGGTGGTCGGGCATCTAGGAAATAGCGACCACAATATTGTACAGTTTCACCTGTCTTTCACTAGGGGGACTTGTCAGGGAGTCACAAAAACACTGAACTTTAGGAAGGCAAAGTTTGACCAGCTTAGAGATGCCCTTAATCTGGTAGACTGGGACAATATCCTCAGAAATAAGAATACAGATAAAAAATGGAAAATGTTTAAGAACATCCTAAATAGGCACTGTAAGCGGTTTATACCTTGTGGGAATAAAAGGACTAGAAATAGGAAAAACCCAATGTGGCTAAACAAAGAAGTAAGACAGGCAATTAACAGTAAAAAGAAAGCATTTGCACTACTAAAGCAGGATGGCACCATTGAAGCTCTAAAAAACTATAGGGAGAAAAATACTTTATCTAAAAAACTAACTAAAGCTGCCAAAAAGGAAACAGAGAAGCACATTGCTAAGGAGAGTAAAACTAATCCCAAACTGTTCTTCAACTATATCAATAGTAAAAGAATAAAAACTGAAAATGTAGGCCCCTTAAAAAATAGTGAGGAAAGAATGGTTGTAGATGACGAGGAAAAAGCTAACATATTAAACACCTTCTTCTCCACGGTATTCACGGTGGAAAATGAAATGCTAGGTGAAATCCCAAGAAACAATGAAAACCCTATATTAAGGGTCACCAATCTAACCCAAGAAGAGGTGCGAAAGCGGCTAAATAAGATTAAAATAGATAAATCTCCGGGTCCGGATGGCATACACCCACGAGTACTAAGAGAACTAAGTAATGTAATAGATAAACCATTATTTCTTATTTTTAGGGACTCTATAGCGACGGGGTCTGTTCCGCAGGACTGGCGCATAGCAAATGTGGTGCCAATATTCAAAAAGGGCTCTAAA
Organism: Ranitomeya variabilis; assembly: GCF_051348905.1. Taxonomy (NCBI): domain Eukaryota; kingdom Metazoa; phylum Chordata; class Amphibia; order Anura; family Dendrobatidae; genus Ranitomeya; species Ranitomeya variabilis. Next base: position 554,200,342 of record NC_135237.1, read on the forward strand.
AGTGAACCTGGAAATTATAGGCCAGTAAGTCTAACCTCTACTGTTGGTAAAATATTTGAAGGGTTTCTGAAGGATGATATTCTGGATTATCTCAATGAGAATAACTGTTTAACTCCATATCAGCATGGGTTTATGAGAAATCGCTCCTGTCAAACCAATCTAATCAGTTTTTATGAAGAGGTAAGCTATAGGCTGGACCACGGTGAGTCATTGGACGTGGTATATCTCGATTTTTCCAAAGCGTTTGATACCGTGCCGCACAAGAGGTTGGTACACAAAATGAGAATGCTTGGTCTGGGGGAAAATGTGTGTAAATGGGTTAGTAACTGGCTTAGTGATAGAAAGCAGAGGGTGGTTATAAATGGTATAGTCTCTAACTGGGTCGCTGTGACCAGTGGGGTACCGCAGGGGTCGGTATTGGGACCTGTTCTCTTCAACATATTTATTAATGATCTGGTAGAAGGTTTACACAGTAAAATATTGATATTTGCAGATGATACAAAACTATGTAAAGCAGTTAATACAAGAGAAGATAGTATTCTGCTACAGATGGATCTGGATAAGTTGGAAACTTGGGCTGAAAGGTGGCAGATGAGGTTTAACAATGATAAATGTAAGGTTATACACATGGGAAGAAGGAATCAATATCACCATTACACACTGAACGGGAAACCACTGGGTAAATCTGACAGGGAGAAGGACTTGGGGATCCTAGTTAATGATAAACTTACCTGGAGCAGCCAGTGCCAGGCAGCAGCTGCCAAGGCAAACAGGATCATGGGGTGCATTAAAAGAGGTCTGGATACACATGATGAGAGCATTATACTGCCTCTGTACAAATCCCTAGTTAGACCGCACATGGAGTACTGTGTCCAGTTTTGGGCACCGGTGCTCAGGAAGGATATAATGGAACTAGAGAGAGTACAAAGGAGGGCAACAAAATTAATAAAGGGGATGGGAGAACTACAATACCCAGATAGATTAGCGAAATTAGGATTATTTAGTCTAGAAAAAAGACGACTGAGGGGCGTTCTAATAACCATGTATAAGTATATAAGGGGACAATACAAATATCTCGCTGAGGATCTGTTTATACCAAGGAAGGTGACGGGCACAAGGGGGCATTCTTTGCGTCTGGAGGAGAGAAGGTTTTTCCACCAACATAGAAGAGGATTCTTTACTGTTAGGGCAGTGAGAATCTGGAATTGCTTGCCTGAGGAGGTGGTGATGGCGAACTCAGTCGAGGGGTTCAAGAGAGGCCTGGATGTCTTCCTGGAGCAGAACAATATTGTATCATACAATTATTAGGTTCTGTAGAAGGACGTAGATCTGGGGATTTATTATGATGGAATATAGGCTGAACTGGATGGACAAATGTCTTTTTTCGGCCTTACTAACTATGTTACTATGTTACTATGTTACTATGTTACTGAAACCCAATAACACTGGGTCATGTATTTTGACTGTGCAGACGACACTTCTGAGCATCAACTGGCAGTGTTGGAGCCCAGGGATTACAGTTCAGGTGGTAGAAACATGAACGCAACAGTAGACCTGGATACTGTAGCCAACCAATTATTTAATCTGGAAGAGGAGTGGCAAATTCCTGCGAGATCCAGGCCTTGTTCATTTTCAGAAAAGTAAGCCAGTCAACGTTATCGGAGGATAGTCGCATGTGACGGTCTGTTAGTACACAACCTGAGGCACTAAAGACGCGTTCCGATAATACACTAACAGCAGGGCAAGCCAGCACCTCCAATGCATACTGGCTTAGCTCTGGCCATGTATCCAGTTTAGAGACCCAAAATTTGAAGGGGGAAGAGCTGTCTGGGAGTACAGTAAGAGGGCAACACATGTAGTCTGTCACCATCTGATGCAAACGTTGCCTCCTGCTGACTGGAGCCGTCTGTGATGGTGTAGACATGTGTGGCGGGCACACAAATCTGTGCCACAGTTGGGCCATACTGGTCTTGCCTTGTGCTGAGGCACTGCTTCTGCTCCCTCTTTGTGCAGAGCTTCCTCCACTGCCTCGACACACTGAGCTGCTTTGTAAAGCACTAGCAGCACTGCTCTCAGTTGGACTGGAGAAGATGATGGAATTCACCAGTGTGTCTTGGTACTCCTGCATTTTACGCTCCCGGTTCAACGGTGTTATGAGGCTTTGTAAGTTGTCCCGGTAGCGAGGATCTAGGAGGGTGTACACCCAATAATCAGCCGTGTTGAGAATGTGGGTGATGCGGCGGTCATTTCTCAGGCACTGCAGCATGTAATCAGCCATGTGCTGCAGACTGCCAACTGGCCAAAAAACGCTGTCCCCTGCTTGAGGAATGATCTCTGCCTGCTCTGCATCACCCCACCCTCGCTCTACACACTGACTACTCCCAACAGAACAGCAGCATCTCTACAGACTCAGCGGCATCTCTCCAAATACAGCACCCTCCTCTGGACCAATGTCTTCCTCCTCCATTGACTTCTTCTCATCCTCCTCACAAAGTGTCCCCTGCCTAGGCCTTTGTGAGGAACCACGTAGCGCTGACTGTCCAGAAGCTGATGGAATTGGTGACTCCTCATCCTCCGCCTCCTCCACAACATCATCCCTTAGCGCTTGCAGTGTTTGTTGAACCAGGCAGATAAGGGGGACAGTCATGCTGACTAGTGCATCATCTGCACTCGTCATCCGCGTGGAATCATCGAAGGAACGCAAAACCTGGCAGACGTCCTTCATAGTGGCCCACTCTGTGGTTGTGAAGTCTGAACGGCGCGGAGTGCGATTTCTTTGCGCCTGATGCAGCTGGTACTCCATTACTGCTGGCTGCTGCTCACAAAACCGCTCTAACATATGTAACGTGGAATTCCACCTGGTGGGTAGGTCACATATGATGCAATGTTCCGGAAGGCGGAATCGGCGCTGCAGAGCTGCAATGCGTGATCTTGCCATACTGGAACGCCGCAAGTGAGCACACTCTAGGCGGACCTTGTGCAGCAGTGCATGAAGATCCGGATAGTCTCTCAAAAAACTCTGCACAACCAAGTTGAGCACATGTGCCAGACATGGGATGTGAGTGAGGTTGCCTAGGGCAAGAGCTCCCACCAGATTTCGGCCATTGTCACACAGTACCATGCCTGGCTGGAGATTCGCTGGCACAAACCACACGTCGCTCTCCTGCTTGATGGCATTCCAGAGCTCCTGCGCTGTGTGGCTTTGATTCCCCAAAGAAATTAATTTCAAGATGGCCTGTTGATGTTTGGCCACAGCTGTGCTCATGTCGGTCGTAACAGGTAAACATTCACGGGTCCATGTGGAGGTAGACTGTGACGGCTCCTGCAGCGATGATTCTGAGGAACTTGTGTATGAGGAGGAGTCAATGCATACAGACTGGATTCCTGCAATCCTTGGAGTTGGCAGAACACGTCCTGCGCCACTCGCATGATCTGTACCTGGCTCAACAACATTAAACCAAAGGGCAGTGAGGGAAAGGTATCGCCCCTGTCCACGGTGACTGGTCCACGCATCGGTGGTGAGGTGGACCTTGCTACTGATGGCATTCAGTAGTGCGTTTTATGTGTCCCTCCACATGCTTGTGCAGGGCAGGGACGGCTTGCCTGCTGAAATAAAAGCGGCTGGGCACATTGTATTGTGGGATTGCCAAAGCCATCTAGTTACGGAAGCTGTCAGTCTCCACCAGTCTGAATGACAGCATTTCAAGGGACAGTAGTTTTGCAATGCCAGCATTCAGAGCCTGTGCTCGGGGATGGTTTGCCGAGAATGGCCGCCTTTTCTCCCATGCCTGTGCTACCAATGAGTGTAGACTGGGCTGGCAGTGTGAGGATGACTGGGAATGTGGTGCTGTGGGTGGAATTACAGTGGGTCTCTGGACAACAGTGCCAGAGGTTCTTCCATGGCGATCCTGTGAGGAAGCCGAACCAGCTGTGTGTGAGCTGGAGGAAGAGGCAACAACACGAGCTGAAGAGGTGGTAGGTGCCGCTGTTGGTTGGCCTAGGTCTTCAGTGTGTTTTTGTAACTCCACCGCGTGTTTGGTCAGCACATGTTTCCACATATTTGTGGTATTGAGGTTGCTGACATTTTTCCCTGTTTTGACTTTCTGATGACACACCTTGCATTTGACAAAGCAAATATCATCTGCAACTGTGTCAAAAAAGGACCAGGCACTGCAAGTCTTGGGAGCACCCATTTTGGCTTTTGGAAGAGGCATGCTCCTAACGGGTGTCGAAGTGGAGGCTACAGGAACCGCAGTCTTCCCCCTCCCTCTTTGGCTCGTTCAGGGAATCTCTTCCTCAGAGCTGCTCCCACAACCTTCCTGTACCTCACGCCATGATAGGTCAAGGACCTCATCATCTACACTACCCTCTACCACCAACTGCTTCTTCGGGGTAGTCTCAGCAGCACAGTATGCACCAGAAAGTGGCACCTGAGTCTCATCATTAGATGCGTACTGCGGTGTGGTGACCGGAGGCACTGGCCCACCCGTCTCTTCAGAGTCAGAGAGACAAAGCTGTTGGGCATCACTGCATACTACCTCTTCTTCCATTTCTCCAATGCTGCTTGGCTGGCCCCCTGTTTCCACCCAAGAGATTCAGAGAACAGAAGTAGAGATGGCTCCTGTCCTGGGCTCTCTGACTGCCTGGGCAATTTGGCAGGTGGTGAAGAGACAGATGGGTGCTCTCCAGTGCTCTGTGCCTGAGAGGATGTGGCACTAATGGAAGTCGATGCATTAGCTGCCATCCATCTGACAACAGCTTCAATTTGTTCTTCACGCAGCAGCGGTGTACGGCGATCTCCTACAAAGCTGCGTATGAAGGACTGTTCCCTGCTGAAACTGGTTGATGATGAGTCACCGGTGCCCGCAGCAGGCACAGAATCCCCACGTCATCTCCCTGCTCCGCGCCCACACCCACGTGCCTTACTCCCTGCCTTCTTCATCTTGGTTGACTGATAAAGATAAGCAGAAAAGTACTAAGGGCTTAGTGTGCTTATTCCTGAACAGCTCCTAAGAGGTATAAGAAACACTAATTTTCTAAAGTGTGGACTAGACTTTAATATGAGCTAATGTGGCCTACACAACTGTAAAGTGGTGTGTTTGGTGAACTTTATTAAATTTTTTTTTGGGGGGAGAACTGACTACAGAGTGAGCTGCACTCACACACAGACCTTGCAGACAGCCGTGAACGGCGCTGCAAGGCCAAAACAAGCTCCTCTATGTAATCCTATATAGTGTTTTTCCACAATCTAGCAGGATACGGAGGGAAAGCCACCAATAGGATAAATTAGAAAAAATGTGCAGCAGGCTGCACTAATTGAGAAACAGACAATGGAACGGTATGAGGCACTGACGCACCATGAGCTGAATACAACCGGCTGTGGCTGGGGACAGACTACAGAGCGATGTGCACTCACACAGAGACGGTGCAGACAGCCGTAAATGGCGCTGCAAGGCCAAAAAAAAGCTGCTCTATGTAATCCTATGTAGTGTTTTTCCACAATTTAGCTGGATACGGATGGAAAGCCACTAATAGGAAATATTTGAAAAAATGTGGAGCAGGCTGCACTAATTGCAAAAAAGGACAATGGATTGAACGATATGAGGCAGTAACGCACCCTGAGCTGACTACAACTGGCTGTGGCTGCGGACAGACTACAGAGCGATGTGCACTCACACAGAGACCATGCAGACAGCCGTAAATGGCGCTGCAAGGCCAAAAAAAGCTGCTCTATGTAATCCTATGTAGTGTTTTTCCACAATTTAGCTGGATACGGATGGAAAGCCACTAATAGGAAATATTTGAAAAATGTGCAGCAGGCTGCACTAATTGCAAAAAAGGACAATGGATTGAACGGTATGAGGCAGTCACACACCCTGAGCTGACTACAACTGGCTGTGGCTGCGGACAGACTACAGAGTGATGTGCCCTCACAAACACAGAGACCTTGCAGACAGCTGTGAACAGCGCTGCAAGGCAAAAGCAAGGATCTCACACAGCGGTTGCTAAATTAGCCTTGGTAAAACACAATGAAGCAAATCGTTATCTCTAAACTGGCCTTCATTCAGAACACAGCGTTCTGTCCCTAACTGAATTCACAGTAGAGTGAGCCCTAAATGGCGGCAGCGACTTTTATAGTGCATCATGACATCATTTCAGCAGCCAATCACAGCCATGCCAGTACTTACATGCCCACCATGCAGAAAAGGATGTGCCCACATTTCTAATCATTCCTCATTGGCTGAATTCGGGCACTTTGAATTGTGGGAACTTCCGATTCCGGTATCCGATATACTGAAAATATTGGAACTCGGTATCGGAATTCCGATACCGCAAATATCGGCCGATACCCGATACTTGCGGTATCGGAATGCTCAACACTAATTATGAGGTTCTGCAGCAGCTATAGAGCAGATCAGAATCTTTTTGAACTAGGCAGCGCCAGTCAGTTTTGTATTACTATCACGTACAGACTCGGTAATGGAATCTTCCTTATTAGAGAAATATACAGCAGTTCCAATAATAAAATAATGATGAACTGTCAGATATCCTCCTGTATATTCCGATAATATAAAAATCTGCCCCTCAAAGTTGTTTTTCCGCAGCACATTCCACATATGTGGTGCAGGGATTATACTTTGTGATAAATACATCCACGACTAGAGGAAATTGTGTGACTGTTCTACCTCTCAAGTGCATTGCTTTGAAAACCTACATAAAGAATTGCTACAATTTAAATAAAGATACAGAAGAAGAAGAAACGGCTTTTGTATCTGCGGAGAATGCAGCAGCACAGCCAGGAGTTTAGTGATACGGTCTTCAGTGCTCTGCTCTTACTTTATTCTTCATGTTTAATAGAAGGTATTCAATGGAAAGCTATTGGAGACGCCGCCGCCGCATCACAAGAAAGAGAATTTGGGATTATTCAGACAAACTCTATTATTGAAAAAGTTGAAGATAACTTGTTTAAAAGAGAAACATTGTTACCATCACGGAAAACGTCAATTCCGACTGTGAAGTTACTATGTTCTCTATCGTTCTGCATTATGTGTCATATTTATATATTGTATGTGATTAAATGTTCTAGTGTGTGCCTCATTCTGTATCATTTAGGATCAAGAGTCGGTATAGTAATCATGGGTCCCACTGCTTAAAAAAAAGAAACAAAAGCAAAATGTTCTGTGACTGCTGACTGCAGCAAAGTAATTGCATGCTTGACCACTTTTGGAGTCAGTCTTGTGGAAATTTTGGCCAGGAGTTTGTTGTGTATCCATTTTTTGGGCTCCCCTGGTGGTTGCTGGTGGTACTGGTGACTTGTTTGCACTTTGCTGCTTCTGTTCACCTGCTTCCATCAGCGTTTGGGAGTTTCCTATTTAGCCTTGCTCTCCAGTCATTTCCTTGCCGGTCATCATTGTAACCAGAGCCTTCGGTTGCATGTTCCTGCTACTAGTCTGCTGATCAGCTGAGTGGACTTTGTCCTTTTGTTTTGTACCTTTTGTCCAGTTTGCAGTTTTTGTAATTCTCTGTAGCTGGAAGCTCTTGCGGGCTGAAATTGCCACTCCTGTGTCATGAGTTGACACAGGAGTCTTAAAGTAATTTCAGGATGGTTTTTTGAAAGGGTTTTCAGTTGACCGTTAAGTCCTCTTTTGTATCCTTCTGCTATCTAGTAAGTGGACCTCTCTTTGCTAAATCTACTTTCATACTGTGTATGTCTTTTCCTCTTATTTCACCGTTATTACATGTGGGGGGCTGCTATCATCTTTTGGGGTATTTCCCTAGAGGTAAGCCAGGTCTGTTTCTTCCTCTACCAGGCTTAGTTAGTCCTCCGGCTGGCGCGTGGCATTTAGGAAGCCGTAGGTATGCTCCCTGGCTACTATTAGTTGTGTGGTAGATTTAGCTCACGGTCAACTTGAGTTTCCATCACCCGAGAGCTCGTTCGTTATTTATATGTTTCTTATGTTCCCTTTCCATTGGGAACCATGACAGTATGACCGGCCATGTGTTAAACTTATTGGCAGAAGAAAGGAGAGAAAAAGGAAGTCTGTAAATTTTTTTTTTTTCTTTTTCCCTATGCTTGCTCCATAGTTGGATCAGTTGTATTTCAGCTCTAATTACTGCCTTTGCCTTTCTCTCCTTATAATCCTTGAATGGCTCTGAGCTCACCTGTTTAAAGATGGATCCTCAGAGTTTGGCTGCAGGTTTAAATAATCTTGCTACGAAGGTTCAAAATTTACAAGATTTTGTTATGCATACTCCTATTTCTGAACCTAAAATCCCTACACCAGAGGTGTTTTCCGGAGATAGATCTCGGTTTCTGAATTTCAAATATAATTGTAAATTATTCCTTTCTCTCAGACCTCACTCCTCAGGAGATCCTGTCCAGCAGGTTAAGATTGTAATTTCTTTGCTGCGAGGTGACCCTCAAAATTGGGCATTTTCATTGGCACCAGGGGATCCTGCATTGCTCAATGTGGAGGCGTTTTTCCTGGCTTTAGGGTTGCTTTATGAGGAACCTAATTTGGAGATTCAAGCTGAAAAAGCTTTGATAGCCCTATCTCAAGGGCAAGATGAAGCTGAGATATACTGCCAAAAATTTCGTAAATGGTCTGTGCTTACTCAGTGGAATGAGTGCGCCTTAGCGGCAAATTTCAGAGAGGGCCTTTCTGATGCCGTTAAAGATGTTATGGTCGGGTTCATTGCGCCTACAGGTCTGAATGAGTCCATGACAATGGCAATTCAGATTGATCGGCGTTTGCGGGAGCGCAAACCCGTGCACCATTTGGCGGTATCTTCTGAAGAGACGCCAGAGAAAATGCAATGTGACAGAATTATGTCCAGAAGCGAGCGGCAGAATTATAGGCGTAAAAATGGGTTATGCTTCTATTGTGGTGATTCTGCTCATGTTATATCGGCATGCTCTAAACGTACTAGGAAGGTTGACAAGTCTATTTCAATTGGCACTTTACAGTCCAAATTTATTTTGTCTGTAACCTTGATTTGTTCATTATCAGTTATTACCGTGGATGCCTATGTGGACTCTGGCGCCGCTCTGAGTCTTATGGACTGGTCCTTTGCCAGGCGCTGTGGGTTTGATTTAGAGCCACTGGAAGTCCCTATACCTCTGAAGGGTATTGATTCTACACCATTGGCTTGTAATAAACCACAGTTCTGGACGCAAGTGACTATGCGTATGACTCCAGACCATCAGGAGGTGATTCGCTTCCTTGTGTTGTACAATTTACATGATGTTTTGGTGCTTGGATTACCATGGTTACAGTCTCATAACCCAGTCCTTGACTGGAAAGCTATGTCTGTGTTAAGCTGGGGATGTCGGGGGGCTCATGGGGACACTCCTATGGTGCCCATTTCGTCATCTATTCCATCTGAGATTCCGGCATTTTTGTCTGATTATCGTGATATTTTTGAAGAGCCTAAGATTGGTTCACTCCCTCCTCACAGGGATTGTGATTGCGCCATAGATCTGATTCCTGGCAGTAAATTTCCAAAGGGTCGTTTGTTTAACCTATCTGTACCTGAACATGCTGCTATGTGCGAGTATATTAAGGAGTCCCTGGAAAAGGGACATATTCGTCCTTCTTCATCACCTTTAGGAGCCGGTTTTTTCTTTGTCTCTAAAAAGGATGGCTCTCTGAGGCCTTGTATTGATTATCGACTCCTGAATAAAATTACAGTCAAATATCAGTATCCGTTGCCTTTGCTGACTGATTTGTTTGCTCGCATAAGGGGGGCTAAGTGGTTCTCTAAGATTGATCTTCGTGGGGCGTATAATTTGGTGCGAATTAAGCAGGGGGATGAGTGGAAAACCGCATTTAATACGCCTGAGGGCCATTTTGAGTATTTGGTAATGCCTTTCGGCCTTTCTAATGCACCTTCTGTCTTTCAGTCCTTAATGCATGATATTTTCCGTGAATATTTGGATAAATTTATGATAGTGTACTTGGATGATATTTTGATTTTTTCTGATGACTGGGAGTCTCATGTTCAGCAGGTCAGGAGGGTTTTTCAGGTTTTGCGGGAGAATTCTTTGTGTGTAAAGGGTTCAAAGTGTGTTTTTGGGGTTCAAAAAATTTCCTTTTTGGGGTACATTTTTTCCCCTTCTTCTATTGAGATGGACCCTGTCAAGGTTCGGGCTATTTACGACTGGACGCAGCCTACTTCTCTGAAGAGTCTCCAGAAATTCTTGGTCTTTGCTAATTTTTATCGTCGATTTATAGCTGGTTTTTCTGGCGTTGCTAAACCTCTGACGGATTTGACTAAAAAGGGTGCTGATGTTGCCAATTGGTCCCCTGCTGCCGTGGAGGCCTTTCGGGAGCTTAAGCGCCGCTTTTTGTCTGCCCCTGTGTTGCGCCAGCCTGATGTTTCCCTTCCCTTTCAGGTTGAGGTCGATGCTTCCGAGATTGGAGCGGGGGCGGTTTTGTCGCAGAAAAGTCCCGACTGCTCAGTGATGAGACCTTGTGCGTTCTTTTCGCGAAAATTTTTGGCCGCCGAGCGAAACTATGATGTTGGTAATCGGGAGCTTTTGGCCATGAAGTGGGCATTTGAGGAGTGGCGTCATTGGCTTGAGGTTGCCAAACATCAGGTGGTAGTTTTGACTGATCACAAGAATTTAATTTATTTGGAGTCTGCCAGGCGCCTGAATCCTAGACAGGCACGTTGGTCGTTGTTCTTTTCCCGGTTTAATTTTGTGGTCTCATACTTACCGGGTTCTAGGAATGTGAAGGCAGATGCTCTTTCTAGGAGTTTTGAGCCTGACTCTCCTGGGAATTCTGAACCTGCTGGTGTCCTTAAGGATGGAGTGGTTTTGTCTGCTGTCTCTCCTGATTTGCGACGTGCTTTGCAAGAATTTCAGGCGGATAGACCTGATCGTTGTCCGTCTGGTAGACTGTTTGTTCCTGACGAGTGGACCACTAGAGTCATCTCGGAAGTTCATTCTTCTACTCTGGCAGGTCATCCGGGAATTTTTGGCACCAGAGATTTGGTGGCTAGATCCTTCTGGTGGCCTTCCCTGTCTCGAGATGTGCGTGTTTTTGTGCAGTCTTGCGATGTGTGTGCTCGGGCCAAGCCTTGTTGTTCTAGGGCTAGTGGGTTGTTGTTGCCCTTGCCTATTCCGAAGAGGCCTTGGACGCACATCTCTATGGACTTTATCTCGGACCTCCCTGTTTCTCAGAAGATGTCTGTCATCTGGGTGGTGTGTGACCGTTTTTCTAAAATGGTTCATTTGGTGCCATTGCCTAAGTTGCCTTCCTCATCTGAGTTGGTCCCTCTGTTTTTTCAAAATGTGGTTCGCCTGCATGGTATTCCGGAAAACATCGTTTCTGACAGGGGTACCCAGTTCGTGTCTAGATTTTGGCGGGCAGTCTGTGCCAGGTTGGGCATTGATTTGTCTTTTTTGTCTGCATTCCATCCTCAGACCAATGGCCAGACGGAACGAACTAATCAAACTTTGGAGACTTATTTGAGGTGTTTTGTGTCTGCGGATCAGAATGATTGGGTTGCCTTTCTGCCGTTGGCGGAGTTTGCTCTTAATAATCGGGCTAGTTCTGCCACTTTGGTTTCTCCTTTCTTTTGCAATTCAGGGTTTCATCCGCGTTTTTCATCTGGTCAGGTTGAATCTTCGGATTGTCCTGGAGTGGATGCGGTAGTGGATCGGTTGCATCAGATTTGGGGACAAGTGGTGGATAATTTGGAATTGTCCCAGGAGAGGACTCAGCAGTTTGCTAACCGCCGTCGTCGTGTTGGCCCCCACCTTCGTGTTGGGGACTTGGTGTGGTTGTCTTCCCGTTTTGTCCCTATGAGGGTTTCTTCTCCTAAATTTAAGCCTCGGTTCATCGGTCCTTATAGGATTTTGGAGATTCTTAACCCTGTCTCCTTTCGTTTGGACCTCCCGGCATCTTTCGCTATCCATAATGTGTTCCATCGGTCGCTGTTGCGAAGATATGAGGTACCGGTGGTTCCTTCTACTGAACCTCCTGCTCCTGTGCTGGTGGAGGGTGAATTGGAGTACGTGGTAGAAAAGATCTTGGACTCCCGTATTTCCAGACGGAGACTTCAATATCTGGTTAAATGGAAGGGCTATGGTCAGGAAGATAATTCTTGGGTAACTGCCTCTGATGTTCATGCCTCGGATTTGGTTCGTCCCTTTCATAGGGCTCATCCAGATCGCCCTGGCGGTTCTTGTGAGGGTTCGGTGCCCCCTCCTTAAGGGGAGGGTACTGTTGTGTATCCGCTTTTTGGGCTCCCCTGGTGGTTGCTGGTGGTACTGGTGACTTGTTTGCACTTTGCTGCTTCTGTTCACCTGCTTCCATCAGCGTTTGGGAGTTTCCTATTTAGCCTTGCTCTCCAGTCATTTCCTTGCCGGTCATCATTGTAACCAGAGCCTTCGGTTGCATGTTCCTGCTACTAGTCTGCTGATCAGCTGAGTGGACTTTGTCCTTTTGTTTTGTATCTTTAGTCCAGTTTGCAGTTTTTGTAATTCTCTGTAGCTGGAAGCTCTTGCGGGCTGAAATTGCCACTCCTGTGTCATGAGTTGACACAGGAGTCTTAAAGTAATTTCAGGATGGTTTTTTGAAAGGGTTTTCAGTTGACCGTTAAGTCCTCTTTTGTATCCTTCTGCTATCTAGTAAGTGGACCTCTCTTTGCTAAATCTACTTTCATACTGTGTATGTCTTTTCCTCTTATTTCACCGTTATTACATGTGGGGGGCTGCTATCATCTTTTGGGGTATTTCCCTAGAGGTAAGCCAGGTCTGTTTCTTCCTCTACCAGGCTTAGTTAGTCCTCCGGCTGGCGCGTGGCATTTAGGAAGCCGTAGGTATGCTCCCTGGCTGCTATTAGTTGTGTGGTAGATTTAGCTCACGGTCAACTTGAGTTTCCATCACCCGAGAGCTCGTTCGTTATTTATATGTTTCTTACGTTCCCTTGCCATTGGGAACCATGACAGGAGTTACTGTGTTTTTTGGATAAAAGACAAGGAGGGGTGAAGAGTAACTATTTAGGGGGATGATGGTGCCCCTTATTGGCTATTCTTCACCCCTCCGTGGCTATTCTCCACCCTGTCCAAACATTCATCCTGCCATGCCAAGATGTTGATGCAGCAAAGTCATTGCATGCTTGACCACTTTTTGAGTCAGTCTTGTGGAAATTTTGGCCACTGGTCACTGTGCTTTTTGGAGAATATACAAGGAGGGGTGAAGAATAACTCTTTAGGGGGATGATGGTGCCCCTTATTGGCTATTCTTCACCCCTCCATGCTTATTCTGTACCCTGTCCAAACATTTGTCCTGCCATGCCAAGATGTTGATGCAGCAAAGTAATTGCGTACTTGACCACTTTTGGAGTCAGTCTTGTGAAAAGTTTGGCCAGTGGTCACTGTGCTTTTTGGAGAACAGACAAGAAGGGGTGTAGAGTAACCCATTAGGGGATGATGGTGACCCTTATTGGCTATTCTTCACCCCTTCATGCCTATTTTCTACCCTGTCCAAACATTCGTCCTGCCATGCCAAGATGTTGATGCAGCAAAGTAATTGCATACTTGACCACTTTTGGAGTCAGTCTTGTGAAAATTTTGGCCACTGGTCACTGTGCTTTTTGGAGAATAGACAAGAAGGGGTGTAGAATAACCCATTATGGGGGGTGATGGTGACCCTTATTGGTTATTCTTCACGCCTCCATGCCTATTTTCTACCCTGTCCAAACACTTGTCCTGCCTTCCCAAGATGTTGACGCACAAGAATCCTTCAGAAATCCCAATTCTCTGTAAAGTCTAGAGAGATTTGTAGCTTTCCCACTTTTTCCTGCAGTCTCCCAGACTTTTTTGGACAATGGAAAAGTAGAAGTATATGACTAAGCTATCCTTTCTAGAGGTGGGCATATAGCATGTGTAGCGTTTTCTGCCTACCAGAGGCTCATTTTAGCCACAGACAGTTTGCAAATAGACATCAAGCTTCTCTCACCCTCTTCCATTGCAGATGAGGCTGCATGGTCTCCAGTAGGTTACACTAAGGGCTCGTTCACATGAGAATATTTTCGTGAAAAAAACCACATACAACTCTCAGACCAATGTTATTGAATGGGGCAATGGAGATGAGCGATTTTAATTTCTGCGTGTAAAAAAATACCAGTATGCACTAATTTCTCGTGTATATTGGATGAGACTCATCCATCCAAGTATATGGGTGCTCAAAAAATAATCAGATGCTATAGATGGCGACAGTTTAGCATCCATTTTTAACAGATACATTGCAGTTCCGTAACATTTGAAACGGTTATTGGTCCTGGATATGGTTAGTAGCTGCTGATGTTAGAAACTTATTGCACCTATATGACAAGTGAGAAAAAAATTGTCAGATTATTCTGGATGAAATTCTGAACTATTTTTTATGCTCCTGTGTGAACCTGCCCTGACTCTTTCCATCCAGTCAGCCAATCACAGAGACATTATTATTGTCTTAGTTGCCCTATGATTGGCTGTTAGCTGAATGTATAGTATCAGCACTTTATGTGTGAGCAATCTCAAGCCCCAGACCACCAGGCATATTATTTTTTAAGGGATTTACCACATATGGGGACTTTTTTTTCTACTTAAACGCTTGTAAATGAGGTTTAAAAAAATCATTTTTTGCAGTTGCTTTTCATTAAATTTTTTTACACCATTTACTTTCTGTAGCCTATGTGTTGCAATGTCTATTGCTGGCTGCAGAATGAGAATAACTGACAATCAGTGAGCTCTGTGACAAATCTGCTCACTCGGCTGCACACAGAAGTAGAAACAGGTACACTGTGTTAGGGTTTGCGGAACGCACCGAATATATTTATTGAGGTGATTGGTGCGTTCGCAACCCGGGATCCACCGTGCAGGAATATCCTGCTGCTAAGTGGATGGCGGCGCTAAATGGCGGTAATAACTAGCTCTGTTAGCTTCACAGAGTGGCCAAGAAGACAAAGCTCTGTGCCCTGTTAACACTCACAGAGACACAGGCTAACTACCCAGACGAGAGCAGTCAGTGGTCATCCATGCATACTACACTCCTCGCCGGAGGTGCCAGCATTCTAAGGGCTTATTTCAGCCGGGTCCCTGAATACTCTAACACACAAACTCCTCGCCGGAGGTGCCAGCATTCTAGGGGCTTATTTCAGCCAGGTCCCTGAACACATTCACACAAATGACCACAATGGTGCAAAGCATGTAACATATGAGGATACTAGCGCATGGCCGTGCGGCCATGCGAGCCTTAAATAGCTGCAGCACATATAGGACCTTAAAGAAGAGGACCAATGAGAGATTGCCATACCTGAGCATGTGACCCTAGATCTCCACTGAGAGATCTTGCCCTGGGCATGCTCAGTGTGTGCGGAGCAGGACTTAGTCCAAGCACCTACAGGACCTTCCTGAAAGGACCAATGGACTTCGCTGCAGAAGCTGAACATGTGACCCCTGATCTCCAGTGAGAGATCTTACCCTGGGCATGCTCAGTATGTGCAAAGCAGGACTTAGTCCCAGAAAAGCCTGTTCGCCGTAGATCAGTGCAGGGTACAATAGCAGAGCCTGGAGAGGCAGAAATAACCCTATGCACTGAATCAGACTCAGTGAGACGCTGGGACCGACGTCTCCGCTGAGCAGGCTCCACTGCGGCCGATGGAGAATGAGAGACCGCAGCAGAGACGGATCGAGATTCCCCCTGTGCAGCAGAGGAAACTCGACTCCTAACACACTGTCTCTTTAAATCTTCCACTGGTTTATTGTACATGTGGCACAATCCAGTGCAATGTGAAAATAAACATGGCCCTTTGGATAAAACAGGAAAGCAACACAAAATGATCTACAATCTCTGCAGCTGTGGGGATCCACCAGCTCAAGATATAACAGCCAAGTTCAGTAGAGTTTAACACAAAAACCACGTCTCTGGAGATGCCAGCTCCAGACCCACTGAACACCAAATTACTTAAAAGGCTGGCTACTCATATCCTAGTCCACACTCTGGGGTGGCGATATGAAGAACAATCCTCCACCCGCTCTGTGGTGGTTCTCAAAAACCCAGCCTTAAAATGGCTGCTTAACCCCTCTCAACACTTATTGTACTGGAGCAAAAACTTCTGGGTTTCGAATCACTGAAGCTAAAAGCATCAGTAAAACGTATTGCCCCTCCAGCACTTTGCCAGTGACTTTGTCACAGCTGTCTAGGAGTTTCTGAAAGGGAGATTTAACCTCTCTTATCTCTGGTTTTTAAGCTCCACTCAGTTGATTTATGACCACAAACCACATCAAAATTGAATTGGAAGCGAAGCAACCTGCAAAACTCAATGGTGCAACATTTTTCATGAAACATAATTGGAAAAATGATGTTTAGCCCCAAATTCATGCAACTAAGTAATATAAAATGTCCCTGGAAGTTGACTACTACTTTAACCCCTTCCCAGCATATAACATAGAGTTACATCATATGCCCTGATGTTGATGTGGAATCATGCTAAAGCATTGCTATGTATATTACAAGAAATCGGATAAGTGCAGCTTTATGTCCCCTAAGAGGACTATTAGATACAGCAGTAAAAAGTGAAATAAAATGTAAAACAAAAAATGAAAAAAAAAAAATACAAATGTGCAAATATCCTCCTTTGGACTATTAAAAATAAAACAAAAAAACCCCACATACTTGGTATCGCTACATTTGTAAAAGTCTGATATATCAAAATATTAAATGAATGAATCCTATCGAAGAACAGAATAACAAGAAAAAAATCAAAATGTCAGAATTACGTTTTTTTGGTCTCCTCCAACAATTGTAATAAAAAACAAAAAAAAGGGATCAAAATATCACATCTACCCCAAAATTATATCAATAAAAACATCATCTAGCAGCGCAAAAAATTATCCTTAACCCATCAACAGATCCCAAAAAACAAAAATTTTATGGGTGTCAGAAAATGGTGATAAACGCAACAACTTTTTTTTACGCAAATTTCCAAATTCTTTTTCACCACTTAAATAAAAAACAAAACAAACTAAGCATGTTTCGTATTTGTATAATCGTACTGACTTGGGAAATCCTATTGCCGAGAAGAGAAATTATACAATTCTAAAAAATAAATATATAAATAAAAATCCACCAAAGGAAGAACAGGGAATTTGGGACACTATCGGAGTGATTGTTAGGTGTTCAATCCCCAGTAGTGATGAGCGAATGTACTCGTTACTCAAGATTTCTCGAGCATGCTCGGGTGTCCTCCGAGTCATTTTTAGTGCTCGGAGATTTAATTTTTCTTGCCACAGCTGAATGATTTACATTTGTTAGCCAGCATAAGTACATGTGGGGATTCCCTAGCAACCAGGCAACCCCCACATGTACTTATGCTGGCTAACAGATGTAAATCATTCAGCTGTGGCAAGAAAAACTAAATCTCGGAGCACTAAAAAATACTCGGAGGACACCCGAGCATGCTCGGGAAATCTTGAGTAACGAGTATATTCGCTCATCACTAATCCCCAGTGATCCACCATTTATTTCACCTATCTTAATACAAATCATAAAACAAACCTCAACATATTATGTGGCCATGAACCGACCAATCACTCGCATCCAACAATCGTTAAAGGGGTCGTCTCATCTTTTTCTTCTTTACTCCCAAAAAAGGATGAATTTTTTAATTTTATAATTTTATAGTTTACAACTTGTTTTCTTGTTTGCTGGCCATCACTGCAGTCTATCAGTGATGGCCAATCTCTTAGGGAAAAAGTGCAGTGCTTGCAAACTCTTTGCTGTAAATGTTGATTTGCAGTTCACTGAATGTGGCCAGCTTCAGTGCCCCTATGTTCTTCTGACACTGCAATGCAACTCCACTTATGCGGGCAGCATGGGTAGAGTCACAGTTCTGAATAGTAGCACGACCAAGTGACCAACGGTTTTTCTGGGGGTGGTTCACCTTTCCTTGGCAAACAGGAAACCGATAAGCACGGGAGCATTGCGGGCCTGAATACAAAAGACATAGCAACCCCTTTTATGTAAAAGTAACTATTTCTTCTGTTTCTACGAGACACTTTATGAAGTCGCTCTACTCAGTGACATCATACCGGATGATGCAGCATGCCCCCATCGAATGTTCTATCGGGAGCTTTTCTCTCCTAGATGCAGCATGCTGCCACTTTTTTTTTCTACACAACATATATAAAGTCATCCCTATACTACTCCATGTGGAATCGGAGGCACGAAGAGCATCGCCCCATGCACCTCTACGGGTGTCTTATTGCAGAAATCTAAGTGTGTTTTATGAACAGAATTTCTGTCTTACAATCCTACCCAAAGGCTTTGTGTCCTCTTCTTCCCTTTTATTTTTTGGAGTTTTATGTACTTATTTTATACGAGATAACTAGAGAACGTAGACAAGCAATATATTTTTTCACAATGTTCTCCTGCGTGGAAGACTTTTTTTTTTGCCTTTTTTTTTCTCACTGATCTCGTCTTGTTCTTCACATATAAAATTTAACAATCTATATCCAAAAAGGCAATACATTCTACAAAGAAATACTTTTCTTGTCATAGTGGCTTGGAGACCGAAATTGTAAATGTTCTGTGACTAGTATGTGCCGTGCTTTTAAATGGTTTCCCAATACTCATGGTGTATTTCACCGAGCATAAAAGTCATGGTGAAATATTTGACAATGGAGGAAAAAGTGAAACTCTCTTTGCCTTGTATTTTCTTTTTTAATAAGAAGAACACAATCTGTTACAGATGGGCAAATCAATCGTCAATGAAAAGGTTGTCACATGCGATAACTAGTGATCTAATATACGTTATTTCATATCTTGCCTCTTACTGTTTTAATAACTTTTACACACTTTATTGTGCTTTTCTTTGCCAAAATTTTTTTAAGAAGTCATCTCAAGGGGCAAGGCACCGATAAGGCTACGTCTACTTGGTGACAATAAACCAAAGTAAAATTCTATAAAGCTTAAAGCCTTGATTTATCACTTCCTTTGTGCCTGTTTTTTTTTCTAGTTGTGTGTTTTGCACCTTTTTTATTACACTCAGTTCATTATTCTATGTGTGCCTTTTTTAAGTCTATGTTATATGTACTCACTTTTTATTTTGTTTGCTTTCCAAACCAATAGTTTAGCAATTCCTGATGTTACAGCCAGATTCATCAATTGCGATTTTTTAAAAAGTCAACAAAAATTGGGGCAACTCTACTCCAGGTGTGTTTTTAAGTACGCCAAAATTTTGCTGCAGTTTTTTAACTTTTGGCATCAAAATTTGAAAGATAAGGTTAAGACTGGGAGAAAGTTGTTTTTGTTTTTTTTTTAAATTGCGCAAAATTCTTGAATTGCATTTGCCATTTTGATTTTTTTGGCACCAAAAATGTACAGGTGTCAGCACCAATCGTGGGCATTTAACCCCTCTGATGCCACTGTCAGTAGTGACAGTGGCATAGAGAAGCATCGCATTGTTCTGATGGAAGCGTGCAGGGAGGGGGCTCCCTGTGTGCTTCCATCAGAACAATGCGATGCGATTGCGTTATCCTGATGGTCTCCATGGAGACCTCTGGCACCAAGATGGCCGTGGGAGCCTTCTAGGTTCTGCAGGGAAGGTGGCTTGTGAGCACCTACTGAGGCATGCCTTCTTCCCTGCCTGTCAGATCCTGATCTGATACTCAGCAAATGTAAAACAAAGCACGTAATAATCTATAGATGACAAATTCAATCCTAAAAAAAATTTGAAAAGTTTTTTTTTAGTGTTATATAACTCCAAAATGTAAAACAAAGTGTACTCTATAGATGATTCATTGAATCCAGAAAAAAATTTGAATGCTGTTTTGGAGTCTTGTATACCACCAAAATGTAAAACAATGCTCAAAAAGCAATAGGGATGACTCATTTAATCCAGAAATATTTTTGAACTTTTTTTGGTTTTATATACCACTGTAATGTAACAAAAAACAGGTAATACTCTATGGATAACAATATAATCAATTTTTTCACCCCCCAAAAAGAATGTGGTTACGTGTAGAGATGAGCGAATATGTTCAGAAAACAATCGCAAAACATAAATTCGGCACGAATATGGCACATTTGGATTAGTGATCAGAAACTAGCATTTATTTTTAAATTGGAAAGAGTTGTTAAAATTTGGAAAAATTGTGGCAAAATAATTGTGTTGCCACTAAAGTATTTTAAAGTAGATAATAGATAGATAGATAGATAGATAAAAAGCCAGCAACTCAGCAGTTGAGTACAGTAAAATCACAGTAGGACCCAACAGGATAGAATAGATGAATTACATTCAGTATATACACATAGAATAGGTAGATATATAGATGCCAGTGACATTTACAGTTAGTACAGTGTGTGCAGCTTACTGTACATACATTTAATTATTAAAGGATTATTTCTCTGAAAAAAATGGCTACCGTGCAATTTTCTTAAACAGCAGAGGGAAAGCCAATGGTTAGGGGCAAATATTTATAGCCTGGGAAGGGGATAATGACCATGGAGCTTCCCAGGCTATTAATATCAGCTTACAGCTCTATACATAGCCTTTTCTGGCTATTAAAATGGTGGACATCTCAAAAAATTGATGTAGGGTCCCCCTATAATTGCTAAAAAGCAAAGGCTAAGCAGACAGCCATGGGCTGATATTAACAGCCTAGGAAGGGTCCATGGACACTGGTCACCACCAGGCTAAAAACATCACCTCACAGCTACCCCAGCAAAGGCATATCTATAAGATGTGTCAATTTTGGCACTTAACCTCGTTCTTCCCACTTGCCCTGCAGCGGTGGCAAGTGAGGTAATAGTTGAGGGGAGTTGATGTTACCTTTGTACTGTCAGGTGACATCAAGCCCAAAGGTTAGTAATGGAGAGGCATTTATAAGACGCCCCCATTACTAACTCCATAGTCTTATTGTATAGAAACACATACAGAATAAAGTCCTTTAATTGAAAGAATGACACAGACTGCTTTAATAAATCTTAATTAAACCTTAAAGATTAAACAGGATGATACCGTGCTAAAGGGATATAACTTGGCTGAGAAATCTATATACAAATGAGGGGAGTATATAAAAGTTACCCCTAGTAATAAACTCCCCGCTGAGTACCTGCTACATATGATGGAAGAGTGGAAGGGTGAGTGCACTATGGTAAATAATAAGCTGAGCACAACATGATACAAAAGATTTTGGCACTAACCAGTGCGAGTCTGACTCACCGATATCTGATGTTGGTCATAGTGTAGGAGGTACCAGGGATCCGGGCGCCCAGACAGTGGGTCCGGCACGTGAGACGCTGCTCCTGGGGAACAAGTGCTGGGTGAGGAGGCCAGCGCCAGGTGACAGCAGCTGAACAGGAAAGCGGTGTTTCGGCATGGAAACCAGGAACGCCCCAGCTGGTGGCGTCCCTGGAAACAGTGAGGGAAACGAAAAAAAAAAAAAAAAAAAAAAATGGCCGACGGGAGCGCTCACTGTGTGACCGTCACAAAAGTGTGGAGCAGCACTGGGACCAAGCAGAAACCTTGGTGAGCCTCCCGTCGGCCATTTTTTCTTTTTTTTTTTTTTTCACCCGGATCCCTGGTACCTCCTACACTACGACCAACATCAGATCTCGGTGAGTCAGACTCACACTGGTTAGTGCCAAAATCTTTTGTACCACGTTGTGCTCAGCTTATTATTTACCATAGTGCACTCACCCTTCCACTCTTCCATCATATGTAGCAGGTAGTCAGCGAGGAGTTTATTAATAGGGGAAACTTTTATATACTCCCCTCATTTGTATATAGATTTCTCAGCCAAGTTATATCCCTTTAGCGCGGTATCATCCTGTTTTATCTTTATTATTTATTTATATTGACAGCCCTGGCATCTGGCTGTTTTGATACCAGCAGCAAAGGGCATCTTTTCTACTGGTAGCGCTGGTGTTTTCTTTTGTTATATTCTTAATTAAACCTTACTTACAGCAACACTCATTCTAGTGATGTAATTTCCCCCTGCAAGAGAACTAAAATAACAAATAACAATATTCCTCACCTTTCCACAGAGAACATAATACTCCATTTTTACCACGACATGTCTAGCTCTGCCCATCTAAAAGGCAGGCTGCATGGTTGCATTATGAAACCATACAGCCTGTCATCAGGAGAGACACTGAGCAGCGTCTGCTACCGCTTTCCTGTCTCTCACGGTGAATTCCTGTAACCTGTCTGACTTCACCGCAAAGTTCTTACTCTCGTGGTACAGTCAGAAAGGTCCTGGCAGTTCACAGCCAATGAACTCACTTCACCTATCTGATGTCAGTGGAAGCGCTGTTAGAAATTTTCCCACGGTGCTCGCGCTGACATCAGAAAGGTGAGGTGAGTTTGTTGCCTATGAACTCCCAGGACCTTTCTGACTGTACCGCAAGAGTAAGAACTTTCTCATTCTTGCAGTTACGTCAGACAGGTTATAGGAGTTCACCAAGAGACACTGGGCAGTGGTAGCTTTTTACCACGGGTCATGCATCTCTGCGAGGTCATGCTGACATCTGTCAAAAAACATGGGGAACTATGAAGAGTTAATCAAGACCTCCTGATTGTCCGTCAAGCCTTAATAGCTATCCCTAACAACTGGTGAGTCAAAAGGGACTTTATCTATAGGTGGACATACCATTGGTACAATCTGTGCAGCTACACGAGGGCCCAAGAGGCAAAGGGGGTTATTTCCACCTTCAAAGCAGTTGGAATAGTGCATTATGAGTTGCTATTGGACTACAAAGGGCTCATAGATTGTTCTTGCACAGTGGCCCTCTTCTGTCTGTGTCCGCCAATGAATTTATTAATTCACATAGCAGTGTGGTGCTCATTTTGCTCTCCTATCCTCCCATTAAAATTCACATCAAAACCTACCAACCCAACGATGATATCATAGCCATCAGCCAAGCTGTCAAGTCAGAGCAGTGGTGACCGATGGCGGTGGTAGCCAAGAATGGAGCAGGAACAGATCAGTATGATTCAATTGATCTTAGGTGATAAAGGAGGCCAGTCGATCTTTGGATTCATTTGATCTACAGTAATTTTCTCCCTTTGTTTATAAGCTTAATTTTGATTAATACCCAACATTGTCCTTGATTGTTTTTCTATTCTCTTTTTCATTTACCAACTTCCGCCGCCTAACAATAGCTTTGAATGAGGGAAGACAAATTTTATTGTTCCAATTCTACTTTGTGTTTTAGGAAAAAGCATAGCCAAGAAAACCCGCCATAGAAAGAAAAGATGATAGTACAATATTTGTGATATATTTAGAGCTTTGTATTTTCTTGGGTGTTTTTTCAGTTTTTTATAGAAAGGAGAATAATGTTTTCATTATGGTTTTAGACAAGGTATACATTCTAAGTGCTCACAATTTTGGGAATAGAGGAAAAAAAAAGAGCATAAACGACTTCTTAATAGTACAGGGTAATTTAGAGGCACTTAGATGTGACACGGCTGCGGCTGCAGACCAATTGTGAAGGGATGTATCGTTTATCAAAATGGTTTCCAAAATGCTCCGTTTGCAAGCATTCAGTAAACCTACAAATCAGTGTCAATCTCAAGTGCTTCTGTAAGTGTTTAAAGGAGAAGCTATGCCTTGTAGTTATTGCTCAAAATGCTATTTATATTGCCAAATTTCGAGGACACCACAATGTAATTTCAGCTTATGTGTTGGGATTTTTTAGATTTTTTATTTTATGTAGCATAACTGAAAAACATACATAACCTGCAGTTCAGAGCACAAGAGAAGAAATGAAGGATGCATACTAGCTTCAGTGTCACAACGTAACTGCATTACTTACCGTACTTCATTAGTGACTAGAATTACATAATTATGATAACTTAAAGGGTTATCCCCATTTTGGTATATCTGGATAGGCAACAGCTTGTCAACGGCTAGAGGTCTGATTGCTTGAACCTCTGACAATACAGAGAACAGGGATCAGAAATGTCCCGTTAGAATGGATTTGTGGTTACACATTAATTGTCTATGGTACTGCCAGAGAAAGGAGTTCCATAGACAATGAATGAGCCCAATTCCATTCTAACAGGGAATTTTATAGCCTCTTTTTGGGATTGGTTGGGGTCCCCGTAGATAGGAGATACCTTGATAACTTGGCAATAATACTTTAAGGAGGTTGGCACTCATTTTATCCTCAGGAGTGCATGACTTCCTTACCTGCAGAATTCCTAATTACCAGAGGGCATTGAGCTACTACATGATTGACTGTTGAAACGGAGATGGTTGCTCCGTTTGCCTGAACTGTGCACACTCTGATGGCACATATACACATAGCAGTTCCACTAGAGACTTGGCCACTGGGGTATTGAAGCAAGCTGAAGTCAGCAATCTGGCCGGATTCTGAGCAGCGCTTACAAGTTCTACAGCAAAGAACTTGTAAGTGTTGCACTTCTTGTCTTCGAGACCAACTACAGCTAATAAACAGCATTAATGGACAGTAACTAAGGCAGCAAACAATCAAAAATAATAATCACTACGTTTGCAATTTCAGCTATTTATGATGTTGAGAAAAGCCCTATAAGGATAAACAGGACCTAATGCATCATGGCTCTAAATACTTGCCACAGCTACATTACAGCATAAGGATTCTGTAAAACAGCATAAATGTTATCATAAACAACATCAAAATATCCAATATACTTTAAAAACATTACAGGATCGGGCACTCTGCAATATGTGGGGAGAGGTATTAATTTAAAGTTCCGTTGTGAAATGAAAAGTTTTACCTGGTTCTGTATCTATGTAGAGGAGGGGGAGCTGTAAGGACATGCAGATAAATCACAGCTGATCACTACGATATCTTTCCTTGCTATTAACTGATTGGTGTGATACAAAAATAATGAGACACATGGAACTACAGTATGGCTCCCTATACTTGAATGCATATGATTGGATAAGAGTTCACAAAGTGAGGAATCACTGATGCCCCCACTACCTGACTGCGACCCCTTAGACCCTCATTCAGCTTAAGTTTAACATCATGGCAAAGCGATTGTATTGATATTTTGCTCCACCGCAGCTGCACTGGATGATTGATGAGATTCCCAGGCTTCAGACCCCTTTTGATTACATCATTATTACCCTCTCGTCTTTAAGTCTAACTATTACTTTTTTGAGCACAAGTCCTTTGCACAATTTTTACTTTTGGAAAAAAAGCCTAACCTAGAAATACCAAAAAAAAAATACAAAATCAGAAGAAAAATTGAGAGAATAAAAATTAAGATTGGGATGTAGTGAATTGCAGGAACAATAATTATATATGTAATGTTACAGTACATAGTTCTGCAGGTACCACAACTGTTAATCAAGGTTTGAAGCTCCTATGCAATAATGTCTAACTTGGCCAGACAAATATAAGGGATCATAATACTGACCTTTTATAAGAGGCAGGACTACCCTTTAAGCTTCCTCGGGCTCTTTGACTTTAGTGCAACGAGTGTCCAATCACCTCTACAGTTAACCACTGTGACCTCATTAACTGTAAGGGTTTTTTTAAAGAATAGCTATAAGTATACATGTGGGAAAAAAACAAAAAACACTTCGATGTTTAAAGGGGTAGTTGGATACCCATAATGCACTTTATAAATATCTTCATTAAGCCCTAACCACTATTGCAATTAGCTTTATTATAAATTTCCCCACCCTATCTTGATATTACTAATATGCGATTTTTACATTTCTTCTTATAACGTTTCATTTGAGGGGAGACTCAAATTGGACGTCACAGGTAGGGCTGTGGAGTCGGTAAGTCAAACCTCCGACTCCTCAATTTCCATGACACCGACTCCGATGCGACCAAAATGGGATCCGACTCCGACTCCATGACTCCAGCTTCAAAGCTGTGCCAGTCGTAAGCCAAATCTCTGACTCTGACTCCTCAATTTCCATGACATCGACTCCGATGCCAACAAAATGGGCTCTGTCTCCGACTCCATGACTCAAACTCCAAAGCTGTGCCAGTCGTCAGTCAAACCTCCAACTCTGACTCCGACTCCTCAATTTCCATGACACTGACTCCGACGCCAACAAAATGGGCTCTGACTCCGACTCCATGACTCCAACTCCAAAGCTGTGCCAGTCGTAAGTCAAACCTCCGACTCTGACTCCTCAATTTCCATGACACCAACTCCGATTCCGACTTCACAAAAATGGGCTCCAACTCTGACTCCATGACTCCGACTCCATAGCCCTGGTCACAGGAGGATGGTCCTGCTGTCACTTACCACAGCTACCATCACCGCTGTCCCCTGATGATGTCCTGTTGCAGGAAAGGTGATGTAAAATTGTCTACAGCTTCAATGGCCACCACCACACTTCAAACTGTTTCATGGGAAAGGGAGGGGTGAAAGAAACTGCGGAGAAGTGACTGCAGGGCCATCCTCATGTGACATCACATTTGAGCCTCCTCTCAAATGAAACATCACAGGAAGTAAAGTAAAAAAAACACATACAGTGATTGGCTGTATGGGAAAAGTGTAGATAATTTTATAATAAAGCAAGTTACAAAAGTGGTTAGAGCTTAAAGACAGATATTTAAAAGGGCATTAAAGGTATCTGATTTCCCATTTAAACCATTAATTCTGCCCCTTGGATCATCACCAGCGTCACATCATCACATCTAACCAAATACAGGAATCAGAGGAATAAAACCAAAATATTAAGATGTTTTTATTTTTTTTACCTAGGTTTTTATTTTAACAATTTGGACACATATAAACCTAAGTGGAGATCTCCCTTAAAGGTCTTTTCTAGCAACAAAAATGAAGCGTGAATGTTTGCATAGGCATGATTGCATTAACCAAACTATGGGAGACTAGTTGAATAAATGGCAATTGTTTTGTTTTGTCCTTGGTCATGTGACAGGAACTGGACTTTCTGCAATGCATGACTTCATGTGTGCCAATCATTTGGGTTACTCTCCTGCTAGCATCACCCCCTCAGAAGGTGAGGGTGATCAATGAGTGGAACAGGCTGCCACGAGAGGGGGTGAGTTCTCCTTCAATGGAAGTCTTCAAACGGAGGCTGGACAGACATCTCTCTGAGATGGTTTAGTGAATCCTGCACTGAGCAAGGGATTGGACATGATGACCCTTAAGGCCATTTCAAACGCTAACATTCTATGATTCTTTGAGAACATGGAAGGTGAAGGAGTTATATTGCATCTGTACTTGAAGAAAAGCCAAATAACGTAGATAGGTACAAGAGGATCCAGACAACACACTACATTATCAAGGGGGATAGCAGGACAGCAAACCGTGGCACTGATAGAAGGGATGTCATGAAGTTCTAGAAAGCATTGTTATAGGCAGGTGACCAAGGGATAGAGCAAACCCTGAAGCTAAGATTTGAAGCAGACTTAAGACTTCTATAGTCAAGCTACTTCTATGAAGCTCAAACAAACATTTACATTTAATTTTTGGTGGGTGATATCTCCTTAAGAGTCCTTATTATCTACTCACGTTTCCCCAAAGAGTAAAAGGAGTTGTCCATGGCTAAGATATTGTTCACCTCTTCTTAGGATAGGTCAGCAGTACAAGATGTGTGGACTACCACCACTGGGCACCCAAATGGATGAGCTGTTTGCAAATCTCACAACTGCAGGAAGATTACAGTGTACTGAGTTGGAAAACTCCAATTTCGTATTCTGCATAATGGACGTTCTTGAGTATTGAAGATCACATTCACTTCAAAAAGAGATGATCAGCAATAAAAGAGAATGGCTACTACATGGTGTATAGAGCTGTAATCTCCAGCATAGGTAGGACCTGACAACAGTTCATTGAAGGTGGTGTTGAGTGTGGGGTCCCCACTGTTCCAATATTGATGAGCTATTCTATCAATGTTCTGGACAACAATTTGGCTACACCTGTATATATTAGGAGAACTTAAAAAGTAATTTCTATGTCATATCCTCTCTCATTATGATACAAAGTATTTTGTCACAGAATTCAGAATGTGATAATTCTTCACTGCAGGAACATAGAGTTCTCTATCTACTTAAATTAGGAAACTATCTGTCATAGACCAGTGGCGGAGATCACACTGTTCTGGTTATTCCGAAGTGTTACTGTTTTATTAATATGACATATCCAGATTGAAAAGTTTGCTCTTCCACTTTCTTTGCTCTCATAGTGACAGGTCATGGACGTTATTACTCATGGACTCAAAAATTCCATCGCATTTACCATTACGTATAGAAATTATATTCTCTCTTATAAAATGGATATTTTCTGTCTCTCAGAATTCTTGTCAGTTTCAGACAGTTTGGCATTGATACTTTTTATTTTACATTTCAAGTCAAAGAATTTCAGCAATGAATGTGGAATTTGTATGCAAAGATTCCTTGAGCACCAAATGCTCCCATTAGATAGAGAACACAGATGGCAGTTTTCCTCAAGATTTAAAATTGTCAAAATATGCACAAATTATATTTTAATTCTTTAACCTTAGATGAAACTTGTGACATGGCTCAGTTTGGAGATTTGTTCTGCTGACCTGTTACTGCATGGTAGGTTCCCCTGTCTGTTGAGGTATTGCATTTTCTTCCTGTCGAAATGCTCATGGTTCCAATTGTCTTTGTTTCCCCTTATTGGTTATCTCCTCTCCATTTGTTTTCAATGTTCCAGTTTTGGTCAGCCCCATCACATTCTTGGGTGGGTTTTATATGTTCATCCTTCACTACACTTCCTTGCTGGCTGTACCTCCAGGTAGTCTTGGGTTTAGGAGTTCCAGCCCTTCCACTAAGGGTTTACCTTACATGGTAAACACCAGTTGTATTCCTGCAGTGAGTCTGTTTGTTATCCTTCTCAGTTCCTCTTCCTTTCACCTCTTTAGATTTATGAGAATTTATATTTGTTCCATTTACTTTTGACTCTCCTTTCCATCACTATCCTATTTGAGTGTGCTTTACTGTATGTTCTCATCCAAGGTTTTGAATCTTCTTGCACACTTTCCTCTTCTCCTGTTGGCAGTGTGTTGATGCCTCTCCTCTGGTTCTTCAGGAGGCATTAGAAATCCTTTGATGGCCTTTTAGGGAGCCAGGTCTGAGGTGAAGTTTTAGAGTTGTGCAGCTAGCTAGGGTCTTTCAAGTCTGTACAAGGACCCGATGGGTGTGAGTGCGGTATCTTCCTGTAGTATGTCTTCCCTTTTTCCGATACCCGTGAGTGTGTTTTACATTCACAACAGCCTGTCACATTGGATAACACTAGTCATCTGCAAATATAGGGTATAGGGCCAAGGTGCCCTATAAAATCTTGATTTTCGTGGAGGAAATTAGCTTTATTCTTCCAAGTGGCCTCCTGCTTTCAGTGTCATAGAAGTGTATCAACACAGCTGCAGTTACAGCTCTGTGAGCAACAAATGTTGCATCGCTGGTACATCTTTACAACTGAAAGCTGGCGGCTCCCAGGAGGAAATACCTTCATTTTATGTCTGGAGCCACAGTTTCAGTTTGATGGCCGACCACCTTTTTAATGCTATTTACTTGCAGATTGACCCTATATTTGCAAGTAAATAGCATTATCTGTAACAACAGATTTTGTTTTAAACTTTTTTAAAATCTTTTTAATTCACTTGTTTTTACTTAGGGTAGTTTCAGGATAACTTCTGGCATTCCCAGTAATATTCATGTCATTGTAATGTGTTTTAAGGGTTAATAATCTTTATTCCTAGTTCTTAATATTAACTTTAGCGTTTTTTAATAGTTAAGCAATTATTATTACATCCCCAGTGGTTTACAGTAATTAAAAAGGTTAATAAATATATTTTTCATTCTCTGGATCAGAAATAGGGTTAATGGATATAAGAAAAATGGTCTGTGGGATTGAGGAGCTTACTAACTGTCTTCCTGGTCATCTAAGAGATTGAAGAGATTACTTAATATTTTCCTGGTGGTCTTGAGTGCTTACAGGTTTAATGGGTACAATCCTGATGGCCAAGGAGACTGAAAATGTTAATGAGTGCTTTCAAGCTATTCAAATGCACTAAAAAGTGTAATGGATACAATCCTAATCTCCTAGAGAAGATTTATTTGTATATTCCAAATGGTCTAAGGGACTAAAAAAAAAAATGTAGGGTACATTCCGGGGGTCTAGGTGACTGAATAGGTTAAAGAGGTAGTCCTCTACTTTAACATTGATAGCCTAGCCTTAAGATAGGTCAACAATGTCTGATCCGTAGGGATTCTATACATGCACCCCAGGTGATCAGCAGTTCTCTTTGTCGGCTGGACCAGATATGGAGCTACAGAGAGCAACTCAATCTACTGTATAGGGGTAACAGCTGGGTGCGGCACATCCACTCTATTATTATTTGAATAAGGGGGAGATTTGCAGTACCTTGTTGGCCACCATACAGTAGGCGGAGCTGCAATGTGGGGCTCCGTGACTGGTCACTCCCGGACTACGCCTACACCAAGAACAGCTGATTGGCTGGAGTGCGCGGTGCCGCTCAATTATTGATGACCTATCCTAAGGAAGGATAATCAATATTAAAGTAATAGACCACCTCTTTAATGTATATTCTTATAGGTATAGGAGACTAGAAATGTTAATGTACACTTAAGGGACTGAGTAGCTGAATGTAAGACTGATATACAGTATATACTAATATATCTAATTTCCTGGAGAGCTAGGGAACTGGAAAGATTAATGGCTTCATACCTGGTGGTCTAGAAGACTGAAGAGGTTATTGAGTAATCACTTGATTAGAGAACTAAACGGGAACTTGACAGCTGAAACATGCTGCCCGATCTACACTGATGGTCTGTTCCATCATTCTGCCCAAAATTATTTTCTTTGAAATCCATACTCTATGACCTGTCCATAGAATCAAGACATTTTTTTCTTCAATAACTAAAACAACATCATGCTTGTTCATTAGGTTGACAGGTACTGAAGCCTCTTTAGAATGATGTAATCCCTTTACCGTAGCTCTTAAATAATTACAACTTTTTAGCACAAAAAATAATTTTCATATTCTGTTTTTAAAACTTTAAATAGCATCTCAAGTTTTTTTTCCTACATATTATATGCCAAACTTTTTTTTTCCAGAAAGCTGCAGACGGAACCAGTAAGACAGATAAAGTTTTTTTCCTGAAGAAACATCTGCTGTTCTGGCACAAATACTTGATTTTATAGACTTTTCGTACATTTTCAAATCATTTCCACTACAGTGAACAACGCAAAAAAAGGAATGAACAGGGGATGAGTCAATTATAAAAGATAACAACTATCTGCTATCAACTGATACAATTATTACTTCTGTCCAAACTCCAAATGACCATCTATTTTGGACAAATGACCCGGAAAGAAACAATGGATACTTTGCTGGTACAAGAAAATAATTGTGCAAACATGCGAGCGCTTTATAGTCATCTGAGCTTGAAACATGAGAAAATGATCAGTCATTTTTTAAGGATATGATTGATCCTTTGTCCCTGTCTGCTCAATTCCTCACAGTTTGGGATTTTGTTCTGGAGCTTTGACTTCACTTACAATTGATTTGATAGCTTCATATTTCATTGTAAAGGGGATTAAATGCTCACAGAGTAGAGACACTGTAACCACCAATGGCTGAAATGACTGAAAACCAAACCAAAGACCCCAGTGATGACAATGTCAAGGAATGACTTGGGTTGAGAAGTGGGTTTTGGAAGTAAAATCTTATACTTTAAGGAGTAATTAAACTTTTATTTCACCCAATTTATTTCCATACATTTCAAAGTTATTAATCTGTTTAATATACTTGTGTTATTTAGCTTCCTTCTATGCAAAACATCATGCTGAAAGTGCTGTTTTAACAGTGTAGTTCATGCTGTTTTAGCACCTGATTTTAATGGCGGCTCTAGAAAGAATCCATACTGTAATAATATTGAAAAACATTCACACTGTCTGAGAACTGAGTAGGGAAGAAGTGACGTTCACACAGTAAGAGTGTTTGTAAATAGTGTTTGAGTATGAATTCTTGTTAGCACAGCAATTCAAAGCAGCTTGTAAAAGAGCACAAACTAGACAGTTAAAACAACACTTTCATCATGGTGTTTGAGACAAAAAAAGAAGATTGAGAAGTGTGAAATGCTTGGATTTGGAGGAAATTAGAATATGACATGACTCAGGATGGGGTGGTTCTGGCTCCGTCCTGGTCAGGTCAGGGTTAAGTTAGTTTGCCTTGCTTTGGCTTCTGGAGCGGCTATTTAATGCTGGTAGTTCCAGGGTCCAGTGTCGGTTATACTTCCGTTTACTCGGTTAGTGGTAGCTGACCCTGGTTACTCATCTGTAATTGTTGTGCCTCTGCATGTGTGAGCTTTGCTGTGTATGACCCGGTTTGTCCCTTAAACTACTGCTTCTGTCTTCTGCTCCGTACTGCTCTGTCCTTCCTGGTTCTCTGACCCCTTGGCTCATCTCTGTTTACTCTTCTGTCTTGCCCCTGCTTACCTTGCTCCCGTCTGGCTTCTGACCCTCGGCTCACCTTCAACTACGTTATCATCTTGTGCCCTCAGCCGGCTCCCCATCCTCATTCATGGTAGTTCCTACCCCATCGTCTCTCCTGGGATCATGTGACCAGCTAGGCTCACGGACTGTGCGCACAGCGCTCCATGGTCTTAACTCTCTATGAGTGCAGGCCTGCGTCCCCTGCTAGCACCTCCTAGGCTTACCCCCAGTGACACTTTCCCAGTGTCATTACAGAATGGAATTGATTGGATGTTTCACATTTCTTCCACTTAGTTTTGATTATCTCATCTGCTACATGTATCAAAGTGAGATACAAGTGTCCATATATTTTCATATCCTAAAGATGTCATCGTTATACATGATAAGCAGAGTTGTGTGATGCTCAGAACTTAGGTATTCCTTTTGTATATTCATGTGGCTGTTTGGTGTTTTTTCCATCTAGTGTGGTACATAAAGGTTTTGGGGTGAATATGATGCAGGAACAGATGCCTTCAAATTTTTAACTGGCTATGGACACCAGGCACAACTGTGGCTTCACATGTCTCTGGCTCTGGCGTAAAACAACTGACCAAACATGACTGATATACAGAAGTTTTTTGACTCTCTAATATAGTACATAGGTTGAATATGGCTTGTTGCCAGTACTGGGTAACATCACATGAACATTTGTGCTCCTGTGTCAGGTTACACAGCGAAAAGAATATAGACCCATATGAAGTAATTGATTTACATCAGTTTGGACCTAAGCCAAACCCCTAAAAATCATAATTTCTTAGCCCTCCATTTTTTCCACAAAAAAATCTAAATGTTCATGCTCTTCTCAGCATTAAAAAGTAGTGAAAAATGTTGATGAGGCTGTGCAGACAAAATTATAAATACTAAAGTGAGAAAATGTTGCATTGGTTGTTCTACTCTACAACTGGCGAAGATTTAAATTTCTGACTCTAGGAAATTCCAACGATCTTTTTAAAGATTTTTCATATATGAAACTACAACTAACTCTTCAATGAGGAGAGCAGACTGTTTGTAATAACGTCTCACACTAAGCTAAGGTTCTTCTTTTTCCAGTGGATTCCTGCCTAGCTATGCTTTGGCTGCATCAAAAAGAGGAAAAAGTACACTCCCCCAGTGCAATCTCTCTGGTAACGCCCACTTGACCTTAAAAAAAATTAACTGTTTAGGTGTCAAATATTTTGATCTCTAACATCGCCACAACAATGAAGTGAAATAAAATGCAAAAAAAATCTTATTCTGCTCTGTATCCATTATTACATCATATGTCCAGTTCAACCTGAAACTTTTGGTGAAAGTTCCTCTTTAAAGATGAATGAATATGTCAAATTTGATTTCACAAAGATTCACTGGACATTGACAGGAAAATTCCATTTGTATCCAATTTATTTGAAGCAGTCTGAACGCAAATTATTATGACCCCTAAAGCAAAATAAACGGAAAAAATTAGGTAAAGAAAATGTATGTATAAAACAATTATGTTCACCATGTCCTCACCTGTCTTGTCACAAAGTCTAGCTCTGGTCTGGTCATCTTCTATGCAGTCGTCGTTGACACCTTCAGCCACAACATGAATAGACCACATATGATGTTATGATATTGCGGAGTGTAGTCAGTATCAGAGGCATGGGTGACTCCACTGGAGACCAGACCATACTGAAGAAAATGCCATGATCTGTGTTGGGTTGTATAGGTTGGAACTTAGTGAGAATATATTTTTTTAGTTTTTTTCTTTTCATTATATTTTCTTGCTAAATGATCTGGAAAGATTTTGGATCATAACAATGAACATTTGATTTGCATCAAATAAAATTGCTGCAAATCATATTTCCTTGCAAAATTTGAGTGAATGCGCAAATTTTCACATTTTAGCAAATTTGTTCATCCTTTTTTTATTATTTATTTTTATTACTTTTTTACCCATTTCTCAGCCCTTTATAATCTAATCAAAAGGTACTTGCTTGTCATTTTGCTGGATTAGCTTGAAATGAATGGCAAAAAATTTTGGCAAATCCATTTTTCCATCTCTTGTCTTGTTCCATAGACATGCCGACAAATTAGGTAAGTGGAACATATATTTAAACAATCCCCCAAAAGCCCTAAATTGAATCCAAAACTTTTATCTTCATAATAAAGGACTGAAGTGGGATGCAAAGGGGTTGTCAGATATTGGAAATCAATTTTTGCCAGAAAGTAAAAAAATAAGCTACTGATAGGGACCCCCCCGTGACTAGCTGAAATCCTTCACTTTGAAAGATGCTTTTCGCACTCTCTCTATATTCCAGATATTGCATGGGGCATTAATGCCCTTTAAGATCTTAAACAACCTCTATAGATTTAATCACGTAGAATAATGTGAGATCCAATCTGACAAATCATTTAACAAATGCAAAACTTTTCAAAAGTCTTGCAATTATTAAAACCGAGTTGTAAGAGATTAAACTATGGCCACATCTAAAGAACATAAAAGAACACTTAAAAGGTATTTCATCTCAATTTGCTCAACATCTGGCAAGATAAATGAAAAGCATTACTTACAATTACACAGCGAAATAACAATGAACATGACTAATTTAACTAATCCATACATCTCTCCATTCACCATATGTGATGTAAGTTAGTTATGGCTTGTTGCTAAAAGTTCAGCTTTCGGATGGTGATAAGGAAAAGGAATTCGAAAAAATACAATTTCAATGTTTCAGATTTTAAATAGACTAAAGGCAATTATAAAAAAATCAAGTAAAATCTATATTACGTTACCTGCCTTAAAGGGAACCTGACACCCCAAAAATCGGCCACCAACATCAGGGGCTTATCTACAGCATTCTGCAATGCTGTAGATAAGCCCCCGATGTATCCTGAAAGATGAGAAAAAGAGGTTATATTATACTCACCCAGGGGCGGTATCGCTGCGATCCGGGTCCGGTGGGCGTCACGGTCAGGTCCAGGGCCTCCCATCTTCTTATGATGATGTCCTCTTCTTGTCTTCATGCTGCAGCTTCGGCGCAGGCATACTTTGTCTGCCCTGTTGAGGGCAGAGCAAAGTATTGCAGTGCGCAGGCACCAGGAAAGGTCAGAGAGGCCCAGCATCTGCACACTCCAGTTCTTTGCTCTGCCTTCAACAGGGCAGACAAAGAACACCTATGCTGGAGCTGCGGCATGAAGACAAGAAGAGGACGTCATCGTAAGAAGATAGGAGGCGCCGGACCGGACCGCGACGTCTATCGGACCCGGACCTGGACCGCCCCTGGGTGAGTATAAAATAACCTCTTTTTCTCATCTTTCAGGATACATCGGGGGCTTATCTACAGCATTACAGAATGCTGTAGATAAGCCCCTGATGCTGGTGGCCGCAGCTCATCTTCGATTTTTGGGGTGACAGGTTCCCTTTAAAGCAATACATGAGGAAGAAGTAAATTCTAAATTGGCTATTATTTGTGCCTCCAAGAGATTCTATTTGCCCAAGGACAATAGTAATGAACAAAAAAAACAAAGACGGTATGGAATAGGCATCCCTAAAAAATCACAAAAAACAGGGATTTAAAATCAGAATTATTTATATATTCTTATATTCTTTAGGTGACGCCCCATGATGAAGCAGGGTGAAATGCGCATTGGGCTACAAGGATGATGATGCTGCAGATCAGCTGAGAATGTTATTTTGTACTTCTTTGGGATGCCCTCTTTGTTAGGCATTCTCCTGTGATGCTTTCCTTCGCAGGAGATCTGTGGAAGCGCGAAACGGCCGTCGTCCACTTCATCCTCACCTCGCACCACTCTGCATGCCTATACTCCTGACCATCTGATATGAAAGTCACACAATAAAGAACTGAAATTTCACATGCCTTGGTGAGTGCTGCATACTTTTTCTTTTCTTGAAGTTTACATGTGGACATATGAAGAGCACCGTTAATACAAGCTGTCAAACTGATATGAAGCTCTTTCCCTGGCTCACCCCCTCCGGGCTATGTATTTGGGCTACGTGCTCTGGTATAGCTATCCTGGAATCCTGCCAAATATGTGTGTGTTTGATTTTTTCATTGTTTTATTTTGAATGGGGCAAAAGGGGGTGATTTGAACTTTTATATTTTTTTAATACTTTTAAAAGCATTTTATTTTTACTTTTTGCATGCTTCAATAGTATCCATTTGAGACTAGAAGCTGCAGTTGTCCGATTGGCTCAGCTACATACAGGTGATAATCAGATTGCCTGTATGTAGCAGAAATGCTCAATTGCTATGAGCACCGAACACTGGGTGGTGCTCATTGAAATATGGCTATGACAATCATAAAGGTCTGCCGGAGACCTCTGGTTGTCATGTCAACCCATCTGTGACCTGCAATCACATGATGGGGTCTCCGATGGGTGGGATTTCCAACGCACTTCTTGGAAATAAGAGTCAAATTCCACTGTCAGAGATTGACAGCATAATTTAACGGATTATCAGCCGCTGTTGGATTGAAATTCCACCCACGGCTATTAGGGGCACATATCAGCTGGTCAAAACAGCTGACATGTGCCGGAAAAGATGTGGGCTCAGCGTCGTAGCCCACATCAAAGGTACGGAGTCCAATGTGGGCATGTTATTATTACACCTAATGTCGGAAAGAGGTTTAAGGTAACATGTCAGGTACCTCATGTCCTTCAGCATTGCAGCATTAACAAATATATGATTAAATTCTCTGCCTAGCATAATGCTATAGACTGAAATCTATCATAGAATCTTAGAGTGTTAGATTTGGAAGGAACCTCCAGGGTCATCGTGTCCAACCCTCTGCTCAATGCAGGATTCACTAAACCATCTCAGACAGATGTCTGTCCAGCCTCTGTTTGAAGACTTCCTTTGAAGGAGAACTTACCACCTTTTGTTGCAGCCTGTTCCACTCATTGATCACCCTCACTGTCAAAAAGTTTTTTCAAATATATAATCTGTATCTTCTCCCTTTCAGTTTCATTTTATTGCTTCTTGTGTTTCCATGTGCAAATGAAAATAAAGCTGATCCCTCTACACAGTGACATCCCTTCAGATATTTGTAGACCACAATTAAGTCTCCTCCTAGCCTTCTTTTTTGCAAGCTAAACATTCCCAAATCCTTTAACTGTTCCTTGTAGGACATACTTTGCAGAGTGCTCACCATCCTGGTCGCTCTTCTCTGACCTTGATCCAGTTTTTCAATGTCTTTTTTTTAAAACGTGGTACCCAGAACTGGACACAGTATTCCAGATGAGGCCTGACCAAGGAGGAGTAGAGGGCAATAATGACGTCACATGATCTAGACTCTATGGCTTTCTTCATACATCCTAGAACTGTTTGCCTTTTTTGCTGCTACATCACACTGTTGTCTCATGTGCAGCCTGTGATCTATTAGTATACCCAAGTCTTTTTCATATGTGCTGTTGCTTAGTTATATTCCTCCCATTCTGTAGATGTAATTTTCATTTTTCTTGCTCAGATGAAGATGTATTAGTCCCCGTAAAATATCATTCTATTAGTCGCTGCCTATTGTTCAAGCTTATCTAAAAACTTCTGAATACTTTCTCTGTCTTCCCTAGTGTTAGCTTTCCCTCCTAGCTTTACATTGACATCAAATTTGATTATTTTATCTAGATTATTTCTAAAAATGTTGAACAACACTGGGGCCAGGACAGAGCCTTGTGGTACCCCACTTGAAGCACTTTTCCAACTGGATGTGAAACCATTTATTAACACTAGTCTGCCCTCTTTCCAAGTTATCACACCCCTGTGGGCTTCGTCATTAGCTCAAGCAAATCTCGCAAACATAAAATGTAAAAATATTCTTTACTGGTTAACTTTTTGGAAACTATAATCAGAAGGCAGCAGGTATTTTATAATTTAGTCACATCTTCTGCATACAACAGAGGCATGAGCTTGGTAGTTAGAAGCTACATGTCAGAGTTCATATACTCATCTTATATAACTTGAGCTCTCCATCTTGACGTTATCTACTTTCATTCTGTCCGCAGCCGATCTCTCTAATTCTACCCTTGTCCTGACCTGGTCAGCCAAGTCTTCTGACTTCGACTTGAATTCTGACTACTAGTCCATGAGCCAAGAACCAAATTTGACGATATCGGTACCAAGCGGAGTGACTAATTCTCTTTGGTATTTTTAGGTAGATGCATGTCTGTAGTTTATTTTTTGATATGATAGCCCTTACATATACGTAGCTTATTAACCCCTTCAGCCCTAGGCCTATTTGTACCCAAGTGCCTAAGCCAATCTGACCTGTGCCACTTCATGGGCTAATAACTTTGGAACGCTTTCACCTATCCAAGCCATTCTGAGATTGTTTTCTCGTGACATATTGTACTTCACGTCAGTGCTAAATGGGAGTCAATATATTTTACCTTTCTATATAAAAAAATGCTAAATATTCGGAAATTTTGGAAAAATCGGCAATTTTTTAACTTTGAAATTCTCTGCTTTTTACAAAAATACTGATACCCCCCATAATAGTTATTAATTTACACTCCCCACATGTTTACTTCATATTGGCATCATTTTGAAAATGAAACCTTATTGTTTTACGACGTAATAGGGCTTATAGTTTTATGCACAATTTTTCACATTTACAGCAAAACCCACTTTTCAAAGGACCAAGTCACTTCTGAAGTCACTTTAAGGGGCTTACATAACAGAAACCACCCATAAATTACCCCATTTTGCAAACTACACCCCTCAAGCTGTTCAAAACTCATTTTTAAAAACTGTTAACCCTTTAGGTGTTCCACAGGAATTTTAGCAGAATGAAGGCGAAATTTCAAAATTTCATTTTTTTTCCAGATATTACATTGTAATCCAATTTTACCTGCAACCTAGCAAGGGTTAACGGCAAACCCAAACTTGGTTACCCTAATTCTGCAGTTTATAGAAACACCCCACATGTACTCGTAAACTAAAGTATGGGCACACAGCACAGCTCAACACGGAAGGAGCGCTATGTGGTTTTTGGGTGGCGGATTCACTGGAAGAAATCTAGGGGGCCATGTCACATTTGAAGGCTGCCTGAGGTACCCCCACAGTGGAAACCCCAAAAAGTGACCCTATTTTGGAAACTACACCCCCAAGGAATCTTTTAGGGGGTATAGTGACCACTTTGACCCAACCAGTGTTTCACAGTAGTTGGAAACACTTGGTTGAGAAAATGGAAAAAGTGCATTTTTTACATGAAGGTGTCATTTTAGGCTCATTTTTTTATTTTTAAGAGGTGTACCAGCAAAAAATGCACCCCACTATTTGTTCACCAATCTCTCCCGAACACAACAACACCCGATATGTTGTCGTACACTGCAGTATTGGGGAACGGCAGGCCTCGGAAGGGAAGGAGCGCCAAATGACTTTTGGAGTGCAAATTTTACTGGAAGAAATCTAGGGGGCTATGTCACATTTGAAGACACCCTGAGGTGCCCCAACACACACACACACACTGACACATACACGTTCTGTGCTGAACAGGACTCTCCGGTCTTCTCTGCAGAGCTCCTATCTCCCTCTGTAGAGGCTGACACCTCCCAGGCTTGTGACTGATCACATGGCCGTGACATCACCACAGGTCCTGTAGTCCTGTACTGTGTGCTGCTGCTGGTAAGGAACTTGTGGAGAGAGGGGGAACAGTCACCTAGCACCAGCGCTCCCAGCTCTAAGAACGAGCGCCTCATGAAGGTGGGCCCCTGCCTCCTCCTTCCCTGCGCGGCGGCCTTTCCCCCCGGCGGCTGTATTCGGCGTATAAGACAACCGCCCTCTTGGAGCCATGTTTTTCATGGCTAAAAAGTCGTCTTATACGCCAGGAAATACGGTAAATAAAATTTTAATGTTTTTCTTTGTGTTTGCAGGTGTTTACTGACTATCTAACGGCATGATGGAAGTACCAGCAAGGAAGAAATCACGGATCGACTGTATCATACACTGCTCTAATGATGACAGCGATGATCTGGCGTCCCTTAAGGATTTGGACTCCTGGAAAACATTGCTTAGGGCTGCAGAGATCAGGCAGCATGAATCAGTCCTGGTAGCAGCTAAGGGCCTTGAAGAAGGAGAAATACCACACATACAATATCACCGTAAATGTCGTAGTATCTTTACAATGAAGAAGTCACTGGATTCTATCCTTGCCAAGGGTGTCAATGTCGAAACAGCAAGCAAAATCTCCATGAGGAAGCTACCGAGGGGTGCCCCCAGTGATAGCAGGGTGTATGCCAAAGTATGTATCTTCTGTGAGAAGTCAAGCAAGTACCTAAAAGGAAAACAAACAAGGGAGCCAATTGTCCAGTGTGTTGAGCTACGAGCAGATGAGACGATCCGCAGAGCAGCGATAAGGAAAGGCACACAGAGAATACTTGGTTTACTTAGCAGAGACCTTGTTGCTGCAGAGGGGCACTACCACAAGTCGTGCTACAAACTATTCACAAAAGATGATTCCCAAGTGGCCTGTAGGTCTAGTGCAGCTGAAAATCAGGTCGAAAGCGAGGAAGTACGCTACGAAGAGGCAGAGAAAGAGGCCCTTGAAGAACTCTTCTTGTATATAAGGACTAAATTGTTCCCAAACCCAGAAGTACTGCCTATGATAAACCTCACATCTAGGCTTGAGAGATTAATGATATCCCTTGGTATCATCCAACTGAAACCATCGACAAAGAAACATGTTCGACGAAAACTTGAAACAGAGATTGGGGAATCACTCCGCTTTCTCTCAGATGAGAAAGGTAAGCTTCTAGTCTATCCATGTAGCCTATCAATGGACGACCTTGTCCGGCAAGTACACAGCATGACAAAAGATCTGCAAGAAGCAAGAGCTGCTAACTCTGGAGATATCGTAACCAAAGCAGCAATGCAGCTAAGGAATGAGATCAAGAAGCAAGATGTGAGTCAGCCATGGCCTCCCAATACAGATCAGAATGTCGTTCCTGCATTAGTCACTCAATTCCTGCAAACCCTGCTTACAGGAGATTGTGAGTGCCAAACTACCTGTGAAAGAGCTCAACGTCTTGCCACATCCTTCGGCAGTGACTTGGTTTTTGCTGTTACCAATGGAAAGACAAAGCCACCAAAGCACGTACTGCTATCCTTTGCAGTTAAGTCTTTGACCGGCAATACAGAACTGATTCGAACTCTGAATCGTCTTGGCCACTGTGTGTCATATTCAATGGCTGAGGAGATCGATACAGCCCTTTGTATCCAGAAGTTGGAATGTTCAAAGGATGACATCCCAATGCCAGCAAGTATCTACCCAGGTGTGTTCACAACCCTGGCCTGGGATAACATTGACAGACTTGAGGAGACACTAAGTGGAGCAGGTACATCTCATAGAGTCAATGGCATTGCTGTTCAGTCCAATGTTGCATGCTCTGTGACAAAGAAAGTCCTGCCAGATGTAACCAAGTCGAAGAAAAGAAGCATAACTCTGACAGAATTAATGCTACCGATATACAATGTTGGGCAGCGGGGAGAGCCACCCAGGATTGAGACTTCGAATGTTAACACTACCAAGGAGGTCCAGGATTCAAAAACCAAAAACCATATCTGGCTTCTGGCTAGAATGTCAGACCATGAGGATCAGACCACCAGCAGTTGGACTGGGTTCAACATAAAAATCCGCAGCGACATTGTTGTGGCCCAGGACACTGTAAGCTACCTGCCCACTATCAATGCTCCTGCAACAGCCATGTCCACTGTGAATGAAGTCTTGGAGCAAACACATGCCATCATGCAGACCCTGAAGCTTAACAGAATTGTGTGTGTGTTTGATCAAGCACTCTATGCCAAAGCTGCCGAGGTTATCTGGAAACAGGAGAAGTTCAAGAACATTATAATTAGAATGGGTGTCTTCCACACAATCTGTAATCTCCTCTCTATCATAGGGAACAGATTTCAGGATGCAGGCCTTAGAGATCTGTGTGTTGAATCCGGTGTAATCGCTGAAGGATCAGTGTCTGGAGTGATGGACGGCCGGAGGTACAACAGAGCAGTGAGACTACACAAGCTGGTCTATGAAGCACTTATGAGGCTTGCATGGAAAAACTTCCTTCCATGGCTAGAAGAAAACCATGCAAGGGACCTTCACCATCTGGATGAAACACTGAAGAACATCACAAACTTTCGCATCAGTGTGTCGCAGGGATCCTTCGAAAAGCTCTTGGATAATGAATCTTGCACACTTACCCTGAAGCTCTTTCAAGTTTATCTTGAGACCCTCAGAAATGAACAACTCTCAGCATTCTGGATGTCATACTTGGACATGGTCGAGACCATGCTGGCCCTGGTTCGAGCTTCAAGAGAAGGCAACTGGATGC
This sequence comes from Ranitomeya variabilis, assembly GCF_051348905.1. Lineage (NCBI taxonomy): Eukaryota > Metazoa > Chordata > Amphibia > Anura > Dendrobatidae > Ranitomeya > Ranitomeya variabilis. The sequence continues at coordinate 554,243,152 of NC_135237.1, forward strand.
TTCACCTAGGAGCAATCCGACAGATGATACCATGGTGTTTTGCCTATGACAAGGTCAACTATGCCCGATACCTAACCTATTACTATGCCACAATGTCTCGGCTGCCCATAGAACACCCAGAGGTCCATGAATACTTCATGCAAGGTGGCTTTTCGGTCCAGATCGGTAGCAAGAATCCTTTTGGACGAATTCCTGTGGACCAGACCATTGAAGAGACAATCAACAAAGACACCCAGACACCAGGGGGCACAAAAGGCTTCAGCCTCAAAGTTGGAGCTGTTTCCAGGTTCTACCTGACATCAGAGTACCGCAGTATGTACTTGAGGCAGCTGAGGGCCCTGGTAGGCCAACAATATACTGACTTCAGCCATTCAGACCTACAGGTGTCTAGGATTAGAAGAGATGAAGCCGATGTCCAATCTTTCGTTCAACTGCTGGAGACAGGTTGGGTGAACCCCTTCAACAAAGAGCATAATGGTGAACTTATCAGTTTGTCAACAGCGACTGTAGCACCACCAGATGTAGCCAAAGACCTTCAAGGGGCATACAGTATAGGAGAGGATGCATATCAAACATTCAAGGATGAGCGTTTGGGTACCGATAAGCCAACTACATTGTTTCATGACAAGATGACGAAGAACAAACTTAAAACGTTCTCTAACATCCAAATGAAGACACGCAGACAAGGTCTTGGCAAGGAGGTAATTTTGAAGGCTGACAGAAACCTATTTGGCCAGATGATACTTGTAGCTGAGAACAGAAAGCTACAAATGAGTGATGTCTTGACTCATCCCCTGGGTCCATTGCCATGGGCACTTGCCAATGGTGATGGGTCTATCCGCAAGACCAACAAGGCTGCCCTCGCAAGGGAGTTGGAGAGGAATGCTCGTCCTGCAGAAGTGATCCCCGAGCCCTCTGCAACCATCATTGATGGGATGAGCCTGGTTCAGAAACTGAAGGGAAACAATGCAACATTTGGCCAGCTAGCAGGCACAGCAATGAGTCGCGCTATCCATGAGGGTGCTAAGAGCAAGCGCATTGATATTGTCTTTGACGTCTACAAGGAGACATCCATCAAAGATACAGAAAGAGTCAACAGATATGAAGGCACAGGGATCCATTTCAAGAACATTCAACATGGGCACAACATCCAGCAGTGGAAAAAGCTTCTAAGTAGTTCCTCCAACAAGGCAAGTCTCATAAAGTTTCTGGTAGAAGAATGGAAGGCGAAACACCACAGGGAGAAGCTTGAGGAGAAGGAGCTGTATGTCACATGTGAGCAGCTCTGCTTTAAGATCACCAAAGAACAGTGGGAAGAGGCTGCTGACCTTAAGTCAAATCAAGAAGAAGCAGACACACGCCTCCTTCTCCATGCTCTTCATGCAGCAGAATCTGGTTACAAGTCGGTCATCATCACTTCGGAGGATACTGATGTCATGGTCCTGTGTCTGGGCATGTGCCACAAAATCCCATCCCACCTGTTCCAGAAATGCGGTACACAGAACCGGACAAGATTCCTGGATATCACCACTCTGAGCCGAACATTGGGAGGCAGCGTATGTGATTCATTGATTGGTATGCATGCATTTACAGGCTGTGACACCGTCAGTGCATTCGCTGGCCGTGGGAAGATGACGACACTCAAGCAGTTGAAGATGAACAAGACATACCAGGATGCCTTTCAGGAAGTTGGTCGTTCATGGGAAGTGTCTACCGAACTTTTTGAGAAGTTACAGGAAATCACCTGCCACATGTACCTGCCAACTACCCAAACAACTGAGGTAAACAGGCTCCGTTATCAGCTGTTCTGTGCCAGACGTGGAGTGGTAGAGTCAAGTCAACTCCCTCCTTGCCAGGACTGCCTTTTCATGCATGCACTGCGTGCAAACTACCAGGCTGCGATCTGGAGGAGAAGTCTGCAGAGCCAGCCATGGGTTGCAAACCCAACAGACTGCGGTTGGATGATAGATAACGACGGAAAGCTTGTTGTCAAGTGGATGCAAGGGGCACCAGCACCAGAAGCTATTATACAGCTACTGTCCTGCAAGTGTGTGCGGTCATGTGAACTTCCTCAGTGTACTTGCCTCAGCAATGGCCTGAAGTGCACAGACATGTGCAGATTACAGACATGCCAGAACAAGGGTACTGAAGACGAGCCAGTAGAACAACAGTCAGATTCAGAGTCCGATGTTGAAGATATTATGGAGTAATATATATATATATATATATATATATATATATATATATATATATATATATATATATATATATATATATATATATATATATATATATATGCACATGACATGTTCAGTGTGTATTTACATAACTTGGATTAAATTTTGTTACAAATACTACATCTAGTCACTCCGGGTGGTACCGATATCGTCATATTTGGTTCTTGGCTCATGCTAAAATTCCTGTGGAACACCTAAAGGGTTAACAGTTTTTAAAAATGAGTTTTGAACAGCTTGAGGGGTGTAGTTTGCAAAATGGGGTAATTTATGGGTGGTTTCTGTTATGTAAGCCCCTTAAAGTGACTTCAGAAGTGACTTGGTCCTTTGAAAAGTGGGTTTTGCTGTAAATGTGAAAAATTGCGCATAAAACTATAAGCCCTATTACGTCGTAAAACAATAAGGTTTCATTTTCAAAATGATGCCAATATGAAGTAAACATGTGGGGAGTGTAAATTAATAACTATTATGGGGGGTATCAGTATTTTTGTAAAAAGCAGAGAATTTCAAAGTTAAAAAATTGCCGATTTTTCCAAAATTTCCGAATATTTAGCATTTTTTTATATAGAAAGGTAAAATATATTGACTCCCATTTAGCACTGACGTGAAGTACAATATGTCACGAGAAAACAATCTCAGAATGGCTTGGATAGGTGAAAGCGTTCCAAAGTTATTAGCCCATGAAGTGGCACAGGTCAGATTGGCTTAGGCACTTGGGTACAAATAGGCCTAGGGCTGAAGGGGTTAATAAGCTACGTATATGTAAGGGCTATCATATCAAAAAATAAACTACAGACATGCATCTACCTAAAAATACCAAAGAAAATTAGTCACTCCGGGTGGTACCGATATCTGGCCCGGCTCATGGACTATACCCACTTGCTTCCTGATTTTGTCGTTGACTCGACTCTTTAGCTTTGACCCTGCTTGGTGAACTTTCCTGCTTCTGGACAGCCGCCCTTCAGTGGTAGCTATCTACTGGATCCCCTTGCAAAACAAATCGCTGTATAGGGGCTAAAGGGTATCTGTGTTTTTCTAGAATTTTCCAAATGGAGTGGTTTGTGTTAAGTCTGTCCAAGTCTGTAGCTATTTTGTGCATGAGGCCTCTGACATACGTAACGCAATCATAGATAAACAGCATCACTGGTGCATTTTAACAAACATCCATGATTTCCAGATCATTTCTTCTTCTCCAAGAGACTGCTAATTCAAGTGCACACTTTTTCACTTGCTGGTAGTTAATAATTTTGTCAAAATGAAAAAAATTGAAATAATTATGTAAAGTAATCCTTCTGTATTTAATGAAAATGTAATAAAATTGATTATACTTAAAGAAATCCAATATAAAATGTAATAACAAATAATAAGAATTTTCACCACAGAAAATTCAGATATTTTCATTCCCTAATATCCTTTAATATTCTTTAAAAATATATATATATTTGTTTCTTTATTGTTATTTTTCTGAAAAAAAAAATCCATTCCCATTTTTCCATTTCCATGCGTGTAAGAAGTTGTCCTTGCCTATCACCTTCTCACTTATTAACTGTCACACCTAACAATGTTCTGTTCCTATTCTTGGCATTTTAACCATGGCTCTGATTAAAAACAGCAGGCATTTTAGTACATCATAAAGTAGATTCTTTCGCTGCTAGATATAGTAGGAGAATTCATTTTTTAATCTGTAAAGCTATAAAATAATATATCATGGATGTTGATAACTTATGCTCAGTGTAACAACTTCCAAATCAGGTTGAATGTCAAAATAGAAATTGTACCATACAGTAGCAATTCAATATTTTGTCCTCTTATGGACTATTGGACTTATCACTAGAAGAAATTATTCTTGTCCCCATCCTCTATTTACGCAGAACTTTACACATTAAAGCAAACCTGTCAGTAGGATTTTGCTAAGTAAACTACAGATACTGTCAGGTTGGCATTGTTACATTGGTTAAAATGATACCTTGGGTGATGAAATCAGTCTTGTGGTTGTTGTTTAATCTTAATTTGTAGTTTTCAGTTAATGAGATTCTCGTGCTTGGGGGCGGGTCTGTGGGTGGGCATGTGGGTGGGGCTGTGGACGGGTCTTTTTTAGCACTCTGTTCTCATATTCATCCTTATGGGCTTAAAAGCCAATTCAACAATTTTCAACATCATAATTTCTCTCCGCAGATGAGAATTTATTAGAAAAATAAGCACATGGACAGAGATTAGTCAAATTTTTGGGCCCATGCGATAAAATGACCCTTGTACGGCTTCCGAAGCTTTCACCTCCTCAATGAAAGGTTCTTGGAGAATGAGTTATACTGGAAAGCGAGCAGGCATGAAATGCTCTTAATTTTTTAAAGGCCTTTTTAGCATCCGGCTACCAAATTGTCATGTCGGACGCTGTTCATACTAGGGCGTTCGACAGACAGCGGTAATTCCGCTTTTGTCCACTATGTGCTCAGTGGCGTCAGCTAGTTTTTATCCAGATGGTCCGGGGTTAATTTAGCTGGTGCTCGGATTGGAAGCTGGGTCACGCCCACTGCCTTTAAATAGTTCTTCTGAACATTGGGCGTCACCAATTATAGCTTCTGTCTTGTGCTTGGTTATCTCGGTCTGGAGTGGTGGTCTAGGAAAAGGAGTATCGTATCTGGTGGTGTATATTTCCCTTTGTCATAATTTCCTCCTTCCTATATTTGTATTTGTTTTGCCCTGTGCACTTATTGTGTAGTCCTGAGTGACTGCGGCGTGGTGTATATTTTCCGTTATCCTTGTCTGTGCTAACTGTGGGTATTGGTTAGTGGTCTCTTCACTGGGTGGTGGGTGGAGGTTTCAGCCTAGGGTTGAAACAGCAGACAGGGTGAGGGTGGAGGCCCAGACATGCACACCATCAGTGTAAACTCTGGGAGAGGGTGAGTCAGGATTTCCCAGAGTTGAGGGAAATCGCAGGGGCCTGGGTTATTAGCTCTTGCCTACCTAGGCTTCCCGTGACATTATAATCGGCCAACATTATTTGAATTCCATGGATCCCATGACTTCCATTACCCGCCAGTTGGAGGTGCTGTCCCTACAGGTCACTGAGTTGAGGGGGGCAGTGCAGCAACAGGGACTAGCAGTATCTAATGTGCAAGCTGGAGCGACAGGTAGAGTTGTTGAGCCTAAGTTTCCTTTACCTGAAAGATTTACTGGGGAACGCAGTAAATTTGTTACTTTTTGTGAAGCTTGCAAACTATATTTTCGTATGCGCCCGATCTCCTCAGGTAATGAGGCGCAGCGTGTGGGTCTGGTGTTGTCATTACTAAACGGGGATCCTCAAGCATGGGCGTTTTCTTTGCCTCCTGATTCTGCTGCATTTAACTCAGTGGAGAGTTTTTTTTCTGCTCTTGGACACATTTACGATGATCCTGACAGAATGGCTCTAGTAGAATCTAAGATATGCGCTATTCGACAGGAGGAGCGTGTTGCAGAGAATTACTGTTCTGAATTTCGCCGCTGGGCGGTCGACACACAGTGGAATGATCCTGCGCTGCAGAGTCAGTTTATTCATGGGGTTTCTGGAAGGGTTAAAAAAGCCCTCCTGATGTACGAGATTCCTGCTTCTCTAGGTTCCGCTATGAGTCTTGTTGTCCGCATTGATCGCCGTTTGCGTCAGGGGGAGCATGAGATGCCGCCTATGGGAGAGGGTTTAGGTTCACGTGAGGTTGCTGCAGGTGAGCCCATGGAGCCAATGCAAATCGCAGGGGTGTCACATGTTAAGCATCGAGCCCCTGTGCTCAAGAAGCAGGGAGCCTGTTTTTACTGTGGTAAAACTGGTCATTTTGTTAACATTTGTCCTCTTCTGTCTAAGAAAAATGCAACGGCGGAAAACTTCTAAGCTCAGAGGGTGTGGAGGAGACCAATCTGAGCTTATGCATATCCTCCATGGTGGATTCTCAATGCATGCTCCCTGCCAAAGTTATTGTCGCTGGCAGAGAGCAGCCAATCACTGTTTTTGTGGATAGTGGTTCTGCCACAAATCTCATTGATGAGGAGTTTGCGCGCACGGCCGGTTTTAGGATCGAAAAACTGCCTCATCCTATCCGCGTGGTCACCATCAATGCTGCTCCTCTCTCACAGGGGGAGATTACTGAGTTTGTGGCTGAGGTGAAACTCCACATTGGCGTTCTACATTTCGAGCAGGTTACATGTAAGGTGCTCAGGAATCTTCCTGCACAGGTGGTTTTGGGTTTTCCATGGTTGTCTATGCACAACCCGGTTATAGACTGGAAAACTCAGGACATAATTCAGTGGAGCAAATTCTGCCAGGAGAATTGCCTGGCCACATGTGTGTCTGCTGTGACTTCGAGCATTCCTGAGTCACTTCTGGATTTTGCGGATGTGTTCTCTGAAAAGGGTTGTTCAGAGTTGCCACCACATCGGCCCTATGACTGTACTATCAGGTTTAAACCAGGGGCCAAATTGCCTAAAGCAAGGATGTTTAACATCTCCGGTCCGGAGAGACAAGCTTTAAAGGATTACATTGCTGAAAGTTTGAGCAAAGGGCACATCAGGCCTACGTCCTCGCCTGTGGCAGCGGGGTTCTTCTTCGTAAAGAAGAAAGATAGCGGACTACGCCCGTGTCTGGATTTCAGAGATTTAAATCAGATTACGGTTCGGGATCCATACCCTATGCCACTGATACCAGATTTGTTCAACCAGGTGGCAGGTGCTAAGTGGTTTACCAAGCTTGACCTCAGGGGGGCGTACAACCTCATAAGAGTCCATCAAGGTGATGAGTGGAAGACAGCTTTTAATACCCCTGAGGGTCATTTTGAAAATTTGGTGATGCCATTTGGGTTGACAAACACACCTGCAGTGTTCCAACATTTCATAAATGATGTGTTCTCGCATGTTTTGGGGAAATTCGTTATTGTGTACCTAGATGACATTCTCATATATTCTTGCGACCGTGATACTCATTTAGACCATGTCAGGCAGGTGTTACAGCTTCTCAGAGAGAATAAGCTCTATGCAAAACTTGAGAAATGTGTATTTTCGGTTCAGGAGTTGCCTTACTTGGGTTATATTGTGTCTACTTCTGAGTTTAAAATGGACGCCGCTAAGGTGCAAGCGGTGTTGTGTTGGGAACGGCCTGATAACCTAAAAGCACTTCAGCGGTTCCTTGGGTTTTCTAACTACTATAGGAAGTTTATCAAAGACTTTTCTATCATTGCTAAACCGCTAACTGACATGACTAAAAAGGGTACCAATTTCTCCATTTGGCCTGAGGCTGATGTGCGCACATTTGAATTTCTTAAGAACAGTTTTGTTTCGGCCCCCATTCTTGTGCAGCCAGATGTATCGAAACCTTTTGTTGTGGAAGTCGATGCGTCTGAGGTTGGTGTGGGGGCGGTGTTGTCACAAGGCTCATCCTTGAGCGATTGGCATCCTTGCGCCTATTTCTCCAAGAAACTGTCATCTGCCGAACGTAACTACGATATCGGCAACAGGGAATTGTTGGCAATCAAGTTGGCCTTTGAGGAATGGCGACACTTTTTGGAGGGTCAGTTCATCAGGTTACTGTTATTACCGACCATAAGAATTTGCTTTATTTGGAGTCTGCCAAGCGTCTATCTCCCAGGCAGGCTCGCTGGGCATTGTTTTTCACGTTGTTCAACTTTGTTGTTACTTACAGACCTGGGTCTAAAAACACTAAGGTGGACGCTCTGTCCAGGTGTTTTCCGGGGGGAGAACCTCGGGAAGATCCGGTACTCATCCTTCAAAAGGGTGTTGTGGTTTCGGCTCTCACAACCGAGGTTAAGGCTGAGATTGCCGAGGCCCAGGAGGAGGTACCATCTGAGCTTCCCATCAACAAATCATTTGTACCGCTTCATCTCCACTTAAAGGTTTTGGCAGAGCATCATGATGCTGTCCTGGCTGGCCACCCAGGGGTCAGGGGTACTTTGGAGTTGGTGTAACGTCGGTTTTGGTGGCCCAAAATCTGACAGGACGTGGTCTCATACGTGTCAGCTTGCACCATGTGCGCTAGGGCTAAGACGCCCCATTCCCGTCCTGTTGGCACATTACTTCCTCTCGAGGCACATAGTAAGCCATGGATGGAGATCTCCATAGATTTTATCACTGACTTGCCTTCCTCAGCTGGGAACACGGTCATTTTGGTGATTGTTGATCGGTTCTCAAAAATGTCGCACTTTGTGTCTTTACCTTCGTTGCCTAACACTAAGACTCTGGCTCAGGTATTTGTGCAGGAGGTGGTCAGACTTCATGGGATTCCGTCTGACATCGTTTCTGATAGAGGTACTCAGTTTGTGGCAAAATTTTGGAAAGCGTTTTGCTCACGGCTGGGGATCAAGTTGTCTCATTCTTCGGCGTTTCATCCTCAGTCAAACGGTCAGACCGAGCGTATGATCCAAAATTTGGAGCAGTACTTACGCTGCTTTGTTTCTGATAACCAGGAGGAGTAGTCGACATTCCTTCCTTTGGCTGAGTTTGCCATCAATAATCACCGCCAGGAGTCTTCTGGGGAGTCTCCGTTTTTTTGTGTTTACGGGCTACATCCTCAATTTTGTACTTTGAGTCAGGGGGGCTCTTCCGGCATCCCGGAGGAAGACCAGTTAGGAGCACAACTGTCATCAGTCTGGAGGAGAGTTAAACAGCGCTTTCTGAGTGTGGGTGCTAGGTACAAACATGTGGCTGACAGTAGGCGTGTGCCAGGTCCGGACCTGAGTGTGGATGACTGGGTGTGGTTATCCACAAAAAAACATAAGACTCAAAATACCATCCCTTAAATTGGGTCCTAGGTTTATTGGTCCATTTAGGGTCACCGCTGTCATTAACCCTGTAGCGTACCGATTGGAGCTTCCTACCGTGTATAAGATACACAACGTCTTCCACAGGTCTCTTTTAAAGATGGTGGTGGGTTCCGTGGATGCGGCGCCGATGCCACCTCCAGTCTTGGTGGATGGTAATTTGGAATTTGAAGTCTCCAAGGTGGTTGACTCTCGTGTAGTGCGCCGCACTTTACAGTACTTGGTACACTGGCGTGGTTATGAGCCTGAGGAGAGGTCTTGGGTACCAGCCTCGGACATTCATGCGGATCGGCTGGTCAGTATGTTTCACCGCCACCATCCGGACAAGCCGGGTCCTATAAGTCATGAGGGCTCTGGGGTCTCTCGTAGAAGGCGGGGTACTGTCATGTCGGACGCTGTTCATACTAGGGCGTTCGACAGACAGCGGTAATTCCGCTTTTGTCCACTATGCGCTCAGTGGCGTCGGCTAGTTTTTATCCAGCTGGTCCGGGGTTAATTTAGCTGGTGCTCGGATTGGAAGCTGGGTCACGCCCACTGCCTTTAAATAGTTCTTCTGAACATTGGGCGTCACCGATTATAGCTTCAGTCTTGTGCTTGGTTATCTCGGTCTGGAGTGGTGGTCTAGGAAAAGGAGTATCGTATCTGGTGGTGTATATTTCCCTTTGTCATATTTTCCTCCTTCCTATATTTGTATTTGTTTTGCCCTGTGCACTTATTGTGTATTCCTGAGTGACTGCGGCATGGTGTATATTTTCCGTTATCCTTGTCTGTGCTAACTGTGGGTATTGGTAAGTGGTCTCTTCACTGGGTGGTGGGTGGAGGTTTCAGCCTAGGGTTGAAACAGGAGACAGGGTGAGGGTGGAGGCCCAGACAGGCACACCATCAGTGTAAACTCTGGGAGAGGGTCAGTCAGGATTTCCCAGAGTTGAGGGAAATCGCAGGGGCCTGGGTTATTAGCTCTTGCCTACCTAGGCTTCCCGTGACACAAATCTTGAGTTTCACTCCCTTACACATAAAGTCAAAAAGAGGTTTACCAATCTGAGAAAAACCCTTGATAAATGTAATATTTGATACATCCTAGAAAATATCGCAAAGCCTTAAGGCGACAAGGTTGAATCCAATCAAATATGGCCTGCACCTTCCCAGGGTCTTATTTAAACCCTTTTGCTGACAAGATAAACCCCACAAATGAAATTTCCTTTCACAAACAAAGAGTTTCCCCTCAACCTTTGTAATACCACATGAACATGTTCCAGGTGAGAGATCAAATAGGGTGAGAAAATTAGAATATCATGCAGGTAAATCACTACAAATCTTCCAAAGCAATCACAGAAAATATACGTAATTAATAAAATTTTGTAAAATAGTAAGTGCATTGGAAAACACAAACAGCATGACAAGATTTAAAAAAAAAAACTCTCAGATGTTAATAACATCATTTTACACCCATCGCTAATATCGAGTGAACGTTCTCGGTGATACTCTGATATCACTCGAGTATCTAGATCAGTGTTCCCCAACTCCAGTCCTCAAGAGCCACCAACAGGTCATGTTTTCAGGATTTCCTTAGTATTGCACAGGTGATAATTGCATCACCTGGACAGGCAAGCGTTCAATAACCTGTGCAATACTTAGGAAATCCTCAAAACATGACCTGTTGGTGGCTCTTGAGGCCCGGAGTTGGGGAACACTGTTATAGATGCTCGGATGTACTCGGCACCCTCTGAGCTTTTGATGGGGCTCAGATTTGATGCTCAAATCTCAGCTTAGCATGTTTAGCGCTTGTTACACAGTCAATAAACATGTGGGGATTGCCTGTCAGTCACTGCACTACCATAGCCATCTTGGTGGCAGCATTACTGTGATTGGCTGGCCGCATTACTAGTGCTAAGCAAGCACTAAAATGCTCATTACTCAAGTTGAGAAAATTGTAATGCTCGAGTGCTTGAACCGAGTAACGAGTATAATGGAAGTCAGTGAGAATCTTGAGTATTTTTCTGAAAACGATGGAAACAAAGCTGAAATGGCATGGGAGCAGCATATGGAAGACCCCAAAAAGTATATCTGAATCGTTGGTTGCTGCTGGGAACAATGTTGTCAGAGTATTATGCCACTGTTTATGGACTGACATTATTAAAACATACAAAACCACAGTTAAAATGGAAACCGCAGTTAAAATGGATTTGACTGGAAAAATACTAAGAAGCATTCTTAACAGGATAATGACTTGTATCTAAGGCAAAATAAATTAGAGAAAATAAAATGCTCCTCCACAACTTGTGCTATGTTCACACACAGTGTTTTTGCTTCTTTTTGGCACGCTTGCATTGCTTTCAGTGGTGAAAAAAAAAAAAAACAGGAAATATAATTTTATCATTTTAATACCTTATTTGGCCATGTAGTGCATGAGACATAATCCGACACATCCTGTTTAATTTATGAAGGAGGGACTCTAAAAGTCGCAATTTTTTTTTCAGGGCCATCAGGCAGCACTAACTATTGATAGAGAGCCATCAGGTGGCCCTCATTATTGTAAGATGTCCATCAGGCGGCCCTCGCTCTAATTTTAGAGTCAGCAGCCAGCCCTCACTAAGAATTTTTGCATAGCCGTATATTGCTACAGCAATATAATTTATCCATCTGAGGTGGGCACTTGTTCTTTTTCGCATTAATACTGTAAAGTTTGAAACTTGGAGGGCCAGCAGGCATCCCTCACAATTAATAAAGGGCCAGCAGGCAGCACCTCACTATTTTTAGAGGGCCAGCAAGCATCTTGTGGACAGATGTTTAGTGTAAATGGAAGATATTTGGGGGTTGTTTTGCTGCCTCTGGCCCTGGGTGACTTGACTGTGTGCAAGGCATCATGAAATGTAAAGATTTCCAAAGGATTTTGGGCTACAATGTAGTTTGCATCCTAGGTCATAGATCTTGCAGCTGGATAATGATCCTAAACATAATTCAATAACCACCTAGAAAAAGATGAGAAAAAGCATTAGAGAGTTCATAAGTGGTAATTCCAGCTCCAGTAGTCTCCAACCACTACCTCTTACATACAGATGCTACAGAGAAACTGTGAATGGCCACAAATTAATTGTGCCTGCTTTAATGAAATTCTGAGTACAGATCACTGGAAAAAACATGAATCTGTCAATGTGTGTATGGAAAAAAGCATCATAAAGGCTTAGAAAGTATAAGGTAATAATCCTTGACTAGATGTCTTTCAAATGCTATACCTACTGCCACACCTCACCGTAGATGAATTGCAGATAAGAGCAGTATTATTGTACAATACAGAAGGGATTTGAACCAGCCCTGAAATTATTTTTTCTTTTACAGGGCAGCAACAAACTGTGGAGGAACGCAAGTAGCAATGCCAGCTTTGATTAATTTCTGAGTACAAATTACCTTAAAAATATCTATCTGTCAATGAGTCCACCCTGAGAAGATGAGATGAGGCGGGGCAGTGTAGTATCACCCAGTAGAGTTTCTTGCTTCATCTCAACTTGCTCTGGCTGTAAATCCTTCTCTTAAATTATGAGCAGCAATCATTTCCTTAGACAGAGAAACCGGATAGTGATGCTAATTATGGCATCATCGCCACTCACCATCTTGGTCCTCAAAGTTTTGGCGAACAGCACAGTTGTCATACATCCATGCCCACTCATCAGCTCTTATCGCTTATGTGCAGAGGCTGACAGGAATACCGATGGGCATTGAGTAGCTGGTATTCAACTACGGCCATCTGCTGCTCACAAAACTTTGCCAACATATGTAACATTGAGTTCAGAAGCGTAGTGAAATCTCACACCTGACTGGGAAATTGAGAACTCTGCTTCAGCACTGCCACGGTGGCAGCAACATTAGATGACTTGTGGACATGGGCATACTTTAGCAAGTAGCTCAGGCAGATCTGGGTAGAATTTGAGAAAATGCTGAACCACTAATTTGAGCATGTGGGCCAGGCAAAGGTACATCTGGGAGGTTGCCAAGCTTCAGAGCTGTCATGGACATTGTCTCACATGATCATGTGATGCCATCTTTTCTGTTTTGATGTACAAGTGGAGCACTATAAATGCCATTTAAAATTTCATTGCTGAAAAAATTGGCAGTATTTCAATCGCAGGAATATTTACCCACTTCAGATGGACTTGATACATTGAAGTATCAATATAACGATGCTATTTTCTAACCAACCAATTTTTTTTAATGCACAACTGAAGCACTATAAATGCTATATAATATTCCACTGCTTAAAAAAATTGCAGTATTACTATTGCAGGAAAATGTGTATACCTCAGATGCACTTGTTACACTGCAGGAGCAATATAGTGATGCTATTGAGATCCAATCAAGTCAGGCTGTGCTTTGGACTCACAACTGCCGCAGTAAAAATGGTGTATAATATTTCCCTGCTCATAACAATTTGCAGGATTAAGAGTAACAAGAATATTATTAGCCCTGAGAAGGGGTTTTGATATGAGTTGCAGGCTGCAGCATAGCAGATGTTCAATTCACCCTATCCTGTACTACATGATCTCTTCAGCACAACCTCTCCCTAAGACCACTTTCACACATCAGGTTTTTGCCGTCAGGCTCAATCCGGCGATTTTTGAAAAAAAACTGATCCGACGAAAGATGCCGCAAGATCCGTTTTTTTCTCATAGACTTGTATTAGCGCCGGATTGCACCATATGGCCTCATGTTTCGTCCATCGGCAAAAAGTGTTTGTCCGGCGTCTGGAAAAAATGTACAAAGTTATGTTTTTTTTCAGCGGCAGAAAAACGGAAGGCGCCGGATCCAGAAAATTACGAACACGGCGCCGGATTCCTTATTTAACTGAGCATGCTCTGAGACAATTTGCCAGCCCCCAATTAGGAAACAGATATAAAGCCAGCCAAGTAGGCATTCACTCATTCATTTACCAGCCAGTAGTGTTGAGCGATACCTTCCGATATCTGAAAATATCGGTATCGGATTGGATCGTCCGATATCCAAAAAATATCGGATATCGCCGATACCGATACCCGATACCAATACAAGTCAATGGGGCACAAATATCGGAACCTAATAGGGAGCAATCCTGGATGGTTCCCAGGGTCTGAAGGAGAGAAATCTCTCCTTCAGGCCCTGGGATCCATATTCATGTAAAAAATAAAGAATAAAAATAAAAAATATGGATATACTCACCCCTCCGACGAGCCCTGGCTGTCACCGCTGCATGCGTCTGCCTCCATTCCTAAGAATGCAGAGAGTGAAGGACTTTCGATGACGTCGCGGTCATGTGAGCGGTCACATGAGCGGTCACGCGACCAATCACAAGACCGCGACGTCATCGCAGGTCCTACACTCACTGCATTCTTAGGAACGGAGGCAGACGCTTGCAGCGGTGACAGCCAGGGCTCGGAGGGGTGAGTATATCCAGATTTTTTATTTTTATTCTTTATTTTTTACATGAATATGGATCCCGATCACGATTCCCGATATCGCAAAAATATCGGAACTCGGTATCGGAATTCCGATACAGCTAATATCGGCCGATACCCGATATTTGCAGTATCGGAATGCTCAACACTACCAGCCAGCAAGACACAGAGATGAACCTGCTGCCAGCAAGAGCTGAATCTGCCACAGCCAGCTACAGACACAGCCAGCTACAGCTAGCCAGCAGCCAGCCGTAGCCAGCCATGTCTTCTTCTGGGAGCCCTACCCTCATCGTCAGCGCTGTGAGGTAAATATATTTTTTTTGGTGATTTTCACTTATATATACAGTACATACCAAAAGTTTGGACACACCTTCTCATTTAAAGATTTTTATGTATTTTCATGACTATGAAATTTGAAAATTCACACTGTAGGCATCAAAACTATGAATTAATACATGTGGAATTATATAGCTAACAAAAAAGTGTGAAACAACTGAAAATATGTCTTATATTCTAGGTTCTTCAAAGTAGACACCTTTTGCTTTGATGACTGCTTTGCACACTCTTGAAATTCTCTTGATGAGCTTCAAGAGGTAGTCACCGGAAATGATCTTCCAACAATCTTGAAGGAGTTCTCAGAGATGCTTAGCACTTGTTAGCCCCTTTGCTTTCACTCTGCGGTCCAGCTCACCCCAAACCATCTTGATTGGGTTCAGGTCTGGTGACTATGGAGGCCAGGTCATCAGGCGTAGCACCCCATCACTCTCCTTCTTGGTCAAATAGCCCTTACACAGCCTGGGGGTGTGTTTAGGGTCATTGTCCTGTTGAAAAATAAATGATGGTCCAACTAAAAGGAAACCGGATGGAATAGCAAGCCACTGGAAGATGCTGTGGTAGCAATGCTGGTTCAGTATGCCTTCAATTTTGAATAAATCCCCAAAAGTGTCACCAGCAAAGCACCCCCACACGATCACACCTCCTCCTCCATGCTTCCCGGTGGGAACCAGGCATGTAGAGTCCATCCGTTCACCTTTTCTGCGTCGCACAATGACACGGTGGTTGGAACCAAAGATCTCAAATTTGGACTCATCAGACCAAAGCACAGATTTCCACTGGTCTAATGTCCATTCCTTGTGTTCTTTAGCCCAAACAAGTCTCTTCTGATTGTTGCCTATCCTTAGCAGTGGTTTCCTAGCAGTTATTTTACCATGAAGGCCTGCTGCACAAAGTCTCCTCTTAACAGTTGTTGTAGAGATGTGTCTGATGTGGAGCTCATCAAGAAAATGACAAGAGTTTTCAAAGCAGTCATCAAAGCAAGAGGTGGCTACTTTGAAGAACCTAGAATATAAGACATATTTTCAGTTGTTTCACACTTTTTTGTTAAGTATATAATTCCACATGTGTTAATGTTAATTCATTGTTTTGATGCTTTCAGCGTGAATTTACAATTTTCATAGTCATGAAAATACAGAAAAATCTTTAAATGAGAAGGTGTGTCCAAACTTTTGGTCTGTACTGTATATAATTAATATATTATTTTTTATATCAAGCTGCAGCAGAAGAGGTGCTTCCAGAAGGAGATTGATGGGGTGGAGAAATACCCGGACTCGCAATTGGTAAGTTTCTTACATGCATCGCAGAACCACATCATCCCACACATCACAGTACACACAACACGAAAACAGATCATTACAGACATCACCGTACACACAACACATAACCTACATCAAAGCACATAATAGTTTTTTTTTTTCTTTTAGTCTTCTGATTCTGCAGCTCAATCTAGAGGTCCTCAAAAGCCTCCCAGGGTCATTGGCGTGAGCTTCATGGCGGTCGCCATCGAGTAAGTACTTTTTTTTTTTTGTTTACCACTTTATGTTGCTGTTTTCAGTCTAATGTTTTTGTTTTTTTTTCCTTTTTAACAGGCTTGAAACCATGCTCCTGACTCGGAAGGTGAGGAGGCTGGGCCAGATATCGACCTCCTCATCGATCTAATCCGAGAGCGACAGCCACTGTGGAACATGGGGAACCGCCGCCACGCAGATCTTGGTGTGACCCATCAGCTCTGGGAGCAAGTGGGCCACGAAGTAGTGGACCACTGGAAGGACCTCGATGTTTGGGCCCAGAATCAAGCCCATAAGTATTCACAGCTCAGTTATGTTGCTGGATGTTATGTATTGTTTACTATCCAATTTCACTTTACAGGCAAAAGAGTTGTCAAGCAGTGGCGGTCAATCAGGGATCGCTTCAAGAAGGAATTCAACAAAGAGATGCAGGCCCCAAGTGGATCGGGAGGACGCAGGAGCAAATATAAATATGCTAGAGCCCTGTCATTCCTCCGGTCCACGATGGTGAGCAGAAGCTAAATATCACCCACCCCATTTAATAAAAAATGTTTATATGTCTAACACTTGTTTTGGGCTGCAGCCAGGGCAAGCAATATCAATATATTAATTACATTTTTTTTTTTGTTCCACAACAACGTCTGCAGCACTTGGGAGCCTGAAGAGTTTAACCCCTCTGGAGATATCCCTCAGGAGTCCGCCACCAGAGACACTTTGACAGACCCAACCCCTCTGCACCTTCCCAGCCTTCCCTTAGTCTAGGTTCACATTGCGTTAGGGCAATCCATTTAGCGCTAGCGCTAGCAGATTGCGCTAACATAATGTTTATTTAGGGGCCGCGTTAGGGGTCGCGTTAACGTCCCCGCTCTCGCAGATCCCCGATCTGCGAGAGCGGGGAATGGACCTCAGGCGCGCCGCGGACGCTGCAAGCAGTGTCCGAGGCGCACCACAGAAGAACGGCACATCGCTAGCACGAGCCGAAAAAGGCACGCGCTATCGATGCACTGCAGGTGAAATTTACATTGCTGTCAATGGGTGCGCTAACGGACCCATTGCACGGCGTTAATTGTGACATTTTCGCTGTGCAACGCTGTCCGTTAGCGTGCACACATTAACGCAATGTGAACCTAGCCTTACATCTGATCCCTCGGTTCCATCCACCAGTGCTGGAACATCGTGACCGACTTTGTTACATGAAGCTGCAGGTGAGGATATAGCTTTTCCTTTACCCCACCTCTCTGACACTGCTGCCACCTCTAGAACACCTGTGGGTTCTGGGCAGCAGCACCAGAGGGTTCACAAAAGAGCTATGCGCCCGAGTTCTTGCATCTGAATGCAGCCTTCCAGAACTGTCTCAAACTATTGTCTAAGCAAATGACTGCAAGATTTAATTTGCTCAACAACAGTATTCTTGATTTGCACACACGTCTGGATAGGATGCATTCAGATGCAAGTAAATTGCCAAACCACTCCTTTTTCCAGGCATTACTTGAGTGCATAGACAAGCTATCTCTTGACCAGCAGATGCATGTAATGCAAGCCTGCCAGTTTGCCCTTGCGCATGTTACCTCCCAAGCCCGTTCCACCCGCCCCAAAAGTTGCTCCACCACATGCCCCCCTCAAGCCACTGTCACTCCTCCCCCTCCTATACAATACCATCATTCTGCCCTGCACCATCACTCTGCCCCATACCAGCATTCTGCCCCGTACCAGTTTCCAACCACAACACCTGTGCCTCCACTCCCTGCCCAACCTCTACTCCCTGCCCACTACCACCAGTCTCCTTCCACACCCATCATGCCCCCAACACAATGCTCTTCTCCACTCAACACCTCTTCTGCATCCCAATCCCTCCACTCCACCACAATCCTCTCTCCACACTCCCACTGTTGAAGTGTCTCAATCTGGCAGCCCTTCCAGTATTATCTCCTCCCCACACTTTTTAACCCCTTAATCCCATATGACGTACTATCCCGTCAAGGTGACCTGGGACTTAATTCCCAGTGACGGGATAGTACGTCATACTGTTTAATGCGACATCGCGACTTAAGTCGCGGTGATCGCATTAAATTTCTGGTGCCATATTACCTGCAGGAAGATGGTGTCGGCATCCCAGGGCCTGGCTCCGCCCCCCAGGCCTCACGATCGCTGTGATTGGCTGTTCAATTCTGAACAGCCAATCACAGTGTTTCTCATTGTTTCAGACAATCGGAGCGGCTGAAACAATGAGGTCCCAGGCTAGGATCGAGTACCGACACCAGGCACCGGCAAAAGACCCCCAGATTGGCACGATCGTCGATCGAATCGATAGCGCCAATCGCAGGGCACAGCAGCGGTATTACCTCTTTCACGATGTGCACACAACACCGATACGTCGTACCTTCATTTCCAGGAGGTAGTGGTTAAGGCCCTGATGTTTGGCACGAGGGAAGGAGCGGGCCCCAGTACTTCTCGAACTGAAGGTACACGTATCGTACCAGGTCAGCATTTTCTGGGGGTGGTCCTGCCAACTGGAAGAAAAGTTAAGCCGCAAAAAAGGTGCCGAGTGTGCTACAAAAGAGGAATACGCAAGGACACCATCTATCAATGCGACACCTGCCCCGGCAAACCTGGCCTGTGTATGAAGGATTGCTTTAAATTGTACCACACCTCCATGCACTACTAATTTACAGGAAACAGATTTATTCCAAAGGAGGCAAATCTACGTAAGTTCTTTGGGGACCTACTTTCCAAAATGTTGTCACTTGTGGGTTTTTTTCCTGTTTAGGCACAACAGGGGCTCTGCAAACAGAACATGACACCCTCAGACAATTCCATCAAAGTCTGCATTCCAAAACTTCAGTACTTCCCTTTCAAGCCCCAACGTGTGCCCAAAGAGTTTTTTCCCACATGTGGGATACCAGCATACTCAGGACAAATTGGACAACAACTTTTGTGGTCCAATTTCTCTTGTTACCCTTGGGAAATAAAAAAATTGGGGACTAAAAGATCATTTTTGTGGGCAAAAAATAGGATTTTTTATTTTCACGCCCGGGCGTTATAAACTTTAGTGAAACACTTGGGGCTCAAAGTTCTCACCACACATCTATACAAGTTCCTTAGGGGGTCTAGTTTCCAAAGTGGGGTCACTTGTGGGGGGTTTCCACTGTTTAGGCACATCAGGGGCTCGTCAAACGGAACATGAGGGCTGCAGACGATTCCATCAAAGCCTGCATTCCAAAACGTCACTACTTCCCTTCCGAGCCCTGACGTGTGCCCAAACAGTAGTTTTCTCCCACATATGGGGTACCAGCCTACTCAGGACAAATTGGACAACAACTTTTGTGGTCCAATTTCTCCAGTTACCCTTGGGAAATTAATTATTTTTGTGGGCAAAAAATAGGATTTTTTATTTTCACGCACGGGCGGTATAAACGTCTGTGAAGCACTTGGGGGATAAAAGTGCTCACGACACATCTAGATAAGTTCCTTAGGGGGTCTAGTTTCCCAAATGGGGTCACTTGTGGGGGGTTTCCACTGTTTAGGCACATCAGGGGCTCACCAAGCGCGACATGGCGTCCGATCTCAATTCCAGCTAATTTTAGCTTGAAAAAGTCAAATGGCGCTCCTTCCCTTCTGAGCCCTGCCATGCGCCCAAACAGTGGTTCCCCCCACATATGGGGTATTGGCATACTCAGGATAAATTGGACTACAACTTTTGTGGTCCAATTTCTTTAGTTACCCTTGGGAAAATAAAAAATTGGGGACTAAACGATCACGTTTGTGGAAAAAATATGTTTTTTTATTTTCACGCACGGGCGGTATAAACTTCTGTGAAGCACTTGGGGGATAAAAGTGCTCACCACACATCTAGATAAGTTCCGTAGGGGATCTAGTTTCCAAAATGGGGTCACTTGTTGGGGGTTTCCACTGTTTAGGCACATCAGGGGCTCACCAAACGCGACATGGCGTCCGATCTCAATTCCAGCTAATTTTAGCTTGAAAAAGTCAAATGGCGCTCCTTCCATTCTGAGCCCTGCCATGCGCCCAAACAGTGGTTCCCCCCCACATATGGGGTATCAGCGTACTCAGGACAAATTGGACAACAACGTTTGCAGTCAAATTTCTCCTGTTACCTTTGGGAAAATAAAAAAATTGTTGCTAAAAATCGTTTTCATGACTAAAAAGTTAAATTTTCATTTTTTCCTTCAACATTGCATTAGCTCTCATGAAGCACCAGAAGTGTTAATAAACTTCTTGAATGTGGTTTTGATCAGCTTGAGGGGTGCAGTTTTTAGAATGGTGTCACTTTTGGGTATTTTTGCTATATAGACACCTAAATGTGACTTCAAATGTGAGGTGGTCCCTAAAAAAAATGGTTTTGCAAATTTTGTTGTAAAAATGAGAAATTGCTGGTCAACTTTTAAGCCTTATAACTCCCTAACAAAAAAAAATTTGTTTCCAAAATTGTTCTGATGTAAAGTAGACTTGTGGGAAATGTTACTTATTAAGTATTTTGTGTGACATACCTCTGTGATTTAAGGGCATAAAAATTCAAAGTTGGAAAATTGCGAAATTTTCAAAATTTTCGCCAAATTTCCATTTTTTTCACAAATAACGCAGGTAATATCAAAGAAATTTTACCACTATCATGAAGTACTATATGTCATGAGAAAAAATTGTCAGAATCGCCAAGATCCGTTGAAGCATTCCAGAGTTATAACCTCATAAAGGGACAGTGGTCAGAATTGTAACCATTGGCCCGGTCATTAACGTGCAAACCACCCCCAGGGCTTAAGGGGTTAAATTTATAAAACTTTTGTAAATAATTTGTAAATAAAACAGATTTTTGGTTTAAAATTTGTTGTCTTTCATTTATTAAATTATAAGGTTAAATACTTTAGGTAAAACAAGGTACAATACTTTGGGGAAAACCCAACCAGGTACAATACTTTGGTAAAAAAGGTACAATGCAACCAAACAGGTACAATACATTGGGTAATACATGCAAAATACTTTGGGAAAATCCCAACCAGGTACAATACTTTGGACAAATTTTTCAAACTCTCTCATTCTGTCAGTCTACTCTTCCTTGACATGAAATAAAGCATTCAGCAAATTTGTCCCTCGTTCTGGAAACTGACACAGAACTTCGATAAGTAATGTTCTGAAAATCAGGCAAGGTGGTTTCTTCAAAGTTGTCATCAATGGAAATCTGTTCCTTGCATATAACAAAATTGTGCAGGACCACATAAGCTTTAACCACCTCGTCAACAGTCTCAGTCTTCAGGTTGATAGCGGTTAACAGAACTCGCCATTTTGCTGTTAGCATCCCAAACGTGCACTCCACCATTCTTTGTGCTTGTGTTAGTCGGTAATTAAAAATTATTTTAGTTGTCGTCAATCCACTACGTGAGTAAGGCTTAAGCAGGTGTTCTGAGAGTTGGAAGGAATCATGTCCAACACATACAAAAGGCATTGGCGGCACCGAGGTTTCAGGCAGTGGTCTTGGTGGTGGAAATTGGAATGTGTTTCATAGAGATGATGGCCCATTGCAGATATTTTAAAAACTTGGGAATCATTTGAGCTGCCATAGGCCCCAATATTTACCACTATAAATTTGTATTCTGCGTCGGCTATGGCCATGAGCATAATGGAGACTTTTTTTTAGTTAAAAAATTCAGATCCAAATGCAGCAGGTTTCACAACGCGGATATGTTTCCCGTCCACTGCACCCAAAGCAATTGGGAAACTGACAAATTTTGGGGAATTTTTCAGCAATCTCCAGCCAACTTTCTGTTGTGGGATGTGGCATAAATTCACCATGTAAAGAGTCCCACAATGTATGGCAGATGTGCTTCACAATTCCCGATATCGTAGAAATCCCAAGTCTGATCTGAAAATGTAGTGACTAAAGGGATTCTCCAGTTGCTAGGAATCTGTGAAAAAAAGCAAACTGAGAAGCGGCAATATGTATCACTTCTTGCGATAAGGTGTCCAATCTGCTCCACTAACAAATCGAAGTTCTCCGCTTTCATCCGCATGTATCTGAAAAACGTATCGGGGTTTCCTCGTAATTTCATGTATAAAGTAGAATAAACCCCACACGTCATTCTCTGTGCTGTTATTGGGTGAATCTAAAAACGCCATCGGCGCAGACACATGATGCACTGCTATCTCTCTCACTCCTTCTCCAGAACAATCGCTTTCAAACAATTTGCCTCAAAATTAAAATCCACAGATATCTTCAAAAAGTTTGCCATCACTCCTTACATCTTCGCAACTTGCATCTCTACAGTCAAAGATGGGCTGTAGGAACACTGTATATATAGGTTTTCAGTAACCAATCACGTTTGGGAGCCTCCCATGGGTGTTTTTCAAAACCGGATCAGTTGTAAAATGGATAAAAAAGCGGACAAAACTGATGCGACGGATCTGTTTTTTAGCCGGATCCACTAGACGGTTCCGGCAAAAGACTGGATCCGTCGCATCAGTTTTCCACAATTTATGCCGGATCCGTTGCACCGGCGTGAGGCTGGATTTAGCCTGAGGGCAAAAAACTGATGTATGAAAGGGGCCTAAGTGCTAACACCAGTATGAATATTGATTATAAATATCCTTAAGAAGGGCTGTTCTTGTACTTGAAAGAAATGTTAATATGGTTGAATGCCACAACCAAGAAGACTATGGCATTACAGCGAGTAGCAGACAATCTGCACATGTTTATTGGCTGTCTAAAAAATGCCACACATGTGTGGCGAGATCTTTAGCTCCTGCTTGAGCATTCAAAAAATACTTGCCGAGTAATGAGCATCTCGAGTACACTGATGAACGAGCGAGCAACGAGTAGTGACAAGCACGCTCACTCATCACTATGCATTACCGCAACACAAGATATAAAGTGACCCATGCCTCTATGCTCAGCACACTGATGACATTGCACAGCTCATGGACAGTTGTGATTGCAAGGAGTGAGTAGTTATTAAGGGCTGTGTGCAGTTTCAGGAATCAGAATCCTCTAGAGGTGATACTTTTGATGAACCACCTAACAAAAAGTCCTTCTAAGGGCTAACCTTTCTGTGAGATATATTCTGCATATAGCCAAGGGACAGCTGCTGCAGGAGGCTTAGTGTTTGAATGAAGCCTCTAGGCAGGGCTTAGGACTTTGCAGTCAGTTGCTGATGCAAATGACCACTTTTTGCGGGGGGGGGGGGGTGTTGAATAAATAGACAATTATCATCCATACAGTTTAACCTGCTTTGAGTAAAATTAACTTGGTTTGAAATAAAAAAAAACTGCTTGGTCTGATACAGGTGACCACATTTTTTTGTCCAAAAATTGACTATAATCATCCTTACAATTTAACCTGCTTTGTCTGCACTTATGTTAGTTTTAAATAAAAAAAAAACGCTTTGTCCAGAAAATGACTATTGTCATCCAAACAGTTTAACCTGTTTTGTGTACAATTGTGTACAATTACTCTGGTTTTAAATAAAACAAGAACAAGAACTGTTTTGACCAAATTTTCTATCCAGAAATTAACTATTGTTATCAATACAATTTAGCCTGCTTTTTTCATGAGGGTGTCACATCTCCCTGAGAGACCTGGAGTTAGAATGTCGCAAAGGTTAATGATTCACAGGACTTCTTTAGAGAAGGTGTGATTTGTGTCCTATTTAAATTTATTTACTGTCCATCAGTGATCAAAGGGTTAAGGACTCTTTACATGCTGGCTGGGAACATACAGCATTCTTGCTCTCAGCTGGACCTGTCGATATAATTTCCTCTCCCTACATATACTAGCTCTGGACATTTCTTCCTTGCCGGTGAAAGAATCTTCTTATTGGAAGTGTTGAGCTGGGTAGTGTTGGAGTTGAGAGTAGTTGCTGGAGTGTTTTGGGTACTGTACTTTCATGGATGTTTATCTCCTCTTCGTTATTCCTTTTTAGTTTGATAATTCATCATTTTCTCTATTCTCCTCCCCATTTTGTGAGTGATTTTGAATGAAAATGGATTTCCTGTCTGACTTTGTGTCTTGTTTCCCTTACATTTCTGTCCTATACCTCATGCGGTGGAGAATGGGACAGAATAGGACTTAACAAGAGACCCAGGTCTCTCTACCATCAAGAATAACCCTGAGACAGGGATTGCTAGGGTCCCAGCTCCAGGGACAGTTTTAAGCCCCTCTCCCTTATTTCAGACCAGTGGCATAACTACCGCGGTCGCAGAAGTCACCGCTGCTATTGGGCCTGGCGGGTCAGGGGCCCGGCAGGTCAGAGGCACCCAACACCATGTTGCAGTGCAGGAGATTCCTCCTGCACGGCAACAGTCCGAGGCGTATCTAGGGGGAGGGGGCAGCCGTGGTATGTGAGTGATAGGATTTTTCACAGAATTTTTTGATGAAAGCGTCCTACTTCAAATAAATCACCGAACAAAAAGACACTATTTAACGATAGAGTAAATGACACCATAAAACTTAACATTTACTTATTATTAATAAAAAACTTTTTATAAACACCATACACGACCTAAAAACATTAATGGCTGCAAACACAGATACAGAGTGCACCGTCTCCCTAAAGGGCTCGCTATCTGTGCTCTACCTTGCTGCAGAGGTTGGCACCCTATTTTCCTTCGCAATGGCGCCCCTGCTCAACGTAGGCTTGCCCCAACTATCCCTAATAAGCCCTGTCGTGTGGAAAGATAGTGCAAGACGGCATTCAGCAGACCATACGTTACAGACAGTAAAAATGTATACTGGACAAAAAATGTACAAAAAAGTGTGTTTTCAGTGTTACACACTCAATATAAATATATTGCACGTATAGATTTGGGATATAAATACACTCTTAGGGCCTGTGCAATAAGTGCATAGATAAGTTAACACTTAATAAAAATTGCACATAAGTACCGGCCTTAGCTATGTCAGGATAGCCTATACCCCTGCTCTGAACCTAAATGCGCTCTACCTGTCTGCGGGGGTTGGCACCCTATAAACCTGCGCAATGGCGCCCCCGCTCTAGTCGACTGTCCCTAATGCACCCTATAGTCTTGTAAACAAGGTGCAAACATATGCTTAATAGCAAAGAAAGGGGGGCAGGGTAAAGTGCAAACAACCGTGCAAAACAAATAAATGCCCAGTAACCTTATATAAACAAATACCAGCTCATATAGACAAATATATACAATGCTCTAAACAGATATAAGTATGTTCAACTCTCGACGCGTTTCCCCTATGTAGGTTCATCAGGAGACATACTAATGCCTGACACAGTCCGGCAGGTGTTGGATGGACATCGTTCCCCACTGCAATAGAGGGCGGATCGCTCTAGTGAATCATCCCCTGATTACAGTCAGATAAGTTTCCATGCTTTGATATCTGACTACAATATTAGTATGTCTCCTGATGAACCTACATAGGGGAAACGCGTCGAGAGTTGAACATACTTATATCTGTTTAGAGCATTGTATATATTTGTCTATATGAGCTGGTATTTGTTTATATAAGGTTACTGGGCATTTACCATATTTCACGGACTATAAGACGCACCGGACCATAAGACGCACCCCAAATTTGGGGTGAAAATTGCAGAAAAAAAGATTTTTTATAAGATGGGGGTCCGTCTTATTGTCCGAATTTACAGTATCTTACCTGTGGGCTGGTGGTGGCAGAGCAGGGTCACAGGAGGCATGGTGTCGGCAGAGGTGGGGTGAGGCGGTACGGCGTGCACCTGAGCAGGGTCCCTTCCTGCTTAGGTGGGCGACGCCACGGCCTGGTGTCCATGGGAGGGTGGCAGCAGTGGTTACCGGCAGAGGTGTTGGGATGAGGAGGCACAGTGAGAGATATGGCGTTAGAGGGGTCCCTTTCCCCGGTGAGGTGATGCAGCAGCCCGGTAATGCAGCAGAGCCGGGTGAATCCTGTTGTTACCGTGGTGGCAGAGGTGTGGAGATGAGGAGGCGCAGTGAGCGGGGTCCCTTTCCCTGGTGAGGTGATGCAGCAGCCCCGGTAATGCAGCAGAGCCGGGTGAATCCTGTTGTTACCGTGGTGGCAGAGGTGTGGAGATGAGGAGGCGCAGTGAGCGGGGTCCCTTTCCCCGGTGAGGTGATGCAGCAGCCCCGGTAATGCAGCAGGGCCGGGTGAATCCTGTTGTTATCGGTGCGCGCGGCCATCTTCCTGAGGCCGCGCGTGCGCAGATGGAGCTCTGCTGCCCGGGGCTTCAGGAAAATGGCCGCCGCGATCCCCATCTGCGCACGCGCGGCATCCCGCGGCCATTTTCCTGAAGCCCCGGGCAGCAGAGCTCCATCTGCGAACGCGCAGCCTCAGGAAGATGGCCGCGCGCACCGATAACAAGAGGATTCACCCGGCCCTGCTGCATTACCGGGCTGCTGCATCACCTCACCGGGGAAAGGGACCCCGCTCACTGCGCCTCCTCATCTCCACACCTCTGCCGCCACACCTCTGCCGCCGCACCTCTGCCGCCACGGTCCACGGTAAGCCTGCATTGCGAATATAAGACGCACCCCCCATTTCCCCCCCTTTTTTTGGGGGGAAAAAGTGCGTCTTATATGCCAAAAAATACGGTATTTGTTTTGCACGGTTGTTTGCACTTTACCCTGCCCCCCTTTCTTTGCTATTAAGCATATGTTTGCACCTTGTTTACAAGACTATAGGGTGCATTAGGGACAGTCGACTAGAGCGGGGGCGCCATTGCGCAGGTTTATAGGGTGCCAACCCCCGCAGACAGGTAGAGCGCATTTAGGTTCAGAGCAGGGGTATAGGCTATCCTGACATAGCTAAGGCCGGTACTTATGTGCAATTTTTTTTAAGTGTTAACTTATCTATGCACTTATTGCACAGGCCCTAAGAGTGTATTTATATCCCAAATCTATATGTGCAATATATTTATATTGAGTGTGTAACACTGAAAACACACTTTTTTGTACATTTTTTGTCCAGTATACATTTTTACTGTTTGTAACGTATGGTCTGCTGAATGTCGTCTTGCACTATCTTTCCACACGACAGGGCTTATTAGGGATAGTTGGGGCAAGCCTACGTTGAGCAGGGGCGCCATTGCAAAGGAAAATAGGGTGCCAACCTCTGCAGCAAGGTAGGGCACAGATAGTGAGCCCTTTAGGGAGACGGTGCACTCTGTATCTGTGTTTGCAGCCATTAATGTTTTTAGGTCGTGTATGGTGTTTATAAAAAGTTTTTTATTAATAATAAGTAAATGTTAAGTTTTATGGTGTCATTTACTCTATCGTTAAATAGTGTCTTTTTGTTCGGTGATTTATGTGAGTGATAGGATAGGAAGAAAAGCTCCAGTCAGCACGGTGAGACAGCTTCTCCTGCTCTGCAGCCCGGGACAGAAGGCGAGAGCAGGGGGGAGGTGCGAGACAGAGCTGCTGTAAGCAGGAGAAGCTGAGGAGCTGCAGGTTTATATCAGCCTCCCCAGTACCAGAGAGGAGAGTGTGAGATGTGTATATGAGCTGGTATCTGGTGTGTGTGTCTGATATCTTTAGTCTGTGTGTGTGTGTGTGTGTGATATTGGTAGTGTGTGTGTCTAATATCTTTAGTGTGTGCATGTGTGTGTGTGTGTGTGATATCTGTAGTGTGTGTGTGTGATATCTGTAGTATGTGTGTGATATCTGTAGTGTGTGTGATATCTGTAGTGTGTGTGTGATATCTGTAGTGTGTGTGTGTGATATCTGTAGTGTGTGTGTGTGATATCTGTAGTGTGTGTGTGATATCTGTAGTGTGTGTGTGTGTGTGAGGCAGGGGCGTAACTACCACGGTCGCAGCAGTCGCCGCTGCAACCGGCTCTGGCAGGTCAGGGGCCCGTGTGTCCCCTTGAGCCTGTCTCCCTTGTCCCCTTATGCTTGTGTCCCTTGTCCCCGTGTGCCAGTCTCTCTTGCCCATTAGTCCCTGTGTGTCCCCATGTGCCTGTCTCCTTTGTCCCCTTGTGCTTGTGTCAGTCTTCCTTGCCGACTAGTCCCTGTGTGTCAGTCTCCCTTTCCCACTAGTCCCTGTGTGTCCCCCTGTGTCAGTCTCCCTTATCCCCTTGTGTCAGTCTCCCTTGCCCACTAGTCCCCTTCTAACCTTCTCCCCTGCCTCCTAGCCCCCATATGTCCCCTTGTGCCTGTTTTTCTTGCTCCCTAGCCCCCCTATGTTACCCTTGTGCCTGTCTCCCCTAGCCCCATTGTGCCCTCTCCCCTGCCCCCTCGTCACCATTTGCTCATGCCTTTCTCACTGCCCCTCTATGGAGGGGCTGCATTATACTATGAGGGGGCTGCATTATATTCTATGGGGGTTACATTGAATTGTATGGCAGGGCTGCAGTATACTCTGTGGGGTGGCTGCATTATACGCTGTGGGGTGGCTGCATTATACTCTGGGGTGGCTGCATTATACTATGTGTGGGCTGCATTATACTGAATCGAGGACTATGGGGAATATATTATACTATATGAAGAACTATGGGGTGCATTATACTGTGGGAAGTGAATTGTGCGACATGGATGATGATGGCGGTGCATTATACTATATGGAGCACTATGAGGAGTGTATTATACTGTATGGAGAACTGAGCAGTGTATTTTAATATATGTAGGACTATGTGGAGTGTATAATACTAAATGGAGGACTGAGGAGTGTATTATACTGTATGGAGGACTATGAGGGGTGCATTATACAATATGGAGCACTATGAGGAGTGTGTTATACTATATGGAGGACTGAGGAGTGTATTATACTATATGGAGGACTGAGCAGTGTATTATACTATATTGAGGACTGAGCAGTATATTATACTATATGGAGCACTATGAGGAGTGCATTATGCTATATGGAGCACTATGAGGAGTGTATTTTAATATATGGAGGACTATGAGGAGTGTATTATACTATATGGAGAACTGAGGAGTGTACTATACTATATGGAGGACTATGGGGAGTGTATTATACTATAAGGAGGACTATGGGGAGTGTATTATACTATAAGGAGGACTATGGGGAGTGTATTATACTATAAGGAGGACTATGGGGAGTGTATTATACTATAAGGAGGACTATGAGGGTGCATTATACTTCTTATATGGATCCCCATGACTTCTATGTTAGCCCCTGATGAGTATAATGGTTCATTTTCTTTTATACATTACATAACAATGGTAGTACAGGGGACAAATATATCCCAGGATGGGGCACCAGATAGTTATTCAACTGAGGTCACACTATACAACTTTGCAATAAAGCTATAGTGTGTGAAATGAATAGGGAAAATGTGAATTTGGAAGGAAAATATTTTATTCATGGTGGGGGGGCCCCATTTGAAAGTTCGCACCTGGGCCCATAACTTTGTAGTTACGCCACTGTATCAGACCTTCACATCTTGACAGTTTTGTGCTAAATTATTGTTTTAAATAAAGAAAAAATGCTTGGCCTGCGGCAGGTGACCACATCTTTTTTTATTCAAAAAATGTATTTTCATTTAATCAAGGAAACTTGGTTTACAGAGGGCTAGCAATTAGAAAATGCATAAGGCATGCGGTAAGGGATGGAGAAGTGGAAGTGCTGATGATTAGTGATGAGCGAGTTTGTTTGAAAAATGATCACCAAATATAAATTTGGCACTAATATGGCACATTTGGATTCTTGATCGGAAACACAAGCAAAATTTTATAAAATCGGAAAAAATCTAAAACATTCAGTAAAAAGTGCAGAAAAATATTTGCGTTGCCACTATAGTATTTTGGGCACTTTGGTTACGATAATAATGGTGTATCATAGAGTAGGGCATGAGTTTGATGATGGTAGGGGGTTGGCAAAGCTCAGATGAGCGACATGCTTGTAAACTTTTTTTCTTCTATCTTCTAACTTTATGTGTCCACATTGTGGCTAGCCAATCAGGGTGCAGGAAACATTCACAATGTCCTGACCCAACGGCTTGTGCCATTGGCTGCTGAATTACAGGTCCCGCTCCATATAAAGAGTGGACATCTTGTTTTAGCGCCATTTTGACACTGCAACTGCGCAGAGAGGCTGCTCCTGTTTTCTGACAGATTTTAGCTAGTTAGATAGACGGTTGTTTCTTAGTCAGATAGTTTAGATAGCTACTGTCCTGCGTGGCTGTGAAATCGACCTTCCAGTAGAATTTTTTTTATGCCATTACTGACATCCACAGACAAAGACAGCAGGGCACATTTCATAAAAGCGTGTAGTGCACTGCTTCTTTAGTTCTCCATGCATGAGTAGACCATTTTAAATTTTATTTTTTCACTTGCTAAATGTGGTGCATCAACGCATATGTCACCTTGTCATTTAGTGGTGTGGTGACATTGTTCTGTGATTTGAGCTGTTGGCCATGAAAAAATATCCTTTGTGGCAGTTGCTACCGTGATTCAGCATGCCATATCTCATCTCACCTTTTTATTTAGTGGTGGTGCCTTCGGTGCCTTTGTAAACAGTTGCTGCTCACAATTAAAGAAGAAGCTTTGCATGCGGACCAGATGGAAATAGAGGAAGATGTGACACTGGGAGATATTACCCAGCCCAGCGTCATCTCATCAGCTCAGCGCAGAGGTAACAATGAGGAGGAGGAGCAGGAAGAGGAACTGGTTGCTAGCACAACAGAGACTAATACCCACAGAAGCTTTTTACTGTCTCTCATACATGGATGGGCTGAGAAGGGGAATGAGGAGGAAGAGAGGGAGTAGGAGGTGAAGATAGAGAGTGATCATCATGATGAAGACAGGGAACTTTTGGCTGTCTGACACATGCCGTATGACAAATTTTATGTACCAATGTTTTTCCTGTGACCCTCATGTTGTATTCATCTTGGCCCAAAAAAACTGGCAGTTCACCCTTCTAGACCCACACTACAAGGAAAACTTTGCGCTCCTCTTTCCTGAGGTGTAGCGGTCTACTAAAACAATGCTATACCAAAAGGCCATTGTGGAAATTATGCAGATAAAATGTCCATCATACAACGCTGGTGGCAAGGGGCAAGCTTCAACCAAGAAAGAGAGATGAGGGAGGACATACACTAAGTAAAGCAGAGGCAGGGGTACAATACCAAAAGCCTGGACCAATTTCATGGCACCTTCCCAGCATCCAGACCAAAATAACCAGGTATTTGACAAGGAGGGAAATGTTTTTAAAGATGGTAAAGCATTAGCTGGCCAACAAAACCACAATACTTCCTAATTCTGACCTTCAACTAATGGGTCTCAAAGCTGAACAACTTGCAAAAGCTGTCCCTCTGTGCCTTGGAGGCGATGTGCTGCCCTATGATGTTTCAACACCACCAGATGACAGCAGCACATAAAGCATTTTAACTCTTGAATATTTGAATGAGGCCCTCCAGTTGTTGCCTTCAAGGGTCAATGGATGACCCCGCTTATAATTTTTTTCTGGCTTTGCATTATGTGCAGAGCCTTTATGAGTGTAGGATGACCACAACTACACTTTCTTAATTTTTTAATGAGTCACTACAGTTGGTGCCTTCAAGTGTCTAAGGATGACCCTGCTTGTAAATTTTGGCAGGTCTGAGAACCCACTCTTATTCCCTGATGACTGGGGATGCAGGATAGAAAATTGTTATGATCCTAGTGGCAAGGATCGCAAGTAAGACTAGCTAAGTAACTAAACCGACGACCGGCTCTGGGGAAGTGGTATCTGGATTGACCACAACCTGATCCTATCCGCAAACAACTATAGGCAGCCGTGGAACGTTACCTGAAAATCCTAGACGTCTCTTCACGGCCTGAGAAACTACCTATTCCTAGAGGGAAAGTAAAGTCCTTACTTGCCTCAGAGAAATGACCCCAAAGATATAGAAAAGCCCCCCACAAATATTAACGGTGAGTTAAGGGGAAAGCACAAACGCAGAGATGAAATAGATTTCGCAAATGAGGCCCGCTAACACTAGATAGCAGAAAATATTAAGGGAGCTGTGCGGTCAATAGAAAACCCTAAGCAAAATATCCACGCAGAGATTGCTCGAGCCCCCGCACCAACTAACGGTGCGGGGGAAGCAACTCCGTACCCCAGAGCTTACCAGCAGCAAGAACTCACATATTAGCAAGCTGGACTAACTCATCATACACTGAAATCATATTGCAGACTGATGAGCAAAAAATAATCAAACAGAAACTTAGCTTCTCCAGAAGAGACTGAAAACGAAGATAATCAGGGGAGATCAGAATAGCACTGAATACATCGACAGCCGGCAACAAGTGGAGGTGAAGCAGAGCTAAATAGGAAACTCCCTAGAGCATAACGAGGCAGCTGATTCAGCCACAGATCCGCAGGATAACAAACAAAGCCACCAGGGGGAGCCCAAAAACAAAACTCACACAATACCACCTGTGACCACAAGAGGGAGCCCGAAAACAGAGTTCACAACAGAAAATAGCCTACAGCTTTCCCTGAAAACTCGAAAACTTTTCAGGGAGGGCCGTTTCAGATTTAGGGGAAGCCAACTGTACATCAGAGCGCACTGGCATCACAGTCACTGCAAGCAATGGAGGGCTATCGGGGATCTTCAAACTAATCATCTGGCCCAGCTGGAGATAATGCAATGATTTCCGACTCTGGCATTCGTTAATCAGATCCTGCATCAGGAGCGTCAAATTTGCCACGTGAGCATGTGAACAGGTTTCATACTGGTAAAAAAAACATATCAGTCAGTCATAATGTGATGCAGAGTCACATCTCAGGAACAAGTCGTAAGCTGGGATAGTCAAGGAGTCTGAGGTCAAGAGCCAGGAGGGTACGTCATAAACAGAGAGAAGAGACTAAGCCATAGTCAAGTAATGGTCCAAGTTCAAAATTGAAGGTGGATAGCGGATAAGATAAAGGGCAGATAGATGGTCAGAATGAGGTACAAGGTCAGGCAGCAACACATTAACAAGCAAAATACAAGGCACAGAGTAAACCAATCAGCTACAGTGTGGAATAGCCAACACTGTTGTAACACCCTCAGGATTATAGGTATGATACAGCTTGGAGAGTCCCCAATATATTAAAATATAACTTTTAATCAAAATACTAAAAATGGACAAACATAACACACATAAAAAACATAGTGCTTGTGTCAACCAGTTCTCAAAGATAAAAACTTGGCTTGATCTCACCAAATAGAAGCAGACAGATATCCACAACAAGTTCCTTACAGCATTTGTAAGAACAGAGGAGGTCCAAATACCAGGGTGGGGTAGGGGGTATGGAGTAAGTTTCCTAAACCCCTGTCGTGCCCCTGTAGTACTCCTGTCCTAACAAGGACAGGCCCCAAGTGAGCCCTGCTATGGACACCCACCAACAGAAGAATACGGTCATAAACCTCCCTATGCATTTCCTCCCCAGTCCTGGGGAATCATCAGGGGAGTTCAAAACAACCAGTAGGCCAAAAGATACTAAATCTTAAATAAAGCATCCGTTAGCATTAGATAGCACAGCAGTGGCCGGATATTCATAAAAAAGTGACTGTTTGTGAATGTGTGCCACTGCCTATCGTTTATCCATTTTTAGTATTTTGATTAAAAGTTATACTTTAATATATTGGGAGACTCTCCAAGCTGTACCATACAGAGTAAACCAACCTCTCTTAGCTGAAGCTATGGCTGAATAATATCTGGCCCTGCCTGCTTAGTTAAACAGCTGAACAATCAAGGAAACTGGGAGCACCTGATGGGAGTTCAGCACTTTCAAGTCTCAGATTGGATGGCTGAGCTGTTAATAAAAACAGACAGCTAAGCATGCCCCTGCACCATACTTTACAACTGAGCTCTCAAACATTGATCAGACTGCTCAGAATGCCCCTGCATTAGACTGGATAAATGAGCTGTCAATTACTGCACAGACAGCTCACCAATAAGGAGTGGAATCATACAACTCTGCCAGTAACCATCTGTCTTCAGCAAGCCTATGACTGTCACAACCATCTGTCTGCTGCAAGCATACACCTCTGCCAATTACCTTTTGTATGTAGCAAGCATTGGCTCTGCCATTGCCATCTGTCTGCTGCAAGCATACAACTCTGCAATTAATCATCTGTCTGCTGCAATGTTATGCCTCTGCCTTTACAGTCTGTTGGCTGCAAGGATATGACTATGTCTTTCACCATTTATCTTCTGCAAGCATGTGATTCTGCCACTAACAATCTTTTTGCTGCAAGTATTTGACTTTTGTCTTACCATCATTCCGTTTCAGCTATAGGCGTTGCTTTTAATCATCTTTCTATGAATGCATCATTCACTACCATCTGTCTGTAGCAAGTATTCACAGCTGGTATTAACCATCTGTCTTCTGCAAGCATAAGAGTCTGCAATCTTCATCTGTCTGCTGCAAGCATATAATAATAATATTTTTTATCTATTAAGAGGTGTTATATATATAGACAGTAAATTCAACACAATGTAAGACCATTTAAACAGTTACTGTAGGAGTAAAAGTCTGACTTCTTGCAAGCTTACAATCTACAAGGAAATAGCTGGACACAATAGTTAAAAAGTGTTTGTTATTTCAGATCCAGCAATTATAATAAATAGGGATTTTCATATAAAGCTGCATGATCTGGTCATCATCCAGTAAGTTTAAGTGCAATTTTCAAGTGCGGTTATCATGTGCAAGGAGGGAACAGGGGAGAGTTAGGTTAGTGAGTTGAGGTGATAGGCTCAACTCTCCGACGCAGCCTGGACTTTACCGCCGTAACCGGGAGCCGTTGTACCTAAAAATGCGCGCTTGAAGGGCCTTAGATGACGTCACGGCGCTCTGATTGGTCCGTAGCGGTCGCGTGACTGCTACGCGACCAATCACAAAGCAGTGATGTCACCTAAGGTCTTTCAAGCGCTTGAAAGACCTTAGGTGACGTCACTGCTTTGTGATTGGTCGCGTAGCGATCACGCAACTGCTACGCGACCAATCAGAAGCTGCGGACGTCTTCTAAGGTATTTCAAGCGCTTGAAAGACCTTAGGTGACGTCACTGCTTTGAGATTGGTCGCGTAGCGGTCACGCGACCGCTACGGACCAATCAGAGCGCCGTGACGTCATCTAAGGCCCTTCAAGCGCGCATTCTTAGGTACAACGGCTCCCGGTTACGGCGGTAAAGTCCAGGCTGCGTCGGAGAGGTGAGTATATCCCTATTTTTTATTTTAATTCTTTCTTTTACACATTGATATGGATCCCAGGGCCTGAAGGAGAGTTTCCTCTCCTTCAGACCCTGGGAACCATACAGGATACCGTCCGATACTTGAGTCCCATTGACTTGTATTGGTATCGGGAATCGGTATCGGATTAGATCCGATACTTTGCCGGTATTGGCCGATACTTTCCGATACCGATACTTTCAAGAATCGGACGGTATCGCTCAACACTATTCAGGACAGATTGGAGAGGAGAAGGTTTAATGAGAGGGAGACCCAGTTAGTTGCAGTAGTCTAGACGAGAATGAATAAGAGCGACTGTAAGAGTTTTAGTAGTTTCAAATGTGAGAAAAAGTCAGATTCTGGAGAAGTTTTTAAGATGTAGGTGACATGAGCAATTGAGCGATTGGATATAGACAACAAAGGAAAGTTATGTGTCAAATATAACAACATGAAAGCGGGCATGTTACTTGGTGGTTATGGTTGAACCATTCAATGTAATTTCAATGTCAGGTAGATGTAGGTTAGTAGAGAGGGGAAACACAAGAAGTTCAGTATTGGAGAGTTTCAGTTTCAGTTCGAGATACAAGGAGGACATGATGTTAGAGACAGCAGACAAATAATCCTTGGTATTTTGTATGAGATTATGTCAGGGAAAGAAGTATATAATTGGTTGTCAGCAGAATACAAATTATATAGGAACCAAAATGCCATTACCTTCTGTCTGCTGCAAGCATAGGACTCTGCTATTAACCAACTCTGTGCTGTAAGCATTTGACTGTCATTACCATCTGTCTGTTGCAAGAAAAGGACTGCCATTAATCACCTGTTTATTGCTAGTCCCCAATTGTCTATACATCTGTCGATCCCTTGTGTATTTGTAGATCTGGCCCTGCTTTATTCAGTGCTTCCTGCTTTGCTTGTCTATCCGTTATTCTGCATGCCCTGCTGTCTTGGTCATCACTCCACATTACATCTGACAACACCCGATCCACTGCTCCATCACTTTCGGACCACACATCATCACTCCATCACTTTTGGTCCATACTGCTTAGTAAGTCAACCCCACCACGCTTTAACATCTGCATTATTTTTATTTTTTTGTTTCTCCTTGAAGATTCTGTAGGTTAGATCAGGATCCACATGCATCATGAGCTATGTCCATTTAAACATACATCTAAGAATCAAGCCGGCTTCTATAAGAGGAAAACTGAAACTTTTCATCTCCGACTTGAATTGCTACAAGTACATGAGCTTTGCCATATGATTAATTAATATAATTTTAATTCTCATATTAGTTAAACTAAACAAAAATAAATATGAAAACAATTGAATTATTACTTGCTGCTGACATTCAAGATATTTGTAATTATTACAGCGGGCTTACGGTATGAAGTCATTGAAATCCATTACAAGCACGCAAGATTGATAAGACAGAGCTGCGGGATTTACTGTGTCAGCATTGTTTTTAATTATCAGTCATTGCTCATTTATATAATTAAAGTAACAGCAGCATTGCTCAAGCATTAAATAGAAGTGGTCTTTTATGTGTGATGTTGTATGTCTCATTGTTCTAGAATACGGAAAATAAAAACTATGGCCCCAATTCGTCAAATAAGTTTATGCTAGAATTCTGGAGTGAAACTGTTTGAAGGGTTACAAAGTTTTAGTATAACTCTTACATTTTACCATTTTTGCTACAGCTGGTAAGGGGATTTGCTCAAGCACAGAGGATAAATTTATTTTAATTTGGAAATGAGTAGGTAAATAATATCTTCAAATAGTGGCACAAAAAATTTAACTTATCATCCCAAAAAGTCCACAGACAGCTTTGCCAACTGAATATGTTCACAACCAAATTTTCAATTTGGCAGATTACCCAAACTTGGCCAGGAAATTCAATTTCCACAACATTATTCGAGGCAAATCAAATGTACATTACTATGACCTAAACTTTCTCCAGACACCAAAACATAATAAACACATATATTTTTTACTCTGTTCTCACCTGTCCCGCTCTTCAGCCCTTTCATATTCAGTGGTCTTCTTTGGTTCTTATGGCTCCCAACACCTTTGGCATCTTCCGGCATTGGGCATCTTTCCCATTTCCTCATCTAACTAAGCCACAATGGCAACAATCTTCATCTTGGTACATCTTTCTCAGTGTAGGAGACAGCAAAGACGTTGGTTGCCTGAAAATGCCCAAGTTGACCCAGTGAAGACCACACCAATGATTAGGAATTACTTGTTAATTCCTTCTCGGCTTTTCGGTTGTTATCACATTACTGGATTAATGCGACTAGATTTACAAAAAAAAAAAAGGATTCTGATTCTGGTGAATCTAATTTTTTTGTGAAATTGGAGCTGAATTCAATTTAACTAAAAGTGATTTTATCATCTATATTTCCTTAGCTTGGTGTCAACAAAGTCCAGTAATAACATCTGTTGGAAAAGAATTGCCAAACAGGCAAGTTAAATATGGGAAATGTCATTCCTGACCAATATTTTGTATCTAGTTAAACATGTAATTCATCATGTGGATGAGTTAGTACATTGGTCTTGCAGTCCTGGTATATAATTGAGAGAACAGAAATGTAGTTTATTTCAAAGTCAATGAATTGCCCTGTAAAAATTTCAAAGTCTCAATCACTGGCGGAAAAACAGTCTGTTAAAAATTACAAGCATTCTCTAAGGACTAATTAAAATTAAGAGCACTAGCCAAGAAATATCATTACAGCTTTCCATGGTTAACAGAAAAGCAATCTATACAGCATTAATATGTCTTGTAAATATTGTAAATGTGTCACTGTAAAAAGAAATGGTTCAATATCAGCTTTTAGCTAAGCACAGTTTATAAAAATGAAATTAATATGTGGCATCTAGTTTTTTGATGGAAGCTCAAGGAAGCAGAAAGTAAGCATATCCTAAAAGTGGTATGTACTATTTATATATACATTGCAAATATGTCAAAACTTAAATTATACTTTCTGCAAAAGATAAAAAAAAGAGGCACGGAACCTTTTAGAATCTAAAAATATATGTAGCGAAGCTTGGACTATTGTCTACTAGGCTCAATGGTGGTCTACTATCATTGCTAAAATCATGATACCAGCCGCCTGATTGACAAAGCTTTGGCATGTGTACATGGAGTCTTTTTGCAAAGTTTTCTGAGCAGAAAATGAGCATAACCTCCAAGTTTTTGATGAATTTTGAGTTTTTGCGAAAGATTTGGAGAGTTTACAGTCAGTTTCTGCACCAAAAACTCCAAAAAAAGTGTGCACTTTTTGATGTGGACACTGCTGCTCAGTTTTCCTAGCAAAGCCGCTTCAAGAAAATGACTCTGATCTGGTGTCATTCTTGCGGTGGTTTTGCCTCTGTGACTTTCCTCTATACTCTTAACATTGAATGGTGAAGCCACATGTTGAAAATATAAATCTGAAAATTGTGAGGTGCATTTGTATTCAGCCCTTTGTAGTCTGATACCCTAAAATAAAATCCTGAATGACCAATTTCCTCCAGAAACCACATAATTAGTAAATTAAATCCACCTGCTTGTGATTTAACGTCAATTTAACTACAGGCATTGTGTGAAGACTTCAGAGGCTTGTGTGACAACATTAGGGATCAACATCATAATGGAAACCATGGAACACACCAGACAGGTCAGGGATAAAGATGTGGAGAACAGTAAATCAGGGTTAGGCTGTAAAAAATTATCCCAAATTCTGGACATTTTGCTGTTCAATTTATCATCCAAACTTGGAAGGAGTATGACACAACTGCAAACCTACGAAGACATGGCCACCCACCAAGACTGACATCTCAAGCAAGGAGAGCATGAACTAGAGAAGCAGCCAAGTTGCCATGGTTACTCTGGAGGAGCTTCAGAGATCCACAGTTCAGATGGGAGAATCTGTCCACATGACAACTATTAGTAGCATACTTCAAAAATCTAGCCTTTTTGAAGTAGTGGCAAAAAGATGCTAATTTTGAAAGCAAGCCATAAGATGTGCATTTTGCAGCTTGCAAAAAGTTGTGTAGAGGATACTGAGAACATGTGAAAGAAGGTACTTTGATTGGTGTTCATTCATTCTTCCTTCAGTTATATGAAGTTTGCCAGTGCCATAAGATGAAAAATAGCCTCACACTATGATGTTCTCACCTTCAAACTTCACTGTTCATATGCTGTTATTGGGGTGAAATGCAGTGACTTTTGGTCTCCAAACATGGTGCGAAATATGACACATAAAGAGTTCTATTTTGGTCCCGTCAAACCAGAAAACATTCTCCCAGTATTTCACAGGCTTGTCTAAATGCTTCTGAGCAAACTTTAACCCCTTTACCCCCAAGGGTGGTTTGCACGTTAATGACCAGGCCAATTTTTACAATTCTGACCACTGTCCCTTTATGAGGTTATAACTCTGGAACGCTTCAACGGATCTTGGTGATTCTGACAAAGTTTTCTCGAGACATATTGTACTTCATGATAGTGGTAAAATTTATTTGATACTACCTGCGTTTATTTGTGAAAAAAACTGAAATTTGGCGAAAATTTTGAAAATTTTGCAGTTTTCCAACTTTGAATTTTTATGCAATTAAATCACAGAGATATGTCACACAAAATACTTAATAAGTAACATTTTCCACATGTCCACTTTACATCAGCACAATTTTGGAACCAAAATTTTTTTGTTAGGGAGTTATAAGGGTTAAAATTGACCAGCAATTTCTCATTTTTATAACACCATTTTTTTTTAGGGACCACATCTCATTCGAAGTCATTTTGAGGGGTCTATATGATAGAAAATAACCAAGTGTGACACCATTCTAAAAACTGCACCCCTCAAGGTGCTCAAAACCACATTCAAGAAGTTTATTAACCCTTCAGGTGAACATTTAACTTTTTTTCACAAAAAATTTACTTCAGCTCCAATTTGTTTTATTTTACCAACAATACCAGGAGAAAGTGGACCATAGACGTTGTTGTACAATTTGTCCTGAGTACGCAATACCCCATATATGGGGGTAAACCACTGTTTGGGCGCATAGCAGAGCTCGGAAGCAAAGGAGCGCCATTTGACTTTTCAATGCAAAATTGACTGGAATTGAGATGGGACGCCATATTGCGTTTGGAGAGCCCCTGATGTGCCTAAACATTGAAACCCTCAACAATTGACACCATTTTGGAAAGTACACTCCATAAGGAACTTATCTGGATGTGTGGTAAGCACTTTGACCCATTAAGTGATTCACAGAAGTTTATAATGCAGAGCCGTAAAAATAAAAAATCATATTTTTTCACAAAAATGATATTTTTGCCCCCAATTTTTTATTTTCCCAAGGGTAGGAGAAGAAATTGGACCTCAAAAGTTGTTGTACAATTTGTCCTGAGTACGCTGATACCCCATATGTGGGGGTAAACCACTGTTTGTGCGCATGGGAGAGCTCGAAAGGGAAGGAGCGCCGTTTGACTTTTCAATGCAAAATTGACAAGAATTGAGATGGGACGCCATGTTGCGTTTGGAGAGCCACTGAAGTGCCTAAACATTGAAACCCCCCACAAGTGACACCATTTTGGAAAGTAGACCCCATAAGGAACTCATCTAGATGTGTTCTGAGAGCTTTAAACCCCCAAGTGTTTCACTACAGTTTATAATGCAGAGCCGTGAAAATAAAAATTATTTTTTTTTCCACAAAAAATATTTTTTAGCCCCCAGTTTTGTATTTTTCAAAGGGTAACAGTTGAAATTGGACCCCAAAAGTTTTTTTCCAATGTGTCCTGAGTACGCTGATAGCCCATATGTTGGGGTAAACCCCTGTTTGGGCACATGGGAGAGCTCGGAAGGGAAGGAGCACTGTTTTACTTTTTCAACGCAGAATTGGCTGGAATTGAGATCGGACGCCATGATGCGTTTGGAGAGCCCCTGATGTGCCTAAACAGTGGAAACCCCCAATTATAACTGAAACCCTAATCCAAACACATCCCTAACCCTAATCCCAACGGTAACCCTAACCACACCCCTAACCCTAATCCCAACCCTATTCCCAACCGTAAATGTAATCCAAACAATAACCCTAATTTTAGCCCCAACCCTAGCCCTAACTTTAGCCCCAACCCTAACTGAAGCCTTAACCCTAACCCTAGCCCTAACCCTTGCTCTAACCCTTGCCCTAGCCTTAACCCTTGCCCTAGCCCTAACCCTAGCCCTAATCCTAGCCCTAACCCTAGCCCTAACCCTAGCCCTCCCCTAACCCTAACCCTAGCCCTAACGCCCTAGCCCTAACCCTAGCCCTAACCCTAGCCCTAACCCTAACCCTAACCCTAACCCTAACCCTAGCCCTAATGGGAAAATGGAAATACATTTTTGTAATTTTTTAATTTTTCGCTAACTAAGAGGGTGATGAAGGGGGGTTTGATTTACTTTTATTGTGGGTTTTTTAGAGGATTTTTATGATTGGCAGCCGTCACACACTGAAAGACGCTTTTTATTGCAAAAAATATTTTTTGCATTACCACATTTTGAGAGCTGTAATTTTTCCATATTTTGATCCACAGAGTCATGTGAGGTCTTTCTTTTTTGCGGGACTAGTTGACGTTTTTATTGGTAACATTTTCGGGCACATGACATTTTTTGATCGCTTTTTATTCTGATTTTTGTGAGGCAGAATGACCAAAAAACAGCTATTCATGAATTTCTTTTGGGGGAGGCGTTTATACCGTTCCGCGTTTGGTAAAATGGATAAAGCAGTTTTATTCTTATGGGTTAGTACGATTACAGTGGTACCTCATTTATATCATTTTTTTATGTTTTGGTGCTTTTATACGATTCAAACTATTTTACAGAAAAATAATTATTTTTGAATTTCTTTATTCTGAGGACTATAACTTTTTTATTTTTTCTTTGATGACGCTGTATGGTGGCTCATTTATTGCGGGACAAGATGGCGTTTTCATCGGTACCATGGTTATTTATATCCATCTTTTTTATCGTGTGTTATTCCACTTTTTGTTTGGCGGTATGATAATAAAGCGTTGCTTTTTTGGCTCTTTTTTTTACGGTGTTCACTGAAGGGGTTAACTAGTGGGACAGTTTTAAAGGTCGGGTCGTTACGGAAGCGGCGATACTAAATATGTGTACTTTTATTGTTTTTTTATTATTATTTGAATAAAGAAATGTATTTATAGGAACAATATATATATATATATATATATATTTTTAATTTTGGAGGGGAATTTTTTGTAATGTTTTTTACACATGTGAATAATTTGTTTTTTCACTATAACATTGCCCCAGGGGAAGGCATCATGTTATAGTGTAAGATCGCCGATCTGACACTTTGCTGTGCACTGTGTCAGATCGGCGATCTGAGGTGCACAGATTCAGGCTTCCCGGCGCCTGCTCTGAGCAGGCGCTGTGAAGCCACTTCCCTGCAGGACCCGGATGCCGTGGCCATCTTGGATCTGGGCCTGCTGCAGGGAGGAGGAGGTAAGAGACCCTCGCAGCAACGCGATCACATTGCCTTGCTCCGGGGGTCTATGGGAAGCCCGCAGGGAGCCCCCTCCCTGCGCGATGCTTCCCTATACCGCCGGAACACTGCGATCATGTTTGATCGCGGTGTGCCGGGGGTTAATGTGCCGGGGGCGGTCCGTGACTGCTCCTGGCACATAGTGCCGGATGTCAGCTGCGATAGTCAGCTGACACCCGGCCACGATCCCCCCGTGAGCGCGGCTGATCGTGCTGGACGTACTATTCCGTCCTTGGGAAGTAAGGCCCACCCCACATGGACAGAGTAGTACGTCCAATGGCAGAAAGGGGTTAAATGTGTTTGAACATGCTTTTTGTTCAGCAATGGAGTCTTGAGTGGTGAGCGTGCATACAGGCCGTGGAGACTGTTTTCTTTGAAATCATTGTACATGCTGATTCATGGTCTTTTCTGTAGCTCTAAACAGGTGGTCTTAACTCTTGGACAACTCTTCTGATAATTCTTTCCCCCTGTTTGAAATATTTTGGGAAGCATCTAGTCGTGGTTGGTTTATGGCGAAATTATACACACGTGCTCAAAATTGTTGGTCCCCCTCGTTTAATGACAGAAAAACCCATAATGGTCTCAGAAATAACTTGAATCTGACAAAAGTAATAGTAAATAAAAAATCTATGAAAATGAACAAATGAGAGTCAGACATTGCTTTTTATCCATGTTTGCACAGAATAAAAAAAAAATAAAACATGAAATAGGGCTGGACAGAAATCATGGCACCCTTATCTTAATATTTTGTTGCACAACCTTTTGAGGCAATCACTGCAATCAAACAATTCCTGTAACTATCAATGAGACTTCTACACCTACCGACAGGTATTTTGGCCCACTCCTCAAGAGCAAGCTGCTCCAGTTGTCTCGTGTTTGAAGATTGCCTTTTCCAGATGGCATGTTTCAGTTCTTTCCAAAGATGCTCAACACAATTTAGGTCAGGGCTCATAGGATGCCATGTGTGTTAGGTGTCGAGTTCCCACCACTGCACAAGGGGAATCTCGAACCATGTCTGCTGCAGTCTCCCATTCTCCTCCAGCCTCAGTGGAGCCTGCTCAGCACAGACATCAGTCCCAGCATCTGGCTCAAGCTGATACAGGACAACTGGTTACTACTGCCCTTTCAGGCTCTGTCATTGTAGCCAGCAATGTTCAACAGCAAGCAGGTATTTCTGGGACTAAGTCCCGCTTTTCCCATACTGAGCATGCCCACAGGACGACCTCCCATTGGAGGTCTGGGGTCACATGCACAGGTCCTGTAGCAGCTCCTATTGGACCACCAGGAAGGTCCTTGTCTGCTACAGCTATAAAAGGTTTGCATGGCCGCACAGCCATGCGCTAGTATCAACCTATGTTTTGAGCCTTGCTATTGTGTGGTCATGTTTGCATGAGGTCAGGGTTGGCTGAAATAAGCCCCTAAAATACCTACACCTCTGGTGAGGAGTTTTGTGTGTTTGGATTCAGGTCTTGGCTGAAATAAGCCCCTAGAATACCGGCACTTCCGGTGAGGAGTTGTTTATGTGCTATGCTGACTGCATGACCACAGTTTTGCTCTTGTTTTGTAGCTGTGTTCCTCTGTGAGGTTAACAGGGCACAGGGTTTCCCTATCCTAGCAATTCTGTGTAAGTTCGCTAATACCGCCATGTTGTGCTGCCAATTGCTAGCAGCAGGTTCCTCTCCTGCAATGTGGACCCCGGGTTGCAAACGCACCTATTATTACCGCATATACTCGAGTATAAGCCGACCCGAGTATAAGCCGAACCCCCTAATTTTGCCACAAAAAACTGGGAAAACTTAATGACTCGAGTATAAACCTAGGGTGGGAATTGCAGCAGCTACCGGTAAATGTCAAAAGTAAAAAATGATAC
Organism: Ranitomeya variabilis; assembly: GCF_051348905.1. Lineage (NCBI taxonomy): Eukaryota > Metazoa > Chordata > Amphibia > Anura > Dendrobatidae > Ranitomeya > Ranitomeya variabilis. Next base: position 554,287,970 of record NC_135237.1, read on the forward strand.
CAATAAAAGTAAAATTAATTGAGACATCAGTAGGTTAAGTGTTTTTGAATATCCATATTGAATCAGGAGCCCCATATAATGCTCCATACAGTTCATGATGGGCCCCATAAGATGCTCCATATTAAAATATGCCCCATATAGTCCTGCATAAAGGTTAGTAATGGCCCCATAAGATGCTCCATAAAGATATTTGCCCCATATAGTGCTGCACAAATGTTATGGCCCCATAAGATGCTCCAAACAGACACTTGACCCATACAATGCCGCACAAATGTTGATTATGGCCCCATAAGATACTCCATACAGACATTTGCCCCATACAATGCCGCACAAATGTTGATTATGGCCCCATAAGATGCTCCATACAGACACTTGCCCCATATAGTGCTGCACAAACATTGATTATGGCCCCATATAGACACTTGCCCCATATAGTGCTGCACAAACATTGATTATGGCCCAATATGATGCTCCATACAGACACTTGCCCCATATAGTGCTGCACAAACGTTATGGCCCCATATGATGCTCCATACAGACACTTGCCCCATATAGTGCTGCACAAACGTTATGGCCCCATACAGACACTTGCCCCATATAGTGCTGCACAAACATTGATTATGGCCCCATATAGACACTTGCCCCATATAGTGCTGCACAAACATTGATTATGGCCCAATATGATGCTCCATACAGACACTTGCCCCATATAGTGCTGCACAAACGTTATGGCCCCATATGATGCTCCATACAGACACTTGACCCATATAGTGCGGCACAAACGTTATGGCCCCATACAGACACTTGCCCCATATAGTGCTGCACAAACATTGATTATGGCCCCATATAGACACTTGCCCCATATAGTGCTGCACAAACATTGATTATGGCCCAATATGATGCTCCATACAGACACTTGCCCCATATAGTGCTGCACAAACGTTATGGCCCCATATGATGCTCCATACAGACACTTGTCCCATATAGTGCTGCACAAACGTTATGGCCCTATACAGACACTTGCCCCATATAGTGCTGCACAAACATTGATTATGGCCCCATATAGACACTTGCCCCATATAGTGCTGCACAAACATTGATTATGGCCCCATATAGACACTTGCCCCATATAGTGCTGCACAAACATTGATTATGGCCCCGTATAGACACTTGCCCCATATAGTGCTGCACAAACATTGATTATGGCCCCATATGATGCTCCATACAGACACTTGTCCCATATAGTGCTGCACAAACGTTATGGCCCCATACAGACACTTGCCCCATATAGTGCTGCATAAACGTTATGGCCCCATACAGACACTTGCCCCATATAGTGCTGCACAAACATTGATTATGGCCCCATATAGACACTTGCCCCATATAGTGCTGCAAAAACATTGATTATGGCCCAATATGATGCTCCATACAGACACTTGCCTGTTGTGAATTCTGCTTTTGGGCTCCCTCCAGTGGTTGTAGGTGGTAATGCAGTTGCCCCTGAGTTGCAGTCCTGGTCAGGTGTATCTGCTGATTGCAGTTCTGACTGGGGTATTTAGGTGTGCAGGATTCATTAGTCCTTGCCAGTTGTCAATTGTTGTTGGGAGGTGTTTTACCTCTGCCTGGTTCCTCCTGCCTTTCTGCCAAATCAGCAAAGATAAGTGTCTGGTTTTTTTTTCCCCTGTGACACACATGCTGTGTGTTTCACAATTCAGTGCTATTCTTTGTGTTTTCTTGTCCAGCTTAGATTGTGTCAGTCTTTTCTCAGTCTTGCTGGATTCTCTGGAGTGGCAGATATACATTCCATGTCTTTAGTTAGATAGTGGAACTTTTTGTATTATCTGCTGTGGATATTTTTGGAAGGGTTTTAATACTGACCGCCTAGTAATCTGTCCTATCCTTTCCTATTTAGCTAGAGTGGCCTCTTTTGCTAAATCCTGTTTTCTACCTGCGTGTGTCTAATCTTCTCCTTCTCACAGTCATTATTCATGGGGCTGCCTATCCTTTGGGGGTCTGCTCTGAGGCAAGATAGCATTCCTATTTCCATCTATAGGGGTATTTAGTCCTCCGGCTGTGTCAAGGTGTCTAGGGTTTGTTAGGTACACCCCACGGCTACTCCTAGTTGCGGTGTTAGTTCAGGATTTGCGGTGTTAGTTCAGGATTTGCGGTCAGTACAGGTTCCACCGAATCCAGAGAAAGTTTCATGCGGCTCCAAAGTCACCGGATCATAACACTTGCCCCATATAGGGCTGCACAAACGTTATGGCCCCATATGATGCTCCATACAGACAACTGCCCCTTATAATGCTGCACATGGCCCCATATGATGCTCCATACAGACAACTGCCCCATATAGTGCTGCTCATGGCCCCATATAATGCTCTGCAGCGCCCCAGAGTCCTGGTCGTTGCAGTATTGTCGCTCTTCCACAAGGGTGAGTGATGGTACGTCTGATGGCACTAAAGGAGTTCACCTGACCAGGCATCACAGTCACACACTACACTTCACACTCCGGAAACCAGGGGGATCAAAAGGTTTTATGTATTAGGCCACTCCTCACACTCTGGTAAAACTGGGAGTCGGATAGGAAGTTAGAGAGAAGCTGACTGGGTTTTGCCCAGGTAACATCTAGTGAGAGAGAGAGCTGCTTGGGAAAACTCAGGGAGGTCCCTGTCAGGGGTGGGATCCTGACAGTGGCCTAGCTCTAGACAGATCGTTACGGAGCCATGCCTGCACCTCATTGCGGCGGCATCCTAAGAAAGGACACGAAGCGAGGTATATTGTGGAGAAGTGAGAAACGAGATCACAGCACAAAGGAGAACCAGGAGGAGTCGTGCCCCAAGATCGGCAACATCCTTCTGAGGCGCGTAGCCGGCGGCCGGAACGCCGAGGAAATAATAGGCTCTACGCATTACTTTGAACTATGACAGGGCAGTTAACTCTAGGTTGGCTGTCTCACCTTTACACCTAATGAAGACAACGGAGGCAATTGTGGGAGAGGGGCGTCTCTAGGGTCCCTATAAAATAACTCCAGGCCTACCCCGTCATATGGGTGCATCCTATCCAAACCATCTGGGGGACGGAGAGAAAGAGCAGAAACATACAAGACAGTTGTGAGTACTATCCCGTGGTGCTCAGCAAGGAAGTACTACAACACACAGGCGCTAGTAGGAAGGCTACTGATTTCCACCTGCAAAGGGAACTCTGGATGTGCCTTCGGACCGGCCGGTCTCAGCCAGCCCTGTTAGCAGTGCTCTGGATTGTGGATGCCGAAGCCTTCAGTAAAAAGGTAAAGAGACTGCAACCCTGTGTCCTCGTCATTTACTGCGACCTACACCGTTACCATCTACTCATCAAGGGAAGCCCTGGGGACATACTTCACCTGTGGGAAGTTACACCATCTAGCTGCCATTCCATCACCCCAGTGGACCCCTAGCAGCGTTGGTCACCCTGACCGAATACCACAGGTGACGTCACGAACACTTGACAAACTCTCACCTACACCTTTATTTGGGCACCCCTTAGCAGAGCCACGGACCGGGTCGGGCCACCGTGACACCCCTAGAAGCAAGACCGAGGGACCCGGTACCGAGTACCCCGCTGCCCTGCATTTGGGGGCCGCTCCAGCTCCATACAGAAACTTGCCCCATAAAGTGCTGCACAAACCTTATGGGCCCATATGATGCTCCATACAGACACTTGCCCCATTTGCTGTTGCTGTGATAAAAAAAATCACATACTCACCTCTCCATCGCTCAGGCCCCCGGCACTTTCAATATTCACCTGCTCCACGTTCCGGCACTGCTCCATCTTCAGTGTCTTCTGCACTGATGCTCAGGCAGAGGGTGTGCACTAACCACGTCTCTGCACCCTCTGACCTGAGCATCACTGCAGAAGATGCTGAAAATGGAGCGGCGCCGGAACGAGGATCAGGTGAATATTGTGCAGCACTCCCCGTTATACTCACCTGCTCCTGGCGTGGTGCAGTCCCTGCTTCCCTGGCGCTACAGCTTCTAACTGTACTGAGCGGTCACAGTTACCGCTCAATACAGTAATGAATATGTGGCTCCACCCCTATGGGAGGTGGAGCCACATATTCATTACTGTAATGAGCGGTACCATGTGACTGCTCAGTACAGGAAGTAGCTGGGGCACTGGGAAGCAGGGACCTGCAGGGACCGTGCCAGGAGCAGGTGAGTATAATTAGACAGCCCCCACTCCCCCTCCCCTGCCGACCCCTTGGTATGGCTTGAGTATAAGCCGAGAGGGGGACTTTCAGCCCCCCAAAAATGGGCTGAAAATCTCGGTTTATACGCGAGTATGTACGGTACATATATTTATACTTGGTGCGTTCCGCCAACCCTAACATTGTGTATTCTTTCCACTTCCAGATTATGTCCGCAACAGTGCTCATTGGAGCCTTCAGTAGTTTACAGGAAAGATATATATCTTGGTACCGTGTGAGCCATTAAAAGGTATCAACCACTGAGGACTCTCAATTCTAAATATTTTTCACTAGTTCAGAAATTCTTCTGTAATCAATGCCATCAGTATGTTTTGCAACAATAAGGTTCAAAGGTCTTGAGACAGCTCACTGCTTTTACCCATCATGAAATGTTTCTTGTGTGGCACCTTGGTATTGAGACAACTTTTTATAGGTCATCAGTTCAACCAGCCGATATTATTGTTTACTAAGTGGAAGTATTGCTTTCTTATTACTGATAGATTTCAAATGGTGTCATGACTTTCCATGGCTTCTTGCACCTCTCTTGCTTGATGCATTCAATACCTTTTCCCTGTGTCATCTCTCATTATTACACATAACTTAATGTATGGACATCTTTAGTTTAATTACTTTGCCTGTGTAGATTGAATGAGTCATTAACGACATCTGGTGAGAATTTCATGTCAGTAGCACCTTTAGGAATAAATGTACTTAGAAAATTGGTGATGTGTTCAATACTTATTTCATCCATTGTAATTTTTTAGCAAGCTATTTGGAAAGAATCACTCCAAAATATCAGTGTGAACATAGCCAAAGTGTACATGCACGCAATGGTTTTTTTTAGGCAGATTCCACTCAAATTCTGCCTGAAAAGGCACTGCAAAACCTCTATAAAAAAGGAAATAATGTACAGCAATGTCCAAATGACATTGCTGTGTGCATGTTCAGGCTTATGTCACTTCTTTTACCTGCCTCAATGTTCGAAAATTGTGGAGTGCTTATAAAAAGTGACATGTCCATTGTTAATAAATATTAACAATCAAAGGTGACTTTAATTTTCAAGGTCAGTAATGGGGCCATCCGTTACATTTGGCTAATAGCCGGATAATTACAATATTTTTAATATTTACATTAAATATAAGACAGTATTAATACATATAGTTATAATGTGCAGAATTGAGCTTCTTAGTAAAATATCTTCAGTTTTGTGTAGCAAACCCATCGTTAAAAATCCAAGGTGTCTAATGGCATTTCATTTATTTTTACCGCAGTTTTCAGGCATGGCGTCCCTGATGAATTGGCCTTATCATGTAGTCTTTGTAATACAGAGAACAAAGTGACTTTTCCAAGTTGTCTCTGCTATGTCAATGATACAGTGTGAGATCAGATATCCTACACCGAATAGAAAAGAAGATTGGAAAGGGAAAAAGAGGTGCTAGAGACAAATATAATGTAATATTACAGCATATTAAAAAGGAAAATAACAATATATATTTTTTTATTTTCTGTTCTTTTTTTTCTTGCATCTAATAATATAGGAGGCTACTATCTCTCCTGAGCTGCTGATTGACTTTGCAAAAATCAGTTCTGAATCACTGTATGAATTTTACATGATTTCAATAGGAGGGTATTGTGGGCATGCCCAGCAACCTGTGCAGAGGTCATTGTACAGGAGAAGTTGATTTATGTCTAATACATAATAATAGAGTTGAGTGGATCTGTTAATGCAAATCTGTCAACTGGTTTTTGCTACATAATCGGAGGGTAGCATGATGTGGGAGTGGAGACACCAATTTCAGGGATGTGTCACATGGTGGTTTTGTAGGGATGCGAAACACTTGTTGAAAAGCTGCTCAAGAGCTTACAGCCAATCGTACCCGCAGCAGGTCAGATGGTCATCATCTTCTTTTTACACAATCTTCCTAGAAAAAAAAAGAAATAGTAAAAAAAAGAAAACATCCAGAATTTTGGACCTTGATAAGAAACAAATTGGATGCAAGACATGCAAAAATTAAAGAAGACCAAGAGACTGCAAAGTTGGCTATTAAGATCATGGCTGATTGAGTCTCCATTTAAAGTTTTTCCATTGCACTGATGACACATTGTCTAGTTACAACTTCGTCAGAAAGGGCTCATCTACATATCCAACGTTCTCTTACGAGATTTTTTGTTGTTTTCACAGATAGCATTTGTACTTATGATTGTCTCTGGTGCCATTCACATGTGTTAGGGCTAGTGGAACGCACCAAATAATAAAGAGGTAGATATGAGGTGTGTTTGCAGCCCGGGGTCCACCGTGCAGAGATGGTACCTGCTGCTGAGTAATGGCGGATGGACACTTGCTCTCACGTGGGTTAGACTTCACCCTGTGTGACAGGAAGTGAACTCTGTTGCTTCACAGAGTCACCAAACTATGCTGCGCCCTGTTAGCAGTCACAGGGTGCAGCTGCAAGACACTAGTGGGATCCCTGTGAATTACCCCCACTAAACTGATGATTGGACTCGCTCTGACACTCAGTGGCTTTTGAGCCCGCACCTGAGGATGCCCTGAGTCAGATTCTGAGTCCAAGTGGGAATTCCCACCCTACACTGACCGGCTGTCAGGAAAGTGCACTGATTGCGCATGGTGCCGTGCAGACGGGCACTGCAAAAAGGCACTGTAACGTGTGCTACGTGTGCAGGTAGCACTGTCGGGCGCTAGAAAGCTTCCACCATTCACGAGCAGTCAACAACACAAGCAATGGGAATGATTAAGGAGCTTTCATCCATTGACAGTCATTAATCTACACACACGTTGTCAAGTTTATAATAGCGCATGGCCGTGTGGCCATGTGAACCTTTTATAGCTGAAGCTCTCCGGGACCTTCCTAGTGATCCAATAGGAGCTGCTACAGGACCTGAGCATGTGACCCCCGACCTCCAATGAGAGGTTGTCCCTTGGCATGTTCAATAGAGGAAAAGCAGGACTTAGTCCCAGTAGCCTCTGCTCGTGGCTGATCAGTGCTGGTTATAATGGCTGGACCTGGATGGGCAGCAGTAACCAAGCACACAGTATCTCCCTGAGCCAGACACTGGGACCGATGTCTCTGCTGAGCAGGCTCCACTGCGGCTGGAGAAGAATGGGAGACCGCAGTAGACATAGTTCGAGATTCCCCCTGTGCAGTGGTGGGAACTTGACACCTAACAACATGTTCATGCGTATTTGTGCAGCAAGTATTCTGTGGAAAATCACGGAGACATGTTTGATTTGAATCCGAGCGTTTGACTCAAGTCTATGGATGACATTCAAATGGTTTCCAATTTGAATGGACTGTCACATAGGAGAACATAAAGAAACTTTTTTTTCCCCTCCATTTCTTCACGTACGAGAAAATCTGATGACATTCGGACCACACTCTGACCAAAGTTTGATCAAAATAATTGGTCTGTTTTTGTCATACATGGAAAATACTGATGTGTGAATGAGGCTTAAGGATTGACATTATTAACTGTACTACATCCAAAACATCATGGGAGAGCAGCCACATAACCAATATCAGCAGAAGACATCCCTTGCTATTCGCAAATGCCTCAGTGCTCCTGATCCTGCTTCTCTTTATGGCGTTCTCACAGCCGATAGAAAAGGGTGCACCATTAACGGGAGGCTGACAGCAGAAAAAATGCTATTAACCTGCAGATATTGGGTTAATCTGCAGGCTAATAGCGTTATAATGCTGGCTGACACCTTCACTTTGCCAGATGATGTGGGGAAAAAATTTACTTTATTTTCCTCAGCAGCGTTCCTGATACAAACATGGGGATGGTGCTGGCTCTGGTTCAGTCATGGCTCTGAGAACACAGAGAAGCGGCTGTTACAGCATCCTCGGCACTGACTGACAGCTGAGCCCCAATGCAGAGGGAGCGTTAGTCAGTATTGTTACTGTTGACAGGTTCCCTTTAAAGGCCTATAGTGCCCATACCTCACTGTCCAATGATACATTTGCTGCTTCCATATTGCTTGAATGTAGCAAATTAAGCCAACTGAAAAGAGCTACTAAGGGTAGATGTAGTTAAAGCCACTTCATTTGCAAGGGCACTCTAGTATTCACCCTTTTACCCAATGGACAAATTAGAGGAAGAGGTGACATCAAAGGGGTTAAAGAACAGAGGTATGTGGAACAAATCCAGAAGACAAATGGTTAATCAATTAAAATGAACAAAGAGTTGAACTGTATACTATGCAGTAAGTGGACAAGAGAGATTTAAAGAGGACAATTTGTGCCCTTTTTGCCACTGAACCTGTCCTGACACAGGTGTGCTAACTGATCCCAGTTATTGGCCGGACAACAGGACCTCAATTTACTTGAAATAAGCGTTACCTATTCATGGCTGGGTTGTGCCAATGCTACTGAACAGGTGGAGAGAACATTCCCTCATCAAAGGAGTTAGTATTAATGTGATCTGTGATGGAGATCTACCACTGACTTTTTCACTGTTAGCAGCACCCACAAAACGGAAGCGGTGGTGCCCAACAAAAAAGGCAGCTGGGCAAAAGTAAGAGATAATTTGGTAACACTTCGTAATAAAGTTCCTGGACTGTGAAGGTGCAGTCATTCATTTGATGCATTTAGATTTGACACAAAGCCATGTTGACCTGTATCAGTGTAGCAGTATTGACTGCCATAGCCTTGGACTGGACGAACTTGGAGTTGATGTCCTTGGACTAGATAACCTTGCTTCTTCCCTTTGATTCTTTAATAGAGATGAGCAAATCGATTCATAATGAATCAAGATTGTTCTGAATTACCTTGAGTAATTTTGATTGTGCAGAACAGGACAGCCAAGGGGTTGGCTAAGAACAAGCGAGTATAATATTTTATTATTTTATAACCTCTTCTCGGTCTTCTGATTAATATGCATTTCTGGTGCACTTTAGGTTCACACAAAATGTTTTTGATGCAAATAGAATCTGCTGTTAACTCAAGTGTATCTCCCAGATATCAATTTTGTGAGATTTGCTTATCTCTATTTTTTACTATTCATCTGTATAACATTTAACAGTCACCAGCAAAGGCTATCCAAGACTATTGACCTACAGTATCATCCATATTCATTGAGGGGGCATTCCTTTTAGGCCTCCATACATATTAGAATAACGTTAGCCACACCTGCCGATATCAGCAGAATCATTCGACACTCCACGATTTTTGGGGACAGGGACGGTGTCACCACCTGTTGCACCTGGAAAAGTGCCAAGGACCTGGACAAATGGGGGACCGACTTAGTTGCGGCAGACCATGTGGCTGTTATGGGGCTCGTGAGTCTGGGGGTCCAGTGTCAGCATTGCCCCTCGCATTGTATTTTCAACAATTTCGGCAGTTGAAAAAAATGATGAGAGAGGGAGCCGTCAGCTGACGCTTCCTCTTCCAACATCCTGCGTCTGAGCTTTGTGACACATCTCAGCACAGAGCGCGCCAAGCAGTGCAGAGGTTCAGAAGACCTGAGACTGCACAGATCGGAGCAGTGGAGGAATGGGAAGAGGGGAGTATTTGTTTATTTTGTTATGTATGTAGGACCATATGGGGCCCATTATACTGTACTTAGCAATATACTGTATGGGACCCATTATACTGTATGGAGCAATATGTGGGGCACATTATATTGAATGGAGCAATATATGGGACCCATTATACTAAATGGAGCATTATATGGGGCCCATTATACTGAATGAAGCAATATATGGGGCCGTTATACTTAATGGAGCAATATCTGAGACCCGTTATACTAAATGGAGCAATATATGGGGCCTGTTATACTGAATAGAGCAATATATAGGGCCCATTATTCTGAATGGTGCAATACTGTATGAAGCACTGTATAAGGCCCATAATACTGTATGGAGCACTAATGGGGCCCATAATACTGTAAGGAGCACTAAAGGGGGCCTATTGTATTGTATGGAGGAATATGTGGTGCCCACAATACTGTATGGAGGATTATGTGGTGACCATAATAATATATAGAGAACAATGTATTTTTTAAATGGTACACTGCTACGAACAGTTTCTTCTGGTGGGGTACATGTATCAATATTCTGTTTACTCTAACCCTGAAACCTGTGGAACTTCGATCACCTGAATCACCTCTGCTCTATGGTATTGTAAAATTTACAATAGATATCACTCATGTAACATAAGAAGTAAGTGAAAACTTTGGCATGGTACCATACCTATATTTCTCTGCCATATCTGTGGATCGTGGTATGTGTTAAAGGGGCCCAACAAAGACTCTTTCGCCCTGGGTCCTCGAAAACCTGTAGCCGGCCCTGTATGTGGACCTCATGACTCTCTGCCAACAGATTATCATTTTGTACTCAAAGAGATAAGCAATCGCCAGAAGAATCAGTTAGTGGATCTCATAGAAAACACAGGAGTGTTCATAGGGAAGTCAGTAGGCTGACGGTTATCTATTGTGTATGTTTTACCCAACATGAATACAATAGAAACACAACAAATTTACTGCCACCCTTGAGGTTGAATCTTTACGCCAAGCTATGGCATACAGAAAAGTGATGAGTATTAAAGGGTACCTATCAAATTAGATGATGCTATTTAACTGCAGATAAAGGGTTAGTCTGAAGGTAAATTGCACTAGACAGACGTCTAGCTGCCTTACTAAAAGCGTGGCGTTGAGAAGCGAATTTATATTATTACTTCCGGGAACCTCCGGCTTTCAGTTATATAAGCTTGTCCTTGCCTCGGCTATAGTCACCGCTCACAGCCTGACTCTGCAGTGCACCACTGCAGAGACAACAACTGTCAGTAAAAGTACCAGCATGTGCTTCCAGCCTCCATTAACAGTGCTGTATCCATGTGGGCACACCTGTATGACTGAAAGCCGGCGGCTCCTTGAAGGAAGAAAGATACTTTTTTTTCCCCCAAATGCCATGCTTTAAGTACGGCTGCTGGGCACCTGTCTATCGCTATTTACCTACAGCTTAACCCTAGATCTACAATAAATAGCATTATATTCAACTTGACAGGTTCCCTTTAAGGCTTTTATATTTTGATACACTGTATCTCCTCTTTCTATGGTTCCTCGGTTACTTTCATGTTACTATCCAATTTTTTTTTTTGCCTTTGATACATCATGTTTGTTCATAAAATTTGTGTTGAGCAATACAAATGTGTTTTTTTATTTTACCAAGACAGGATTCATTTCCAAAAGTCTACAAACCATTCATTAAAAAGGCTTTGTGCCGCACCAGGGATGTAAAGCAGATTTCTAATATAATTACCTTAGTCTAAAAGAAACCGATTTATATGCTAACAACTTGCACAGTGTAAATTTCTCCAATAACGCCCCAGTGGATTTTTATGAATGATGATTCAAATTACAAAAAATGAAGTGACTTTGTGTAATTCTATAAAAGTATTTGGAGGCAGAAATCAATTTCATTATTTTCTCGTGTAATAACCTCAGTTTCTATAGGGATGTAAAGAAGGACGCGCACAAAAGGAAATGCAAATTAATAAATCACTTGAGATAATTTATATTTAAAGCGTTGCTCCATATATTAGTTTACGTCTATGTAAAAAGTTGAGTAACTTTGTAGATAATTCGATCCACATTTGCTAAGACGTTTATCGTGATTACTAGAATTAACTTTTAAATCTTAAAAAAAAAGTTGGAAATGCTAAAGTAAAGTCTAAAATTTGTGCAATGATGGAAATCAGAGGATAGAACTAATTATCAGGCTGTTACATAATTGTAAATGCACCAAATCTAAGAAGTGTCATTGTTAGAAATTCCCTGTCTTCTTCAAAACAGGAACCTGTCGATGCAACCGGTAAAACATGTAAAACCTGTTAATTTTTATTGAAAAAGGATTAGTTAAAGATTCCCAGCTCACATCAGGACTACAAGATCTCAGGTACTTTCAACTGCACCCTACCTAATGTAATGTACTTAATGTACAGTATATGCACCAAATGTCCTACTGGTGGTCTATATTTAGAGAATGCACGACAAAAGCTTAGAACATTTTCATTGTCACGCAATAAAAGAAAAAATAATAGGTTTATCGGTAACCAAACATGCTTCTATCCCTGATCACAGCATAATGGACATAAATTTGCTGGTGTTGAAGGGTAACGTCAAATCCCAGGGAGACAGAAGAGTTTGGGAGCCCAAACTTATGGTGACGGGACAATGAATGAATGCTGCCTGAATGTATGTCTTTCTGCCTCAATAAAGGAATGTGCTCCACAGACCTTTGAGGGAATCACAATCCCAGACCACTGCCTCAATCGGAGGACAATACAACTTTAAATGATCTGCTCTAAACTTTACTGCCCCATGATGGTCTCTTCCCGTTCCTCAGTGCTACAGGGGGGAAAACTACGGTAAGTATTTGACACACTAACGATTTTGAAAGTGTCCCATCTAAAATAATGGAGAGGTCTGTAATTTTTATCGTAGGTACACTTCAACCATGAGAGATGGAATCTGAAAATTGAAACAAAAAAAAACATATTGTATGATTTTTGTAGAATTAATTTGCATTTTATTGCATAAAAAAGTATTTTATCACCTAAGAACTTGCAAGAATTCTGGCTCTCACCGACCTGTTGTTTGTTTTTCTTTAAGAAGACTCCTACTCTGCTTCTCATTACCTGTTTTATTTCCACCTGCTTGAACTCGTTACCTGTATAAAAGACACCTGTCCACACATTCAATCACGCTCCAACCTCTTCACCATGGCCAAGACCAAAGAGCTGCCTAAGGACACAGGAACAAAATTGTAGACCTGCACAAGGCTAGGATGGGCTAGAGCATAACAGGCAAGCAGCTTGGGAAGAAGGCAACAATTGTTGGCACAATTATTAGGAAATGGTAGAAACACAAGATGACTGTCAAGCTACTTCAGTCTCGGGCTCCATGCAAGATCTCACCTCTTGGGGTAAGGATGATTCTGAGAAAGGTCAGGAATCAGCCCAGAATTGTACAGGAAGACCTGTTCAATGATCTGAATAGAGCTGGGATCACAGCAACAAACATTATCGTAGTAACACATTACGCCTTCATGGATTAAAATACTGCAGGGCACGCAAAGTCCCCTTGTTCATGCCAGCACAAGTCCAGGCCCATTTGAAGTTCGCCATTGACCATCTGAATAATCCAGATGAGGTATGGGAGAGGGTCATTTGGCCAGATGAGACAAAAATAGAACTTTTTGGTATCAATTCCACTTGCCGTGTTTGGTGGAAGTTGGATGAGTAAAACCTCAAGAACACCGTCCCAACCGTGAAGCATGGTGGGGGAAACATTATTTTCTGAGGATGCTTTTCTGCAAAGGGGACAGGAACTGCACCATAATAAAGGGTATTTATGATTCTGTCTCTCACAGTTGAAGTAAACCTATGATAAAAATTACAGACCTCTCCATTCTTTGAAGGTGGGAAACCATGCAATATCGGCAGTGTATCAAATCTTTACTTTCCCCACTGCTTCACGTCACTTATCTAATTGCTGCATTACTCCTGTGTCCTGTTGTGTATAAATCTGTGATTCTTAGGTTTTTGTGTTACACTGTGACTGAAGAAGAGAAATGAGTAGTCTCGAAAGCTGCTACTCGTTACTATCTTAGCCAATAAAATATGTCAACCACTGAAGATTCTCAAATTTAATATTTTGAAAAGGAATATTATAGATGATATGCAGTGTTTTAAATAGTTAAAACAAAATAGTGATATATGTTCTCTTGTTACATACTGTATATATTTTCTGGTTTTAGCTTTTTTTTTTTTATTTACAGTATAATGGCAGCCGTCTTGCCTGATATTTATTTATCAGCATTTATTGATTTGCCTTAAAGCAGCTACATACAGAGTGAAATGGGCATACTAAGTAACCAGTACTGTGGCTAATGTGGATGTGTGTTCTGTGTTATCTACTGTATATAGAGGTGTTATCAGTCATTGTACAGGAGGAGGAGGTGAGCTGTGACATCACCTACTGTGTATGGTGGATCCTGTGTTATCTACTGTATATAGAGGTGTTATCAGTGATTGTACAGGAGGAGGAGGTGAGCTGTGACATTACCTATAGTGAATGGTGGATCCTGTGTTATATACTGTATATAAAGGTGGTGTCAGTCATTGTACAGGAGGGGGAAGTGAGCTGTGACATCACCTATTGTGATTGGCAGATCCTGTGTTATCTACTTTATATAGAGGTGTTATCAGTCATTGTACAGGAGGAGGAGGTGAGCTGTGATATCACCTATTGTGAATGGTGGATCCTGTGTTATCTACTGTATATAGAGGTGTTATCAGTCATGGAACAGGAGGAGGTGAGATGTGACATCACCTATTGTGAATGGTGGATCCTGTGTTATCTACTGTACATAGAGTTGTTATCAGTCATTGTACAGGAGGAGGAGGTGAGCTGTGACATCACCTATTGTGATTGGCGGATCCTGTGTTATCTACTGTATATAGAGGTGTTATTAGTCATTGTACAGGAGGAGGAGGTGAGCTGTGACATCACCAATTGCGACTGGTGGATTCTGTGTTATCTACTGTATATAGAGGTGTTATCAGTCATTGTACAGGAGGAGGAGGTGAGCTGTGATATCACCTATTGTGAATGGTGGATCCTGTGTTATCTACTGTATATAGAGGTGTTATCAGTCATTGTACAGAAGGAGGTGAGCTGTGACATCACCTATCATGAATGGTGGATCCTGTGTCATCCACTGTATATAGAGCTGTTATCAGTCATTGTAAAGGAGGAGGAAGTGAGCTGTGACATCACCTATTGTGAATGGTGGATCCTGTGTTATCTACTGTACATAGAGCTGTTATCAGTCATTGTACAGGAGGAGGAGGTGAGCTTTGACATCACCTATTGTTATTGGCGGATCCTGTGTTATCTACTGAATATAGAGGTGTTATCAGTCTTTGTGCAGGAGGAGGAGGTGAGCTGTGACATCCCCCATTGTGAATGGTGGATCCTGTGTTATCTACTGTATATAGAGGTGTTATCAGTCATTGTACAGGAGGAGGATGTGAGCTGTGATATCACCTATTGTGAATGGTGGATCCTGTGTTATCTACTGTATATAGAGGTGTTATCAGTCATGGTACAGGAGGAGGTGAGCTGTGACATCACCTATTGTGAATGGTGGATCCTGTGTTATCTACTGTATATAGAGGTGTTATCAGTCATTGTACAGGAGGAGGAGGTGAGCTGTGACATCACCTATTGTGTATGGTGGATCCTGTGTTATTTACTGTATATAGAGGTGTTAGTGATTGTACAGGAGGATGAGGTGAGCTGTGACATCAGCTATAGTGAATGGTGGATCCTGTGTTATCTACTGTATATAGAGGTGTTATCAGTCATTGTACAGGAGGAGAAGGTGAGCTGTTACATCACCTATTGTGTATGGTGGATCCTGTGTTATTTACTGTATATAGAGGTGTTATCAGTGATTGTACAGGAGGAGGAGGTGAGCTGTGACATCACCTATTGTGAATGGTGGATCCTGTGTTATCTACTGTACATAGAGTTGTTATCAGTCATTGTACAGGAGGAGAAGGTGAGCTGTTACATCACCTATTGTGATTGGCAGATCCTGTGTTATCTGTGTATATAGAGGTGTTATTAGTCATTGTACAGGAGGAGGAGGTGAGCTGTGACATCAGCAATTGTGACTGGTGAATTCTGTGTTATCTACTGTATTTAGAGGTGTTATCAGTGATTGTACAGGAGGAGGAGGTGAGCTGTGACATCACCTATTGTGAATGGTGGATCCTGTGTTATCTACTGTACATAGAGTTGTTATCAGTCATTGTACAGGAGGAGAAGGTGAGCTGTTACATCACCTATTGTGATTGGCAGATCCTGTGTTATCTGTGTACATAGAGGTGTTATTAGTCATTGTACAGGAGGAGGAGGTGAGCTGTGACATCAGCAATTGTGACTGGTGAATTCTGTGTTATTTACTGTATTTAGAGGTGTTATCAGTCATTGTACAGGAGGAGGAGGTGAGCTGTGATATCACCTATTGTGAATGGTGGATCCTGTGTTATCTACTGTATATAGAGGTGTTATCAATCATTGTAAAGGAGGAGGAAGTGAGCTGTTACATCACCTATGGTGAATGGTGGATCCTGTGTTATCTACTTTATATAGAGGTGTTATTAGTCATTGCACAGGAGGAGGAGGTGAGCTGTGACATCACCTGTTGTGAATGGTGGATCCTGTGTTATCTACTGTATATAGAAGTATTATCAGTCATTGTACAGGAGGAGGAGGTGAGCTGTGACATCACCTATTGTGAATGTTGGATCCTGTGTCATCTACTGTATATAGAGGTATTATCAGTCATTGTACAGAAGGAGGTGAGCTGTGACATGACCTATCATGAATGGTGGATCCTGTGTCATCCACTGTATATAGAGGTGTTATCAGTGATTGTACAGGAGGAGGAGGTGAGCTGTGACATTACCTATAGTGAATGGTGGATCCTGTGTTATATACTGTATATAAAGGTGGTGTCAGTCATTGTACAGGAGGGGGAAGTGAGCTGTGACATCACCTATTGTGATTGGCAGATCCTGTGTTATCTACTTTATATAGAGGTGTTATCAGTCATTGTACAGGAGGAGGAGGTGAGCTGTGATATCACCTATTGTGAATGGTGGATCCTGTGTTATCTACTGTATATAGAGGTGTTATCAGTCATGGAACAGGAGGAGGTGAGATGTGACATCACCTATTGTGAATGGTGGATCCTGTGTTATCTACTGTACATAGAGTTGTTATCAGTCATTGTACAGGAGGAGGAGGTGAGCTGTGACATCACCTATTGTGATTGGCGGATCCTGTGTTATCTACTGTATATAGAGGTCTTATTAGTCATTGTACAGGAGGAGGAGGTGAGCTGTGACATCACCAATTGCGACTGGTGGATTCTGTGTTATCTACTGTATATAGAGGTGTTATCAGTCATTGTACAGGAGGAGGAGGTGAGCTGTGATATCACCTATTGTGAATGGTGGATCCTGTGTTATCTACTGTATATAGAGGTGTTATCAGTCATTGTACAGAAGGAGGTGAGCTGTGACATCACCTATCATGAATGGTGGATCCTGTGTCATCCACTGTATATAGAGCTGTTATCAGTCATTGTAAAGGAGGAGGAAGTGAGCTGTGACATCACCTATTGTGAATGGTGGATCCTGTGTTATCTACTGTACATAGAGCTGTTATCAGTCATTGTACAGGAGGAGGAGGTGAGCTTTGACATCACCTATTGTTATTGGCGGATCCTGTGTTATCTACTGAATATAGAGGTGTTATCAGTCTTTGTGCAGGAGGAGGAGGTGAGCTGTGACATCCCCCATTGTGAATGGTGGATCCTGTGTTATCTACTGTATATAGAGGTGTTATCAGTCATTGTACAGGAGGAGGATGTGAGCTGTGATATCACCTATTGTGAATGGTGGATCCTGTGTTATCTACTGTATATAGAGGTGTTATCAGTCATGGTACAGGAGGAGGTGAGCTGTGACATCACCTATTGTGAATGGTGGATCCTGTGTTATCTACTGTATATAGAGGTGTTATCAGTCATTGTACAGGAGGAGGAGGTGAGCTGTGACATCACCTATTGTGTATGGTGGATCCTGTGTTATTTACTGTATGTAGAGGTGTTAGTGATTGTACAGGAGGATGAGGTGAGCTGTGACATCAGCTATAGTGAATGGTGGATCCTGTGTTATCTACTGTATATAGAGGTGTTATCAGTCATTGTACAGGAGGAGAAGGTGAGCTGTTACATCACCTATTGTGTATGGTGGATCCTGTGTTATTTACTGTATATAGAGGTGTTATCAGTGATTGTACAGGAGGAGGAGGTGAGCTGTGACATCACCTATTGTGAATGGTGGATCCTGTGTTATCTACTGTACATAGAGTTGTTATCAGTCATTGTACAGGAGGAGAAGGTGAGCTGTTACATCACCTATTGTGATTGGCAGATCCTGTGTTATCTGTGTATATAGAGGTGTTATTAGTCATTGTACAGGAGGAGGAGGTGAGCTGTGACATCAGCAATTGTGACTGGTGAATTCTGTGTTATCTACTGTATTTAGAGGTGTTATCAGTGATTGTACAGGAGGAGGAGGTGAGCTGTGACATCACCTATTGTGAATGGTGGATCCTGTGTTATCTACTGTACATAGAGTTGTTATCAGTCATTGTACAGGAGGAGAAGGTGAGCTGTTACATCACCTATTGTGATTGGCAGATCCTGTGTTATCTGTGTACATAGAGGTGTTATTAGTCATTGTACAGGAGGAGGAGGTGAGCTGTGACATCAGCAATTGTGACTGGTGAATTCTGTGTTATTTACTGTATTTAGAGGTGTTATCAGTCATTGTACAGGAGGAGGAGGTGAGCTGTGATATCACCTATTGTGAATGGTGGATCCTGTGTTATCTACTGTATATAGAGGTGTTATCAATCATTGTAAAGGAGGAGGAAGTGAGCTGTTACATCACCTATGGTGAATGGTGGATCCTGTGTTATCTACTTTATATAGAGGTGTTATTAGTCATTGCACAGGAGGAGGAGGTGAGCTGTGACATCACCTGTTGTGAATGGTGGATCCTGTGTTATCTACTGTATATAGAAGTATTATCAGTCATTGTACAGGAGGAGGAGGTGAGCTGTGACATCACCTATTGTGAATGTTGGATCCTGTGTCATCTACTGTATATAGAGGTATTATCAGTCATTGTACAGGAGGAGGAGGTGAGCTGTGACATCACCTTTTGTGAATGGTGG
This sequence comes from Ranitomeya variabilis, assembly GCF_051348905.1. Lineage (NCBI taxonomy): Eukaryota > Metazoa > Chordata > Amphibia > Anura > Dendrobatidae > Ranitomeya > Ranitomeya variabilis. The sequence continues at coordinate 554,307,033 of NC_135237.1, forward strand.
ATCCTGTGTTATCTACTGTATATAGAGGTGTTATATCAGTCATTGAACAGAAGGAGGAGGTGAGCTGTGACATCACCTATTGTGAATGGTAGATCCTGTGTTATCTACTGTACATAGAGGTGTTATCAGTCATTGTACAGAAGGAGGAGGTGAGCTGTGACATCACCTATTGTGATTAGCAGATCCTGTGTTATCTACTTTATATAGAGGTGAGATCAGTCATTGTACAGGAGGAGGAGGTGAGCTGTGATATCACCTATTGTGAATGGTGGATCCTGTGTTATCTACTGTATATAGAGGTGTTATCAATCATTGTAAAGGAGGAGGAAGTGAGCTGTTACATCACCTATTGTGAATGCTGGATCCTGTGTCATCTACTGTATATAGAGGTGTTATCAGTCATTGTACAGGAGAAGGAGGTGAGCTGTGACATCACCTATTGTGAATGGTGGATCCTGGGTTATCTACTGTATATAGAGGTGTTATATCAGTCATTGTACAGGAGGAGGAGGTGAGCTGTGACATCAGCTATTGTGATTGGCGGATCCTGTGTTATCTACTGTATATAGAGGTGTTATCAGTCATTGTACAGGAGGGGGAGGTGAGCTGTGACATCACCTATTGTGAATGGTGGATCTTGTGTTATCTACTGTATATAGAGGTGTTATATCAGTCATTGTACAGGAGGAGGAGGTGAGCTGTGACATCACCTATTGTGAATGGTGGATCCTGTGTTATCTACTGTATATAAAAATGTTATCAGTCATTGAACAGGATGAGGAGGTGAGCTGTGACATCACCTATAGAGAATGGTGGATCCTGTGTTATCTACTGTATATAGAGGTGTTATCAGTCATTGTACAGGATGAGGAGGTGAGCTGTGACATCACCTATAGTGAATGTTGGATCCTGTGTTATCTACTGTATATAGAGGTGTTATCAGTCATTGTACAGGAGGAGGGGGTGAGCTGTGACATCACCTATTGTGATTGGCGGATCCTGTGTTATCTACTGTATATAGAGGTGTTATCAGTCATTGTACAGGAGGAGGAGGTGAGCTGTGACATCACCAATTGTGAATGGTGGATCCTGTGTTATCTACTGTATATAGAGGTGTTATCAGTCATTGTACAGGAGGAGGAGGTGAGCTGTGATATCACCTATTGTGAATGGTGGATCATGTGTTATCTACTGTATATAGAGGTGTTATCAGTCATTGTACAGGAGGAGGAGTTGAGCTGTGACATCACCTTTTGTGAATGGTGGATCCTGTGTTATCTTCTGTATATAGAGGTGTTATCAGTCATTGTACAGGAGGCGGAGGTGAGCTGTGACATCACCTATTGTGATTGGCGGATCCTGTGTTATCTACTGTATATAAAGAGGTGTTATATGAGACATTGTACAGGATGGTCCTGTAAATTATTAATAGCTGCTGCTGTAAAAAATGGATTGTATTCGGACTGCACATGCATGACAATCGTCTGAGGTTTCTCCATGAAACTCAACTATTTTAAATTCGCTTGTGTGAACCTTCAATAATGGCGTGTGCACACAGCGCATATATTGTCTGTAACCTGCCTTAAAAAGCGCTAAAAGAATGAACAATATTTAGAAATGAGAGTCCTCAGAGGTTGACTCTAAATTCTAAATATTTTTCTATCTACTGGCTAACACGGTACCAAGATATATATCTTTCCTGTATTAAAAGAATGAACATAATGCACAGCAATGTAAAAGCGACTTTTCTTGTGTCATTTGTATTAACCACTTTAGGCTTCGAAAGCCTGGAAACATTTAAAAGAAGTTCTGTAGCATGTCCATTCTTTTAGAAATTCTATTTGGAAGCTGATTAATAGATGGAGCTTAAACTAGAAAAAAAAAAGAGTGGCCAAAAAAAACAACAGATTGAGAAAACCAGCGAAGTCGCCACATAACCTTACCATGAAGTGGAGAAAGCAGTCAAATAGTGCCAAAAATTTGGTCCTACATCAATAGTGTAACTGTTTGTTTCTAATGCACATTTTTGTTTTTTAATTATCTGTGCGTTTTTTGTTTTGGTGCAGTGTTACTTTCGGGAAATGGAATGTTGGAGGTGACGGACATTGAGCGTTGTACGCGTCTAAATAATCTAAGAACAGTCCTGTCTTACCTTTACAGAGACTTTATGTTCGAATATTCCCTACCTAGGATCACGCATTCTTCTGTTTTGAAAACAAATTAAAAAAGAAAAAAAAGAAATCATTCTTTATCAGATTCAAGGCCACTCTTGCCATAAGCTTATTCCTGCTTCATTGTGTTCTTGTAATAATACTGAACAATGGCGTCGCTATAAAAATTCAACACAAACTTTCAAATATCTCGGAGGCAAAATATTAACTCCGACAGACAGCTCGTACTTCTTCACTAGTGCCGCAATTGATGTAGTTGATATACTTTACATAAAGAGCCTCATGGACTCCATTATTGGTAAGTCAAAATTGTATGCTCATCCAGTAAAAAAAGTCATTTTACTGAAAATAGCTGGAAAGTATTCAAAATGCTAATTCTAAATATTTTTCTATAAAAAAAGTGATGAAAGTGCAGTAGGATTGAGAGAAGGACACCAAAAGAGGAATGAGAGACAGTCTGCACAGAACACTACAGGTTCTATATTTTTATGTTTATAAGATCAGACAAACATTTCATAGGGTTCTCCACTTTTTGGGAAAGTTGACCCCAAATGCTGTAAAATGCCTAAAGTAACAAACATACCAGGCAGAGATAAGCGGACCCATGGAAGTTTGGGTTCTGGTACTTGACACAAACTTTAGTCCAAAGTTCGGTTCGGGTACTAGAAACTTGTACCAGAATCCAAACCCCTTTGAAAACAATGGAGACACGATCCTTTGATTAGTAAAAACTCTCTATATCATCCGAAATTCTCCCGGAACTTAGAACATTAAAACAGACTTGTGGGAGAACTTTTAAGTTCAGGTTCGCTAATTTCTAATATCAGGTACTCACTTTCGACCAGTCCTGATCTGGATCTCCACACCTCTGCTAAGGTCTGGGACCCAAGAATGACATACGGTAATTTTTTTATGCTCGAACAAAGTCTTTGTGGGGAACCACTTCTTCAATGGAGTATTATCCGGTGTTTTGGTTGCAGCAGTGGCATCACATCGATAGCGGTCATAACAACTGTATCTAATCACTAAGCTTAGCATAGGCTTCTTGTCATCTACATCAGCCTAGACACTAAGTTCACTGATTGGCTCTTCAGATGATGTACAATATTGACGTGATGCCACCATTGTAGCCAAAACACTGAGACCCAAGTAGCAGCAGAAAGCCGGTGCTGCACTTGGAGAGGATGAGTGTCTGGTGTGTTTGTTATTTTACAGCTTTTGGAGTCCACTTTCCATAGAATGGTAAACATCTATAAAGACAAATGTGATATTGAAGGTAGCCTAATTGAAGGCCAAGTTAAAGCCAATTTGTGCTTGTGGCATACTTAGTTAAGTAGGATTTCTAAAGTAAAAATTGAAAATAGAATATTACCGTTTACATGCTTGCCAAAATTTAAGGATGTCATTATGACAGAGATTGACAGTAATTAACAGAACTGTTGTGAATCTGCTTTTGGGCTCCTTCTGGTGGTGGCTAGTGGTACTGGTGACTCGGGTGTGTTTTCTTTCTCAGTTCACCTGTTTTCATCAGTAGTGGGGAGTTCCTAATTTATTCCTGCTCTTCAGTCATTGCCTTGCCGGCCATCAATGTAACCAGAGCCTTTCTGTTGCATGTTCCTGCTCCTAGACTACTGATCAGCTAACTTGGACTCTTAGTCCTAAGTTTGTTTGCATTTTTAGTTCCTGTTTACAGTTATATCATTCTCTGTAGCTGGAAGCTCTTGTGGGCTGAAATTACCACTCCGGTGTCATGAGTTGACACATGAGTCTTAAAGTAGTTTCAGGATGGTATTTTAAAAGGGTTTTCAGCTGACCGTGCAGTTCCCTTTTGTATCTTTCTACTATCTAGTAAGCGGACCTCGCTTTGCTGAACCTACCTTCATACTGCGTATGTCTTTTCCTCTGAACTCACCGTCAATATATGTGGGGGGCTTCTGTCTCCTTTTCGGGGGAATTTCCCTAGAGGTAAGCCAGGTCTGTTTTTTCCTCTACTAGGGTTAGTTAGTCCTCCGGCTGGCGAGAGACGTCTAGGGATAAAACGTAGGCACGCCCCCCGGCCACTATTAGTTGTGTGGTAGGTTTAGCTCACGGTCAGCTCGAGATTCCATCACCCAAGAGCTCGTCCGTTATTTATGTGTCCTGACGTTCCCCTGCCATTGGGAACCATGACAGTATGGCCGGCCAAGTGTTAAAACTGTTGGCAGAAGAAAGGAGAGAAAAAGAAGTCTGCAAATTTTTCTTTTTTTTTTTTTTTCCTTGGTGCTTGCTCTATAGTTGAATCAGTTGCATTTCAGCTCTAATTGCAGTCTTTGTCTCCCTCTCCTTCTAACCCTTGAATGGCTCTGATCTCACCTGCTTAAAATGGATCCTCAGAGTTTGGCTATAGGGGTGAATAATCTTGCCACAAAAGTTCAAGATTTACAGGATTTTGTTATACATGCTCCTATATCTGAACCTAGAATTCCTATACCAGAATTTTTCTCCGGAGATAGATCTCGTTTTTTGAATTTCAAATATAATTGTAAATTATTTCTTTCTCTGAGACCTCGCTCCGCTGGAGATCCCGCACAGCAGGTTAGGATTGTAATTTCCTTGCTGCGAGGTGACCCTCAAGATTGGGCTTTTGCATTGGCACCAGGGGATCCTGCGTTGCTCAATGTGGATGCGTTTTTTCTGGCTTTGGGGTTGCTTTATGAGGAACCTAATTTAGAGATTCAGGCTGAAAAGGCCTTGATGGCCCTGTCTCAAGGGCAAGATGAAGCTGAAATATACTGCCAAAAATTTCGTAAATGGTCTGTGCTTACTCAGTGGAATGAGTGCGCTTTGGCGGCGAATTTCAGAGAGGGTCTCTCTGATGCCATTAAGGATGTTATGGTGGGGTTCCCTGCGCCTACAGGTCTGAATGAGTCCATGACAATGGCTATTCAGATTGATCGGCGTTTGCGGGAGCGTAAACCTGTGCACCATTTGGCAGTGTCTTCTGAGAAGGCGCCAGAGAATATGCAATGTGATAGAATTCTGTCCAGAAGCGAACGGCAGAATTTTAGGCGAAAAAATGGGTTGTGTTTCTATTGTGGTGATTCAACTCATGTTATATCAGCATGCTCTAGACGCACAAAGAAGGTTGATAAGTCTGTTTCAATTGGCACTTTACAGTCTAAGTTTATTCTATCTGTGACCTTGATTTGTTCATTATCGTCAATTACCGCGGACGCCTATGTCGACTCTGGCGCCGCTTTGAGTCTTATGGATTGGTCCTTTGCCAGGCGCTGTGGGTTTAATCTAGAGCCTCTGGAAGTCCCTATACCTCTGAAGGGTATTGATTCTACGCTATTCGCTAGTAATAAACCACAATACTGGACACAAGTGACTATGCGTATGACTCCAGACCATCAGGAGGTGATTCGCTTCCTTGTGTTGTACAATCTACATGATGTTTTGGTGCTCAGATTGCCATGGTTACAATCTCATAATCCAGTCCTTGACTGGAAAGCAATGTCTGTGTTAAGCTGGGGATGTCAGGGGGCTCATGGGGACGTACCTTTGGTTTCCATTTCATCATCTATTCCCTCTGAGATTCCGGCATTTTTGTCTGATTATCGTGATGTTTTTGAGGAGCCTAAGCTTGGTTCACTCCCTCCTCACAGAGATTGCGATTGTACCATAGATCTGATTCCAGGCAGTAAATTTCCAAAGGGTCGTTTGTTTAATTTATCCGTACCTGAACATGTTGCTATGCGAGAGTATATTAAGGAGTCCCTGGAAAAGGGACATATTCGTCCTTCTTCATCTCCCTTAGGAGCCGGTTTTTTCTTTGTGTCTAGGAGAGATGGCTCTTTGAGGCCGTGTATTGATTATCGACTCTTGAATAAAATTACAGTCAAATATCAGTATCCTTTGCCACTGCTGACTGATTTGTTTGCTCGAATAAAGGGGGCTAAGTGGTTCTCTAAGATTGATCTTCGTGGGGCGTATAATTTGGTGCGAATTAAGCAGGGGGATGAGTGGAAAACTGCATTTAATACGCCCGAGGGTCATTTTGAGTATTTAGTAATGCCTTTTGGTCTTTCAAATGCCCCTTCAGTCTTTCAGTCCTTTATGCATAACATTTTCCGTGAATATTTGGATAAATTTATGATTGTGTATCTGGATGATATTTTGATTTTTTCGGATGACTGGGACTCTCATGTCCAACAAGTCAGGAGGGTTTTTCAGGTTTTGCGGGCTAATTCCTTGTGTGTGAAGGGTTCTAAGTGTATTTTTGGGGTTCAAAAGATTTCTTTTTTGGGGTACATTTTTTCCCCTTCTTCCATTGAGATGGATCCTGTCAAGGTTCGGGCTATTTGTGATTGGACGCAATCTACTTCTCTTAAGAGCCTTCAGAAATTCTTGGGCTTTGCTAATTTTTATCGTCGATTTATAACTGGTTTTTCGGATGTTGCTAAACCTTTGACTGATTTGACTAAAAAGGGTGCTGATGTTGCTGATTGGTCCCCTGCTGCTGTGGAGGCCTTTCGAGAGCTTAAGCGCCGCTTTTCTTCTGCCCCTGTGTTGCGTCAGCCTGATGTTGCTCTTCCTTTTCAGGTTGAGGTCGACGCTTCCGAGATCGGAGCTGGGGCGGTTTTGTCGCAGAAAAGTTCCGACTGCTCTGTGATGAGACCTTGTGCGTTCTTTTCTCGAAAATTTTCGCCCACCGAGCGAAACTATGATATTGGTAATCGGGAGCTTTTGGCTATGAAGTGGGCTTTTGAGGAGTGGCGTCATTGGCTTGAGGGGGCTAGACATCAGGTGGTGGTATTGACTGATCACAAGAATCTGATTTATCTTGAGTCTGCCAAGCGCCTGAATCCTAGACAGGCGTGCTGGTCGTTGTTTTTCTCTTGGTTTAATTTTGTGGTCTCATACCTACCAGGTTCTAAAAATGTGAAGGCAGATGCCCTTTCTAGGAGTTTTGAGCCTGATTCCCCTGGTGATTCTGAACCTACAGGTATCCTTAAGGATGGGGTGATATTATCTGCTGTTTCCCCAGACCTGCGACGGGCTTTGCAGGAGTTTCAGGCGGATAGACCTGATCGTTGCCCGCCTGGTAGACTGTTTGTTCCTGATGATTGGACCAGTAGAGTCATCTCGGAGGTTCATTCTTCTGCATTGGCAGGTCATCCTGGAATCTTTGGAACTAGGGATTTGGTGGCTAGGTCCTTCTGGTGGCCTTCCCTGTCTCGAGATGTACGAGTTTTTGTGCAGTCTTGTGATGTTTGTGCTCGGGCCAAGCCTTGTTGTTCTCGGGCTAGCGGATTGTTGTTATCTTTGCCTATTCCGAAGAGGCCTTGGACTCACATCTCTATGGATTTTATTTCTGATCTCCCTGCTTCTCAGAAAATGTCTGTCATCTGGGTGGTGTGTGACCGTTTTTCAAAGATGGTTCATTTGGTACCTTTGCCTAAGTTGCCTTCCTCATCCGAATTGGTCCCTCTGTTTTTTCAAAATGTGGTTCGCTTGCATGGTATTCCGGAAAATATCGTTTCTGACAGGGGGACCCAGTTAGTGTCTAGATTTTGGCGGGCATTCTGTGCTAGGATGGGCATTGATTTGTCTTTTTCGTCTGCGTTCCATCCTCAGACTAATGGCCAGACGGAGCGAACTAATCAGACCTTGGAGACTTATTTGAGGTGTTTTGTGTCTGCGGATCAGGATGACTGGGTTGCCTTTTTGCCGTTGGCAGAGTTTGCCCTCAATAACCGGGCTAGTTCTGCCACTTTGGTTTCTCCTTTCTTTTGCAATTCGGGGTTTCACCCTCGTTTTTCTTCCGGTCAGGTGGAGTCTTCGGATTGTCCTGGAGTGGATACTATGGTGGATAGGTTGCATCGGATTTGGGGACAGGTGGTGGACAATTTGAAGTTGTCCCAGGAGAAGACTCAGCATTTTGCCAACCGCCGTCGTCGTGTTGGTCCTCGTCTTCGTGTTGGGGACTTGGTGTGGTTGTCTTCCCGTTTTGTCCCTATGAGGGTTTCTTCTCCTAAGTTTAAGCCTCGGTTCATCGGTCCTTATAGGATTTTGGAGATTCTTAACCCTGTATCCTTTCGTTTAGACCTTCCGGCATCTTTCGCTATCCATAATGTCTTCCATCGGTCGTTGTTGCGGAGGTATGAGGTGCCGGTTGTTCCTTCTACCGAGCCTCCTGCTCCTGTGCTGGTTGAGGGTGAATTGGAGTATGTTGTGGAGAAAATATTGGACTCCCGTATTTCCAGACGGAGACTACAATATCTGGTTAAGTGGAGGGGTTATGGTCAAGAAGATAATTCTTGGGTAACTGCTTCTGATGTTCACGCCTCTGATTTGGTTCGTGCCTTTCATAGGGCTCATCCGGATCGCCCTGGTGGTTCTTGTGAGGGTTCGGTGCCCCCTCCTTGAGGGGGGGGTACTGTTGTGAATCTGCTTTTGGGCTCCTTCTGGTGGTGGCTAGTGGTACTGGTGACTCGGGTGTGTTTTCTTTCTCAGTTCACCTGTTTTCATCAGTAGTGGGGAGTTCCTATTTATTCCTGCTCTTCAGTCATTGCCTTGCCGGCCATCAATGTAACCAGAGCCTTTCTGTTGCATGTTCCTGCTCCTAGACTACTGATCAGCTAAGTTGGACTCTTAGTCCTAAGTTTGTTTGCATTTTTTGTTCCAGTTTACAGTTATATCATTCTCTGTAGCTGGAAGCTCTTGTGGGCTGAAATTACCACTCCGGTGTCATGAGTTGACACATGAGTCTTAAAGTAATTTCAGGATGGTATTTTAAAAGGGTTTTCAGCTGACCGTGCAGTTCCCTTTTGTATCTTTCTACTATCTAGTAAGCGGACCTCGCTTTGCTGAACCTACCTTCATACTGCGTATGTCTTTTCCTCTGAACTCACCGTCAATATATGTGGGGGGCTTCTGTATCCTTTTCAGGGGAATTTCCCTAGAGGTAAGCCAGGTCTGTTTTTTCCTCTACTAGGGTTAGTTAGTCCTCCGGCTGGCGAGAGACGTCTAGGGATAAAACGTAGGCACGCCCCCCGGCCACTATTAGTTGTGTGGTAGGTTTAGCTCACGGTCAGCTCGAGATTCCATCACCCAAGAGCTCGTCCGTTATTTATGTGTCCTGACGTTCCCCTGCCATTGGGAACCATGACACAGAACACTTGTGGATAGAGATAGTAAAAATGATTCAGATTGCTAAATTCCAACAGCGTGCAAAGTGCGCTATGTCAGGATTCCTTCCTTTTGTCACCTTAACCCATTACACTGGTCTACAAAAAAAAATAAAAAATTCTGGCATGGACTTTAAGAACAGTTTTAGACTAATTTGAGAGTGCTGAATTCAAATCTGATCTTATAATTTCTCTATCACATCACGTTTTTGCGCTATAGGTATATAGCCCATTTTCATGAATTCCATGATAAATATAAATAGTGTATGAAAAGTGCCGGTTTATACAGTTCACTAAGGTAAATTTAGTTTTCATTTAGTCTCCCAATAAATGTGAGAATATCTTTATTTTCTTTGAACATGCATAATTCTCATTTGTTATGATAACACCCTTGTTTTCTGTGCTATTGGGACAGTAGAGCTACAGCAGAGCATTGGGTCAAAACTGAATGGCCTCAGCGACAGAGTTTGGCATCTGGCGATAAGAATGTCAACCATGATCCTCTAGTGGATAGGAAGGACATTGTCTTTCCTCCCTTACACATAAAACTTGGATTGATGAAGCAGTTCGTCAAAGCTCTCAATCACAGTGGAGAATGCTTTAACTATATATGTTCAACTTTTCCTGGTCTTAGTGAAGAGAAGAAAAAGGCTGGAATATTTGATGGACCTCAAATAAGAACACTTATGTAAGACCCAAATTTTATCACATCAATGAATGAGACAGAAGAAAGAGCTTGGAATGCATTTTGTAATGTGGTGCAGAATTTTCTAGGGAATAAGAAAGCAGACAACTATGAAGAGATTGTGGAAGAGCTACTAATGAGTCTGTGAAATCTTGGATGTAGAATGAGCATCAAGATTCACTATTTACACAGCCATTTGGACATTTTTCCAGAGAACCTTGGGGATGTGAGCGAGGAACAAGGGGAGCGTTTTCATCAGGACATTAAAACAATGGAAGAACGGTATCAAGGCCGGTGGGACTCACATATGATGGCTGACTATTGCTGGAGTTTGATGAGAGACAACCCAGAAGCTGTACATCACCGATCAGCCACGAAAAGAAAGTTTAAATAACTGCCATTTGTCATTCATCTGTGTGCCATATATATGTGTTTTTATATTTTGTAGTTTAATTCTGTAAGTATATTTGATTTGCTGTAAATAGACTTTGTAATGTTTGTTATTGATTAAAAATATACAAAATGTAGTACCGAAAATCATGTGTTTTTATCATAAAACATTAGGAGTAATTTTCATCAAAAATTGAAAATATCTCGAAATCCTGATGTGATAGCCAAAAACGGAGTTCATATTCGTAATCAGCAGCCAAAATTGACTTAAAATATGTTTTAAAACCATTTGCCAGAAAAATTGCGTTGACCAGTGTTATCTACCAATGTCCTTTTTTTGGGATGCCTAATCTATAGCTTCTAGCAACTAAGATTTTATAATTTTTATAATTAGGTCCAATTTTTTGTGTTGTGTTTGTAAAATGAATGTTTTCAAAATTGGAAATCATGTCATTGTCATTTTTAATTGAATATTGGGACGCCCTTTTCTGAAAAATCCGTACTTGTAAAAATTTTGCAAATTATGTTTCTGATTAATTAGGACCCAAATCATTAAAAATCTGTCATTAAAAAAAAATGAAAATTGCTAATTTGGCAAGTAATGGGTTAAGCAGTTATCACAGGGCCATAAGCATATGATTTGCATACTGGTGGTTATGGGCTTGCTAGCATCTTTTCATTCTTCTTTCAATATTTTATTATTATTATTATTATTATTATTATTATTTATTTATATACTGTAGCACCATTAATTCCATGGTGCTGTACATGAGAAAGGGGTTACATACAGGGTTATAGATATCATTTACAGTACACAAATTTATGATGACAGACTGGTGGAGAGGGGAGAGGACCCTGTCCTTGCGGGCTTACATTCTATGGGATACTGGGGAAGAGATAGAAGGTCAGGGATGCGGCAGCTCTGGTGGTGGTGAGGCAGTAGGTCAGGTGGTTGGTGAAGCAGCAGCTTGGGTGGTTGGTGAGGTGGCAGCTCAGGCAGTTGGTGAGGCGGCAGCTCGGGCGGTTGGTGAGGCGGCAGCTCGGGCGGTTCGGGAGGCGGCAGCTCGGGCGGTTGGTGAGGCGGCAGCTCAGGTGGTTGGTGAGGTGGCAGAATGGTTATTGCAGGCTGTAGGCTTTCCTGAAGAGATGGGTTTTCAGATTCCGTCTGAAGGATCTGAGGGTGGTGGATAATCGGATGTGTTGAGGCGTGGAATTCCAGAGGATGGGGATATTCGGGAAAAATCTTGGAGGCGCTTGTGTGAGGAACGAATAAGTGCGGAGGAGAGTAGGAGGTCTTGGGAGGATCAAAGATTGCGTGAGGGAAGATAGTGGGAGATTAGTTCAGAGATATAGAGAGGGGACAGGTTGTGGATTGCTTTGTAGATCACTGTTAGTAGTTTGAACTGGATTTGTTAGGGAAATGGGAGCCAAATGGGATTTGCAGAGGGGAGAAGCAGGGGAGTAGCGAGGGGAGAGTTAGATTAGTCAGGCAGCAGAGTTGAGGACAGACTGGAGTGGTGTGAGGGAGTTAGCAGGGAGGCCACAGAGAAGGGTGTTGCAGTAATCGAGGCGGGAGATGATGAGGGCATGCACAGGAGTTTTAGTAGATTGTGGGGTGAGGATTCTGGCAATATTTTTGAGCTGGAGGTGACAGGAGGTGGCAAGAGTTTGGACGTGCGGTTTGAAGGACAGGGCAGAGTCGAGGGTTACCCTGAGGTAATTGAGAGAAAGAGGTGAGAAGCTAGTCAGCATGTGATGGCAAAAATATAAATCGCATACTGATCATTATGTAATGACTAGTGATGAGCGAGTGTACTCGTTGCTCGGGTTTTCCCTGAGCATGCTCAGGTGGTCTCCAAGTATTTGTAACTGCTCGGAGATTTAGTTTTTGTTGACGCAGCTGCATGATTTACGGCTGCTAGCCAGCCTGAGTACATGTGGGGGTTGCCTGATTGCTGGGGAATCCCCACATGTATTCAAGCTGTCCAACAGCTGTAAATCATGTAACTGAGGCAATGAAAACTAAATCTCCGAGCACTTACAAATACTCAGAGACCACCCGAGCGTGCTCGGGAAAACCCGAGCATCGAGTACACTCGCTCATCACTAATGATGACTGCTTGAAAGTGACAAAATATTGGAATCCTGACAGTGTGCATGGTGAATAGTGTTGAGCATTCCGATATACAGCAAATATCGGGTATCGGCCGATATTCGCTGTATCGGAATTCCGATACCTAGTTCTGATATTTTTGTGATATCGGAAATCGGAATCGGAAGTTCCTATAAGTTCCCAGGCGTGTGCGGTGCGTATGGTTCCCAGGCTCTGGAGGAGAGGAGACTCTCCTTCAGGCCCTGGGATCCATATTCATGTAAAATATAAAGAATAAAAATAAAAAATATGGATATACTCACCCCTCCGACAGACCCTGGACCTCATCGGTGCAACCGGCAGCCTCCGTTCCTAAGAATGCAGTGAGTGTAGGACCTGCGATGACGTCGCGGCTTTTGATTGGTTGCGTGGTCACAAGCCGCGACGTCATCGAAGGTTCTTCACTCTGCATTCTTTGGAACGGAGGCAGAAGCTTGCAGCGGTGACAGCCAGGGCTCGTCCGAGGGTGAGTATATCCATATTTTTTATTTGTATTCTTTATTTTTTACATGAATATGGATCCCAGGGCCTGAAGGAGAGTTTCCTCTCCTTCAGACCCTGGGAACCATCCAGGATAACTTTCGATATTTCTGTCCCATTGACCTGTATTGGTATCGGGTATCGGTATCGGCGATATCCGATATTTTTTGGATATCGGCCGATCCAATCCGATACCGATACTTTCAAATATTGGAAGGTATCGCTCAACACTAATGGTGAACACTGTCATAATTCATGAATCTACAGTCATAAAGAATGATTGCAGAAATGTAGTTCAGCCCCAAGAACCTCTTTAAGACACAATGTGCTTGTTACCCTTTTCTATTGTTTGTCTCCTTTTTTAGGCTTACAAGGAAGACGATAAAAAGGAAGATTAGAATACTCTGATTTAGATTGTCCTGATTATATGACTCTTCATGTTTAGCCTTTATGAGATGTTCTTGTATGCCCTTTATTTAGGAAGAAAATGTCAGTTACCATTCTGCTTTTGGTTTTTTTTGAAGACCAAATGTTTTGCTTCCCGGTAGTGAAGTTGACAGAAATTAACGAGACTCCAGGCTGGTAGAAAAATCATCTGGAAGTTTTGTTGTGACTTTTTCTTTCAGACTAGCAATCTATCTGCTTTATTGGAATTCTCATAATTTTGCTGTTCAGTCCACTGGAGAGCTTTATCTGTGTGCACAGCTAATATAACATTGATCTTTCCTCATAGTTTTAGAATTCCTTGGTCTATACCGACAGGAGAAATTCTGCTAATTGGGTTTTAGTGGACACAGCTGATTCTTAACATTTACTGGATATTGTCAGTTCTTGGATATTGAAATAACTGTTTTCTTAACTTTTTATTTTATTTCATGCAACTGAGATTTAAAGTATTATAGTCTTCTTCACACAAAACGATTCTGCTTACACTGGCCATTTAATTTAACAAGACATCTTACATTCTTAAAGGGCACCCGTGATATAATGGAAATTCCAGTGAGATATATATCTAATTACGGTCTATGGCAAACTGAAATAATTTGCATCTTTAGATTATTATTTACTCATATATTTCCTATTTTAGAGCACGCTTATTAATATGTTGGAAAAGATAAATATTAATAGACAAACCCTGATCACATGCCATATTGAAGCATACAAATTTGATAAAAAAAGATTCTGGCAATCAGGACTCCCTTTGGAGGACTTGGCAGAAAATGTATTATGTAGACAAATATTAATTTGAATAGACATTATGTTACAATTCTGCTTCCTGTTTCACCACTAGGATTCCACATTAGGAAACTCCAGAAATTAGATGAAACAGGCAACTAAATAACCCAATACTTCTATCTTTCTTTTCCTGTGTAGCTTTTGCGATTGATAGCCTGTTTGAAAAGGTGATCCTTTCTTAGCTCTAGTTCCTTTGTGTTTCTATTGCTTACTGTATCCAACTCTCAATCTAACCTAGACCTAGCTCTTGACTGTTCTCCTGCTTTGCCCTTTGGGTTCTCTGCTTGTAATCTTTTGTCCTTTTTCTGGATCTTACACTTTACTGTCTCCAGCCTACATTCTTTGCTCATCCTCCAGCCTGATGCTTTTTTGATTGTTCCTGGCTCCGTTTCCGATTACACCACTCTTCCTTTAATGCCTTTGTTGCCAGCCATTGACTAATATGGGGATCTTTACCCTGGGATTTTCATGTAATACAGTCCATACAGAACCTTCTTACATGGGTTAGGGATGAAGAATAGTGGATCTCCGACACTCCGCACTCTAGTCTAACTTGATCTAAGCCTATTGAAGCTTAGAAACCCCACATGACTGTAACAATTACATCTTCTATTAGATGACATAGAGTGTTAGGTGTCGAGTTTCTGCCGCTGCACAGAGGGAATCTCCAGCCACTTCCGCTGTGGTCTCCTATTCTTCTTCAGCTGCAGTGGAGCCTGCTCAGCGGAGACGTCGGTCCCAGCGTCTGGCTCAGTCAGATACTCTGCGCTTTGTTACTGCTGATCTTCCAGGCTCAGCCATTGTAACTAGCACTGTCCAATGACAAGCAGACGCTCCTGGGACTAAGTCCTGCTTTGCCTCTACTGAGCATGCCTAAGGGACGACCTCTCATTGGAGGTTGGGGGTCACATGCTCAGATCCTGAAGCAGTTCCTATTGGACCACGAGGAAGGTCCTGGAGAGTATCTAGTATCAACTTATGTTCATGAGTGTATGAGCTTAGCTACTTTGTGGTCTGTGTCATCTAGGGTTGAGCAACTTTCACTTTTTTAGGATCGAGTCGGGTTTCGCGAAACCCGACTTTGTCAAAAGTCGAGTCGAGTGAAATCATCCGATTATCTCCAAAAATCGGGGATCGACCGAAACACGAAACCCAATGCAAGTCAATGGGCAAGCATAGTCGGCAGTGAGTGGAGGCCAGAAAAACACCTACAGTGCCCATTTTAATGGCAAAAACATCCATTCTTGTTACTGAAGCTTGTCAATCTTAATTTACTTTATAATAATAGTTAGGCATTGGAAATTGGGGGTCATTTGGCTAAAGTTGTGGGGGGTAGGGCTGGTTCAAGTTTTTCGTGGGCCCAGGAAATGTGGACTATGTCACGGCGGTGGAGCAGTGAGAGGTAAGTATTTCAACTTTGCAAGTGCTGTGATCCTGAGCAAGCGGGGGGCACACTCGTTCGCATTGGCACTGGCACAGGGCCCCTCAAAGTACGGCGGTGTGTTTGCACGGCGGGGGCGCCTCCCACCGGCAGTGACACTTTTGCGTACTATGAGGGGCCCTGTGCCAGTAACGTCGCAAACGAGTATGCCCCCCACCTGATGAAGGAACCTGCACTTTCATCTGCACATTCCTCTTTGTCCCTGTGTAAGGTGGTATAGTATGCGGGAAGGGGAACCTGACTTTCAGCAGGGTCAGATTGTGGCTGTGTAGCGTGCAATGGGAATGTAGTGGTCTGGGTCAATGTACCACAAGAGTCAACTAGCACTGGCTGGGCAATGGGCAGGATGAGGAGGAAACACAGATATAGGCCCAAATAATAAAGTGGGCTAAATGCAGTTCAAAATTGGTAACAGGACTAACCAGGCGGCATTGCTTAGTTCAGTGGAGGACAACTGTAATGAGAGGCATACACAGTTAGTAGGCCCAAATAATAAAGTGGGCAAAATAAAGTTCAAAATTGGTAACAGGAGTAAACAGCCGGCACTGCTTTGTTCAGTGGAGGAGAACACCTTTGAGCGGCAGACACCGTTAGTAGGCCCCAACCAAACTAGTAAGCCAACTGCAGTGTTAGATTAACAACTACTTAATGAGAGCCTGAAGATTGAAGCTCAGCTTTGTTCAGTGGAGGACAACACCAGGGAGCGGCAGACACCATTAGTAGGCCCAACCCAACTAGTATCCCAAATGCAGTTTCATATTTCAAATATAGGCCGAAAGCCTGAAGATTGAAGCTCAGGAAAAAAACCAGGAGAACAATAATGAGCGGCAGACACTGTTAGTAGGCCCCAACCATCTAGTAGGCCCAATGCAGTTTTCAAATTCCTATAGGCTGAAAACCTGACAATTGAAGCTCAGCTTTTTTCAGAGGAGGGCAGCTGTATTGAGTGGCGCAGACAGACACAGGTAGTAGGCCTTAAACAAAAAAGTTGGCTCAATGCAGTTTAAAAAATGTTACAGGCGTACACAGGCAGCATTGGTGTGGTCAGCGGAGGACAATTGGAAGGAGTGGCGCAGACTTACTAGGCCTAAAATAAAAAAGTAGGCTCTATGCAGGTTTAAATAGGTAACAGGGTTACACAGGCAGCATTGGTGTGGTCAGCGGAGGACGATTGCAAGGAGGGATCGCAGACAGACTTACTAGGCCTAAAATAAAAATGTAGGCTCTATGCAGGTTTAAATAGGTTACAGGGTTACACAGGCAGCATTGGTGTGGTCAGCGGAGGACGATTGCAAGGAGGGGCAGACACAGTTAGTAGGGCCAAAAAAGTAATAGGCAAAATGCAGTTAAAAAACGGTTACAGGAGTACGCAGGCGGCCTAGCTTTGTTCAGTGGAGGACAACTGTAAGGAGTATCTGACACAGTTAGTAGGCCAAAATAATAAAGTGAGGTTAATGTCTGGCCCAAAAAAATTCACAAATAAACAGGTGGCATACCTAGGTACAGGGGTGGGCTCCTCTGCTGACTTGCAGACAGTGGTAGTTGGCGCAAAGTATTAACTGGTGTAAATGTAGGGCAGGGCCCATGAATATTTTTACTATCAACAATCATGTCAACAAATTGGTATTGGCAGTGCCATTGAAGGATTTAACAGCACAGACTAAACAGTGGTGGAGCAGTGAGAGGTAATTTTGCAAGTGGTAGAGCACTGTTTGAGCTGGGGGGAACACTCTCTCGTGGGCGGCGGTACTGGCCCAGGGCCCCTCATGTTACGATGGTGTGTCTGACATTGGGTGTGCACCACCACTGCCAGAGACACTTCATTGTACTATGAGGGACCCTGTGCCAGTGCCATCACCCAAAAGTGGGCACACGCACCTGTTTAGCCAAACGGCACTCGCACGGGTGCTTTTGCCAAGTGGTGACCACGGCCCCGTGGGGGGAGTCAGCCCATTTAGCGAGGTGTAAAAAAGGCCAATGGTGGACATACAGCTGCTGCAAATGGAGAAATTGGAGCAGTCAGTAAGACGAGTCCAAAAGCAAGACCTTTTCACAGGAAAGCTAGGTGTCATCAGGGAAAGGTGAGGCAAAATAATTAGAAATCCATGATTGGTTCATTTTAATGAAGGTTAGATCATCAACATTTTGGGTAGAAAGTAGGGTTGAGCGACCTTTACATTTATAGGATCGGGTCGGGTTTCACGAAACCCGACTTTTTCAAAAGTCGGGTCGAGTGAAATCGGCCGATCCTATAAAAAAGTCGGGGTCGGGGTCGGCCGAAACTCGAAACCCAATGCAGTGCATTGGGTTTCCAATGGTTCCCAGGGTCTGAGGGAGCGGAAACTCTCCTTCAGGCCCTGGGATCCATATTTAAGTGTAAAATAAATAATTAAAATAAAAAATATCGCTATACTTACCCTCTGATGCGCCCTGGTACTAAGCGGGAACCTTCCTTCCTTAGAATCAGCCTTCCAGGACCTTGCGGTGACGTCACGGTGACGTCGCGGCTTGTGATTGGTCGCGTGGCCGCCCATGTGACCGCTCGCGCGACCAATCACAAGCCGCGACGTCATCGTGACGTCACCGAAGGTCCTGGAAGGGCTGATTCTTAGGAAGGAAGGCTGCCGGAAAGAAGCCGAGGGTGAGTATATTCCTATTAGGTATATACTCACCCTCGCACGTGCCCTGCTTCTTTCTGGCAGCCTTCCTTCCTAAGAATCAGCCCTTCCAGGACCTTCAGTGACGTCACGGTGACGTCGCGGCTTGTGATTGGTCGCGCGAGCGGTCACATGGGCGGCCGCGCGACCAATCACAAGCCGCGACGTCACTGCGACGTCACCGCAAGGTCCTGGAAGGCTGATTCTAAGGAAGGAAGGTTCCCGCTTAGTACCAGGGCGCATCAGAGGGTAAGTATAGCGATATTTTTTATTTTAATTCTTTATTTTACACTTAAATCTGAATTCCGAAACCAATTCCCGATATCTTAAACATATCGGGAATCGGTATCGGAATTCCGATTCCAGATTCAGAAGATCGTCGACTTCATGGCCGACCCCACACAGGGGTCGGGTCGGGTTTCATGAAACCCGACTTTGCCAAAAGTCGGTGACTTCTGAAAATTGCCGACCCGTTTCGCTCAACCCTAGTAGAAAGATGAGTCCTTTTTTCGGTCAGTATTGAACCAGCAGCACTGAATACTCTTTCTGATAGCACACTAGCAGCTGGGCAAGCGAGCTCCTGTAATGCATATTCTGCCAATTCAGGCCAGGTGTCTATTTTAGATGCCCAGTAATTAAAGGGGAATGACGTGTGAGGGAGAACATTGATGAGGGAGGAAAAATAGTTAGTAACCATACTGGACAAATGTTGTCTCCTGTCACTTTGAATTGATGCTGCAGTACCTGTCGTGTATGCCATTGCGAAATCACTCCACAACCTGGTCATAAAACCCCTCTGTCCAACGCCACTTCTGATTTGTGCCCCTCTAACACCTCTTGCATGTTGCCCCCTGCAGCTCGTGTGAGAACCATCACCGCCGCTGTGTGCTGGGAATGCCTGAACCAAACGGTCTACAAGAGTTGCTTGTTTGGTAGCCAATATTTGCTCAAGGTTCTCATGTGGCATGATATTTTGCAATTTCCCTTTATAACATGGATCCAGGAGGCAGGCCAACCAGTAATCGTCATCGGTCATCATTTTGATAATGCGGGTGTCCCTTTTTAGGATACGCAAGGCATAATCAGCCATGTGGGCCAATGTTCCAGGTGTCAAATCAATGCTTGTGCTGGGTTGAGGAGCACTTTCTGGCAGATCCCCATCACTTGTCTCCCGCAAAAAACCTGTACCTGACCTTGCACCACCAACACTTTCTATTCCCCCTGAGATGCTTCCTCCTCCCATAAATAATCATCCCCATCTTCCTCCTCCTCCTCCTCCTCTTCATCCGCAACCTCGTCCCCGATACTTCCCTGAGCGCACAATGGCTGACTGTCATCAAGGCTTCCCTCCTCCTCGGCTGCAGATGCCTGCTCCTTAATGTGCGTCAAACTTTGCATCAGCAGACGCATTAGTGGAATGCTCATGCTTATGATGGCGTTGTCCGCACTGACCAGCCGTGTGCATTCCTCAAAACACTGAAGGACTTGACAGAGGTCTTGGAGCTTCGACCACTGCACAGCAGACAACTCCATGTCTGCCATCCAACTGCTTGCCCGTGTATGTGTATCCTCCCACAAATACATGACAGCACTTCTCTGTTCGCACAGCCTCTGAAGCATGTACAGTGTAGAGTTCAACCTTGTTGCATCGTCGATTAGGCGGTGCTGGGGAAGCTTCAACGATCACTGATGGTTCTGCATACGGCTGGAGTGTACGGGCGAACGGCGGATGTGAGAGCAAAGTCGTCGCACCTTGAGGAGCAGGACTGGTAACCCCGGATAACTTTTCAGGAAGCACTGCACCACCAGGTTCAAGGTGTGAGCCAGGCAAGGTATGTGTTTCAGTTCTGAAAGGGCTATGGCAGCCATAAAATTCCTCCCGTTATCACTGACTACCTTGCCTGCCTCAAGATGTACACTGCCCAGCCATGACTGAGTTTCTTGCTGCAAGAACTCGGCCAGAACTTCCGCGGTGTGTCTGTTGTCGCCCAAGCACTTCATTTCCAACACAGCCTGCTGACGCTTACCACTAGCTGTTCCATAATGGGACACCTCATGTGCAACACTGGCAGCTGCGGATGGAGTGGTCGTGCTACTGCGCTCTGTGGATGAGCTTTCGCTTTGGCTGGAAGAGGAGGAGGAGGAGGAGGAGGGGTGGCAAACGCCTACAGCCAACTGTTTCCTAGACCATGGGCTAGGCAGAACTGTCCCACTGTGGCTGTCCCCTGTGGACCCTGCATCCACCACATTAACCCAGTGTGCTGTGATGGACACGTAATGTCCCTGACCATGCCTACTGTCCATGCATCAGTTGTGAGGTGCACCTTTCTACTGACTGATTGCCTCAGTGCATGGAGAATGCGGTCTTTGACATGCTGGTGGAGGGCTGGGATGGCTTTTCTCAAAAAGAAGTGTCGACTGGGTAGCTCATAGTGTGGTACTGTGTAGGCCATCAAGGCTTTGAAAGCTTTGCTTTCAACCAAGCGGTAGGGCATCATCTCTAACTATATAAGTCTAGCAATGTGGGCATTCAAACCCTGTGTACGCGGATGAGAGGGTGAGTACTTTCTTTTCCTAATGAGAGTCTCTTGGAGGGTGAGCTGGACTGGCGAGGCGCATATGGTGGGACTTGCGGTGGTGGTGGTGGACATGGCAGATTGAGAGAGGGTTGGTGATGGTATTCTTGATGTAGGCCTACATGCTGTGTTTCCTACCAATAAACTTGTGATTCCCTGACTGCTTTGCCCTAGCGACGACACCTCCACATTTGCTGCTGTTGTTGTTCTAACTGGTGGGCTTACAGTGAGGGAAGGAATGTAGCGTTGCTGACTAGCTTCATTGCGAGCGGGTGCAACAACATTACGGGACGTTTGGTAGCTAGTCCAGGCTTGCAAGTGCATGGTGGTTAAATGTCGACGCATGCAAGTTGACATTCTGACCTCTGCTAAATGTCCTTGAGCATTTCTTACAGATCACTTTGCACTGATCATTCGGATCTTGGTTAAAAAATTGCCAGACTGCACTCTTCCTACTATTGAATACCTTTTCAGGCATTGCACACTGTGCTACTTTAACTGGATGGCCACGCTGTCCGAAAAATGGTTTTGGTTTTGCCAAACTTTTTTGGCCAGAGACGGGCCTGCCAGATGAATGGAAAAGTGATGTAGATGGCTGCTGCTGATCCTCCTCCTCCGCTTCTGAGCTACTGCCAGCGGCACGCTCTTCCCCCAATGGCTGCCAATCTGGGTCAACAACTGGGTCTTCTATCACCTCCTCTTCAATCTCATATTCAGCTATCTCTGTGTCACCGTGTAAGGTGCTATAACGTTCGGGAATGGGCACCATCGTCTCATCAGGGTCAGTTTCTGGCTCAGTACACTGCAAGGGCAATGTAATTATGTGAGTCGATGGAACAGCATGACAATCTAGCTGTGACTGTGCATCAGTGCACTCCATGTCCGAATCATCTTCCAGTGGGCTGTTAACTATTTCCCTTTCTAACCCAGGCACCGTATGTGTAAAGAGCTCCATGGAGTAAACTGTTGTGTCGCCTGACGAATCCTTCACTGTTGTTTTGGGGGAAGGACACAAGGAATCAACTTGTTCCTGACCAGGAGCATCCACCGACGACTGGCTACTTTTCAATTTTGAACTATCCGAAGAGGAGGAAAAAGAGCTAGAGGCAGAGTCAGCAAGGAAAGCCAAAACTTTTTCCTGCTGCTCCGGCTTTAACAGCGGTTTTCCTACTCCCAGAAAAGGTAGCGTTCGAGGCCTTGTGTAGCTGGACGATGACAGTGGCTGAACAACTCGAGACTTAGGTGCTATTTTGATTTTCCCTCTCCCAACCGATGCTCCACCAGCACCACCACCACCACCATCAGCATTACCAGATGGCAATGACCGCTCACGGCCACGACCTCTTCCACCAGCCTTCCTCATTCTTGGGAAAATGTAACCAAACTAACAACCGTTATATGGTACTGAAAAACAAGGTAGAAGGTGTATGTTAACTTGTTGTGAATATAAATGTCCCTTTTTATGTGTGGGTGAGTGCTGAATAAATCAGGCCCACTATATTACAGTATAGTTTCTGTGGCACAAAATGACTGACAGAGATACCACAGACACGACTGGCACAGATGCACAGATTTGGCAATATTATTCTCCCTTTATTATTATTTTTTGGGGGGAGACTAGTGAATAAATCAGGCCCAATGTACGACAGTATAGTTTCTGTGGAACAAAATGACTGACAGAGATACCACAGACACGACTGGCACAGATGCACAGATTTGGCAATATTATTCTCCCTTTATTTTTATTTATTTTATATGGGAGACTAGTGAGTATATCAGGCCCACTATATTACAGTATAGTTTCTGTGGCACAAAATTACTGACAGAGATACCACAGACACGACTGGCACAGATGCACAGATTTGGCAATATTATTCTCCCTTTATTTTTATTTTTTGGGGGGAGACTAGTGAATAAATCAGGCCCACTATATTACAGTATAGTTTCTGTGGCACAAAATGACTGACAGAGATACCACAGAGAGGACTGGCGCAGATGCACAGATTTGGCAATATTATTCTCCCTTTATTTTTATTTTTTTGGGGGAGAGTAGTGCATAAATCAGGCCCAATGTATGACAGTATAGTTTCTGTGGCACAAAACGACTGACAGAGATAACACAGACACGACTGGCACAGATGCACAGATTTGGCAATATTATTCTCCCTTTATTTTTTTTGGGGGGAGGAGACTAGTGAATACATCAGGCCCACTATATTACAGTATAGTTTCTGTGGCACAAAATGACTGACAGGGATACCACAGACAGGACTGGCACAGATGCACTGATTGGCAATATTATTCTCCCTTTATTTTTATTTTTTGGGGGGAGAGTAGTGCATAAATCAGGCCCAATGTATGACAGTATAGTTTCTGTGGCACAAAACGACTGACAGAGATACCACAGACACGACTGGCACAGATGCACAGATTTGGCAATATTACTCTCCCTTTATTTTTTTGGGGGGGAGGAGACTAGTGATTAAATCAGGCCCACTATATTACAGTATAGTTTCCATGGCACAAAATGACTGACAGAGATACCACAGACACGACTGGCACAGATGCACTGATTGGCAATATTAATCTCCCTTTCCAGGTGTGGGACAGTGCAGAAAAATACAGGCCCACTGTTTTACACTACACAGTTTAAGGGGCAGAAAGTGGCTGGAAGATATATAAAAAAAAAAATAAAAGGGACTGTACTACAATTACTATCTCCCTACAATAATCTCTGAAAAGTATGGCAGGCAGCAATAAAACGGACTGCTGCACACAAAAAGTGTGGACAAACAAACAAGGTAGCTGTGCAGAAAGGAAGGAGCAACAGGATTTGTGCTTTTAAAAAAGCAGTTGGTTTGCACAGCGGCATACAAACAGCAATGTAGCTATCAGGGAGCATTCTAGGGCAGCCCAATAAGCTACAGAGCTGATGAAGAGAAATCTAGCCTCCACTGTCCCTGCAAAGAAAAGGTGGTGTTGGACAGTGGAAATCGCTACAGCACAAGCGGTTTGGGGGTTAATGTACCCTGCCTAACGCTATCCCTGCTTCTGACGAAGCGGCAGCAACCTCTCCCTATGCTAAGCTCGGCAGCAGTAAGAAGGCGGTCGGCGTGCACGCCCCTTTATAGCCCCTGTGACGCCGCAGAGAGCAAGCCAATCAATGCCATGCCCTTCTCTAAAATGGTGGGGACCGAGAGCTATGTCATCACACTGCCCACACTCTGCGTCCACCTTCATTGGCTGAGAAAAGGCGCTGAAAGCGTCATATGAAACGTGACTTCGGCGCGAAGATCGTCAACTGCATGGCCGATCCCACACTGGGATCGGGTCGGGTTTCACGAAACCCGACTTTGCCAAAAGTCGGCGACTTTTGAAAATGTTCGATCCGTTTCCCTCAACCCTAGTGTCATCATGTGCTCAGGGTTGGCTGTATGGCCACTAGAATTCCGGCACCTCCGGAGAGGAGTTGTTTGTGTGCTGTTGCTGAAAGTATGACCACTGTATGCTACCTGCTCCATTAGTGAGCTGTGATCCTCTGTGAGGTTAACAGAGCACAGCTTTACCTTTAATCCCGGCAACTCTGTGAAGCAACAGAGTTCGCTCCTATACAGACCGGGTGGTGGAACCCATGTCTATTCAGGCATAGTACCGCCATATAGTGCTGCAATTTACTAGCAGCAGGTTCCACTCCTGCATGGTGGACCCCGGGCTGCGAATGCACCTATATTATCTCCATATTTACTAGGTGCATTCCGTCAGCCCTAACAGTATACTAGCACCAGGGTCTGGCTAGTGATGGCGGACAATCAGTGTCTACAACGGTACATCCAGCAGCTGGAGGGCAGGTTGGCGGCTCTTGAATGCACAACCTCGGCTGTGGATGTCACCGCAGTCGCTGTTCAGGCTGCAGCCAATTTGTCCATTGCCACCCCTGCTCCAACTTTATCCTGTCTCCCATTACCAGACAAGTTTGCTGGTGACAGTAAGATGTGTCGGGGATTCGTAAGTCAGTGTGCTATACATCTAGAGCTCCTGGCTGCACGTTTTTCCATGGAATGGGCTAAAGTGGGATTTATTTTATCCCTTCTGTCGGGCAGGGTGTTGGAGTGGGCAACGCCGCTGTGGGAGCGCGATGACCATGGGGTGCAGAGTGCTCCTCGCTTCTTGGACTCTCTGAAACAGGTCTTTATGGGACCTCATGTCACTTATGATATGGCGCTCCAACTACTGACATTGACACAGGGCTCGTCCATGGTCAGTCAAATCGCCATCCACTTTCGGAGTTTGGCATCTGAGCAGGAGTGGCAGGATAAAGTCCTTATCCCGGTGTTTTGGATGGGACTGGCTGACCATGTGAAGGACGGCTTGGACACCAGAGAGATTCCTGCCACACTGGAGGAGCTTATTTCCACCCGCTTCGACCTTCATTTTAATGATCGAAGGTTGTAGCGAACCCAGTGTAGGCAGAGGTTTCGGTTGGCTCCTACTTTCGCCACTCCTCTGGAATCTCCTGTTAAGGCGTCCGAGTCCCATGAGGCCATAGAGGCATCTCGAGCAAGACCTAAGTCCCGGGCCACTCGAATACCCGAGGTCTGTAATGTCAGCCAGCAGATAGGACATTATGCCAAGAAATGTCCCCAGCGGTCGGGAAACGACCGTGTCTAGTAAACGTATGAGGAGGTTTACTAGACAGCAGCGTTTTCCTCCAAACTGTCCTTTAAGGGGCCAATCACCTTTGGCCCTTCCACTCTTACAGTTGAGCTTTGTGTGGATTCTGGGGCTGAGGGGAAGTTTCTGTCCTCAGCCTTCGCCCAATGCCACGCAAGACCCCTGGTGATGCTTGCCAAGCCAGTGACTGTACGAGTGGTGAATGGGTCGACACTGCCCTCAAAAATAACACACCAGACTATCCCATTTACATTATCTATGTCTCCATCCCATCAGGAGATTATTTCCCTCCTTGTCACCCCAAATAGATGAGATCCTGCTAGGGATACGTTGGTTACGTTATCACTCCCCTCATATAGAGTGGTCCTCAGGGAGAATTTTGGGATGGAGTGAATCTTGTGAGGGCAGATGTCTGAGAGAGTGCATTCAGGTTGCTACTACTGAAGTACCCACAGATCTTACCTCTCTCCCCAAGCATTACTGGCCCTATGCGGATGTATTCTCCAAGAGGGCTGTGGAGACCAGTCTGCCCACCACCCCTATAACTGTCCAATTGACCTCTTCCCTGGTGCAGAACCTCCCTGGGGTCAAGTCTATCCCCTGTCTCTCCTGGAGATGGAGGCGATGTCCCAATACATCCAGGAGAATCTGGCAAGAGGATTCATTAGGAAGTCAGTGTCACCTACAGGGGCAGGGTTCTTGTTCATGCAGAAGAAGAACAGAACTACGTCCATGCATTGATTACATCAATTAATTGATTAACGCCATCACTGTTAATAATAAGTACCCTCTGCCTCTGATATCAGAGCTATTCGACAGGTTGCAGGGAGCAAGGGTATTTACTAAACTAGATCTGCAGGGTGCTTACAACCTGGTTTGCATCTGTGAGGGGGAAGAATGGAAGATGGCATTCAACACCAGGGATGGGCACTATGAATACCTGGTGATGCTCTTCGGGCTCTGTAATGCCCCAGCCGTTTTCCAAGACTTTGTGAATGATATCTTCTGGGATATGCTCTCCACCTCGGTCGTAGTCTATCTGGATGATATTCTCATCAACTATCCAGATATAGACTCCCACCAGAGAGATGTTTGCAAAGTCTTTGACCTCCTACGGGCAAACTCCCTCTACGCCAAGTTGGAGAAGTGTGTGTTTGAGCAGGAGTCCTTGCCTTTCCTTGGCTATATCATCTCCGCCCAGGGATTGGCTGTGGATCCTGCCAAGCTACAGGCTGTGATGGACTGTCAGGAACTCCATTCTCTCAAAGCGGTGCAACGCTTTATGGGGTTCATTAATTACTCTAGCCAGTTCATTCCTCACTTCTGAACTTTGGTAGCTCCCTTGGTTGCCCTCACCAAAAAGGGAGTAAATCCCAAATTGTGGTCGGAGGAGGTTTCCAGAGACTTTCTCTCAATTAAGTCACACTTCGCTAGCACTCCCATTTTACATCGCCCCGATGTTGATAAACCTTTTATTATGGAGGTGGATGCCTCTTCTGTCGGTGCTGGAGCAGTCCTCTTCCAGAAGGATGCTCAAGGTAGGAAGCATCCTTGCTTTTTCTTTTCCAAGACCTTCACACCAGCGGAGAAGAATTATTCCATCGGGGACAGGGAGTTGCTAGCCATGAAGTTGGCTTTCTCGGAGTGGAGACACCTCCTGGAGGGGGCTCACTTTCCCTTTCAAGTTTTCACCGCCCACAAGAATTTGTTCTATATACAGACTGCCCAGCGGCTAAATTCTCGCCAGGCCAGATGGTCCCTGTTCTTCTACCAGTTCCATTTCACCCTCCATTTTCTCTCCGCGGAGAAGAACATTTGTGCCGATGCTTTCTCCCGCTCCATAGTGTCATCAGCAGAGGAGGAGGAGGCAGAAGCTTGGCTTATTGTCCCTTCTGAAAGTCTGAGGACCGTGGCTCCGGTTTTACTAGTCTGTGCCCCTGGGCAAGACTTTTGTGCCATCGAATTTGCGACTGGAGGCTCTCTCTTGGGCTCACTCATCCAGGTTGGGTGGACACTTTGGGACCAAAAGGACATCTGAGCTTCTGGCAAGGATGTCCTGGTTGCCGCATATGGCTTGTGACATTAGAGACTATATTCGGGCGTGTGTCTCCTGCGCTAAAAATAAGTCTCCGTGACAACAGCCAGCTGGGTTACTTTACCCCCTGCCGGTTTCAGACAGACCCTGGGAGATGGTTTGGATGGACTTTGTGGTCGGCTTACCCAAGTTTCCTGACTGCACCATCATTTGGGTAATCACTGACCATTTTTGTAAAATGGTGCACTTGGTGCCTCTTCCACAGCTACCTTCTGCACGGGCCTTGGCAGCATTGTTTAATAAACACATTTTCCACCTACACGGTATGCCAGACAAAACTGTCAGTGACCGGGGTCCCAAGTTTGCATCTCTGTTCTGGAGAGAGCTCTGTTGTCTACTCAGCATCGAGCTGAATCTCTCTTCAGCATACCATCCCGAGACAAATGGGTTGGTAGAGAGGGCCAACCAGACCTTGGTCACATATCTGGGACATTTTGTTTCTGCTAGGCAGGATGATTGGGCATCCTTTCTACTGTGGGCGGAGTTTGCGCTAAACAACGCCGTAGCTGACTACACTGGACAGACCCCATTCCTCCTTAAATGTGGCCAGCATCCGCGGGTTCCTGTGCCTATGCCCATGTCTTCTGCCAATTCCAGGGTTGCAGACTGGGCTGTGCAGGCATGTGACATTTGGGACTACACTCAGGATGCCATCCAGGTTTCTAAGGAGAGAATGAGGTCCTCCGCCAATGCACATCGGCACTTCGCTCCGACCTTTGCTCCTGGCGACTTAGTGTGGCTCTCCGCCCGTAACATCAGGCTGCGAGTTGAGTCCACTAAGTTTGCACCTCGCTACTTGGGTCCCTTCAAGGTCCTGGAACAGGTTAACCCCGTTGTCTACCGTTTGGCCCTTCCTCCACGCCTAGGTATCACCGACACCTTTCATGTGTCTCTTCTGAAGCCCGTTCACATGTCCCGGTTTTCTAAGTCATCTGCCGGGACATCAGGTTCATCTACTGATGATTTTGAGGTGAACACTATCTTGGGGTGTAAGGTGGTACAGGGCAAAACATTATATTTGGTGGATTGGAAGGACTATGGCCTAGAGGACAGATACTGGGAGCCTGCTGAGCACATTTGGGCTCCGCAACTCATTGCTGCCTTCGAGCGTTGCAAGGCCCAAGGAGGGGGGACCATGTTAGATATCGAGTTCCCACCGCTGCACAGGGGGAATCTCGAGCCACCTCCGCTGTGGTCTCCCATTCTTCTTCAGCCGCAGTGGAGCCTGCTCAGCAGAGACATCGGTCCCAGCATCTGGCTCAGTCAGATACTGTGCGCTTGGTTACTGCTGATCTTCCAGGCTTAGTCATTGTAACCAGCACTGTCCAGCAGCGATCCGACGCTCCTGGGACTAAGTCCTGCTTTTCCTCTACTGAGCATGCCCAAGGGATGACCTCTCATTGGAGGTCTGGGGTCACATGCTCAGGTCCTGAAGCAGTTCCTACTGGACCACTAGGAAGGTCCTGGAGAGCTTTCTCTATAAAAGATTTGCATGGCCGCATGGCCATGCGCTAGGATCAGCTTATGTTCATGAGTGCATGAGCTTAGCTACTTTGTGGTCTGTGTCAGCATGTGTGTGCTCAGCGCCGGCTGTATAGCCACTAGAATTCCAGCACCTCCGGAGAGGAGTTTGTGTGTGTGAATTTTATAGCTGGCGTATAGCCACTAGAATTCCGGCACCTCCGGAGAGGAGTTGTTTGTGTGCTGTTGCTGACTGTATGACCACTGTATGCTACCTGCTCCGTTAGTGAGCTGTGATCCTCTGTGAGGTTAACAGCTTTACCTTTGTTCCCGGCAACTCTGTGAAGCACCAGAGTTCGCTCCTATACAGACCGGATGGTGGAACCCGTGTCTATTCAGGCGTAGTACTGCCATATAGTACCGCTATTTACTAGCAGCAGGTTCCACTCCTGAAATACTATCTCCATATTTACTCGGTGTGTTCCGCCAGCCCTAACATAGAGTTTCCAAGCATTTTTGTAGAATCAAATGATCATTGAAGTCACTTGCTTCAAAGAAATTTTGACTGGACAGGTAAATATACATGCCATATAATTTCATTTTTGGATATTTATTTGTAATAGTATTTCTTATAATGTTATTGTAATTTTATTACTTTATTTTTTATGCTGCTTTTCAGCACCAGTCTACTCTGAATCCCTCCCTCCCTTGACATCCATTTCTTTTTTGTACTATTATAGTGGATAACAAAATTGACCTGGAAAGTATTAGTACATTATGGAATATTACTGTGGAAAAAAGCTGCATGCATTATGAGATCTGAAGAGTTACTAAATATAGAGAGTTATTTGGTTGGAGAGCTTTCGTTGGTGTAATCACTAAAATGGTTCTAACTATCATTTAATGAAAATGTGTCATCAGAAAATGAAGTAGAATTTTTTTCATCATTTTTATTTTTCCAATCACTATCTATATTGAAAAAAGAAAAGTAATAAAAAAAACTTTGGCATAATAATAGAATCCTATTTCCTTATGGGCACATGAGCATTGGCAGCAATAGACGTTAGTGAGGATGAGCTGATCAGGGTAATAAGAATAGGACCATCCATTTAATTATGTGAAGCTGGATGCACAGAGGTACAGACAGATGTTAAAAAATACACAATGGTACAAGAAATAACCTTTTTGTTGGGCTTAGTGTGTATATTATGTATGCATTTGCTGTGCTTTGTGAAAAATAATACAACTGTTGGAATATTAGAAAAGATGAACAACGGAGTGCACTGGTCCTTCAAGTGATTGATGTTCACCACAGACATACTAAAAGTAGCACAAAAGGTTGTAGGCAAAGGAAAATGTAGGAAAAGAAGGAAAGAGAACCAATAGATTGAGAACCAGTGCCATTGGTCATGTAGGTGGTTCTTTGCCATGATAGCACCATACCAGACTTTGGTCCTTATTCTGTAATAAATTATGTCCTTATTTAGAAGGTTGATTTTACATTTTCAAGATTTGATAATACATTTTTCAAGAAAATAGCACTTTCCAAGAAATCGCCTCTTCCTCATTGTAACAATTTTACATCTTTGGTTTTTCTACATTCTCAGCTATCACATTTTATAGCTGCACTTCACAGTTAAATTATTTTTTGTCATTAACTTCTTCAAGGAAAATTAATGATGATTTAAACCCAATTATAAAATGAGCATAAATCTTTATTACAGAGTGATGTGATGGTCTGAAACGCGTTAGTAAATTCAGATGTATCTAGGAATTGAATGCTCACATGGGATCTGCATTGTTTTGAAATTTCTTAAAATTTGGTCTTTTAGAACTTTGATTTTAAAGATTTCTGGAAATTTTGATATTGAGGTCCAATTTTCTTTGATTACTGTCTTTAGGAACCTATGCATAAATTAATGTGAGCTGACCAGCATTCTCATCTAAAGAAATAAAAACTGAATAGAGATGTGTAGAAGTATTGTCTGTAAAATATATGTGAACTTTTCCAATTATGTTTTCTTTGGGTTTTTTTTTAATCAATCTAAAATAAAAAAAAAAACAGAAAAGATAAAATTGTGTTCAAATTCTATAGTTTTTTTTTTGTAAAGCCCCTATGTAATCAACGAGAGATGAGCAAATTTATTTGAGCGGAATTTAATTCTCTTCGAATTTTATAAACATTTTTATAATTCACTACGTTTGAATTCTGCACAATAATGGTGTGCTGTCAACTATTTTGCTGAGCCATAGATGGGCAGCCGAATTTTAAATAAGTTAATAGTCACCTCACCGCTCCAACCATCTGTACTGACCGACATTCAATCCTCCACACCTATTATTTTTGGTTTTTTCCGTTTTGCCTTCTTCAGCATGAGTAGTCCCATGTGCAGAATGCTGTCATGGCGCACGTCATGGGGTCATGATGTGTGTCCCTCTAGGTGCTAATTAGGCCTTGGGCAATGCAATTCGGAACGTGGTAATGTCACAGCATGTGTGGTAATGACATGATGTCCAAGGCCATCAGATGATTACTCGCACTGGAAGCCCTGACCCAAAGTGATGAACACTGTAGAAAAGTGAAAAGAAAAGGTATGGGGGACTGGATGGTGGGTTGTGGAGTCGGCAGGACAGGTGAGGGGTGAGATGAGTATTCATTTTTTATGTCCTACTTTTATTATCCTTTGAGGTGGGAAGAAACCCCAGATCAATTTGCACTGAATAACTTAAGATGCAGATTGAATTTCCCGGATAAATTCGAGAGATTTGCCTGTTAAATCACTGCAGATGTTTATTCATTGTCCTTGAACAAGTCTTCAGTTAATTTTTATTTCAAGATGGATTTATATAATGCGATGGTATGTAAAGAAAAATCTTTTCTAGAAGCATGATTACCCAATGCATTATTGACACTCTCTCCATTATTAGATGACAATTAATATGACTTTGAAAATCTTGAATGGTAGTTCTCAGAAATATTGTGTGGGTGAACACCTATAACTCCCTAATTAAACCGTCCTTTCTTCAGCACACAGGGGGACCTTGGGGAATGGGAGTTATGTTTTAGAACTTGTGATGTCTTCTACTTACTTTATTGTTCTTTTATAACATTGCTGTATTGGATCGAAGTCATTGATAACAATTGATAATAATAAAATATGATACGATACGATACACTTTATTGATCCTGGGGGGAAATTACATATATAAATTAAAAATTCCAACAGTTGCCAAAATTGGCCTATTAGGTAGACATGATATTTGTCTCCCTTTTGCTTTCTCAGAGCTCTTTGTCTAAAGTCTCTATTGTGTTCGCTGTTTTTGGCAATAGAAGATCAATATTTTAGTGATTTTTTTAAATACTATCTGGCATTGCTAAAACTGTTGTGGGCTGATGAGGTCAAAAGGAGCAGAACAGAGATCAGAGTAAAAGTTTTCTCTTATCTCTACCAATAATTTTGATAAAATAATTTCCTGTCTGATTTCATAAAAATAATCAGACCAGGATCAATTATTGTTGACAAGTACTGATGAGTCCTATTGTTAGGGTTGGCGGATTGCACTAAATAAATATAATGATAAAGTGCAATTGCAACCCGGGGTCCACCGTGCAGATGTTAAACTGCAGCTAATATGAACAATGGCGGAACACACAGCAAGCGATAGCTAGTTACATGTCACTCAGTGAACAGCACGCGAGACTGTGTCACTCTCACACAGCAACAGACTAGATGCTCTGCAATAGAGCTGTGTCACTCGCACACAGTAACGGAAAAGATGCTCTGCAGTAGAGCTGTGAAACTCGCACACAGGGGATCACGCTAAATATAAATTATGATGAAGTGCGATCGAAAGCTGGGGTCCACCATGCAGAGATAGAAAACCGCAGCTAGTAAACAATGGTGGAACACACAGAGTGATAGCTGGCTAACACTGAGTTAAATGTCACTCAGTGTATAGAACACAAGGCTGTGTCAGTCGCACACAGCAAAGGAAAAGATGCTCTGCAGTAGAGCTGTGTCAGTCGCACACAGTAACAGAGCAGTTATGGCACTAAACATGATCCTTGTTAATCTCACAGGAGATTGAAACCTGCACATAAGGTAAATAGCAAACAGTGGTCACACAGCCAGCCAAAACACTCAGCCAATTCCTCTCCGGAGGTCAGGAATTCTAATGGCTAGACGCCGACCCTGAGCACATGCTAAAATAGACCACAGTGTTGCAATGACTCATACACACATGTAACATGGCTGACACTAACGTGCCCACGTGCACCTCTGAGACCCTTTTATATGTTTAGTTCATGTCCTGTCTGTTAGGGGTTGAGTTCCCGCCTCTGCACAGGGGGAATCTCAGGCCATCTCCGCTGCAGTCTCCCATTCTTCTCCTGCCGCAGTGGAGCCTGCTCAGTGGAGACGTCGGTCCCAGCATCTCGCTCAGGCTGATTCTGTACAAAGAGTTACTGCTGCTTTTCCTGCTTCTGCCATTGAAGCCAGTGTTGGGCAGCGGCGAGCAGACGCTTCTAGGACTAAGTCCTGCTTTTCTTGTTCTGAGCATGCCCAGAGTAAGATCTCTCAGTGGAGATCGAGGGTCACATGTTCAGATACTGCAGTCAAATATATTGGTCCTTCTAGGAAGGTCCTGTAGGTGCGCAGGCTCTGTAGCAGCCTCTCATTGGTTCTTCTAGGAAGGTCCTGTACGTGCTGCAACTATTTAAGGCTCCTATGGTCGCACGGCCATGCGCTAGTATCTTTCTAAGTTATGTGCTTTGCGCCAGTGTGGTCATGTGAGTTTGTGTTCAGGGACCCGGCTGAAATAAGCCCCTAGAATGCTGGCACCTCTGGCGAGGAGTTTTGTGTGCATGCATGACCACTGACTGCTCTGATTTGGGTAGTTAGCCTGTGCCTCTGTGAAGTCTAACAGGGCACAGAGCTTTGCTTTCACGGCTACTCTGTGAAACTAACAGAGCTAGTTAATACTGCCGTATAGTGCCGCCATTTGCTAGCAGCAGGTTCTCCTGCACGGTGGACCCCGGGCTGCGAACCCATCTATTTCAATAAAACATTTATATTTATTTGGTGCCTTCCACTAGCCCGAACACTGTCAGACAGTACATTGCACGTGGACCAATCCGGAGCTGCCACATAACCAAAGCAGCTAAAGACAGACCACCAATGAGACGTCGCCACATCACGAGCATGCTCAGTAGGGTGATTTCTGGACATAGTCTCCAGAGCGTTCACTCGTCACTGCCTATTGTTGGTTACCATAGGCTTGATGAATAGCACAAGCCTGAGCAAAAGCTGGATGGGAGACCACAGATGCAGGCAAGGCTTGGGATCTACCCTGTGCAGTGGGAGAATCCCAGCTCGTAACACCTATATTTCCTTTCATCTTGGCTTGAAATACCAAGAGATCAGTGTCAAGCTAAAAGATATTTGGGCCCACCAGAGGACTGGATTCTGAGGGCTCACCTTTCATGTATACAAAACGAATACATTATCATTAGTGATGAGCGAATATACTCGTTACTCGAGATTTTCCGAGCACGCTCGGCTGTCCTCCGAGTATTTTTTAGTGCTCGGAAATTTAGTTTTTATTGCCGCAGCTGAGTGATTTACATCTGTTTGCCAGCATAAGTATATGTGGGGATTCCCTAGCAACCAGGCAACCCCCACATGTACTTATGCTGGCTAACAGATATAAATCATTCAGCTGCGGCAATAAAAACTAAATTTCCGAGCTCTAAAAAATACTCGGAGGATACCCGAGCATGCTCAGGAAATCTCGAGTAACGAGTATATTGGCCATGCGGTACGCGACTTTCGCGCCAAAGTCGCGTTTCAATGACGCTAAAAGCGCCATTTCTCAGCCAATGAAGGTGGACGCAGAGTGTGGGCAGCGTAATGACATAGATCTCGGTCCCCACCATCTTAGAGAAGGGCATTGCAGTGATTGGCTTGCTTTCTGCCGCGTCACAGGGGCTATAAAGGGGCGTTCCCGCCGACTGCCATCTTACTGCTGCTGATCTGAGCGTAGGGAGAGGTTGCTGCCGCTTCGTCAGAAGCAGGGATAGTGTTAGGCAGGATACATTCACCCCCAAACCGCTTGTGCTGTAGCGATTTCCACTGTCCAACACCACCTTTTGTTTGCAGGGACAGTGGAAGCTACATTTTTTTTTCCTTAGCGCTGTAGCTCATTGGGCTGCCCTAGAAGGCTCTCTGATAGCTGCGTTGCTGTGTGTGTATGCCATTGTGCAAACCAACTGCTTTTTTCAAAGCACAAATCCTGTTGTTCCTTCCTTTCTGCACAGCTATCGTGTTTGTTTGTCCACACTTTTGTGTGCAGCAGTCCTTTTTATAGCTGCCTGCCATACTTTTTGAGATTACTGCAGGGAGATAAAGATTGGCAAGTCTGCCTCAGTGCCAGTGCTGTGTGTGGCATCTGTCTCTCATTGTGTGCCACAGAAAACCTAGTTTGTAATACTGGGCCATTTTTTTTTTTTTATTCTCCCTGAAAAAATAAATAAATAGTGGGAGATAAAGATTGGCAAGTCTGCCTCTGTGCCATTGCTGTGTGTGGCATCTGTCTCTCATTGTGTGCCACAGAAAACCAGTGTGTAATACTGGGCCATTTTTTTTTAAATTCTCCCTGTAAAAAAATAAATAAATAGTGGGAGATAAAGATTGGCAAGTCTGCCTCTGTGCCATTGCTGTGTGTGGCATCTGTCTCTCATTGTGTGCCACAGAAAACCAGTGTGTAATACTGGGACCTTTTTTTTTTTTTTTAATTATCCCTGTAAAAAAATAAATAAATAGTGGGAGATAAAGATTGGCAAGTCTGCCTCTGTGTCAGTGCTGCGTGTGGCATCTGTCTCTCATTGTGTGCCACAGAAAACCTAGTGTGTAATACTGGGCCATTTTTTTTATTTTTTTTTATTCTCCCTGAAATAAATAAATAAATAGTGGGAGATAAAGATTGGCAAGTCTGCCTCTGTGCCATTGCTGTGTGTGGCATCTGTCTATCATTGTGTGCCACAGAAAACCAGTGTGTAATACTGGGCCCTTTTTTTTTTATTCTCCCTGTAAAAAATAAATAAATAGTGGGAGATAAAGATTGGCAAGTCTGCCTCTGTGCCAGTGCTGTGTGTGGCATCTGTCTCTCATTGTGTGCCACAGAAAACCTAGTGTGTAATACTGGGCCATTTTTTTTTTTTATTCTCCCTGAAAAAAAAAAATAGTGGGAGATAAAGATTGGCAAGTCTGCCTCTGTGCCATTGCTGTGTGTGGCATCTGTCTCTCATTGTGTGCCACAGAAAACCAGTGTGTAATACTGGGCCATTTTTTTTTTGTAAATTCTCCCTGAAAAAAATAAATAAATAGTGGGAGATAAAGATTGGCAAGTCTGCCTCTGTGCCAGTGCTGTGTGTGGCATCTTTCTCTCATTGTGTGCCCCAGAAAACCTAGTGTGTAATTCTGGGCCATTTTTTTTTTTTTTAAATTCTCCCTGAAAAAAAAAATAAATAGTGGGAGATAAAGATTGGCAAGTCTGCCTCTGTGCCATTGCTGTGTGTGGCATCTGTCTTTCATTGTGTGCCACAGAAAACCAGTGTGTAATACTGGGCCATTTTTTTTTTTAATTCTCCCTGTAAAAAAATAAATAAATAGTGGGAGATAAAGATTGGCAAGTCTGCCTCTGTGCCAGTGCTGTGTGTGGCATCTGTCTCTCATTGTGTGCCACAGAAAACCTAGTGTGTAATACTGGGCCATTTTTTTTTTTAATCTCTCTGAAAAAAATAAATAAATAGTGGGAGATAAAGATTGGCAAGTCTGCCTCTGTGCCATTGCTGTGTGTGGCATCTGTCTCTCATTGTGTGCCACAGAAAACCAGTGTGTAATACTGGGCCATTTTTTTTTTTTGTAAATTCTCCCTGAAAAAAATAAATAAATAAAGGTAGATAAAGATTGGCAAGTCTGCCTCTGTGCCATTGCTGTGTGTGGCATCTGTCTCTCATTGTGTGCCACAGAAAACCAGTGTGTAATACTGGGCCATTTTTTTTTTTTTGTAAATTCTCCCTGAAAAAAATAAATAAATAGTGGGAGATAAAGATTGGCAAGTCTGCCTCTGTGCCAGTGCTGTGTGTGGCATCTGTCTCTCATTGTGTGCCCCAGAAAACCTAGTGTGTAATTCTGGGCCATTTTTTTTTTTTAATTCTCCCTGAAAAAAAATATAAATAGTGGGAGATAAAGATTGGCAAGTCTGCCTCTGTGCCATTGCTGTGTGTGGCATCTGTCTTTCATTGTGTGCCACAGAAAACCAGTGTGTAATACTGGGCCATTTTTTTTTTGTAAATTCTCCCTGAAAAAATAAAAAATAAATAGTGGGAGATAAAGATTGGCAAGTCTGCCTCTGTGCCAGTGCTGTGTGTGGCATCTATCTCTCATTGTGTGCCACAGAAAACCAGTGTGAAATACTGGGCCCTTTTTTTTTTTTTAATTCTCCCTGTAAAAAAATAAATAAATAGTGGGAGATAAAGATTGGCAAGTCTGCCTCTGTGCCAGTGCTGTGTGTGGCATCTGTCTCTCATTGTGTGCCACAGAAAACCTAGTGTGTAATACTGGGCCATTTTTTTTTTTGTAAATTCTCCCTGAAAAAAATAAATAAATAGTGGGAGATAAAGATTGGCAAGTCTGCCTCTGTGCCATTGCTGTGTGTGGCATCTGTCTCTCATTGTGTGTCACAGAAAACCAGTGTGTAATACTGGGCCATTTTTTTTTTTTGTAAATTCTCCCTGAAAAAAAATAAATAAATAAAGGGAGATAAAGATTGGCAAGTCTGCCTCTGTGCCATTGATGTGTGTGGCATCTGTCTCTCATTGTGTGCCACAGAAAACCAGTGTGTAATACTGGGCCATTTTTCTTTTTTTGTAAATTCTCCCTGAAAAAAATAAATAAATAGTGGGAGATAAAGATTGGCAAGTCTGCCTCTGTGCCATTGCTGTGTGTGGCATTTGTCTCTCATTGTGTGCCACAGAAAACCAGTGTGTAATACTGGGCCATTTTTTTTTTTGTAATTCTCCCTGAAAAAAAAATAATAAATAGTGGGAGATAAACATTGGCAAGTCTGCCTCTGTGCCAGTGCTGTGTGTGGCATCTGTCTCTCATTGTGTGCCACAGAAAACCAGTGTGTAATACTGGGCCATTTTTTTTTTTTTGTAAATTCTCCCTGAAAAAAAAAAAATAAATAGTGGGAGATAAAGATTGGCAAGTCTGCCTCTGTGCCATTGCTGTGTGTGGCATCTGTCTCTCATTGAGCGCCACAGAAAACCAGTGTGTAATACTGGGCCATTTTTTTTTTTTTGTAAATTCTCCCTGAAAAAAAAAAATAGTGGGAGATTAAGATTGGCATTTCTGCTTGAGTGCCGGTCGTGTGTGTGCCATCTGTCTCAAATTATTGGGGCACAGAAAACCTAGTGTGTAACATTGGGCCTGGTTTTCCTTTCAGTGTCAGCCACCTATAAAGGTGTATATAAATCCTACAGAAGTTAGAGTTCACCTTATAAGTTGTTTTACAGTAACAAATACCGTTACTTTGGTTACGTTTTGCAAACAATGAGGAAGTCTGGTGGAAGAGGTCGTGGCCTTGGGCGGTCATTGTCAGCTGGTAATGATGGTAGTGGTGGTGGAGCATCAGGTGGTCGTGGTAAAAGCAGTACAGCACCTAAGTCTCGAGTTGTTGAGCCACGTTCGTCATCTGGCTACACAAGGCCTCGAACGCTCCCTTTTCTGGGAGTAGGATAACTGTTGTGAATTTGGATTCTGGGCTCCCCCGGTGGCTACTGGTGGAATTGAACTGGTGTCTTCATCTTCTCTGTTCACCTGTTCCCATCAAGATGTGGGAGTCGCTATATAACCTTGCTGCTCTGTTAGTTGCTTGCCGGTCAACAATGTTATCAGAAGCCTCTCTGTGCTTGTTCCTGCTCCTAGACAACTACTAGATAAGTTGGACTCTTGTCCATGTTTGTTTTTGCATTTTTGTTCCAGTTCACAGCTGAAGTTTCGTTACTGTGTCTGGAAAGCTCTTGTGAACAGGAATTGCCACTCTGGTGTTATGAGTTAATGCCAGAGTTTTAAAGTAATTTCTGGATGGTGTTTTGATAGGGTTTTCAGCTGACCATGAAAGTGTCCTTTCTGTCTTCTGCTATGTAGTTAGTGGACCTCAAATTTGCTAAACCTATTTTCATACTACGTTTGTTATTTCATCTTAATTCACCGCCAATACATGTGGGGGGCCTCTGTCTCCTTTCGGGGTATTTCTCTAGAGGTGAGCTAGGACTAATATTTTCCTCTGCTAGCATTATTTAGTCCTCCGGCTGGTGCTGGGCATCTAGAATCAACGTAGGCATGCTACCCGGCCACTGCTAGTTGTGTGATAGGATTAGTTCATGGTCAGCTCAGTTCCCATCTTCCAAGAGCTAGTTCCTATATATGCTGATGCTATGTTCTCTTGCCATTGAGAACATGACAGTTTGACCGGCCACTAAAGGGTTAATATCCTTGGCTGAGAAAGGAGAGAAATAGGAAGTCTGCTGAGATTTTTTTTTTTTTTTCTCTCCTTCTAATCTTTGAATGGCTCTGTGTCCACCTGTTTGTAATGGATCTTCAGAGTGTAACTGCAGGTTTGAATAATCTCGCCACGAAGGTACAAAATTTGCAAGACTTTGTTTGTCATGCACCTGTATCTGAGCCGAGAATTCCTTTGCCGGAATTTTTCTCGGGGAATAGATCTGGGTTTCAGAATTTTCGAAATAATTGCAAATTATTTTTGTCCCTGAAATTTCGCTCTGCCGGAGATCCTGCACAGCAGGTCAGGATTGTGATTTCCTTGCTCCGGGGCGACCCTCAAGACTGGGCTTTCTCATTGACACCAGGGGATCCTGCGTTGCTCAATGTGGATGCGTTTTTTCTGGCCTTGGGGTTGCTTTATGACGAACCTCATTTCGAGCTTCAGGCAGAAAAAACTTTGATGTCCCTATCTCAGGGGCAAGATGAAGCGGAAATTTACTGCCAAAGATTCCGTAAATGGTCTGTGCTTACTCAGTGGAATGAGTGCGCCCTGGCGGCGACTTTCAGAGAGGGTCTCTCTGATGCCATTAAGGATGTTATGGTGGGGTTCCCTGTGCCTGCGGGTCTGAATGAGTCAATGACAATGGCTATTCAGATCGATAGGCGTTTGCGGGAGCGCAAACCAGTGCACCATCTGGCGGTGTCCACTGAGAAGTCGCCAGAGAGTATGCAGTGTGATAGAATTCTGTCCCGAAGCGAGCGGCAGAATTTTAGACGGAAAAATGGGTTGTGTTTCTATTGTGGTGATTCTACTCATGTTATATCAGCATGCTCTAAGCGCACTAAAAAGCTTGATAAATCTGTTTCCATTTGCACCTTACCGTCTAAGTTTATTCTATCTGTGACCCTGATTTGCTCTTTCTCATCTATTACCACGGACGCCTATGTCGATTCTGGCGCCGCTTTGAGTCTTATGGATTGGTCCTTTGCCAAACGCTGTGGGTATGATTTAGAGCCTTTGGAGACTCCTATTCCTCTGAAGGGGATTGACTCCACCCCATTGGCTAATAATAAACCACAATACTGGACACAAGTAACTATGCGTATTAATCCGGATCACCAGGAGATTATTCGCTTTCTGGTGCTGTATAATCTACATGATGATTTGGTGCTAGGATTGCCTTGGCTGCAATCTCACAACCCAGTCCTCAACTGGAGAGCTATGTCTGTGTTGAGCTGGGGATGTAAGGGGGCTCATGGGGATGTACCTGTGGTTTCCATTTCATCATCTATTCCCTCTGAAATTCCTGAGTTCCTGTCTGACTATCGTGACGTCTTTGAAGAATCCAAGCTTGGTTCGTTACCTCCGCACCGAGAGTGCGATTGTGCCATAGATTTAATCCCGGGTAGTAAATACCCAAAGGGTCGTTTGTTTAATCTGTCTGTGCCTGAACATGCTGCTATGCGAGAATATATAAAGGAGTCCTTGGAAAAGGGACATATTCGTCCATCGTCATCTCCCTTAGGAGCCGGTTTTTTCTTTGTGTCAAAAAAAGACGGCTCTTTGAGACCATGTATCGATTATCGGCTTTTGAACAAAATCACTGTTAAATATCAATACCCATTGCCGTTGCTGACTGATTTGTTTGCTCGCATAAAGGGGGCCAAGTGGTTCTCTAAGATTGACCTTCGTGGGGCGTATAATTTGGTGCGAATCAGGCAGGGGGATGAGTGGAAGACCGCATTTAATACGCCCGAGGGCCACTTTGAGTATTTAGTGATGCCTTTTGGTCTTTCAAATGCTCCGTCAGTTTTCCAGTCCTTTATGCATGATATTTTTCGCGATTATTTGGATAAATTTATGATTGTGTATCTGGATGATATTCTGATTTTTTCGGATGACTGGGACTCTCATGTCCAGCAAGTCAGGAGGGTTTTCCAGGTTTTGCGGTCTAATTCTTTGTGTGTGAAGGGTTCTAAGTGTGTTTTTGGGGTACAGAGGATTTCCTTTTTGGGATATATTTTTTCTCCCTCTTCCATTGAAATGGATCCTGTCAAGGTTCAAGCTATTTGTGATTGGACGCAGCCCTCTTCTCTTAAGAGTCTTCAGAAATTTTTGGGCTTTGCTAACTTTTATCGTCGATTTATTGCTGGTTTTTCGGATATTGCTAAGCCATTGACCGATTTGACTAAGAAGGGTGCTGATGTTGCTGATTGGTCTCCTGACGCTGTGGAGGCCTTTCGGGAGCTTAAGCGCCGTTTTTCCTCTGCCCCTGTGTTGCGTCAGCCTGATGTTGCTCTACCTTTTCAGGTTGAGGTCGACGCTTCTGAGATCGGAGCTGGGGCAGTGTTGTCGCAGAAAAGTTCTGACTGCTCCGTGATGAGGCCTTGTGCCTTCTTTTCCCGTAAATTTTCGCCCGCTGAGCGGAATTATGATGTTGGGAATCGGGAGCTTTTGGCCATGAAGTGGGCTTTTGAGGAGTGGCGCCATTGGCTTGAGGGGGCCAGACATCAGGTGGTGGTATTGACTGACCACAAAAATTTGATTTATCTTGAGACTGCCAGGCGCCTGAATCCTAGACAGGCGCGCTGGTCATTATTTTTCTCTCGGTTTAATTTTGTGGTGTCATACCTACCGGGTTCTAAGAATGTTAAGGCGGATGCCCTTTCTAGGAGTTTTGAGCCTGACTCGCCTGGTAACTCTGAGGCCACAGGTATCCTTAAGGATGGAGTGGTATTGTCAGCCGTTTCTCCAGACCTGCGGCGGGCCTTGCAGGAGTTTCAGGTGGATAGACCGGATCGTTGCCCACCTGATAAACTGTTTGTTCCTGATGATTGGACCAGTAGAGTCATCTCTGAGGTTCATTCTTCTGCGTTGGCAGGTCATCCTGGCATTTTTGGTACCAGGGATTTGGTGGCAAGGTCCTTCTGGTGGCCTTCCCTGTCACGAGATGTGCGAGGCTTTGTGCAGTCTTGTGACGTTTGTGCTCGGGCCAAGCCTTGTTGTTCTCGGGCTAGTGGATTGTTGTTGCCCTTGCCTATTCCTAAGAGGCCTTGGACGCACATCTCGATGGATTTTATTTCAGATCTGCCTGTTTCTCAGAAGATTTCTGTCATCTGGGTGGTGTGTGACCGTTTCTCTAAGATGGTCCATTTGGTTCCTCTGCCCAAGTTGCCTTCTTCTTCCGAGTTGGTTCCTCTGTTTTTTCAAAATGTTGTTCGTTTGCATGGTATTCCTGAGAATATCATTTCTGACAGAGGGACCCAATTCGTGTCTAGATTTTGGCGGGCATTCTGTGCTAGGATGGGCATAGATTTATCTTTTTCGTCCGCTTTCCATCCTCAGACGAATGGCCAGACCGAGCGGACTAATCAGACCCTGGAGACATATCTGAGGTGTTTTGTGTCTGCTGACCAGGATGATTGGGTTACTTTTTTGCCATTGGCAGAGTTCGCTCTCAATA
The DNA here is from genome assembly GCF_051348905.1 of Ranitomeya variabilis. Lineage (NCBI taxonomy): Eukaryota > Metazoa > Chordata > Amphibia > Anura > Dendrobatidae > Ranitomeya > Ranitomeya variabilis. The sequence continues at coordinate 554,350,252 of NC_135237.1, forward strand.
ATCGGGCCAGCTCTGCCACTTTGGTGTCCCCGTTTTTCTGTAATTCGGGGTTTCATCCTCGATTTTCCTCTGGTCAGGTGGAATCTTCGGATTGTCCTGGAGTGGATGCTGTGGTGGAGAGATTGCATCAGATCTGGGGGCAGGTGGTGGACAATTTGAGGTTCTCCCAGGAGAAGACTCAGCTTTTTGCCAACCGCCACCGTCGTGTTGGTCCTCGGCTTTGTGTTGGGGATTTGGTGTGGTTGTCTTCTCGTTTTGTCCCTATGAGGGTCTCTTCTCCTAAGTTTAAGCCTCGGTTCATCGGCCCGTATAAGATATTGGAGATTCTTAACCCTGTTTCCTTCCGTTTGGACCTCCCTGCATCCTTTTCTATTCATAACGTTTTTCATCGGTCATTATTGCGCAGGTATGAGGTACCGGTTGTGCCTTCCGTTGAGCCTCCTGCTCCGGTGTTGGTTGAGGGTGAGTTGGAGTACGTTGTGGAGAAAATCTTAGACTCTCGTGTTTCCAGACGGAGACTCCAGTATCTGGTCAAGTGGAAGGGATACGGCCAGGAGGATAATTCTTGGGTGAATGCATCTGATGTTCATGCCTCTGATTTGGTTCGTGCCTTTCATAGGGCCCATCCTGATCGCCCTGGTGGTTCTGGTGAGGGTTCGGTGCCCCCTCCTTGAGGGGGGGGGTACTGTTGTGAATTTGGATTCTGGGCTCCCCCGGTGGCTACTGGTGGAATTGAACTGGTGTCTTCATCTTCTCTGTTCACCTGTTCCCATCAAGATGTGGGAGTCGCTATATAACCTTGCTGCTCTGTTAGTTGCTTGCCGGTCAACAATGTTATCAGAAGCCTCTCTGTGCTTGTTCCTGCTCCTAGACAACTACTAGATAAGTTGGACTCTTGTCCATGTTTGTTTTTGCATTTTTGTTCCAGTTCACAGCTGAAGTTTCGTTACTGTGTCTGGAAAGCTCTTGTGAACAGGAATTGCCACTCTGGTGTTATGAGTTAATGCCAGAGTTTTAAAGTAATTTCTGGATGGTGTTTTGATAGGGTTTTCAGCTGACCATGAAAGTGTCCTTTCTGTCTTCTGCTATGTAGTTAGTGGACCTCAAATTTGCTAAACCTATTTTCATACTACGTTTGTTATTTCATCTTAATTCACCGCCAATACATGTGGGGGGCCTCTGTCTCCTTTCGGGGTATTTCTCTAGAGGTGAGCTAGGACTAATATTTTCCTCTGCTAGCATTATTTAGTCCTCCGGCTGGTGCTGGGCATCTAGAATCAACGTAGGCATGCTACCCGGCCACTGCTAGTTGTGTGATAGGATTAGTTCATGGTCAGCTCAGTTCCCATCTTCCAAGAGCTAGTTCCTATATATGCTGATGCTATGTTCTCTTGCCATTGAGAACATGACAGATAACCGCTTTTAAAGCCGGAGCAGCAAGAACAATTTTTGGCTTTCCTTGCTGACTCAGCCTCTAGCTCTTTTGCCTCCTCTTCTGAAAGTGCAAACTGTAAAAGCAGCGCGTCGTTAGTGGATGTTCACGGTCAGGGACAAGTCGCTTCCTTGTCTTCTTCACCCAGAACAAGAGAGAAGGATGCGTCAGGAGACACAACGGGTTACTCCATGGAGCTCTTTACACATACCGTTCCTGGGTTAGACTGTGAAACAGTTAACAGGCCATGCCCATTAGAAGTTGAATTGGACATGGAATGCACTGATGCACAGCCACAGCCAGATTACTATGCTGTTCCTTTGACTCAGACTAGAGCATTGCCCTCGCAGTGTACTGAGCCAGAATCAAACCCAGCTGAGACTATGGTGCCCCGTCACGAACGCTATACCACCGGCTTACACGGTGACACAGACGAAGTTGCACATGAGATAGAAGAGGAGGTCATAGATGACCCAGTTGTTGACCCCAATTGGCAGCCATTGGGGGAACAGGGTGCAGGCGGCAGTAGTTCTGAAGTGGTGGAGGAGGAGGAGCCGCAGCAGGCATCAACATCACAACAGGTTCCATCTGCCGGGCCCGTATCTGGCCAAAAACACGTGGCAAAACCAAAACCAGTTGGAGGACAGCGTGGCCATCCGGTTAAAGAAGCTCAGTCTGCAATGCCTGAAAAGGTATCCGATAGTAGAAAGAGTGCAGTCTGGCAATTTTTTAAACAACATCCAAATGATCAGCGCAAAGTCATCTGTCAAAAATGTTCAACTACCTTAAGCAGAGGTCAGAATCTTAAAAGTCTAAATACAAGTTGCATGCATAGACATTTATTCACCATGCATTTGCAAGCCTGGCTGTTATGGTTTCCAATGGCAAGGAAACATCAGAAGCACAGAATAAACGGACAAGCTCTCGGGTGATGGAAACTAGAGCTGACCGCGATGCTAAACCTACACACCACACTAGAAGTAGCCAGGGGGCATTCCTGCGTTGTCTCTAGATGCCGCGCGCCAGCCGGAGAACTAACTACCCCTGGTAGAAGAAAACACAGTCCTGGCTTGCCTCCAGAGAATGTCCCCACAGGAGATAGCAGCCCCCCACATGTAATAACGGTGAGAGCAGATGAAAAGACACACGTAGTATGAAAGCAGATTTAGCACAGAGAGGCCCGCTAACTAAATAGCAGAAAGATACAACAGAGGACTTCGCGGTCAGCTGCAAAACCCTTCAAAACACCATCCTGAAATTACCTTAACTCATGTGACAACTCATGCCACTGGAGTGGTAATTTCAGCCCAACAAGAGCTTCCAGCTGCAGAGATTCACATAAGTGCAAACTGGACAAATCATACAAAAATAGACTTAAGGACTAAAGTGTCCAACTTAGCTGAGCAGAAAACTGGGAGCAGGAACATGCAACAGAATCACTCTGGATACATTGATGGCCAGCATTAGAATGACTGAGGAGCAAGGTTAAATAGGATACTCCCACATCCTGATAGGAACAGGTGAACTGAGAAGGCAAAGCTTGCAGGACACCAGTACCACAAGAGACCACCGGGGGAGCCCACGAACCGAATCACAACAGTACCCCCCCCTTAAGGAGGGGGCACCGAACCCTCACAAGAACCACCAGGGCGATCTGGATGAGCCCTATGAAAGGCACGGACCAAATCAGAAGCATGAACATCAGAAGCTGTAACCCAAGAATTATCCTCTTGACCGTAGCCCTTCCATTTCACCAGATATTGAAGTCTCCGTCTGGAAACACGGGAGTCCAAGATTTTCTCCACCACGTACTCCAATTCACCCTCAACCAGCACAGGAGCAGGAGGCTCAACAGAAGGCACAAGTGGTACCTCATACCTCCGCAATAATGACCGATGGAAGACATTATGGATAGCAAAGGATGCTGGGAGGTCCAAACGAAAAGACACAGGGTTAAGAATTTCCAAAATCTTATAAGGACCGATGAACCGAGGCTTAAACTTAGGAGAAGAGACCCTCATAGGGACAAAACGGGAGGACAACCACACCAAGTCCCCAACACGAAGACGAGGACCAACACGACGATGGCGATTAGCAAAACGTTGAGTCCTCTCCTGGGACAACTCCAAATTGTCCACCACCTGCCCCCAAATACGATGCAACCTATCCACCATGGCATCCACTCCAGGACAATCCGAAGACTCCACCTGACCAGATGAAAAACGAGGATGGAACCCTGAATTGCAAAAGAAAGGGGAGACCAAAGTGGCAGAACTGGCCCGATTATTAAGGGCAAACTCAGCCAACGGCAAAAAGGAGACCCAGTCATCCTGATCAGCAGACACGAAACACCTCAAATAAGTCTCCAAGGTCTGATTAGTACGTTCCGTCTGGCCATTTGTCTGGGGATGAAATGCAGACGAAAAAGACAAATCAATGCCCATCCTGGCACAAAACGCCCGCCAAAATCTGGACACAAACTGGGATCCCCTGTCGGAAACGATATTCTCCGGAATACCATGCAGCCGAACCACATTCTGAAAAAACAGGGGCACCAACTCAGATGAGGAAGGCAGCTTGGGCAATGGCACCAAATGAACCATCTTAGAAAAGCGGTCACACACCACCCAAATGACGGACATCTTCTGAGAAACAGGGAGATCAGAAATAAAATCCATAGAGATGTGTGTCCAAGGCCTCTTAGGAACAGGCAAGGGCAACAACAACCCACTAGCCCGAGAACAACAAGGCTTGGCCCGAGCACAAACATCGCAAGACTGCACAAAAGTACGCACGTCCCGAGACAGGGAAGGCCACCAGAAGGACCTAGCCACCAAATCTCTGGTACCAAAAATTCCCGGATGACCTGCCAACGCAGAAGAATGAACCTCCGAGATGACTCTATTGGTCCACTCATCCGGCACAAACAATCTACCAGGCGGACAACGATCAGGCCGATCCGCCTGAAACTCTTGTAAAGCACGTCGCAGGTCTGGGAAGACAGCAGACAATATCACCCCATCCTTAAGTATACCCGTAGGTTTAGAATCACCAGGGGAATCAGGTTCAAAACTCCTAGAAAGGGCATCCGCCTTCACATTCTTAGTACCTGGCAGATACGAAACCACAAAATTAAACCGGGAGAAAAACAACGACCAGCGCGCCTGTCTAGGATTCAGACGTCTGGCCGACTCAAGATAAATCAAATTTTTGTGATCAGTCAAGACCACCACCTGATGTTTAGCACCCTCAAGCCAATGACGCCACTCCTCGAATGCCCACTTCATCGCCAAAAGCTCCCGATTACCGACGTCATAATTTCGCTCGGCGGGCAAAAATTTTCGAGAAAAGAACGCACAAGGTCTCATCACTGAACAATCTGAACTTTTCTGCGACAAAACCTCCCCCGCTCCGATCTCGGAAGCATCAACTTCCACCTGAAAAGGAAGAGAAACATCAGGCTGGCACAACACCGGAGCAGAAGAAAAATGGCGCTTAAGCTCCCGAAAGGCCTCCACAGCAGCAGGAGACCAATCTGCAACATCAGCACCCTTTTTAGTCAAATCAGTCAAAGGCCTGACAACGCTAGAAAAACCAGTTATGAATCGACGATAAAAGTTAGCAAAGCCCAAAAATTTCTGAAGGCCCTTAAGAGAAGTCGGTTGCGTCCAGTCACAAATAGCCCGAACCTTCACAGGATCCATCTCAATAGAAGAGGGGGAAAAAATGTACCCCAAAAAAGAAATCTTCTGAACCCCAAAAACACACTTTGAACCTTTAACAAACAGAGAATTGGTCCGCAAAACCTGAAAAACCCTCCTAACTTGTTGAACATGAGATTCCCAGTCATCCGAAAAAATCAAGATATCGTCCAAATACACAATCATAAATGTATCCAGATATTCACGGAAAATATTGTGCATAAAAGACTGAAAGACCGAAGGGGCATTTGACAGACCAAAAGGCATCACCAAATACTCAAAATGGCCCTCGGGCGTATTAAATGCGGTTTTCCACTCATCCCCCTGCTTAATTCGCACCAAATTATACGCACCGCGAAGATCAATCTTAGAGAACCACTTCGCCCCCTCAATGCGAGCAAATAAATCTGTCAGCAATGGCAAAGGATACTGATACTTGACTGTGATCTTATTCAAGAGTCTATAATCAATACAAGGTCTCAAAGAACCATCGCTTTTAGCTACGAAAAAGAACCCCGCTCCAAGAGGAGACGAAGAAGGACGAATATGTCCCCTTTCCAAGGACTCCCTAATATACTCTCGCATGGCAGCATGTTCAGGTACAGACAGATTGAATAGACGACCCTTAGGAAATTTACTGCCAGGGATCAAATCTATGGCGCAATCGCAATCTCTGTGAGGAGGAAGAGAATTAAGAGTAGATTCCTCAAAAACCTCACGATAATCAGACAAAAACTCAGGAATTTCAGAGGGAATAGATGAAGCAATGGAGACCAAAGATGTGTCCCCATGATTTCCCTGACATCCCCAGCTTAGTACAGACATTGTTTTCCAGTCAAGGACTGGGTTATGAGTTTGCAACCATGGCAATCCCAGCACCAACACATCATGTAGATTATACAGTACAAGGAAGCGAATCACCTCTTGATGGTCTGGAGTCATACGCATAGTCACTTGTGTCCAGTATTGTGGTTTATTACTAGCCAATGGTGTAGAATCAATACCCTTTAAAGGTATAGGAACTTCCAGAGGCTCTAGATCAAACCCACAGCGCCTGGCAAAGGACCAATCCATAAGACTCAAAGCGGCGCCAGAATCCACATACGCATCAATAGAAGATAACGAACAAATTAGAGTTACAGACAAAATAAACTTGGACTGCAAAGTGCCAATAGCAGAGGATTTATCAACTTTCTTTGTTCGTTTAGAGCATGCTGATATAACATGAGTAGAATTTCCACAATAGAAGCACAAATGATTTTTGCGCCTATAAATCTGTCGTTCGCTCCTGGACAGAAAGCTATCACATTGCATACTCTGTGGTGCCTCTTCAGAAGACACCGCCAACTGGTGCACAGGTTTGCGTTCCCGTAAACGCCGATCAATCTGAATTGCCATTGTCATGGACTCATTCAGACCAGTAGGCGCAGGAAACCCCACCATGGCGTCTTTTACAGCATCAGAGAGACCTTCTCTGAAAATTGCCGCCAGAGCGCACTCATTCCACTGAGTAAGCACAGACCATTTTCGAAATTTTTGGCAATATATTTCGGCTTCATCTTGCCCCTGAGAGAGGGCTATTAGGGCTTTCTCAGCCTGAATCTCCAAATTTGGTTCCTCATAAAGCAACCCCAAAGCCAGAAAAAACGCATCCACATTGAGCAACGCAGGATCCCGTGGTGCCAATGAAAATGCCCAATTTTGGGGGTCACCCCGCAGTAAAGAAATAACAATTTTTACTTGCTGGGCAGGATCTCCAGCAGAATGAGATCTCAGCGAAAGAAACAATTTACAATTGTATTTAAAATTTAGAAAACAAGATCGATCTCCAGAAAAAAACTCCGGTATAGGAATTTTAGGTTCAGACCGAGGAGCATGTAACAAAAAATCTTGTATATTCTGAACTTTAGAGGCAAGATTATACAAATTGGTAGCCAGACTCTGGGGATCCATATTTCAACAGATAAAGTCTGAGCCATTCAGGGGTTAAGAGGAGAGGAAAACAGGAGACTGCAATTAGAGCTGGAGTGCAACTTCAGAGGAAAAAAAAAAAAAAGGTTTCACAGTTCCTTTTCTCTCCTGCTTCAGCCTATAGATTAAACATTTGGGCTGGCCATACTGTTATGGTTTCCAATGGCAAGGAAACATCAGAAGCACAGAATAAACGGACAAGCTCTCGGGTGATGGAAACTAGAGCTGACGGCGATGCTAAACCTACACACCACACTAGAAGTAGCCAGGGGGCATTCCTGCGTTGTCTCTAGATGCCGCGCGCCAGCCGGAGAACTAACTACCCCTGGTAGAAGAAAACACAGTCCTGGCTTGCCTCCAGAGAATGTCCCCACAGGAGATAGCAGCCCCCCACATATAATAACGGTGAGAGCAGATGAAAAGACACACGTAGTATGAAAGCAGATTTAGCACAGAGAGGCCCGCTAACTAAATAGCAGAAAGATACAACAGAGGACTTCGCGGTCAGCTGCAAAACCCTTCAAAACACCATCCTGAAATTACCTTAACTCATGTGACAACTCATGCCACTGGAGTGGTAATTTCAGCCCAACAAGAGCTTCCAGCTGCAGAGATTCACATAAGTGCAAACTGGACAAAACATACAAAAATAGACTTAAGGACTAAAGTGTCCAACTTAGCTGAGCAGAAAACTGGGAGCAGGAACATGCAACAGAATCACTCTGGATACATTGATGGCCAGCATTAGAATGACTGAGGAGCAAGGTTAAATAGGATACTCCCACATCCTGATAGGAACAGGTGAACTGAGAAGGCAAAGCTTGCAGGACACCAGTACCACAAGAGACCACCGGGGGAGCCCACGAACCGAATCACAACACCTGGCCTAACTACCAAACGTGCCTAAAGGTTGCAGCACCCTCGGCCAATGAAGCTAGTCAGCAACGCTACATCCCTTCCCTCACTGTAAGCCCACCATTTCCCACAACACCTGCAGTATCCGTGCAGCTTTTGTCTCCAGGCCAAAGCAGTCAGGGAATCACCAGGTTCGTAGTAGGAAACACTGCATGTAGGGCACCGGCAAGAATACCATCTCCAACCCTCTCTCAGTCTGCCATGTCCACCGGCACCACCGCTAGTTCCACGATCTCCAGCTCTCCAGTCCAGCTCACCCTACATGAGACTCTTGTTAGGAAAAGGAAGTACTCATCCTCGCATCCGCGTACACAGGGTTTGAACGCCCACATTGCTAGACTAATCTTATTAGAGATGATGCCCTACCGGTTAGTTGAAAGCGAAGCTTTCAAAGTGCTGATGGACTACGCTGTACCACGCTATGAGCTACCCAGTCGACACTTCTTTTCTAGAAAAGCCATCCCAGCCCTCCAACAGCATGTTAAAGACCGCATCGTCCATGCACTCAGGCAGTCTGTGACTACAAAGGTGCACCTGACAACAGATGCATGGACCAGTAGGCATGGCCAGGGACGTTACGCGTCCATCACGGCACACTGGGTGAATGTGTTGGATGCAGGATCCACAGGGGACAGCAATATTGGGACAGTTCTGCCTAGCCCACGGTCAAGGAAAGAGTTGGCTGTAGGCGTTCATCCCCCCTCCTCCTCTTCCTCGTCCTCCTGCAGAAGCGAGAGCTCATCCACAGACCGCAGTCGCACATCCACTCCATCCGCAGCTGCCACTGTTGCACACCAGGTGTGCCATTATGGGACAGCTAGTGGCAAGTGTCAGCAGGCTGTATTGGCAATGAAGTGTTTGGGCGACAACAGACACACCGTGGAAGTTCTGTCCGAGTTCTTGCAGAAAGAAACTCAGTCATGGCTGGGCACTGAACATCTTGAGGCAGGAAAGGTAGTGAGTGATAACGGAAGGAATTTCATGGCTGCCATAGCCCTTTCCCAACTGAAACACATTCCTTGCCTGGCTCACACCTTAAACCTGGTGGTGCAGTGCTTCCTGAAAAGTTATCCGGGGTTACCCGACCTGCTCCTCAAAGTGCGCAGACTTTGCTCGCATATCCGCCGTTCGCCCGCACACTCCAGCCGTATGCAGAACTATCAGCGGTCTTTGAACCTTCCCCAGCATCGCCTAATCATCGACGTTGCAACAAGGTGGAACTCCACACTGCACATGCTTCAGAGACTGTGCGAACAGAGGCGTGCTGTTATGTATTTGTGGGAGGATACACGGGCAGGCAGTTGGATGGCAGACTTGGAGTTGTCAGGTGTGCAGTGGTCGAAGCTACAAGACCTGTGTCAAGTCCTTCAGTGTTTTGAGGAATGCACACGGCTGGTTAGTGCAGACAACGCCATAATAAGCATGAGCATCCCCCTAATGCGTCTGCTGATGCAAAGTTTGACGCACATAAAGGAGCAGGCATCTGCAGCCGAGGAAGAGGAAAGCCTTGATGACAGTCAGCCATTGTCTGGTCAGGGCCATGTAGAGGACGCGGTAGCGGGCGAAGAGGAGGAGGAGGACAAGGAGGATGATGGGGATGAGTACTTTTTTAATGAGGAAGCTTCTCCTGGGCCAACAGAAATTAGTGGCATTGCAAGGCCGAGTTCTGTTTTTTTAAGGGAGACAAGTGACGTAGATTTGCCTGTAACTGCCCCTCAAACCAGCACAACCGCAGATTTGCCAACTGGAACTTTGGCCCACATGGCGGATTATGCCTTACGTATCCTCAAAAAGGACCCACGCATTATTAAAAATGATGAGCGATGACGATTACTGGTTGGCCTGCATCCTTGACCCTCGCTATAAAGGCAAATTGCAAAATATTATGCCACATGAGAACCTCGAACAAATATTAGCAACCAAACAAGCTACTCTTGTAGACCGTTTGATTCAGGCATTCCCAGCACACAGCGCCGGTGATGGTTCTCACACAAGCTGCAGGGGGCTACAGGGCAGAGGTGTTAGAGGTGCACAGATCAGAAGTGGCGTTGGACAGAGGGGTTCTCTGACCAGGTTGTGGAGTGATTTTGCAATGACCGCAAACAGGGCAGGTACTGCAGCATCTATTCAAAGTGACAGGAGACAACATTTGTCCAGTATGGTTACTAACTATTTTTCATCCCTTATCGATGTTCTCCCTCAACCGTCATTCCCATTTGATTACTGGGCATCCAAATTAGACACCTGGCCTGAATTGGCAGAATATGCATTGCAGGAGCTTGCTTGCCCAGCAGCTAGTGTGCTATCAGAAAGAGTATTCAGTGCTGCTGGTTCAATATTAACCGAAAAAAGGACTCGTCTGGCTACCCAAAATGTGGATGATCTCACCTTCATTAAAATGAACCACTCCTGGATTTCAAATTATTTTGCCCCACCTTTCCCGGCTGACACATAGCTTTCCTATAAAAAGGTCTTGCTTGTGGACTGGTCTTACTGAGTGTTCCAATCTCTTAATTTGCAGCAGCTGTTTGTCCAGCATATGACATGTTTACACCTCCCTCAATGGGAAAACTCCCCCCACGGGGCCGTGGTCTCGCCACTTGGCACAAGCACCCGTTACAGTGCTGTTCGTCTGAAGAGGTGGGTGTGCCCGCTTTTGGTCGATGGCACTGCCACTGGGTCCCTCATAGTACAATGAAGTGTCTCTGGCGGTGGTGGCGCGCACCCAACGTCAGACACACCGTTGTAACATGAGGGGCCCTGGGACGGTACCGCCGGCCACAAGAGAGTTAACCCCCCCCAAGCTCAAACTGAGCTCTACCACGTGCAAAATTATCTCACTCAGCTCCACCAATGTTTAGTCTATGCGCTGACATCATTCAATGCCTGGCACTGACAATACCAATTTGTTGACATCCATGATGCTAGTTAAAGTAGTCTGGGTCAGTGTCCTATATTGACACCAGTAAATACTTACTGCCAAATTACTTTGTCAGAAACTCAGCAGATGAGCCCACCCCTGTACCTAAGTATGCCCCACTTTTTTTTTTTTGTTGTTTTGCAAGACATTAACATCTATTTATTTTTTGAGAGTACTAACTGTGTCAGACACTCCTTGCAATCCTCCTCCGCTGACCACAATGCTGCCTGTGTATCCATGTAACCGATGTAAAACTGCCATGAGACTAATTTTTGTTATTTTAGGCCTTCGTTAGCCTGTCTGCTGTCCCTCCTTGCAATCCTCCTCCACTGACCACAATGCTGCCTGTGTATCCATGTAACCGATTTAAAACTGCCATGAGACTAATTTTTGTTATTTTAGGCCTTCGTTAGCCTGTCTGCTGTCCCCCCTTGCAATCCTCCTCCACTGACCACAATGCTGCCTGTGTATCCATGTAACCGATTTAAAACTGCCATGAGACTAATTTTCGTTATTTTAGGCCTTCGTTAGCCTGTCTGCTGTCCCTCCTTGCAATCCTCCTCCGCTGACCACAATGCTGCCTGTGTATCCATGTAACCGCTTTAAAACTGCCATGAGACTAATTTTTGTTATTTTAGGCCTTCGTTAGCCTGTCTTCTGTCCCTCCTTGCAATCCTCCTCCGCTGACCACAATGCTGCCTGTGTATCCATGTAACTGATTTAAAACTGCCATGAGACTAATTTTTGTTATTTTAGGCCTTCGTTAGCCTGTCTGCTGTCCCTCCTTGCAATCCTCCTCCGCTGACCACAATGCTGCCTGTGTATCCATGTAATCGATTTAAAACTGCCATGAGACTAATTTTTGTTATTTTAGGCCTTCGTTAGCCTGTCTGCTGTCCCTCCTTGCAATCCTCCTCCACTGACCACAATGCTGCCTGTGTATCCATGTAACCGATTTAAAACTGCCTTGAGACTAATTTTTGTTATTTTAGGCCTTCGTTAGCCTGTCTGCTGTCCCTCCTTGCAATCCTCCTCCACTGACCACAATGCTGCCTGTGTATCCATCTTACCGATTTAAAACTGCCATGAGACTAATTTTTGTTATTTTAGGCCTTCGTTAGCCTGTCTGCTGTCCCTCCTTGCAATTTTCCTCCGCTGACCACAATGCTGCCTGTGTATCCATGTAACCGATTTAAAACTGCCATGAGACTAATTTTTGTTATTTTAGGCCTTCGTTAGCCTGTCTGCTGTCCCTCCTTGCAATCCTCCTCCGCTGACCACAATGCTGCCTGTGTATCCATGTAACCGATTTAAAACTGCCTTGAGACTAATTTTTGTTATTTGAGGCCTTCGTTAGCCTGTCTGCGGTCCCTCCTTGCAATACTCCTCCACTGACTACACCAATGCTTCCCGTGTACCCCTGGAACCTATTTAAAAGTTCATAGAGCCTATTTATATATTTTATTTAATATTAATAAAGCCATGATGGACTATGCTGTACCACGCTACAAGCTAACCAGTAGACACTTCTTTTGCGAGAAAAGCCATCCCAACCCTCCACCAGCATGTAAAAGACCGCATTGTCCATGCACTCTGGCAATCTGTGAGTACAAAGGTGCACCTCACAACAGACGCATGGACCTGTAGGCATGGCCACGGAAGGTTACGTGTCCATTAGGTCGCAATGGGTTAATGTGGTGGATGTATGGTCCACAGGGGACAGCCTACTAAGTCTGTCTGCAGTCCCTAATTCAAATTGTCCTCCACTGTCTAAATCTGAGCTTCAACCTTCTGGCTCTCATTAAGTGATGTTTTTTAAAAAATTGGTGGTTAGGGCCTACTAACGGTGTCTGCCCCTCCCTGGTGTTTGTCCTCAACTAAATAAAGCTGAGCTTCAACCTTCTGGCTTTCGGCCTATATTATCAGATATTAAACTGCATTTGGCCTTCAACTTTGGTTACGGCCTACTAACGGTGTCTGCCGCTCCCTGGTGTTTTCCTCAACTGAATAAATCTGAGCTTCAACCTTCTGGCTCTGATTAAGTGATGTTTTTTAAAAAATTTGGTGGTTAGGGCCTACTATCGGTGTCTGCCCCTCCCTGGTGTTTGTCCTCAACTGTATAAAGCTGAGCTTCAACCTTCTGGCTTTCGGCCTATAGTATCAGATATTAAACTGCATTTGGCCTTCAACTTTCGTTACGGCCTACTAACGGTGTCTGCCGCTCCCTGGTGTTTTCCTCAACTGAATAAATCTGAGCTTCAACCTTCTGGCTCTCATTAAGTGATGTTTTTTAAAAAATTTGGTGGTTCGGGCCTACTATTGGTGTCTGCCCCTCCCTGGTGTTTGTCCTCAACTGTATAAAGCTGAGCTTCAACCTTCTGGCTTTCGGCCTATAGTATCAGATATTAAACTGCATTTGGCCTTCAACTTTGGTTACGGCCTTCTAACGGTGTCTGCCGCTCCCTGGTGTTTTCCTCAACTGAATAAATCTGAGCTTCAACCTTCTGGCTCTCATTAAGTGATGTTTTTTAAAAAATTTGGTGGTTAGGGCCTACTAACGGTGTCTGCCCCTCCCTGGTGTTTGTCCTCAACTGAATAAAGCTGAGCTTCAACCTTCTGGCTTTCGGCTTATAGTATCAGATATTAAACTGCATTTGGCCTTCAACTTTGGTTATGGCCTACTAACGGTGTCTGCCGCTCCCTGGTGTTGTCCTCAACTGAATAAATCTGAGCTTCAACCTTTTGGCTCTCATTAAGTGATGTTTTTTAAAAAATTTGGTGGTTCGGGCCTACTAATGGTGTCTGCCCCTCCCTGGTGTTTGTCCTCAACTGAATAAAGCTGAGCTTCAACCTTCTGGCTTTCGGCCTATAGTATCAGATATTAAACTGCATTTGGCCTTCAACTTTGGTTACGGCCTACTAACGGTGTCTGCCGCTCCCTGGTGTTTTCCTCAACTGAATAAATCTGAGCTTCAACCTTCTGGCTCTCATTAAGTGATGTTTTTTAAAAAAATTGGTGGTTAGGGCCTACTAACGGTGTCTGCCCCTCCCTGGTGTTTGTCCTCAACTGAATAAAGCTGAGCTTCAACCTTCTGGCTTTCGGCCTATAGTATCAGATATTAAACTGCATTTGGCCTTCAACTTTGGTTACGGCCTACTAACGGTGTCTGCCCCTCCCTGGTGTTTGTCCTCAACTGTATAAAGCTGAGCTTCAACCTTCTGGCTCTCATTAAGTGATGTTTTTTAAAAAATTGGTGGCTAGGGCCTACTAACGGTGTCTGCCCCTCCCTGGTGTTTGTCCTCAACTGAATAAAGCTGAGCTTCAACCATCTGGCTTTCGGCCTATAGTATCAGATATTAAACTGCATTTGGCCTTCAACTTTGGTTATGGCCTACTAACGGTGTCTGCCGCTCCCTGGTGTTTTCCTCAACTGAATAAATCTGAGCTTCAACCTTCTGGCTCGCATTAAGTGATGTTTTTTAAAAAATTTGGTGGTTAGGGCCTACTAACGGTGTCTGCCCCTCCCTGGTGTTTTCCTCAACTGAATAAATCTGAGCTTCAACCTTCTAGCTTTCGGCCTATAGTATCAGATATTAAACTGCATTTGGCCTTCAACTTTGGTTACGGCCTACTAACGGTGTATGCCCCTCCCTGGTGTTGTCCTCAAATGAATACAGCTGAGCTTCAGTCTTTAGGCTTTTGTCCTATAGTAGCAGATATTAAACTGCATTTGGCCTACTAGTGTGGTTGGGCCCTTAAAACAGTGTCTGCTGTTCCTGGGTTTGCTCCTCCACTGAACAAAGCAATGCCGCCTGTTTAGTCCTGTTACCAATTTTGAACTGCATTTAGCCTACTTTATTCTTTGACCCTATATCTGTGTTTCCTCCTCATCCTGCCCATTGCCCAGCCACTGCTGTTGTGAATTCCGTTCTCGGGCTCCCTCTTGTGGTCATGAGCGGTACTGTGTGAGTTTGTTCTGGGGCTCCCTCTGGTGGCCTTTAGCGATATGGCTGGGCTCAGCTGCTTCGTTTCCTGCTGTGCTGGGCCTATTTGATTCACCTGGCCCTTCATTTGTTGCCTGCTGTCGGTGTATTCAGTCCTGTTTCTGAGAGCTCCTGAATATTCCTTGTGACCAGTCTCCTGCTGGAGAAGTTAAGTTTGTTTGTTCATTTTGCTCATTATTTCCTTGAAAACATTTCTCTGTATATGATGAGTTCAGTCCAGCTTGCTTATATGTGATTTTTTGCTTGCTGGTTAGTTCTGGGGTGCAGAGTGCGCCCCTCACATCGTGAGTCGGTGTGGGGGTTCTTGTATTCTCTGCGTGGTTTATTTTTGATAGTTTTTGTACTGACCGCACAGACTCCTATCTTTTTTCAGTCTATCTAGTGTTAGCGGGCCTCATTTGCTAAACCTATTTCATTTCTACGTTTGTCTTTTCCCCTTAACTCACCGTTATTATTTGTGGGGGGCTGACTAAAACTTTGGGGTTATTTCTCTGAGGCAAGTGAGGTCTTTGCTTTCTCTCTAGGGGTAGTCAGTTTCTCAGGCTGTGAACGAGGCGTCTAGGATTTTAGGAACGCTCCACGGCTGCCTTTAGTGGTTTTGGATAGGATCAGGATTGCGGTCAGTATAGCTTCCACCTCCCCAGAACTTGTCCTATATTCTGGTCATATGTGTCACGTCAGTTTTGAGATCCTACCACCGGATCATAACAGTACAGCAGGCCGTAAAGTGTTAATGCAGCAGAAGAGGGAGAAGAGAAATCCTGAAGTCATTTTTTTTTTCTCTGCACTGTGTTTGGCCTCTCTCCTCCCCTTAATCTCTGGGTGGTTCTGAATTCAGTTGCAGATATGGACATTCAGAGTCTGTCTTCTAGTGTGGATCATCTCACTGCAAGGGTACAGGGCATTCAGGATTATGTAGTCCGCAGTCCTATGTCAGAGCCTAAAATACCAATTCCTGAGCTGTTCTCTGGAGATAGATCTAGGTTTTTGAACTTTAAGAATAATTGTAAGTTATTCCTTTCTCTGAGACCTCGCTCCTCTGGTGACTTTGTTCAGCAAGTTAAAATTATTATTTCTTTGTTACGTGGTGACCCTCAAGATTGGGCATTCTCTCTGGCACCAGGAGATCCCGCATTGCTAAATGTGGATGCGTTTTTTCTGGCGCTTGGAGTGCTTTATGAGGAACAAAATCTGGTGGACCAAGCAGAGAAGGTTTTGCTGGCTCTCTCTCAGGGTCAAGATGAAGCAGAGGTTTACTGTCAGAGGTTTAGGAAGTGGTCTGTGCTCACTCAATGGAATGAGTGCGCCCTGGCGGCGATTTTCAGAAAGGGTCTTTCTGAAGCCCTTAAGGATGTTATGGTGGGGTTCCCCACGCCTGCGGGTCTGAATGAGTCAATGTCTTTGGCCATTCAGATTGATCGGCGTTTGCGGGAACGCAAACCTGTGCACCATCTGGCGGTATTTTCTGAGCAGAAACCTGAGCCTATGCAATGCGACAGGACTGTGACCAGAGTTGAATGGCAAAATCACAGACGTCAGAATGGGTTGTGCTTTTACTGTGGTGATTCTGCTCATGTTATCTTAGAGTGTTCTAAGCGCACAAAAAGGTTCGCCAAGTCTGTCACCATTGGTACTGTACAACCTAAATTCATTTTGTCTGTTACTTTGATTTGCTCTCTGTCATCCTACTCAGTTATGGCTTTTGTGGATTCAGGTGCCGCCCTGAATTTGATGGATTTGTCATTTGCCAGGCGCTGTGGTTTTATCTTGGAGCCTTTACAGTTCCCTATTCCACTAAAGGGAATTGATGCTATGCCATTGGCCAAGAATAAACCTCAGTATTGGACTCAAGTGACCATGTGCATGGTTCCTGCACATCAGGAGGTGATTCGCTTTCTTGTGCTACATAATTTGCATGATGTTGTCGTGTTGGGTCTGCTATGGCTGCAGGCTCATAATCCAGTCCTGGATTGGAAAGAAATGTCTGTGTCAAGTTGGGGTTGCCAGGGAATTCATGGCGATGCCCCTTTGGTGTCTATTGCTTCTTCTACTCCTTCTGAAGTCCCTGAATTTTTGTCGGACTACCAGGATGTATTTGATGAGCCCAAATCCAGTGCCCTACCTCCTCATAGGGATTGTGATTGTGCTATAAATCTGATTCCTGGTAGTAAGTTCCCTAAGGGACGACTTTTTAATTTATCTGTACCAGAACATGCCGCTATGCGGAGTTATATAAAGGAGTCCTTGGAGAAGGGGCATATTCGCCCGTCCTCGTCCCCTTTGGGTGCGAGGTTCTTTTTTGTGGCCAAGAAGGATGGTTCTCTGAGACCCTGTATAGATTATCGCCTTCTAAATAACATCACGGTCAAATTTCAGTACCCCTTGCCACTGTTGTCCGATCTGTTTGCCCGGATTAGGGGGGCCAGTTGGTTCACCAAGATAGATCTTCGAGGAGCGTATAATCTTATGCGCATAAAGCAGGGCGATGAATGGAAAACAGCATTTAATACGCCCAAAGGCCATTTTGAGTACTTGGTGATGCCTTTTGGGCTTTCTAATGCCCCCTCTGTGTTTCAGTCCTTCATGCACGACATCTTCCGAGAGTATCTGGATAGATTTATGATTGTGTACCTGGATGATATTTTGGTCTTTTCTGATGATTGGGAGTCTCATGTGAAGCAGGTCAGGATGGTATTTCAGGTCCTGCGTGCCAATGCCTTGTTTGTGAAGGGCTCTAAATGTCTCTTCGGAGTCCAGAAAATTTCCTTTTTGGGCTTTATTTTTTCTCCTTCTACTATTGAGATGGATCCAGTCAAGGTCCAGGCTATTCATGACTGGACTCAACCTACATCTGTGAAGAGTCTTCAGAAGTTCTTGGGTTTTGCTAATTTTTACCGTCGCTTCATCAATAATTTTTCTGGCGTGGTTAGGCCTTTGACGGATTTGACCAAGAAGGGTTCTGATGTGACGAATTGGTCTCCTGCGGCCGTGGAGGCCTTTCAGGAGCTGAAGCGTCGGTTTTCTTCGGCTCCTGTCTTGCGCCAGCCTGATGTCTCTCTTCCCTTTCAGGTCGAGGTTGATGCTTCTGAGATTGGAGCAGGGGCTGTCTTGTCGCAGAGAAGCTCTGATGGCTCTGTGATGAGACCATGTGCTTTCTTTTCAAGAAAGTTTTCGCCTGCCGAGCGGAATTATGATGTCGGTAATCGTGAGTTGTTAGCAATGAAGTGGGCATTTGAGGAGTGGCGACATTGGCTTGAGGGAGCCAAGCATCGTGTGATGGTCTTGACTGATCACAAGAATTTGACTTATCTCGAGTCTGCCAAACGGTTGAATCCGAGACAGGCTCGATGGTCGCTGTTTTTCTCTCATTTCGATTTCGTGGTTTCATATCTTCCGGGTCCGAAAAACGTGAAGGCTGATGCCCTTTCTAGGAGTTTTGTACCTGACTCCCCGGAAGTTTCTGAACCGACTGGTGTCCTCAAAGAGGGGGTGATTTTGTCTGCCATCTCTCCTGATCTGCGACGGGTGTTGCAGGAGTTTCAGGCCAATAGACCTGACCGTTGTACTCCGGAGAGACTGTTTGTCCCGGATAGATGGACCAGTAGAGTTATTTCCGAGGTTCATTCTTCAGTGTTGGCGGGTCATCCTGGGATTTTTGGTACCAGGGATTTGGTGGCGAGGTCCTTTTGGTGGCCTTCCTTGTCGCGAGATGTGCGTTCCTTTGTGCAGTCCTGTGGGATTTGTGCTCGGGCTAAGCCTTGCTGTTCTCGTGCCAATGGATTGCTTTTGCCTTTGCCTGTCCCGAAGAGGCCTTTTTTCTAAAATGGTCCATTTGGTACCCTTGCCTAAGTTGCCTTCCTCCTCCGATTTGGTGCCACTATTTTTTCAGAATGTGGTTCGTTTACATGGTATTCCGGAGAACATTGTGTCTGACAGAGGATACCAGTTTGTATCCAGATTTTGGCGGTCCTTTTGTGCTAAGATGGGCATTGAATTGTCTTTTTCATCGGCCTTCCATCCTCAGACGAATGGCCAAACCGAACGAACTAATCAGACCTTGGAAACTTATTTGAGATGTTTTGTTTCTGCTGATCAGGATGATTGGGTGACTTTTCTGCCATTGGCTGAGTTCGCCCTCAATAATCGGGCTAGTTCTGCTACTTTGGTTTCACCGTTCTTTTGCAATTCTGGGTTTCATCCTCGTTTTTCCTCGGGTCAGGTTGAGCCCTCTGACTGGCCTGGGGTGGATTCTGTGGTGGATAGGTTGCAGCAGATTTGGAACCATGTGGTGGACAATTTGACGTTGTCCCAGGAGAAGGCTCAGCGCTTTGCTAACCGCCGTCGCTGTGTGGGTCCCCAACTTCGTGTGGGGGATTTGGTATGGTTGTCTTCTCGTTATGTCCCGATGAAGGTTTCTTCTCCTAAGTTCAAGCCTCATTTCATCGGTCCTTATAAGATTTTGGAAATCCTCAACCCTGTGTCATTTCGTTTGGACCTCCCAACATCGTTTGCCATTCATAATGTGTTCCATAGGTCATTGTTGCGGAGATACGTGGTGCCTGTTGTCCCTTCTGTTGATCCTCCTGCTCCGGTCTTGGTCGAGGGGGAGTTGGAGTATGTGGTGGAGAAGATCTTGGATTCTCGTATTTCGAGACGGAAGCTTCAGTACTTAGTTAAATGGAAGGGCTATGGTTAGGAGGATAATTCCTGGGTTGTCGCCTCCAATGTCCATGCGGCCGATTTGGTTCGTGCCTTTCATTCGGCTCGTCCTGATCGGCCTGGGAGTTCTGGTGAGGGTTCAGTGACCCCTTCTCAAGGGGGGGGTACTGTTGTGAATTCCGTTCTCGGGCTCCCTCCTGTGGTCATGAGCGGTACTGTGTGAGTCTGTTCTGGGGCTCCCTCTGGTGGCCTTTAGCGATATGTCTGGGCTCAGCTGCTTCGTTTCCCGCTGTGCTGGGCCTATTTGATTCACCTGGCCCTTCATTTGTTGCCTGCTGTCGGTGTATTCAGTCCTGTTTCTGAGAGCTCCTGAATATTCCTTGTGACCAGTCTCCTGCTGGAGAAGTTAAGTTTGTTTGTTCATTTTGCTCATTATTTCCTTGAAAACATTTCTCTGTATATGATGAGTTCAGTCCAGCTTGCTTATATGTGATTTTTCGCTTGCTGGTTAGTTCTGGGGTGCAGAGTGCGCCCCTCACATCGTGAGTCAGTGTGGGGGTTCTTGTATTCTCTGCGTGGTTTATTTTTGATAGTTTTTGTACTGACCGCACAGACTCCTATCTTTTTTCAGTCTATCTAGTTTTAGCGGGCCTCATTTGCTAAACCTATTTCATTTCTACGTTTGTCTGTTCCCCTTAACTCACCGTTATTATTTGTGGGGGGCTGACTAAAACTTTGGGGTTATTTCTCTGAGGCAAGTGAGGTCTTTGCTTTCTCTCTAGGGGTAGTCAGTTTCTCAGGCTGTGAACGAGGCATCTAGGATTTTAGGAATGCTCCACGGCTGCCTTTAGTGGTTTTGGATAGGATCAGGATTGCGGTCAGTATAGCTTCCACCTCCCCAGCACTTGTCCTATATTCTGGTCATATGTGTCAGGTCAGTTTTGAGATCCTACCACCGGATCATAACACACTGCTAGATGAGTCTGCTGGTACATTGACCTAGACCACTACATTCCCCTTGCACTCTACACAGCCCGAATCTGACCCTGCTGAATGTAAGGTTCCCCTTCCCGCATGTTATACCACCTTACACAGGGACAAAGAGGAAGGTGCAGATGAAAGTGCAGGTTCCTTCATTAGGTGGGGGGGCATACTCATTGGCGATGTCACTGGCACAGGGCTCCTCAGAGTATGCAAAAGTGTCGCTGCTGGTGGGAGGCGCCCCCGCCGTGCAAACACACCGCTGTACTTTGAGGGGCCCTGTGCCAGTGCCAATGCCAACGAGTGGGCCCCCCCTGCTTGCTTAGGATCACAGCACTTGCAAACTTGACATACTTACCTCTCACTGCTCCACCGCCGTGACGTAGTCCACGTTTCCTGGGCCCACTAAAACCTTGAACCAGCCCTACCCCCCACAACTTTTGTCAAAAGACCCCCAATTTCCAATGCCCAACTATTATTATAAAGTTAATTAAGATTGACAAGCTTCAGAAAACAAGAATGGATGTTTTTGGCATTAAAATGGGCACTGTATGTGTTTTCCTGGCCTCCACTCACTGCCGACTATGCTTCCCCATTGACTTGCATTGGGTTTCGTGTTTCGGTCGATCCCCGACTTTTAGCGATAATCGGCCGACTGCACTTGACTCGACTCTGGACAAAGTCGGGTTTCACAAAACCCGACTCGATCTTAAAAAAATGAAAGTCGCTCAACCCTAGTGGCCATCTATTAATTAATTAAAATATACATCATCATGATATCTATGACTTAATTTCAAAAACTAATTGTAGCATTATTCAAGAGCTCCAAATCCAAACAAAACATCAAGAACCATCCATTATGTTTCACGTTTTATCTTTTTATTTTATGACCTTGGTTGCATGAAAGATTTAGACACAGTTTTCTAGCCAACCATTACAATGCAGCAGGGATGACACTTGAAAAGATGGACAGATCTATTGGCCTTAGAGTAAGGCTGCCAAATCAAAACTGATGAAGGTCAGGAAAAGGTGAATGGAAGCCAAGGTAATATTTGCAGACTAGAAACAGAAAAATTCTTTCACTTATCTGGTCAACCAAATTGCACTGGATAGCAAAATACAAACGAGATAAACACAAGGATTGGGAAGGAAAATCAATAGATTCTGGCAGCTGCCAGGGATCTGATGCGGCAGAGTGATCCATCTCGAAACTAAATTGAAACTACATTACAGAAATGTCTTGTTAACATTTCTCTGCAAAGCATCAGAGTGCCAGAAAAAAATCTACCACATAGATCCAAGTGGATATTTACAGCACAGAGAGACTGAAACGGCTTTGATGAATATGTACGACATTTAGTCTATATGGCTATTTAACTCCTAAAATATATAAGAAAGCATTATAGAACCTTAAAGGACAGTCATCCCTCTCGTGCAGCTCTCCAGCTGTCATAAAACAGCTATAGCCATGGTAGGAGTTAATTGTGTAAAAGATTGAGCATCATAATTTGAAGACCAATACTATAAAATATTTTAAAGGCATTTTAAAGATTCCATTAACTACAACATTATTATTCATTAATTGCAAACCTAAAAACGCTATTTTAAAGACATCTTAAAATTGCCAAAATTGAATTTTTATGGACAAAATGTTGTGCAAATTATTTTTATGATATGTCCTGCTTATTTTTCTGAGTTCCAAATTTAATACAAAGATAAAGGGCTCAATTTCTGAATGGTTTTCCGCATAGAAAGCTGCATAATTTTGGTGCAACTGGAGGCTGGGCTAAAATTATGCAACTTTTGGCTTTCTCACACCATTTTTGGCCAGCTCTGATAAAGTGGGCAGACTTAGGGCAGGCTAGGAGAGTGGTGATCGCAGCTTATTAATTTCAAGATGAGCCACAGCCTTCCCTAAAACAGAAATCTTACTCCAGCAGGGATTGGATTAGGATTTGAAGTGCGGCACAATCAGAGGTACATGCCACTCATCCGGCACTCCTGATTTATGAGAATGCTAATGCCTCTTCATAAATCACAAATGTCTAACTTAAGCCCATTATTTCTCCAAGACTTTCATGAACAATGCCGACCTTAATTTATCAGTCCCATAGAGATGAAGGAGTTTTTTCATCTTCAGATTTTAGGAGTGCTCTGATTCTTTGGCCTCCTGACGTCTTGAATACTGGGGGAGGGATGGAAGTAGAGCAGGACCCACTGGATAATTAACAGTTCAGGCTATCTCTGGTCTATCTCCGAGAGCTGCTACTGCTCAGGAGTGGGTGGCGCCATCTTGGAGGAGTATTTTTTTTTTCTTCTCCAGTAAGATGGCACCACTGGCACATGCACAGTAGCAGCTATGATATCACAGCTATATACACCGATAGCTGCTACTGCGCTGATGCGGTGGGCGCTATTTTCTAATTGATTTTTTTCTAGCTGAATAACATGAAGAACAGTTATTAATAGCACATGAAACATGTGATTATGTTGCAGCACAGGGGCCTGCCTTCAGAAGTTTTTTTTAAGTTTGTGCAGATATACATTATGCAAACCTAGGTCAGTGAGTGATCAGTGACCTGTCAGCAGTCTGCATTATGAATACCCAATCAGAGCACCACTTGCAGACCCCCTCCAGGCTACCATGGAGCACGAGCATCTCACTAATGAAAAACTGAAAATAATGAATAAACAACAACCACAAGACGGATTTCATCACCAGGTATCATTCTAATCAGTATAACGGCGCCGAACTGACAGTGTCTGTAGGTTACTGTGCACAATCCTGCTGACAGGTTCCCTTTAACTCTGAGCTAGTGGGTAGACTAGATGCAATGATGCCAATTATACACAGTACACACAGACATGAGGGATTCCTGCAATTTTTGCTTTGATAGTACACAGACAGAAATAGTATCGGAATAGAGGAGATTGTATATTTTAAATAAAAAGAATAAGTGGCGCTCATCGTGGATGTGATATCATATGCTACCTTAACTCAATAGACATATAACGTGGTCAGTGGGGGTAACAGATGCAGGAGGCATTCACAAGTCTACTGCTGCTTGTGTTGGGACTAGTGCTCTCTCTGACCCAGCTATGTAAAGAAAGTCACCTCCAGGGTCATTGTGTCCAACCCCTGCACAATGCAGGATTTGCTAAACTATCTCAGATAGATGTCTGCCCAGTCTCTGTTTGAAGACTTCCATTGAAGAAGAACTCACCACCTCTTGTTGCAGCATGGTCCACTCTATGGGGATAAAATCTTGTTGGCAGGTAGTTGCTAACGTTCTCCCTGTTCTGCTGTGCTTTGATCCACTTAAGTGGTCGGCTTGTGGTTCCATGCATTGTGAACTTCTATAAACTTCAACTGTGAGCTGGCATTATCCTTTTCTTTTTTCTGCAACTTTTAGGAATGGTCTGAGTCCCAATTTAACCAGTTCATAGAATATCATAATGTTTAAATAGTATGAACCTGCAATGCACTACAAAGTTTGAGGAAACCAGCCTAGAGAATTTGAATGTTCTCATTTCAATTATTGATGATACAATAATCACTGTGAACTATAGAAAATCAACTTCCTTTTTTCTGCATTTTCTATCCTCTACTCGTCAAGAGGTCCACTCCATATAACCAGTTTGTTCGTTTATGCGGTATTAACAGAAGTAGTCAAGATTTTTTTTTCTAAATCAGGCATTTGATTCAACCAGCAAAAAAGGGCCAATGATCCATGTGCTTTCGCAGAGTAAAAACTAAAAATAATTTTTTTTTTCTTTCTCATTTTTGCATGGCCCCCTTGATGCTGTTATTGGATAAGCAATTTATAAGACCTAGTACCTAAGTGAAAAATATGTAGATCTAAGACAAGTGACTCAAGAGAAACCTTTGATAGCCTATACACCAATCATAAAATATGTGTTAACTTATTATTATTATTATACATTTTTATAGTGCCATTTATTCCATGGCGCTTTACATGTGAAAAGGGGGCAAATATAGACAAATACAGTAAACATCGGGAAAAAACAAGGTACTATCAGATACAGAAGGAGGGAGGACCCTGCCTGCGACGGCTCATAGTCTGCAGGGGATGGGTGAGGATACACTAGGATAGGGTAGAGCTGGTCGTGCGGCGGTTCAGTAGTTGAGGATCACTGCAGGCTGTAGACTTGTTGGAAGAGGTGGGTCTTCAGGTTCTTTTTGAAGGTTTCTATGGTAGCCGAGATTCTGATGTGTTGGGGTAGAGAGATCCAGAGTATGGGGGAAGCACGGGAGAAGTCTTGGATGCGGTTGTTGGAAGAAGAGATAACAGGGGAATAGAGAAGGAGATCTTGTGAGGATCGAAGGTTGCGTGTAGGTAAGTACCGGGAGACCATGTCACAGATGTATGGAGGAGACAGGTTATGGATGGCTTTGTATGTCATAGTAAGGGTTTTGAAATGGAGTCTCTGGATGATTGGAAGCCAGTGAAGGGCTTGGCATAGGGGAGAGGCTGGGGAATAATGGGGAGACAGGTAGATTAGTTGGGCAGCAGAGTGTAGGATGGATTGGAGTGGTGCCAGAGTTAACACAAAGTCTTTTATCCAACAGAAAAAAAATGACATGAGAAATTGGTTCCAAAGGAAAACTATAACTGGCAATAGTAGCTTGTGTAGATATCATGCTAAAGGTAATGTCGATAAAATGGGCAGCAGAATACATACATAAGGTGAACAAGTTTATCTCACGCCAAATGAACGTCATAGACTATGTATTGTTGTTGAGTCTACACTGTGTGCAGAATTATTAGCCAAGTTGTATTTTGATCACATTATATATGTTATCCTACTCCAAGCTGTTCAGGCTTGAGAGCCAACTACCAATTAAGTAAATCAGGTGATGTGCACCTCTGTAATGAGGAGGGGTGTTGTCTAATGACATCAAAACCCTATATAAGGTGTGCATAACTATTAGGCAACTTCCTTTCCTTTGGCAAAATGGGTCAGAAGAGAGATTTGGCGGGATCTGAAAAGTCCATAATTGTGAGATGTCTTGCAGAGGGATGCAGCAGTCTTGAAATTGCCAAACGTTTGAAGCGTGATAACCGGACAATCAAGCGTTTCATGGCAAATTGCCAACAGGGTCGCAAGAAGCGTGTTGGGCAAAAAAGGCACAAAATAACTGCCCATGAATTGAGAAAAATCAAGCGTGAAGCTGCCAAGATGCCATTTGCCACCAGTTTTGCCATATTTCAGAGCTGCAACATTACTGTAGTAACAAAAAGCACAAGGTGTGCAATACTCAGGGACATGGCCAAGGTAAGGAAGGCTGAAAAAGACCACCTTTGAACCAGAAACATAAGATAAAATGTCAAGACTCGGCCAATAAATATCTTAAGACTGACTTTTCAAAGGTTTTATGGACTGATGAAATGACAGTGAATCTTGATGGGCCAGATGGATGGGCCAGAGGCTGAATCAGTAAAGGGCAGAGAGCTCCACTCCAATGCCAGCAATGTGGAGGTGGGGGACTGGTATGGGCTGGTATCAAAGATGAACTTGTGGGACCTTTTCGGGTTGAGGATGGAGTGAAGCTCAACTCCCAGACCTACTGCCAGTTTCTGGAAGACAACTTCTTCAAGCAGTGGTACAGGAAGAAGTCGGTATCGTTCAAGAAAAACATGATTTTCATGCAGGACAATGCCCCCTCACATGCCTCCAACTACTTCACAGCGTGGCTGGCCAGTAAAGGTCTCAAAGAAGAAAAAATAATGACATGGCCCCCTTGTTCACCTGATCTGAACCCCATAGAGAACCTGTGGTCCCTCATAAAATCTGAGATCTACAGGGAGGGAAAACAGTCCACCCCTCGGTACAGTGTCTGGGAGGCTGCGGTGGCTGCTGCACGCAATGTTGATCGTAAACAGATCAAGCAACTGACAGAATATATGCATGGAAGGCTGTTGAGTGTCATCATAAAGGAAGGTGGATATATTGGTTACTGATTTTTGGGGGTTTTGTTTTTGCATGTCAGAAATGTTTATTGCAGTTATATTGGTTTACCTGGTGAAAATAAACAAGTGAGATGGGAATATATTTGGTTTTTATTAAGTTGCCTAATAATTCTGCACAGTAATAGTTACCTGCAAAAACAGATATCCTCCTGAGATAGTAAAATCTAAAAAAAATCCACTCCAACTTCCAAAAATATTAAGCTTTGATATTTGAGTCTTTTGGGTTGATTGAGAACCTAGTTGTTGATCAATAATAAAAATAGTCCTCTAAAATACAACTTGCCTAATATTTCTGCACACAGTGTAGTGCACAGGGAAAACAATCCTGTGTCTGTTTGTAAGAATTGGCTCAACTTGTTGTATGAAACTTGTAAAGAAATGTCGTGGAGGCAATGTAGACATATCACTATGCGTAAAGTTAGGACTTTTTTTGCATTACCATAAGGTGGCAAGGTCTATTAGGAAAAAATCTGAGATGGTATTTTTTCACAAACGCTTTACAATTTCTGGCTCTAAATGAGAAAAACGATGAGAGTTTTTTTTATCAATTAAGGATTTCATAGAAATATAACTATTAATTGTTTTTAATATACTTGATAGATATATATTTTTTAGGTTATGTGCACACATTAAGTATTTGCTTATGTCTATTGGCAGGAAAAATACTGCATAAAAACATGCTTGTTTTGCGTGCATTTTTATGGTTATTTGATGCATTTTTTTCAGTCATTAGAATGGGTGAAAAATGCTGCAAGAATTGACATTTTAAGACACAAAAGAGCACAATAAAACCAAAAACACTCCGTTGAAGAAAAATCACAGTAATCAGCAAGTGCTAGTAAGAAGATGTAAAAAACAGGTTATTTGGTTGATACATTTATTGCAAAAAATATATACTAAGCTGCTCCACCAAACATCAAGGTATACCCATATAGAGCAGTCCTAACTGATGTATGCAATCCCTATCTGATGTATTTAAAAAACGTGATCATCTGTATATTACCTGTATGAGCAGGGTTCTTGTAGACACTAGAGAACAATTATGGAAACAGTAACACATGGGCTACTTGCACAGTGAACAAGTCTGTAGGAACATGTTCACACACCACAACTGTGCAAGTAGCCCATGTGTTTCTGTAAAAACTGACATTTTGAAGATCTGAAACTGCTTCCAGTCTGCAAGGAAAAAAATAAGGGCTAAAGCAACATTTTGGTGGTAAAAATGTAAATAATTTTTTTCACTGCCCAATGGTATAATATTCTGTGATACACCTGTGAGCAGGTTGCAGGGTGCAGTGATGGACAGGAGGCAGAACAAAGGTTATCAATTTTAATTAACACTGGAATACTCCTCGCAGGGAGATAAACGGTTAAATGTAGATAGTATGCAGGGTTAAAGAACAGTAGAAAAGGTATTAACAGTTCTTGTTATGTCAACTTATCCTGTCAGTCATTTTTTAGGATGTGGTGGATCGCAGAGCAGGTGATGGCGCCCACAACGGCTGGAGTGGCGCTTGTCCGATGAGGTCCTGAAGGCAACGATGATCCGTCTTCTGATAGCAGTGGTTTGTCTCCGGTACCTTCCGATGAGCCCCTAGTCCATATACTGATGTGGCCAGGAGAGCGTAGGTCACTGCATTGTCTGAGTTCACCGTGGTCCGGCAGATATACACTGGGGAATCGGGGCGCAGGTTGCAGCTCTGTACTCAGTCTCTCTCAGGCAGCGCACCACAGTATTCACGGGCCCGGAGCGTTAGGCACTTCCCTTCGTGGTGTCCAACAGGCACACTGCACACCTCTCCTCACAGTCTCTGTCAGCAATGATAGCATTGCTGGGGCGTGGGCTTGCGCTGTACTAATACTCATGGGCCAGAGCACTCACTTCTCCCTGCTGCACGCTGCCTGTTCCCACCAAATCTCCCTGTTTCCGCACGCGCTGAGGCTGTGTAGCTCTAACCACACCCCCTGCTTCGGCCTGCAAGGACTGGTCCGGTCTCATAAGCTTCCCACGGACAACAAAGGAGACAGCCCCAACAGTTTCATAACTGACACAGAACAGGTATCCGCAGCACGGTCCTTCTTCTTACACACCCATGGTGTCAATATGATCACTGCACCCCTACATGAATTCATAGAGATGTGTACATTGTAAAATGGGGTCACTTATGGAGGTTCTGTTGTTTCCCAGTGAGTCATGGCACCAGCAAACCATAAGAGTAAAATCTGCACTATAATATGGTGCTCCTTCCTTTCTTAGCTTTGCACTGTGACTGAAAAGTATTTTTTACAACAAACTGAGGTCCATTATTTCAAACTTGTCCTTAGAAAAATTGAAAACGTGGGGCTTAAACATCATTTTAGTGATAAAAATGTAATTATTCTTTCTTCACCACCCAATGGTATAAAATTCTCTGAAGCACATGTGGTGTCTATATGTCCACTGCACCCCTAGATGAATTCACTGGGGGTGTAGTTTGTAAAATGAAGCAACTTATGTTGAGTTTCTGCTGCTCTGGTACCTCAGGGGTTCTCCTAATGTGACAAGGCACTCTCAAACCAGTCCAGCAAAATCTGAACTTCAATGTGGTGCTTCTTCTCTTCGGAGCTTTTCACTGTGCCTTAAAAGTAGTTTTCAAGCACATATTGGATATCGGTGAACTCAGGAGGAATTGCACAACCAAATTAGGGGTCTATTTTCTCCTGCTATCCTTGTAAGAATGAGAATATTTGGAGAAGAAACAACATTTTTGTGGGAAACATATTTTATTTCTTTTTCATATATCAACGTTGTAAAATTCTGTGAAGCACCTGTATGTTCAAAGTGTTCACCACTAGAGTTAAGTGAATTTGCTCCAGTCCCTGCTTATTTAGCAAGCTATAGCATTTACTGAATAAGCTGCAGAGGGAACCTAGCTTCCTGATCAGCTGTTTGCCTCCGCAGCTGCATGTGTTGCTGCTGTGTGACAGTCACGACACATGCATGGAGAACCTGTTTTTTGGGCTCTCCATGTATGTGTCATGGCTGTCACACAGCCACTACACATGCAGCTGAACAGCTGATCAGCCAGAGCGATCCAGGTATCCGGGTTACTTCTGCAACTTATTCGGTAAGCCGAATAATCAGGGACCCAAGCAAATTTGCTCAACTCTATTGATGACCACACATGTTGATAAATTCTGTGAGGGGTCTAGTTTCCAAAATGGAGTCACTTGTGGGGGAGTTTCCACTGTTTAAGCACATCAGGAGCTCTCCAAACACGAGATTGCACCCGCAGACCATTCCATCAAAGTCTGTGCTCCAAAACTTCACTCCTTCCTTTCTGAGACTGCCATGCACCCAAACAGTAATTTTCACCCACATATGGTGTATCTGCATACTCAGGAAAAATTACACAACAAATTTTGTGTTCCATTTTTTCCTGTTACACTTGTACAAATAAGAAATTTAGAGCTAAAAGAACATTTTGTGGGAAAAATTTGATTTTTTTATTTTCATGGTTCTATGTTATAAACTTATGTAAAGCACTTAGGGATGCAAGGTGCCTACAACACATTTAGATAACACTTACACTGTTTAGACACATCAGGGAATCTCCAATTGTGACATGGCGTCCACTAATGATTCAACCAATTTTGCGCTCCAGAATTCAAATAGCGCTCCTTTCGTTTCGAGCCCTGGTGCTCGCCCAAACAGTAGTTTTGCCCCACATATGAGGTATCAACGTACCCTGGAGAAATTGCAGGACAAATTGTGCAGTGCATTTTCTCCTGTTACCCTTGCCAAAATAAGAAAATTGGGGTTAATAGAACTTTTTTGTAGGAAAAATGTGATTTTTTTTATTTTCATGACGCTACGTTAAAAACTTATGTAAAGCACCCAGGGATTCAAGGTGCTTACCACATATCTAGATTATTTCCTTCAGGGGTCTAATTTCAAAAATGGGGTCACTTGTGGGGGCTTTACACTCTTTAAGCACACCAGGAATGCTCCAAACGCGACATTGCTTCTGCTCTCGATTCCAGCTGAGCTAAAAAAAATTTGTGTTCTTTCCCTTCTGAGCCCTGCCATGCATTAAAATAGTAGTTTTCCCCCATATATGGGGTATTGGCATGCTCAGAAAAAATTGTGTCCACTTTCTCCTATTAACATTGTGAAAATAAAAAAATGGGTCTAAATTTTAATTTTTGTGAAAAAAAAATTAATGAATTAATGAATTTAATTCATTTAAATTATTTAATTTAATTTATTTAAATTCATTAAACTTGAATTCATGAATTAAAGTTCATAAATGTTTCAGCACTTTGAGGGGTGCAGTGTTTAGAATCGTGGCATTTGAGGGTATTTTTTGTCATATAGGCTCCTCAAAGTCACTTCAAAGTTGATGTGGTCCCTAAAAAAATGGTTTTGTAAATGTTGTTGCTAAAATGAGGAACCACTGGACAACTTTTAACCTTTCTAACCTCGTAACAAAAAAATTATGTTCCAAAAATTGTGCTGATGTAAAGTAGACATGTGGGAAATGTTATTTATTAACTATTTTGTGTGACAACTCTTTGGTTTTAAGGGCATAAAAAAGTTTTAAAATGGCAAAATTTTCAAAATTTTCACCAAATTTCTGATTTTTTCCACAAATAAGTACAAGTCATATCAAAGAAATGTTGACACTGTCATGAAGTACAATATGTCACAAAAATACAGTCTCAGAATCAGTGGGATCCATTGAAGTGATTCAGAGTTGTTAACACATAAATTGACACTAGCTAGAATTGCAAAATTTGGCCTAGTCATAAAGGTGAAAACAGGATTGGGGAGTTAAAGGGGTTAAAATGATACTTTGATATCTTCAATCCAACATCTTATTCCAGAGAAGTCCACATTTTTCTTTTTAAGTATATTAATTTTTAGGATCTATGGGCAGGACATAGATCTGCGTGAGATTAATCTCCTCCAGACCTTATATTAAATGAAAGGTGCAGTTACCACTGTAAGACATGTCGATCAGGAGAGCAGACTGTCAGTCATTACATGTCAAATACTGGTAACGCCCCTTTTCATTTAAAAAAGTTCTGGAGATGGAGCCTCAGGGAGATCTATGCCCTGCCCATAGATCTTATTAGCTCATTTACATATTAAGAAAAATGTGGATCTCTCTGGAATAAGACATCAGATCGCAGATATGAAGGTATCAATTTATTCAATTTTTAATTACCTATATGTCCATACAGTTGGCTTAGGCCTCTTTCACACTTGTGTCATTTTAGAACTGTTGCAATCCATAGTTTTGGGTAAAAAATGGATCCTGAAAATGTGCCCGCAGGATGCGTTTTTTTGCCCATAGACTTGTATTGCCAACGGATCGCGATGTATGGCCATACGTCGTGTCCATCATGCACTGGATGCGTCGTGTTTTGGCGGACCGTCGGCACGAAAAAACGTTCAAGGGAATGTTTCTTCGTCGTCGGGTCCACCATTTCCTACCGCGCATGCGCGGCCAGAACTCCGCCCTCTCCTCCCCGGCACTTTACAATGGGCAGCGGATGCGTTGAAAAACTGCATCCGCTGCCCATGTTGTGCTGAAATTTCACAACGTGCGTCGGTACGTCGCGCCGACGCTTAACGACGGACCCGTACCGACGCAAGTGTGAAAGAGGCCTTAGGAGGGTTGATCCTACTGAAAGATGTCCTTTAATATTTATAAATACAAGAGAAACATTAGACACAGATGAAGAACTTTTAGGAATATATTATTGTGCTAAGGAAGATGCGGTTTTCACAGTAGAATCCAATGTATTAGGCATTATATAAAATATGTGTATGCCGAAATGATTAAAACCTCCAAACCATGCACAGATTGCTCTTTAAGCTGTGCCAAGAAATAAAAGATCTTTTCAGAAGAGAGAGGGGGAACGGACCTATTACATAAATAACTGCCAGCAGCAGTGCCGGAGTGGAACCATTCAAAACCTCACCAAGTATCGTTCTCCCCCGTCAGTGAGGCATCTACAAGAGATATACTATCACCTTGCTCAACCTCCACAATAAAATTAATTTGCTTTGGATAGACTCCATTAATTGTTCATAAAAAAGATCTGACTCGTTGCTTTTATAGAGACCAGCATGTCATCAAGAATACACAATGCCTTTAGCAAATTGGCCTAGCATTAACTGCGGTAATGAAATACTTAGAAGGAAGAAGAAAAGTAATGCGCTTGCATTTCACTCTTTGCGTCTTGCATTACTGAAGTCTCCTCTTGGCTCACAGTCCAATAACATCCTTTCCAGGTATTGGAGCATGGAAATTATTTTTTTTCCAGTAATGACGGAGCAGTTAGAGAGATGGATTTTTCGGGTGTTGTGATGACTCATCTCATTCAATGACACAAATCACCTCTTGATCGCATTCGCTTTCTATTTTAATGCTTGGCATATTAAAAAAAAAAATCGGACGCAACCAAAATTTTCATTTAACTTTAACTTACAGACCTTCAAGAAAAGGAGAAAAGATATATATAGATTTTTTTTTCCTTAAAACAGCACCACTCTTCTCTATAGGTTGAGTCAGGAATTGCATCTCATTCTCTTATACATTGTGATATACTGAAAAACAGGAACAAAAAGAATCCAAGTGGGGTGAAAAAAATGCAAATCTATCATTGTTTCCAGAATTTCCTTTTTACAGCATGATTTGTTAGATTGTTACAATATTCCAATGCTAAACCTATATCATTCCATTATTATTGTTTTTTTTTTTAAGTATTAATTGTCACCATAGCTTTTTTGTTTTTTTCCTGGATTGTTTTTTGTGCCCCAAACTTTAGTTTTTATTGATACCATTTTGGGGATTCAAGCAATGTTTTGCTGGTATTTTATTGCACTTTTTTTTAGGGAAATGTGTATGCTTTATGCCAAAAAAGGCATTTCTGGCATTTAGATTCATTCAATTTCCTTCATTAATAAAGAGGTTAATTTTTTTATGTTTATATTTCGCTTTTTTAGTCATTTATTTTTAATTTTCAAAAATGGGAATTTAAAAAAATGTATATTTGGCTTGAACCTGCGACCATTTGATTGCTTGTCTTTCTTCAGGACACCCACGTGTATAATGGTAGAACATTGTTCCTTGTACATGTGGTGTCCTGAAGAAGTAGTTCAATTACTTTGAATCACTTTTAAATGTCCACTAGTTTCTGGATCCTTGAAGGAAAATTTAGCAGTACACAGTAAATCCACTATCCTAATATATTGTCATGCTACAAATACTGGCGCCCTGACAACGATGTACTTTTATATTAGGGTGCACAGAGGGGTTAATTAAATTGGCATGTCATACTCTAGTGGTCTTGGGATCAAGTCTGGTGTTTTGTGCAACAGTCTTCCGGCTAATAACTTATGACTGGTGGAACCAGGGCTGGATCGTTGGGAGGACAAATTGATGAAATGCTCTGGGGTTTTCACCATCTAGTTCCTTAAGTAACGTCCTCAAGATGATCATTGTTTTGGCATCGCATGAAGCTCACTACTACTAATTTTATTGAAATCCTTGAAAAACTGTTGTGAGTTTAGCACGAATGGCACTTTATAACATAGTCTAGGTGTGTAAAGAGAATCCACACTAAATCTCTATCCAGCAAGGGGCTTCCGGGCGGCGGTGGCCAAAGCAGGATCCGGATGGCAGTGCTGGTCGGTGCTCGTGTGACAGCTGCCCGGAGGCCCCTTGCCGGATACTCTTATCGGGACTATCAAATAGTGGGACTACTCACCTTTTGCAGATTACATCATACAAAACAGACTTAACTTGAGAAAGGCATGCTAGCCGAAATGTTGTAAATATTGATGTCTGTGATTACCATCTTATTCTGATTATTACAATTTTTTGGAACTTTAAAATAAATTCTTTTTTGGCTCAAAAATAATTCCCTTTGCTAGGGAAATATTCCTCATGATATTGATGTCTGTGATTACCGTCTTATTCTGATTTTTACAATTTTTTGGAACTTTAAAATAAATTCTTTTTTGGCTCAAAAATAATTCCTTTTGCTTGGGAAATATTCCTCATGAGTGCTGGAGTTCATCTATATAATTTGCATTGCTTTTCTCCTGAGCACCAATCATATATACTGTGAGCACCCCATAATTCTCTGATATATACTCTTGGAACACATTGCGATATAAACGTTATTCTGCTCTTGAAGGCCATTTAGATGGCTGCAAAACAACTTATTAAGAACTCAGAGTTGAATAATTCCATGGTACTGCACCCACCAAAATCCAGGGGTCCACACTGAACCTCTACATGCTTCTGATTT
Source organism: Ranitomeya variabilis (assembly GCF_051348905.1). NCBI lineage: Eukaryota > Metazoa > Chordata > Amphibia > Anura > Dendrobatidae > Ranitomeya > Ranitomeya variabilis. Next base: position 554,385,136 of record NC_135237.1, read on the forward strand.
TAAAATTTGTCCTTACTTACCTTTTCCCAAATTTCATTATGGACTCAACAGGCTGCAATGCACATCATAATCATTGCGTGATCACCTAGGTGCATAAATCTTTATCAAACACATTATCCAACTGGGTATCACAGAATTAAGGCTTTCTTGTGTTTTGAAAGCACAGCATATCTCAGGCTATACTGGGCTATGAGAAAAAGTAAGGAAAACCCACAAGATCATGTGTATATATAGGTATACAAATGTTTTTCTGAAATATACATCTGGTGGTCTATTCAATACTGTAGTATGGAAGTATTTTAACCTGGAGCTTTTACATTTAGGGGAGATAATTTTGATAATGCAAGAATAATTCCCCTGTGCAACTGCACTAGTTGCATCAGTTAATGTCTGACCCTGCTGCCATAGTAATGTGTCATATGGCAGATGGCATTCCAACAGCTTTCTAATGACTTTGTGCCGCTGTACAGGCTCCTTGACCATCCAGGAAATTACATAAGATACATGACAGATCTATTGAGGAGGCCTTTGATATTAGAACCATTGTAACATGCGTGTCTTCCTACAATTTAAAGTAAAGCCATCAGCCATGTGTACTGAGATAAAAGAACAAGATTTCAAATATGTCAACCAGAAAGCGATATAAACATGATTTGTTTCTTCGCCTCTCAGATGGGTTAAGTATAGGGGACAGGACAAATTACACCACAAAAATGCTTTTACATGTTTCTTTTGCAGTAATTGTCATAAATAGAGCTGAAAGCTGTTGTCATCCATAATTTATGTCTTTCTCACTTAGAGTGTAAATAGTAGACAGAGATTTCTTGGTGCTAAAGGCCGAGAATGTCTTTTGGTGCGAAATTTAAGCATAACTTATATCACTTTTACTGGCTATTGCATAACACAAGACTATTGCATTTCATAATGATATATGCAGTCTAATAGTGAAACCTTCCAGCCGTTACTGATACAGTAAATATTCAGCTTTTACTGAAAATATGTTTGACTATTGAAACATCTGAGGACATGTACGAAGCTGGAAAATTTGGCCCAAGGGTTCGGAGATAACCAAGCTCACAACTCATAAGAGATTGGGTATACCAATACTAAAGAAAAAAATTATCTTCCTACCAGTTTGAGTCAACCATCCTGTAAAAAAAATGTACTGATGTAGCAGTTCCTGTCTCCTGAACAACCTACATATTCTCCAAAATTCATGGAGAATGTGATAGATGTAGCAACATTAAATCAAATGCCCAACAGCAGGTGGAAGATGCCTTGTGAAGATCAAAGAAGATACCCGGCTGCTATATAGCACATGCTCAAGTCTTCATTTATTGTCTTAGTAAACTTCACTAGTATGATCATGGTACATTTTGGAAAAACTACTAATAGATCAAGGTTTCCATCAACCTTAAATGTAATTAATTTTGTTATGGCTAAGCCTTTTTATCACAACAGATCTTCGGCCCTCTGAGGGATTCTGTTGTCTTCTGGTAGCCCACTCTGGCCAATCTTAGATGTATAATAAAGATTGTGCCATTTCACCTATGTGACGTCAGCGCGAGCGGGTTGGGAAATTTTCCCACTCTGCTCGCTTTGACATCAAAAAGGTGAAGTGAGTTAATTGGCCGTGAACTCACAGGACCTGTCAGACGGCACCGAGAGCAGGAGAACTTTCTTACGCTCGTATTGCCCTCACAGAGGGAATAGCAGTTCACAGAGAGACACTGAGCGCACGGTGCTCAGTGTCTACTGGATAACAGGCTGCATGGGCGCATCATGCAGCCTGCCATCTAGATGTAGCAGAGATGGACCCATTGTGGGACAAATGGATTAAAAACATCTCTGCGGAAAGGTCAGGAATATTGTTGTTTTTTTCTTACCTCTTTTGCAGATGATGAGGGCATCGAGGGAGTAGGAGAGGTCATAAGTATGGTTTAATTAAGAATATTAATGGAGTCTGTGTCATTTTTTCTGTTAAAGAACTTTTCTGGGTGTCTGTGTTTTCTTACAATGTAACTATGGGGTTAGTAATGGGGTGTCTTATTGACACCTTTCCATTATCAACTTCGGGGCTTGATGTCACCTCACAATAAAAGGTGACATCAACCCTCGCAACTATCACCCCACTTGCCACCGCTACAGGGCAAGTGGAAGAACGAGGCTAAGTGCTGGAATTGGTATGTCTTACAGATGTGCCTTTTTTGGGACAGCTGAGACCTGATGTTTTTATCCATGGCCCCTTCCTAGACTACTTATATCGGCCCACAACTGTCTGCATAGCCTTTGCTGGTTATTAATTATAGGAGGACCCTACGTCATTTTTTAGGTTCCCCCATTTTAACTGCCAGTAAAAGCTAATTATACAGCTGTGAGCTGATATTAATAGCCTGGGAAGCTCCATGGGTATTACCCCCTTTCCAGGCTATAAACATTGGCTCCCAGCCATCGACTTTCCCTCTACTGGTTACAAAAAATATGCAGAATGTACATGTACAGTAATTTGCACACACACTGTACTAATTGTATTTTTCACTGACATCTGTATATCTACCTATTCAATTTGTATTTAATGTGTGTAATCCATCTCTTCTATCCTGTCGGCTCCTGCTATGATTTTATACTACCGTGGCTGCTGAATTGCCGACTTTTCTTCTATCTATCTATCTATCTATCTATCTATCTATCTATCTATCTATCTATATATATATACATATGTGTATGTGTCACTGACAATTAGGAATTTAGGACCTGAGAATTACGTCACGGCTTGTGATTGGTCGCGTGGCGGTCACATGGGCGGCCGTGACCAATCAGAAGCCGTGACATCATGGAAGGCCCTGAACGCGCTCATTTTAAGCAAAGAAGGCTGCCGGTTACCAGCGGTAAGGTCCAGGCTGCGTCGGAGATGTGAGTATATCAATATTTTTTATTTTAATTCTTTATTTTACACATTAATATGGATCCCAGGGCCTGAAGGAGATTTTCCTCTCCTTCAGACCCTGGGAACCATAGTATCCCATTGCACTGCATTGGGTTTCGTGTTTCGGCCGACCCCGACCCCGACTTTTTTATAGGATCGGCCGATTTCACTCGACCCGACTTTTGAGAAAGTCGGGTTTCGTGAAACCCGACCCAATCCTATAAAAATAAAAGTCGCTCAACCCTGGACCTGATGTGACATCATGTGTGCTTCTTGCCGAAATGAGCCTACAAACCAGAAGAGATGTCTAGTATTCTGGCAGGTAGGATGTAGTTTCCAGGGCTCCCAACCTGCAGCCATGGACAGGTAATCAAGGCCATGCAAATCAATTTTTTATCTTTAATCAGCATCAGTTAGAGATAAGCAAATTCGTAGAGAATCGACTTTGAGTTAAGTTTTGTTATATTTCAATGCACCAGCAAATTAAAACAGCTTACAATTAGTGTTGAGCATTCAGATACCGCAAGTATCGGGTATCGGCCGATACTTGCGGGTATCGGAATTCCGATACCGAGATCCGATACTTTTGTGATATCGGGAATCGGTATCGGGATTAATAGCAATGTGTAAAATAAAGAATTAAAATAAAAAATATTGCTATACTCACCTCTCCGACGCAGCCTGCACCTCACCAAGGGAACCGGCAGCCTTCTTTGCTTAAAATGCGCGCGTTTACTGCCTTCCGTGACGTCACGGCTTGTGATTGGTCGCGTGCCGCCCATGTGACGGCGACGCGACCAATCACAACAAGCCGTGACGTAATTTCAGGTCCTGAATGCCTAATTCTAGGCATTCAGGATTTGAAAATTACGTCACGGCTTGTGATTGGTCGCGTGCCGCCCATGTGACCGCGACGTGACCAATCACAAGCCGTGACGTAATTTTCAAATCCTGAATGCCTAGAATTAGGCATTCAGGACCTGAAATTACGTCACGGCTTGTTGTGATTGGTCGCGTCGCCATCACATGGGCGGCACGCGACCAATCAGAAGCCGTGACGTCACGGAAGGCAGTAAACGCGCGCATTTTAAGCAAAGAAGGCTGCCGGTTCCCTCGGTAAGGTGCAGGCTGCGTCGGAGAGGTGAGTATAGCAATATTTTTTATTTTAATTCTTTATTTTACACAGTAATATGGATCCCAGGGCCTGAAGGAGAGTTTCCTCTCCTTCAGACCCTGGGAACCATCAGGGATACCGTCCGATACTTGAGTCCCATTGACTTGTATTGGTATCGGGTATCGGTATCGGATTAGATCCGATACTTTGCCGGTATCGGCCGATACTTTCCGATACCGATACTTTCAAGTATCGGACGGTATCGCTCAACACTACTTACAATTCGATTTGTGAGAATCATCTCTAGTACCGATCCAGTAAACAGCAACCTGTTAAGGTGTAGCATGCCTCAGTGGTGTAAATTATCAGCATTATCAAGCTGATACATCTGTCTGTTTAATACTGAAGCCCCTTGAGGAAACCAAGGTGAAAAGATTGGATTCTCCAATGTCTGTTCTTGACCAAAACTACTTGAGTGTGTGTTACGTATGATACATTTACTTCCATCGATACTAGTAATGCTTACCTGTACTGTAAGCAGGTTGCATTACAACATTTGTCAATTTCTGCATTGGATACTAGTGATTGATACTAATACTCTCTTAGGTTTTATCTCTACAAATAGAGTTATATATGACTACTTAGCTTTATTTTATTATGCTTATTTGAGCAATTGGTTTCTAATTTATTTGGTGGTCTTTGTATCTAAATTATGCATATACTTGTTATATTGAGTTTTAATTTTTACTATTCCGGCTTTTTTTCTGCACTTACTATAGCTTGGTTATATTAATGTTTCGAGCCCATCAAGATAATAGTTTAACAAAATGTATTGGGTAATATGATTGGGTCTTTTTGGTTAGTATTAGACTGGGACTGTATGGCGACTTTGGTCATGACATAGATCTTGTGGGCATCATGTGCTGCTTTTACACAACAGCATGATACAGGTTGAGATCACATTGGAACTCAATGAATACTGCGATAAGATACTCTAGTTGTTGCAAATTTGACCTCATTCACTTGCATTATGTTGCAAGGTTGCAACATAGTAAATTGATCTCTTTACCGCGTGACCTGTGTTGCGACTAAAGTCATCATTTAGTCCCGATCTTAAAGGATTAACACAAAAGCCTGCAGTCAATTTATGTGACTTCGAATTTCTAAATACTGACGGCGTGCAATGTTCATGCTGTCAAAATTCTCCTGTATTGAAGATGCGAGCAGGTAGTCATGTAGTATTGCAGATGTGAGCAGGAAGTCACATGTTTTGAACAAATGCAAGCAGGCGGTTTTGCACCGACTAAACAGATCATTTAACAATGCTCTTCTAATGAGGAGCCTGAGCATGTCTAGTCGGCACATGACTGCAAGTATGGAAATTGCATACATAAGGTCATTTGACAACTCATTTGCAAAAGTAGTAAAAGGGACCCTGATGAAGAAGGGCGTTTACCCTTCGAAACGCGTAGGTCAGCCTTTTTGTCCTAGTAAGGCTCCGTAGGCCCGTGACGTCACACACTGCATGTCAGTGGCGGCCATCCCTTTTTTTCCTTCAGTGTAACCAGGGACGCCTCCGGCCGGGACATCTCCTGGCTCTACACTGAGCAGCGACACCTCGCACCGATCAGGGCGGCACCAGCCCACATGCGCCCCCTGACCGCTACCACCCGCGGATCGCACTGTCCCCGTACCTGCCACTTCTACCGGTGAGATATCGCACACCATCCCCGGTACCCATCACGAGCAGGTTGGCGGGAGTCCAGCACAACACACGTTATCCTGCGGACTACACTTCCACATGGTAAGAAGTGTCTTTGGTATATTTATTTCAGCTTACAAGTGTGATTTATCTACCAGGAATAAGCACCACATGTGTCTATGGTCATTTCAACTATAATATATGCATACCTGGATGTGTGGTATATGTTTTTCAGGAGCGAGCAGGTTGTCAGCCCACACAGTAGTTGACAATTGGACCTACTATAACGTGCAGCGTATCATCTATTACTGCACATATTGATGTGGTTTCATTGCTTTCCTGTAAGTTAGGGCTAGTCCTTCACTATCACCCAAGCGCAGTATCAGTTGTGATATGTATTGAGCGTTACAGAAGTGGCACATTTTCTGGGGATACCAGCAGCTGGGGGATTCTTTAGTCTATTCCCACTCATCCAGTGGGCACGAGTGGTGAGCGTCAGTGATTTTTGTATATTTACTTGGAAGTATGGAAATTGCATACATAAGGTCATTTGGCAACTCATTTGCAAAAGTAGTAAAAGGGAATTCTGACAGCGTTTGCACCGCACACTGTCACGATTCCAAAGTCTGCAGCCCCACAGAGTAACTGCAGATTTTGTCAGGCCTGTATAAAATTCTCATGGGCCACAATGTTTTGTTGTGACCCTAATCCCCATTGACATGAGTTCCTCTGGGTGTGTGTGATGTTGTTTGCTGTACGTTTTCCACTTAGGTCGTCTACCTTTAGATGACTCAGGACCCAACATGTACTAGCAAGGGAGGAATTTAGTCAATTTCATAAAAATAAAGTAACTTTTACTGAACAGACATATTAAAGCTATTTAACAGGTACAAAGTTTGGCTTTTACATCTTTTGTTTTGTTTTACACACAGAAACAGACATTTTGGTTTCATGTGGCAAAGCATCACTTGTTAGCAGCATCATTTCAGCAATACACAATATATGGCTGGAATACCCCATTTTAACTAGCTGTCCTTTAATAGCCATAGCCGCACTTCCGTGCTGTACTCATGCTCTGACCTGGCAAGTCTAATATTTCTTCACTCAGACCACCATGTCTGGCCTTCATGTTGCCTCATCAGCCCCACCTCACCTGTGCTGTTTCAGTGCTCCTACACTACACAACTATATATTACTAGATGGCAGCCCGATTCTAAAGAATCGGGAGTCTAGAATCCATATATACTTTATTTATTCAAATGTAAGAATAATTTGGTGGGCGGGGACCCTCGGCCCCCGATTTGGTTGGCGGGGCCCCTCATCCTCCGATTTGGTGGGCGGGGTCCCTCTGCCTCCGCTTTGGTGGGCGGGGCCCCTCGGCCTCCGATTTGGTTGGCGGGGCCCCTCGGCCTCCGATTTGGTGGGCGGGGACCCTCGGCCTCCGATTTGGTGGTCGGGGACCCTCGGCCTCCGCTTTGGTGGGCGGGGCCCCTCGGCCTCCGATTTGGTGGGCGGGGTCCCTCTGCCTCCAATTTGGTGTGCGGGGACCCTCGGCCTCCGCTTTGGTGGGCGGGGTCCCTCGGCCTTCGATTTGGTGGGCGGGGACACTCGGCCTCCGATTTGGTTGGTGTGGACCCTCGGCCTCCGATTTGGTGGGCGGGGACCCTCGGCCTCCGATGTGGTGGGCGGGGCCCCTCGGCCTCCAATTTGGTGGGGCGGGGACCCCCGGCCTCCGATTTGGTGGGCGGGGCCCCTCGGCCTCCGATTTGGTGGCGGGGACCCTCGGCCTCCGATTTGGTGGGCGGGGACCCTCGGCCTCCGATTTGGTGGGCGGGGCCCCTCGGCCTCCGATTTGGTTGGTGGGGCCCCTCAGCCTCCGATTTGGTGGGCGGGGACCCTCGGCCTCCGATTTGGTGGGCGGGGACCCTCGGCCTCCAATTTGGTGGGCGGGGACCCTCGGCCTCCGATTTGGTTGGTGGGGCCCCTCGGCCTCCGATTTGGTGGGCGGGGACCCTCGGCCTCCGATTTGGTGGGCGGGGACCCTCGGCCTCCGATTTGGTGGGCGGGGACCCTCGGCCTCCGCTTTGGTGGGTGGGGCCCGTCGGCCTCCGATTTGGTTGGTGGGGCCCCTCGGCCTCCGATTTGGTGGGCGGGGACCCTCGGTCTCCGATTTGGTGGGCGGGGACCCTCGGCCTCCGATTTGGTGGGCGGGGACCCTCGGCCTCCGCTTTGGTGGGTGGGGCCCGTCGGCCTCCGATTTGGTGGGCGGGGACCCTCGGCCTCCGATTTGGTGGGCGGGGACCCTCGGCCTACGATGTGGTGGGCGGGGCCCCTCGGCCTCCGATTTGGAGGGCGGGGACCCCCGGCCTCCGATTCGGTGTGCGGGGCCCCTCGGCCTCCGATTTGGTGGGCGGGGACCCTCGGCCTCCGATTTGGTAGGCGGGGCCCCTCGGCCTCCGATTTGCTGGGCGGGGACCCTCGGCCTCCGATTTGGTGGGCGGGGACCCTCGGCCTCCGATTTGGTGGGCGGGGACCCTCGGCCTCCGATTTGGTGGGCGGGGACCCTCGGCCTCCGATTTGGTGGGCGGGGACCCTCGGCCTCCGATTTGGTGGGCGGGGACCCTCGGCCTCTGATTTGGTGGGCGGGGACCCTCGGCCTCCGATGTGGTGGTCTGGGCCCCTCGGCCTCCGCTTTGGTGGGCGGGGCCGGGCCCCTCGCCCTCCGCTTTGGTGGGCGGGGACGCTCGGCCTCCGATTTGGTGGGTGGGGCCCCTCGGCCTCCGATTTGGTTGGTGGGGCCCCTCAGCCTCCGATTTGGTGGGCGGGGACCCTCGGCCTCCGATTTGGTGGGCGGGGACCCTCGGCCTCCGATGTGGTGGTCTGGGCCCCTCGGCCTCCGCTTTGGTGGGCGGGGCCGGGCCCCTCGGCCTCCGCTTTGGTGGGAGAGGACCCTCGGCCTCCGATTTGGTGGGCGGGGCCCCTCGGCCTCCGATTTGGTTGGTGGGGCCCCTCAGCCTCCGATTTGGTGGGCGGGGACCCTCGGCCTCCGATTTGGTGGGCGGGGACCCTCGGCCTCCAATTTGGTGGGCGGGGACCCTCGGCCTCCGATTTGGTTGGTGGGGCCCCTCGGCCTCCGATTTGGTGGGCGGGGACCCTCGGCCTCCGATTTGGTGGGCGGGGATCCTCGGCCTCCGATTTGGTGGGCGGGGACCCTCGGCCTCCGCTTTGGTGGGTGGGGCCCGTCGGCCTCCGATTTGGTGGGCGGGGCCCCTCGTCCTCCGATTTGGATGGTGTGGACCCTCGGCCTCCGATTTGGTGGGCGGGGACCCTCGGCCTCCGATTTGGTGGGCGGGGACCCTCGGCCTCCGATTTGGTGGGCGGGGACCCTCGGCCTACGATGTGGTGGGCGGGGCCCCTCGGCCTCCGATTTGGAGGGTGGGGACCCCCGGCCTCCGATTCGGTGGGCGGGGCCCCTCGGCCTCCGATTTGGTGGGCGGGGACCCTCGGCCTCCGATTTGGTAGGCGGGGCCCCTCGGCCTCCGATTTGCTGGGCGGGGACCCTCGGCCTCCGATTTGGTGGGCGGGGACCCTCGGCCTCCGATTTGGTGGGCGGGGACCCTCGGCCTCCGATTTGGTGGGCGGGGACCCTCGGCCTCCGATTTGTTGGGCGGGGCCCCTCGGCCTCCGATGTGGTGGTCTGGGCCCCTCGGCCTCCGCTTTGGTGGGCGGGGCCGGGCCCCTCGGCCTCCGCTTTGGTGGGCGGGGACGCTCGGCCTTTGATTTGGTGGGCGGGGCTCCTCGGCCTCCGATTTGGTTGGCGGGGCCCCTCGGCCTCCGATTTGGTTGGCGGGGCCCCTCGGCCTCCGATTTGGTGTGTGCTCTGCCTGGGGCCACTGTGCTCTGCCTGGGGCCCCATATGCTGCCTGGGGCCCCTGTGCTCTGCCTGGGGCCCCATATGCTGCCTGGGGCCCCTGTGCTCTGCCTGGGGCCCCTGTGCTCTGCCTGGGGCCCCATGTTCTGCCTGGGGCCCCTGTGCTCTGCCTGGGGCCACTGTGCTCTGCCTGGGGCCCCATGTTCTGCCTGGGGCCACTGTGCTCTGCCTGGGGCCCCATAAGCTGCCTGGGGCCCCTGTGCTCTGCCTGGGACCACTGTGCTCTGCCTGGGGCCCCATATGCTGCCTGGGGCCCCTGTGCTCTGCCTGGGGCCACTGTGCTCTGCCTGGGGCCCCATATGCTGCCTGGGGCCCCTGTGCTCTGCCTGGGGCCCCTGTGCTCTGCCTGGGGCCCCATGTTCTGCCTGGGGCCCCTGTGCTCTGCCTGGGGCCACTGTGCTCTGCCTGGGGCCCCATATGCTGCCTGGGGCCCCTGTGCTCTGCCTGGGGCCCCATATGCTGCCTGGGGCCCCTGTGCTCTGCCTGGGGCCCCTGTTATGGTTCTCAATGGCAAGAGAACATAGCCCAGCAAACATAAGTACTAGCTCTTGGAAGGATGGAAACTAAACTGACCATGAACTAAACCTGCCGCACAACTAACAGTAGCCGGGTAGCGTTGCCTACGTTTTTTATCCCTAGACGCCCAGCGCCGGCCGGAGGACTAACTAATCCTGGCAGAGGAAAATATAGTCCTGGCTCACCTCTAGAGAAATTTCCCCGATAGGCAGACAGAGGCCCCCACATATATTGGCGGTGATTTTAGATGAAATGACAAACGTAGTATGAAAATAGGTTTAGCAAAATTGAGGTCCGCTTACTAGATAGCAGGAAGACAGAAAGGGCACTTTCATGGTCAGCTGAAAACCCTATCAAAACGCCATCCTGAAATTACTTTAAGACTCTAGTATTAACTCATAACATCAGAGTGGCAATTTCAGATCACAAGAGCTTTCCAGACACAGAAATGAAACTACAGCTGTGAACTGGAACAAAATGCAAAAACAAACGAGGACTAAAGTCCAACTTAGCTGGGAGTTGTCTAGCAGCAGGAACATGCACAGAAAGGCTTCTGATTACAATGTTGACCGGCATGGAAGTGACAGAGGAGCAAGGTTAAATAGCGACTCCCACATCCTGATGGAAACAGGTGAACAGAGGGGATGATGCACACCAGTTCAATTCCACCAGTGGCCACCGGGGGAGCCCAAAATCCAATTTCACAACAGGCCCCTGTGCTCTGCCTGGGGCCCCATATGCTGCTTGGGGCCCCTGTGCTCTGCCTGGGGCCCTGTTGTGAATTTGCTTTTTGGCTCCCTCTAGTGGTTACTAGTGATTTGACTCTGGGTATGTCAGTCATCCCTTGTATGCTCACCTGGGCCGTTAGTTCAGGGGTGTTGCTATATAAGCTCCCTGGACCTTCAGTTCAATGCCTGGCAACGTTGATATCAGAGCTAATCTGTAGTGCTCTTGTCTACTGTTCCTGGTTCCTGCTTGATTAAGCTAAGTCTACTTTCTTGCTTTTTGTTATTGTTTTTGTTTTGCATTTTTGTCCAGCTTGTACATAATCTGTATCCTATCCTTGCTGGAAGCTCTAGGGAGGCTGGAGTTCTCCCCCCGGGCCGTTAGACGGTTCGGGGGTTCTTGAATCTCCAGTGTGGATTTTTGTTAGGGTTTTTGTTGACCATATAAGTTATCTTACTACATTCTGCTATTAGTGAGTGGGCCTCTCTTTGCTAAACCTAGTTCATCTCTGTGTTTGTCATTTCCTCTTACCTCACCGTTATTATTTGTGGGGGGCTTGTATCCAACTTTTGGGGTCTATTCTCTGGAGGCAAGAGAGGTCTTTGTTTTCCTCTTCTAGGGGTAGTTAGTCCTCCGGCTGGCGCGAGACATCTAGCGACCAACGTAGGCATGTTCCCCGGCTACTTCTAGTGTTGGCATTAGGAGTAGATATATGGTCAACCCAGTTACCACTGCCCTATGAGCTGGATTTTTGTACTTCGCAGACTTGCTGATATCTCTGAGACCCTCGCCATTGGGGTCATAACAGTTTGCCAGGCCAGTATTAAATGTTAAATGCATTGCAGAAGCGGGATTATAAGAAAGAAAGTTCTGAGTTTTTTTTTCTCTTTCTCATTTTTTTTTTTCTTTTCCCCTTTACCTCTGAGTGGCTTGTGATTGCTGCAGACATGAATGTCCAGACCTTGATTACAAGTGTGGACCAGCTTGCTGCTCGTGTGCAGGGCATACAAGATTATGTTACCAGAAATCCTGTGTCTGAACCTAAGATACCGATTCCTGAACTGTTTTCCGGAGACCGATTTAAGTTTAGAAATTTCAGGAATAATTGTAAATTGTTTTTGTCCCTGAGACCCTGTTCCTCTGGAGACTCCGCTCAGCAAGTGAAAATTGTTATTTCTTTTTTACGGGGCGACCCTCAGGATTGGGCTTTCTCGCTGGCGCCAGGAGATCCGGCATTGGCTGATATTGATGCGTTATTTCTGGCGCTCGGTTTGCTTTATGAGGAACCCAATCTTGAGATTCAGGCAGAAAAAGCCTTGCTGGCTATGTCTCAGGGCCAGGACGAGGCTGAAGTGTATTGCCAAAAATTTCGGAAATGGTCCGTGCTGACCCAGTGGAACGAGTGTGCATTGGCTGCAAATTTTAGAAATGGTCTTTCTGAAGCCATTAAGAATGTGATGGTGGGTTTTCCCATTCCCACAGGTCTGAATGATTCTATGGCCCTGGCTATTCAAATCGACCGGCGGTTGCGGGAGCGCAAAACCGCAAATTCCCTCATGGTGTTGTCTGAACAGGCACCTGAATTAATGCAATGTGATAGAATCCTGACTAGAAATGAGCGGAAAATTCATAGACGCCAGAATGGCTTGTGTTACTACTGTGGTGATTCTACACATGTTATCTCAGCATGCTCTAAACGTCTTACTAAGGTTGTTAGTCCGGTCGTCATTGGTAATTTGCAACCTAAATTTATTCTATCTGTAACTTTGATTTGCTCACTGTCATCGTATCCTGTCATGGCGTTTGTGGACTCAGGTGCTGCCCTGAGCCTTATGGATCTGTCATTTGCCAAGCGCTGCGGATTTGTTCTTGAGCCATTGGAAAATCCTATCCCTCTTAGGGGTATTGATTCTATGCCATTGGCAAAAAATAAACCGCAGTTTTGGACACAGGTTACCATGTGCATGACTCCCGAACATCGGGAGGTAATACGTTTTCTTGTTCTGCATAAAATGCATGATTTGGTTGTTTTGGGTTTGCCATGGTTACAGACCCATAATCCAGTCTTGGACTAGAAGGCTATGTCAGTGTCAAGTTGGGGCTGCCATGGAATTCATGGAGATTCCCTGCCCTTGTCTATTGCTTCTTCTACGCCTTCGGAAGTTCCGGCGTATTTGTCTGATTATCAGGATGTCTTCAGCGAGTCTAAGTCCAGTGCACTGCCTCCTCATAGGGAATGTGACTGTGCAATAGATTTGATCCCTGGCAGTAAGTTTCCTAAGGGGAGACTGTTTAATCTGTCGGTACCTGAACATACCGCGATGCGTTCATATATCAAGGAGTCTCTTGAGAAGGGGCATATCCGTCCTTCTTCTTCCCCTCTTGGTGCGGGATTCTTTTTTGTGGCCAAAAAGGACGGATCTTTGAGGCCTTGTATTGACTATCGGCTTTTAAATAAGATCACTGTCAAATTTCAGTATCCTTTGCCGTTGTTGTCAGATTTGTTTGCCCGGATTAAAGGTGCCAAGTGGTTCACCAAGATAGACCTTCGTGGTGCGTACAACCTTGTGCGCATTAGGCAGGGCGATGAATGGAAAACCGCATTCAATACGCCCGAAGGTCATTTTGAGTACTTGGTGATGCCATTTGGGCTCTCTAATGCACCTTCAGTTTTTCAGTCCTTCATGCATGACATTTTCCGGAAGTATCTGGATAAATTTTTGATTGTTTATCTGGATGATATTCTGGTTTTTTCTGATGATTGGGACTCGCATGTGGAGCAGGTCAGGATGGTTTTTGAGATTTTGCGTGAAAATTCTTTGTTTGTAAAAGGCTCAAAGTGTCTCTTTGGTGTACAGAAGGTTCCCTTTTTGGGGTTCATTTTTTCCCCTTCTGCTGTGGAGATGGATCCAGTCAAGGTCCGAGCTATTCATGATTGGACTCAACCCTCGTCAGTTAAGAGTCTTCAGAAGTTCTTGGGTTTTGCTAACTTCTACCGTCGTTTTATCGCAAATTTCTCTAGCGTTGTTAAACCGCTGACGGATATGACCAAGAAAGGCTCTGATGTAGCTAACTGGGCTCCTGCTGCCGTGGAGGCTTTCCAGGAGTTGAAACGCCGGTTTACTTCGGCGCCTGTTTTGTGCCAGCCTGACGTCTCACTTCCCTTTCAGGTTGAGGTGGATGCTTCGGAGATTGGGGCAGGGGCCGTTTTGTCACAGAGAGGCCCTGGTTGCTCTACTATGAGACCTTGTGCCTTTTTCTCTAGGAAGTTTTCGCCGGCAGAGCGAAATTATGATGTGGGCAATCGGGAGTTATTGGCCATGAAGTGGGCATTTGAGGAGTGGCGTCATTGGCTCGAGGGTGCTAAGCATCGGGTGGTGGTCTTGACTGATCACAAAAATTTGATGTATCTCGAGTCTGCTAAACGCCTGAATCCTAGACAGGCCCGCTGGTCATTGTTTTTCTCCCGTTTTGACTTTGTGGTCTCGTATTTACCAGGTTCTAAGAATGTGAAGGCCGATGCTCTGTCTAGGAGCTTTGTGCCTGATGCTCCTGGAGTCGCTGAACCTGAGGGTATTCTTAAGGAAGGAGTTATCTTGTCTACGATTTCTCCAGATCTGCGACGTGTGTTGCAGAGATTTCAGGCTGGTAGGCCTGACTCTTGTCCACCTGACAGATTGTTTGTGCCTGCTAAATGGACCAGCAGAGTCATTTCCGAGGTTCATTCCTCAGTGTTGGCAGGGCACCCGGGAATTTTTGGCACCAGAGATCTGGTGGCCAGGTCCTTTTGGTGGCCTTCCTTGTCAAGGGATGTGCGGTTATTTGTGCAGTCCTGCGGTACTTGTGCTCGAGCTAAGCCTTGCTGTTCTCGTACCAGCGGGTTGCTCTTGCCCTTGCCTGTCCCGAAGAGACCTTGGACACACATCTCTATGGATTTCATTTCGGATCTCCCGGTGTCTAAAGGCATGTCTGTCATCTGGGTGATATGTGATCGTTTCTCCAAGATGGTCGATCTGGTTCCTTTGCCTAAGCTGCCTTCCTCTGCTGATCTGGTTCCTGTGTTCTTCCAGAACGTGGTTCGTTTGCACGGCATTCCTGAGAATATTGTGTTGGACAGAGGATCCCAGTTTGTTTCCAGGTTCTGGCGATCCTTTTGTGGTAGGATGGGCATTGATTTGTCGTTTTCGTCCGCTTTTCATCCACAGACTAACGGACAAACGGAACGAACGAATCAGACTCTGGAGGCGTATTTGAGGTGTTTTGTCTCATCTGATCAGGATGATTGGGTGACCTTCTTGCCGTTGGCTGAATTTGCCCTTAATAATCGGGCTAGTTCTGCCACCTTGGTTTCGCCATTTTTCTGCAACTCCGGTTTCCATCCTCATTTTTTTTCGGGACATGTGGAGCCTTCTGACTGTCCTGGAGTGGATTCTGTGGTGGATAGGTTGCAGCGGATCTGGAATCATGTGGTGGACAACTTGAAGTTGTCACAGGAGAAGGCTCAGCGTTTTGCCAATCGCCGCCGCGGTGTGGGTCCCCGACTTCGTGTTGGGGATTTGGTATGGCTGTCTTCTCGATTTGTTCCTATGAAGGTCTCCTCTCCCAAATTTAAGCCTTGATTCATTGGTCCTTACAAGATATTGGAGATCCTTAATCCTGTATCCTTTCGCCTGGATCTTCCGGTGTCGTTTGCCATTCACAACGTATTTCATAGGTCCTTGTTGCGGCGGTACGTTGTGCCTGTGGTTCCTTCTGCGGAGCCTCCTGCTCCGGTGTTGGTTGAGGGCGAGTTGGAGTACGTGGTGGAGAAGATCTTAGATTCTCGTCTCTCCAGGCGGAGGCTTCAGTACCTGGTCAAGTGGAAGGGCTATGGTCAGGAGGATAATTCCTGGGTGGTCGCCTCTGATGTGCATGCGGCCGATTTGGTTCGTGCCTTTCACGCCGCTCATCCTGATCGCCCTGGTGGTCTTGGTGAGGGTTCGGTGACCCCTCACTAAGGGGGGGTACTGTTGTGAATTTGCTTTTTGGCTCCCTCTAGTGGTTACTAGTGATTTGACTCTGGGTATGTCAGTCATCCCTTGTATGCTCACCTGGGCCGTTAGTTCAGGGGTGTTGCTATATAAGCTCCCTGGACCTTCAGTTCAATGCCTGGCAACGTTGATATCAGAGCTAATCTGTAGTGCTCTTGTCTACTGTTCCTGGTTCCTGCTTGATTAAGCTAAGTCTACTTTCTTGCTTTTTGTTATTGTTTTTGTTTTGCATTTTTGTCCAGCTTGTACATAATCTGTATCCTATCCTTGCTGGAAGCTCTAGGGAGGCTGGAGTTCTCCCCCCGGGCCGTTAGACGGTTCGGGGGTTCTTGAATCTCCAGTGTGGATTTTTGTTAGGGTTTTTGTTGACCATATAAGTTATCTTACTACATTCTGCTATTAGTGAGTGGGCCTCTCTTTGCTAAACCTAGTTCATCTCTGTGTTTGTCATTTCCTCTTACCTCACCGTTATTATTTGTGGGGGGCTTGTATCCAACTTTTGGGGTCTATTCTCTGGAGGCAAGAGAGGTCTTTGTTTTCCTCTTCTAGGGGTAGTTAGTCCTCCGGCTGGCGCGAGACATCTAGCGACCAACGTAGGCATGTTCCCCGGCTACTTCTAGTGTTGGCGTTAGGAGTAGATATATGGTCAACCCAGTTACCACTGCCCTATGAGCTGGATTTTTGTACTTCGCAGACTTGCTGATATCTCTGAGACCCTCGCCATTGGGGTCATAACAGGGCCCCTGTGCTCTGCCTGGGGCCCCATGTTCTGCCTGGGGCCCCTGTGCTCTGCCTGGGGCCACTGTGCTCTGCCTGGGGCCCCATATGCTGCCTGGGGCCCCTGTCCTCTGCCTGGGGCCCCATATGCTGCCTGGGGCCCCTGTGCTCTGCCTGGGGCCACTGTGCTCTGCCTGGGGCCCCATAGGCTGCCTGGGGCCCCTGTGCTCTGCCTGGGACCACTGTGCTCTGCCTGGGGCCCCATATGCTGCCTGGGGCCCCTGTGCTCTGCCTGGGGCCACTGTGCTCTGCCTGGGGCCCCATATGCTGCCTGGGGCCCCTGTGCTCTGCCTGGGTGTAGGACACTGGTGACGTCACTTATCTCCGGACATTAGCTCCGGACATTAGCTCCGGACATTAGCTCCGGACAAAGCCACGGAAGTTGGCACAAATTGCAGGAAGTAGTATTTTAGGCAATTATATATTAGATGCTAGGGTAGAAACTCACTCGGAATGAAAGGTAAAGCTAAAAACTGCAACTTACCCTGCCGGTTCCTGTACATAATAGAGATCCTGACCATGCAGTCCCTAGTGGTTCCTGTGTGAGCAGAGATAACCCTAGCCACAGTCTAGACGATGGCAACTCAGACCTATGCTGCTTAAAAGGTTGTCAAGGGCTTCACGATCCTCCTAAAGAACTGGAGGGCAGAACAGAGTGTAAATGACCTATAAAAGGGAAAAGTAGTGAGAAAAGTAAAGATGCCAGAATGATTATAAATAATAAATAAACCACTAAATAAAAAATAAGGTAGAAAGTACAAATCAGTTATAAAATAAGTCACCTACTTCCCAAAAAGAAACAGAATATATGTGGAGAGAAAAGAACATAAACCCTAGCTGGATTTTCACTGACTGGCTTTAAACGACACCAGAATGGCTGAACTTCCAAATGAGACTATCATCAGCAAGAAATACCAGCAGGGGAAAGAATATCAAGCTGCACCTGAAAGGTGATAGGCAGACAAATGCAAACACCTGTGTGATGCCAAACAGACAACAGCCAAGAAACAGAACCTATACACACACCGAGAAATGGTGTGTATGCTGTGGCTCGGCGAACAGAGAAGCTGACCTCAAAACACAGGTTCAAGGGGTAGAACCCAGAAGCATAACACTATACTTCTTTGGGAACCTTGGTAAATTAAATGCAGCTGAACACTCCTTCCTTATCTGCCTCATGTCTGTAGATCCAGAAAGTTTTGACTGTAATAAGATCCAGGCTGACACTTCATCTAGTACAGTTGCAGGGCTTGCTACCTCAGAAATCTCCTCCTTGTACACACCTTAGCATGTGGCCTAGTCAGTTACGCTCCAAGCAATGGGCTTCACTCTCTTCAATTGCTAACTCTTCGAACCAGGAAGAAAATCTCTTCTTATTACCAAAGACTCCTCCCTTCTGCATGGTTGGCTAACTGTGACTCTTCTGTACCCTGAATTCACACTGTTACTTTCACTTTCCTGTCCCAAATGTATAGAGCAGCATTTTTCATACATTAAATAATTGCATCTAACATCAACATATGGAAAATGCAGTAATATAACAAATATAAGGACAATAAGGTCGTGAGGAGGATGCTTCTTCTCTTTCCACCCTCTTACATGTGGACAACCCCTTTAATTATCAGTATTTTTAAACATAAGCCAAGATTGAAACATATTGTCATGACACAGCAGTCAGGTGACCCGGGACCAGGGGCTCCTTCCCTGTCCCTAACACTAGGGGCAACATAGCTCGCATTAGACCCCAGGATACTTCTGAAGGTGAAGATGCCGGGGCCTCCACCTTTGCCTTATCTCCTGAGTTAGCCCTAATTCTGTTCTCTTACTTCACCAAGGAAAGAGGGGCGCTACTGTGCACTGTAGTACACCAACTTGACAAATAAGGCAACACAAACAAGGGTTAACAGAAAACTCCAGGCATACAAAATATTCACTCAGATATAACAGAGTAATGCCCTGGGGTGTGGAGAAAAAAACTAAATAGAGAAGGATAGGGAGTTACCACACATACAAACTAAGCAACAGTCACAGATTACTCCTCCAACTCTCCTTCTCTTCTGAACGCCTCTCCCTCCATTAGCCATGCAGCAAATGCTAGCTCTGACAAGGATTTGTAACAAAGCCCAGATTATAAGGGGTAGAGAGCTCAGCTGTGAGCACAAAAATTCCTAACATGGCGGATTAACCTGTGTTCTGTCAGAACAAATAAACACATTTAAAATTAAGGAGAAGTGCTTCTCAGCACCGGAGTAGGAGCAGTCAGATGCTATGGTCTTCTGGCTCCACACTGTGGCAGTAATCCTGTGACACATATCCTGAGAAAAATATGATACAAAGATTTGCTCCTCTTCTGTAGTTTTGACCCACTCCTGATTTGTGCTCAAAGAAAAGGTATCAGGAGATTTGTGCTTCCCAAATCACAGGCAGCATGAATCAAAATCTGGCTGCATGACTGTCAGGTCTCTCCCTATTTGTGTGAATAGAAAGCAAACTGTCAGTCAATGGGAGTGGGGCAGGGACACGTTACCTGTGACTGGCTTCTTGGACTAGTCATACAAGATGCTTGGTCTCTTTATATGTTTTTCATAGCATACTTTCTCTAAAACATTGCAGTTTTTCAGAGTGAAACATACTGCACTTAGAGGTAATAACGCAGCCAGACCCTGAATGTTGCTGCCCATTTTTTGGGCAACATAAACAGCTGAAAGTTGCACTTTAAAAAAATATTACTTTAAAATATTAACATATATATATATATATATATATATATATATATATATATATATATATATATATATATATATATATATATATATATATATATATATATATATATATATATATGTTATTACCTTATTAAATGGACTTTTGAAAATCATCATTACATGGTCATAATTTTATATTTTAACTTATATATTTACAATTTTACTGATGATAAAAATAATATAAAAACAACAGTAAGAAAAATATTTAAAAATGAGCTTAAAAATGAGTTAAAAATAAATAATTGACTATATAAAAATAGTGATTCAGGTCGATATGGATTTGACAATTTGCTTGCGTTTGACAGGAAATTCAATTTGCAATTAAATTGCATAACGCAAATTGAATGTATCCTATTGTGCTCTAGTGTCTTTTCAGACCCCAAAGCATAGAAAACATAGGATGGAAAAAAAAATAAAGGAAAAATAAGACTCAGCCCACCATAACTCATTCTGCTTCTGCAGCCCCTTGTCCTGTCATCCGGCTGCCTTAATTTCTCCATGACATTCAATGTCTTCCTTCACCCTCTTCACTCTGACTAAGGACGCATGTTATGACATCACGAATGTGAGTCCTGATTAGAGGAACACCCGATGCCGGAAGCCTCAGCATAGAGTGAACATGCATGAAGAGGATGAAGTAAAAGGTGGAGGGAGACATGTGCAGAGAAGATATGGGTGTCTATGGTGGAGGGACAGATGAACAACGAGTTGAGTCATTTTATTGGAAGCTAGAAGCCATTTTTATGGATTTGCATCACACCAATCAGAAAGAAAATAGTTTTGGAAGACTATGAATTCCATAATATAATAATAATAATATAATAGTAAAAATTAAAAACTTACTGCAGAGACAATAACAAAAATAACACTGGTCAACAGCATTTTTGGTGCCAAAGATATTTCATCAAATTTAGGGTATTTTTGGGGTGCTGATTCTGAATATGTCATCAGTTTTGCCAGATTGGCTCAAGTTTTTGAGATTTTTGGTATCTTATTTATAGCACTTGTTGGTAAATGCGACGCATCATCTCATTAATTTCTTTGGATTAGTACTTGAACTGAGCAGTTCTCAATATAGTTTTGTGTTAATTAGTGTTCTAAAAGTTTGTTCATAGCTTGATTTTTACACTAACTTTATGTTGTTGTCTGTTTTCCAGTGAAAAGCATGAACTCATCAAGAAGAAGTTGTCTTAACGATCCAGACTCATTCTGTTACATTTGTGGTGAATACACACTGCCAAAACATAGAAGAAACATAACAGACTTCGTAAAAAAAGTGTATTTTGCCTATTTTGGGGTTATGCTTGGGGACCAAGACAAGTTTTGGGCACCACACATAGTGTGCAAAGCATGTATCGAATTATTACGAAAATGGAGCAAAGGACAAAGAAAAAGCTTCAAATTTGGTGTTCCAATGGTGTGGAGAGAGCCAAAAAATCATCATGATGACTGTTATTTATGGTAAACACAGGTACAGGCACATCTTCACAATGAGGGACAGGCCTTCTTGCAGATTCCATGTTACTCCCATTTTCGTTTCTTATGCTTATTGAATCCTTGCACTTGCACTGCACAGAAATAACAGTCATCATGATGATTTTTTGGCTCTCTCCACACCATTGGAACACCAAATTTGAAGCTTTTTCTTTGTCCTTTGCTCCATTTTCGTAATAATTCGATACATGCTTTGCACACTATGTGTGGTGCCCAAAACTTGTCTTGGTCCCCAAGCATAACCCCAAAATAGGCAAAATACACTTTTTTTACGAAGTCTGTTATGTTTCTTCTATGTTTTGGCAGTGTGTATTCACCACAAATGTAACAGAATGAGTCTGGATCGTTAAGACAACTTCTTCTTGATGAGTTCATGCTTTTCACTGGAAAACAGACAACAACATAAAGTTAGTGCAAAAATCAAGCTATGAACAAACTTTTAGAACACTAATTAACACAAAACTATATTGAGAACTGCACAGTTCAAGTACTAATCCAAAGAAATTAATGAGATGATGCGTCGCATTTACCAACAAGTGCTATAAATAAGATACCAAAAATCTCAAAAACTTGAGCCAATCTGGCAAAACTGATAGCATATTCAGAATCGGCACCCCAAAAATACCCCAAATTCATTAAAATATTTTGGACACCAGAAAAAAAATTTTTTTTTGTTGACCTGTGTAATAAACCCTTATAACATAAAGTTCTAAAGGACTGATTCCCTCCCCCCTTTTGAATCTATTACCTTGTCATCCAAAAATCACAATTTTCATGATCTTGAGCAGCAGAAGTGAAATATTGCATCAAAATACATAAATATACAATACGAGAACATATCAACACAAGACCCTTCTCCGTCCCAACAAAATACGACTTTGATAAATTCCCGAGAGTCCTTCACCTTATTCCTACACTTTGATCCTATGTATGACATAAAGTTAAGAGAATACTGATCATTAATCTGCAGACTGAAAAAAATGCTGATCCACAGCAGCGGCGCCTTATTCTTACAAATGAATTCATAAAGCGGTGACACAGTAGTTTGTCTTCTAGGCAAAAGATCATTAATCATCATTGATCAACATTTCTGTCATGGTTCTGACTGCCGCTACAATTCCCATTCTATTTCCATGGATTTTTTTTTTCTCTATTTTATGATTTTTTTATGTTGTATCCTAAATCTGCTTTATTGTTACTCGCATTTCATCAGAGATGGAGTCATATTTTGCTTTGATGAGTAATGTTTCTATTTGTAGTTTTCTTAATATATAGTCAACCTGTTGGGTACAATATAATATCATTATGTGACTTTTTCATATAAGAAGCGATAAACAGATGTGAAGTTTCTTTTGACTCTTCGAAACTGGATTTTTGGTCATTAGAAGTCATCAGCCAGGAACCTTGAGTTCACCAAAACACTTTATCCTGAGGGTCTTATCTTTTACATCTCCTATAAGCATAACATTCATAAAATTAACACATCCCTCAATGATGTGGTCTGTTCTTCCACTGGCTTCAGAAAGGGTTGTCTTCTGCTGGATGTGATGGATGGATCAGGTGCCGGGATGGATTTCATTGGTGATGATGTCACCCAGTAGATCTCAGGACCTCACAGAATGACTTCCTGTCTGCACAGTAACCGTATGTATAATAATGGAGGTTAGGCTTAAGATCAAATGAAGGAGATACATGCTATTGAGCTGAGATGAAACAAATGACACTGCTAGAATATTGCTGATGAGACAGAAAAAATTACCAAAAAATTGTAATGTTTCTTTTTTAATAAACTTGCAAAAATTACTACATTTCTGTTTTTTCAGTCAAGATGGGGAGGAAAATGTACATTAATGTACATTAATGTGAAAAAAATGAATGTTTTTTAGTTTACTAAATGGCTGCAATGAAGGAAAGAATGAAAAATTTAAAGGGGTCTGAATACTTTCCGTACCCACTGTAATTTAATGTTTGTGGGGTTTATATTCAGGTACCCTTGTTAGAAAGGGCTTTATGCCAACAAGCAAGAAAGTGTTTTGAGGGATTCAGAGATAGTTGTGTATAAGTGTCTGGTTCCATCCAGAATCTCAGAGACTTAGAATGTTTAGTGGGGGAGAAGTTTCTGTGTAAAAGTGATGCATGAAAATGTTGACTGAGAAGACAAAATGGACCCTGATTTCCTACAAGTGCCAGCTGTGTTACACATCCAGCACCCGAGAAGGCAAAACTGACCCTGATTTCCCATAAGTGCCAGCTGTGTTACACATCCAACACCTGAGAAGACAAAATGGACCCTGATTACACATCTAGCACCTGCCTCTAATAGCAACAGAGCCAGTTCTGAACAATTCGTTTTCACCAGTTAGATACCAGTGTCATTTTTTCAGAGCACAATTTAAACAATTGCAAACGTGTGAATCCATTAGCTTCTCTTTTAGATGTTAGCCTCATTAATGTCATCTTTGTAATCCCATGAAAGCCCTGGTTCTAAGGGTACCGTCACACAGTGCAATTTTGATCGCTACGACGGCACGATCCATGACGTCGCAGCGATCGTATGATTATCGCTCCAGCGTCGTAGACTGCGGTCACACGTTGCAATCACAGCGCTGGAGCGATGCCGAAGTCCCCGGGTAACCAGGGTAAACATCGGGTTACTAAGCGCAGGGCCGCGCTTAGTAACCCGATGTTTACCGTGGTTACCAGCGTAAAAGTAAAAAAAAAAAAACCGTACATGCTCACCATCTGATGTCCGTCCGGTCCCTTGCCGTCCGCTTCCTGCTCTGACAGATCCGGCCGTACAGTGAGAGCAGATTGCAGCGGTGACGTCACCGCTGTGATCTGCTCTCACTTTCCGGCCGGCAGACAGTCAGAGCGGGAAGCGGACGGCAAGGGACCGTACGGACATCAGATGGTGAGCATGTACGGTTTTTTTTTTTTTACTTTTACGCTGGTAACCACGGTAAACATCGGGTTACTAAGCGCGGCCCTGCGCTTAGTTACCCGATGTTTACCCTGGTTACCAGCGAACGCATCGCTGGATCGCTGTCACACACAACGATCCAGCGATGTCAGCGGGTGATCAAGCGACGAAAGAAAGTTCCAAACGATGTGCTACAACGTACGATTCTCAGCAGGATCCCTGATCGCTGCTGCATGTCAGACACTGCGATATCGTAACGATATCGCTAGAACGTCACGAATCGTACCGTCGTAGCGATCAAAATTGCACTGTGTGACGGTACCCTAAGGCTGGGCTTCAAAGTGGATTGACATGTTTGTTTTTCAGTCATGGCTAGTGTTGAGCATTCCGATACCGCAAGTATCGGGTATCGGCCGATACTTGCGGTATCGGAATTCCGATACCGAGATCCGATACTTTTGTGGTATCGGGAATCGGAATCGGAATTTCCCAGTGTATGGTTCCCAGGGTCTGAAGGAGAGGAAACTCTCCTTCAGGCCCTGGGATCCATATCCATGTAAAAAATAAAGAATTAAAATAAAAAATAGGGATATACTCACCCTCGGATGCGCCCTGGTAGTAACCGGCAGCCTGCTTTGCTTAAAATGAGCACGTTCAGCACCTTCCATGATGTCACGGCTTCTTATTGGTCGCGTGACGCTCATGTGACCACCACGCGACCAATCACAAGCCGCTACGTCATCCCTCAGGTCCTAAATTCCCTTCTAGGATGACGTCACGGCTTCTGATTGGTCGCGTGGCGGTCACATGAGCGGCACGTGACCAATCAGAAGCTGTGACGTCATGGAAGGTACTGAACGCGCTCATTTTAAGCAAAGAAGGCTGCCGGTTCACAGCGGTAAGGTCCAGGCTGCGTCGGAGAGGTGAGTATATCAATATTTTTTATTTTAATTCTTTATTTTACACATTCATATGGATCCCAGGGCCTGAAGGAGAGTTTCCTCTCCTTTAGACCCTGGGAACCATCAGGGATACCTTCCAATACCTGAGTCCCATTGACTTGTATTGGTATCGGGTATCGGTATCAGCGAGATCCGATACTTTGCCGGTATCGGCCGATACTTTCCGATACCGATACTTGAAAGTATCGGACGGTATCGCTCAACACTAGTCATGGCATTATTGGCACACTTGAAATTATTCCAGAAAATGAAGTATCTCTTCCAGAAAATGATTACAATTGCACATATTTTGTTACACACGTGTTTTTTTTTCCTTTGAGTGTATTGGAACAACACAAAAAAAACTGAAAAAAAGGCAAATTGAACATAATTTCATGCAAAACCCCCAAAATGGGTAGGATAAAATAGTTGCCACCCTCATCTTAATATTTGGTTGCACACACTTTGGAATAAATAACTGCAATCACTTCCTATAACCATCAACAAGCTTCTACCACCTCTCAGCCGGAATTTTGGTGGCCACTTCAGAACTCCCCAGCGCTTTGTTTCCTTCAATTTCTAGGTGCTCCTTGAAATATGTGTTAGGAGTCGAGATCCTACCGCTGCTCAGGGGGAATCTCGAACTTCCTCCGCTGCGGTGTCCCATTCTCCTCCAGCCGCAGTGGAGCCTGCTCAGCGGAGACATCGGTCCCAGCGTCTGGCTCAAGCTGATACTGTGCACTTGGTTACTGCTGCCCTTCCAGGTCCAGCCATTGTAACCAGCACTGATCAGTGGCGAGCAGACGCTCCTGGGACTAAGTCCTGCTTTTCCTCTATTGAGCATGCCCAAGGGACGACCTCTCATTGGAGGTCGGGGGTCACATGCTCAGGTCCTGTAGCAGCTCCTTTTGGACCATTAGGAAGATCCTTGAGAGCTACAGCTATAAAAGGTTCACATGGCCGCACGGCCATGCGCTAGTATAAACTTGACAACATGTGTGTTTAGATGAATGTCTGTCAACGGATGAAAGCTCCTTAATCATCCCCATTCCTAGAGATGATGACTGCTCACGAATAGTGGAAGCTATCTAGCACCCGACAGTGCTACCTGCACACTCAGCACACGTTTCTGCGTCTATTCGCAGTGCCCGCCTGTACGGCACTGTGCGCAATCAGTGCGCTTTCCTGACAGCCTATCAGTGTAGGGTGGGAACTCCCGCTTGGACTCTGCATCTGACTCGGGGTGTCCTCAGGAGCGGGCTCAAAAGCCGCCGAGGGTCAGAGCGAGTCCAATCACCAGTTTAGTGGGGGTGATTCATAGGGATCCCACTAGTGTCTTTCAGCTGCACCCTGCGACTGCCAACAGGGCGCAGCATATTTACGGCGACTCTGTGAAGCAACACAGTTCGCTTCCTTTCACAGTGGGTGAGGTCAAACCAACGTGTGAGCAAGTGTCCATCCGCCATTACTCAGCTGCAGGTACCATCTCTGCACGGTGGACCCCAGACTGCAAACGCACCTCATATTCTCTAATATTATTTGGTGCGTTCCGCCAGTCTTAACAGTATGTTTGGGGTCATTGTCCTGCTGGATGACCCATGGTCTAGGTCGCAAACCGAGCTATCTGACACTGGGCACTACATTGCGACCCAATGTCCTTTGGTAATGTTCAGATTTCATGACACAGGGAAGGCACCTAGGGCCAGAGGCAGCACAACAACCCCAAAACATCTTTGAACCTCCTCCATATTTGACAGTAGGTACTGTGTTATTTTGTTTGCAGGTCTCATTATGTTTTCTGTAAACATTAGAATTATGTGCTTTACCAAGAAACTCTTCAATACACACAAAGGAAATAAACATGTTTATAGCAAAATATGTGTAATTGCAGTAATTTTCAGGTGCAAAATCGAGATACTGTATTTTCTGGAACAATTTCATGGGTGCCAGCACTTTCAACCATGACTGCATACTGCAATTCTAAGGTATTGTAGTACATTTTACAAACAATCAAATGATCGCTGGTTCAAATATTTTTTTAATTACAAATTAAAGTTTAAAAAATATTAGAAATGTAAAAGTTCGAAACATTCATTTTTTTTCTAATCTAAAAACAAGAAATAAAAAATATAAAATATCTATGAAATATGCATGATGGTATTTTTAGGTCATCTCACATCCCTAAAAAGATAAACACAATAAAGAAAAGACTTACACAGATCTATATAAAAAAAAATAGAACATTGTTTTTTCACCCAGGTTCAGATTTTTCTAATCACTTATGATATATACATAAATATCCGAGGATGAGTATAAAAAATGTCCACACTCCGGTTTCCTTAAAACTTCTGGCTGGTATGTCTTATCAGTATTTTTCATATGAGGTTACTGTCTCCCCAGTCACTGCTATGCAGGTTTGAATGTTTTACATCATTTCGTTTGCAGTTGCCATGCGAAGAACAATGGTTGCCCACTTAACTTGTAATTTGCACAAAAGGAGAGCAGTGTGCAGTAATTTGTTTTATTTTTATTTGTGGTCTGATGTGGTGTCTTTCCCCAGCATGGTTGTGCTTTTCTCTGCAGCGCTGGCTGTCTCCTATCTACTGCAGGCTTTACTGCCTGTACAGCATACAGCAATTATTATTCATCACTGATCCACCTCATGTTCTGAGGAAGGCCGATTAGGCCGAAACGTCAACGCTTTTTTATATGGATCTTTCATTTTTTTCTATTTGTGCAATAAATATATTATTTCAGCATTGAAGAGGAATGCCAAATTCTATTTTTCTTCTTGTATATAGACTGGAACCCGACTTGAGCACCCTAAAAGAGTGCCACATAAGCCTAATACAAACATTCTAC
The DNA here is from genome assembly GCF_051348905.1 of Ranitomeya variabilis. Taxonomy (NCBI): domain Eukaryota; kingdom Metazoa; phylum Chordata; class Amphibia; order Anura; family Dendrobatidae; genus Ranitomeya; species Ranitomeya variabilis. The sequence goes on from NC_135237.1 coordinate 554,412,840, forward strand.
CTACTGCCCGGATTTGCTGTGTCGGACTGTCACCTGTTTGGTCCCCTGAAAAAAGCCCTATGAAGATTCTCATTGGAAGAAGCAGTGAAGACATCAATGTATTCATGGCTCGCAGCTCAGACTTTGAGACAGAGAAAGAGGACCCTGCTGACTTTAAAGGAACTCTGTCAGCCCAGAATGACTATATAAACCCAGTACTAGTGTTGAGCGATACCTTCCGATACTTGAAAGTATCGGTATCGGATAGTATCGGCCGATACCCGAAAAATATCGGATATCGCCGATACCAATACCCGATACCAATACAAGTCAATGGGACACAAGTAACGGAAGCTATCCTGGATGGTTCCCAGGGTCTGAAGGAGAGGAAACTCTCCTTCAGGCCCTGGGATCCATATTCATGTAAAAAATAAAGAATTAAAATAAAAAATATGGATATACTCACCCCTCCGGCGGCCCCAGGACCTTACTGATGTAACCGGCAGCCTCCGTTCCTAAGAATGAGAAGTTTAGGACCTTCGATGACATCACGGCTTGTGATTGGTCACGTGACAGCTAATGTGACCGCTCACGCGACCAATCACAAGCCGCGACGTCATCGCAGGTCCTAAACTCCTCATTCTTAGGAACGGAGGCTGCCGGTTACATCGGTAAGGTCCAGGGGCCGCCGGAGGGGTGAGTATATCCATATTTTTTATTTTAATTCTTTATTTTTTACATGAATATGGATCCCAGGGCCTGAAGGAGAGTCTCCTCTCCTCCAGACCCTGGGAACCATACACTGGGAACATCCGATTCCGATTTCCGATATCACAAAAATATCGGAACTCGGTATCGGAATTCTGATACCGCAAATATCGGCCGATACCCGATACTTGTGGTATCGGAATGCTCAACACTACCCAGTACATTCACTTGGTGCATCATGTTGGGGCTAATCATTGAAATACACTTTCCCACCTGCTTTGTTTCCATCTGTCTTCACTCTTCCATGGCCCTATAAAGCTAGATATGTCAATCAAAGAAGTGGAGGGGTTGTAGACAGAAGAAAAACAAGTAAGTGAGAATGTGTATATAAATGACTGGCCCCACCTTGAAGCACAGATTAGTGGACCGCAGCTTGAACAGACATTCTGTGCTAACAAAGTCCCTTTAAGATCTTACACTCTTCAGTAAAGAGAGAGAAAGAGATAGAGAGGACCCTGTTGACCATAACAGCTCATATTCTACAGGAGAAAGAGAGAGGACTCCACTGACCAAAAGGGCTCATACTCTACAGGAAGGAGTGAGGACATCGCTGATCATAAGAGCTTACACTCTACAGGAGAGAGAGGAATCCGCTGACCATAAGAGCTTACACTCTACAGGAGAGAGAGAGGACACCACTGACCATAAGAGCTTACACTCTACAGGAGAGAGAGAGGACCCCGCTGACCATAAGAGCTTACACTCTACAGGAGAGAGAGAGGAATCCACTGACCATAAGAGCTTACATTCTACAGGAGAGAGAGGACCCCGCTGACCATAAGAGCTCACACTCTACAGGAGAGAGAGGACCCCACTGACCATAAGAGCTTACACTCTACAGGAAGGAGAGAGGACCCCACTGACCAAAAGAGCTTACACTCTACAGGAAGGAGAGAGGACCCCACTGACCATAAGAGCTTACACTCTACAGGAGAGAGGACCCAAATGACCATAAGAGCTTACATTCTACAGGAGAGAGAGAGGACCCCACTGACCATAAGAGCTTACACTCTACAGGAGAGAGAGAGGAATCCGCTGACCATAAGAGCTTACAGTCTACAGGAAGGAGAGAGGACCCCACTGACCATAAGAGCTTACACTCTACAGGAGAGAGGACCCCACTGACCATAAGAGCTTACATTCTACAGGAGAGAGAGAGGACCCCACTGACCATAAGAGCTTACACTCTACAGGAGAGAGAGGGGAATCCGCTGACCATATAAGCTTACAGTCTACAGGAAGGAGAGAGGACCCCACTGACCATAAGAGCTTACACTCTACAGGAGAGAGGACCCCACTGACCATAAGAGCTTACATTCTACAGGAGAGAGAGAGGACCCCACTGACCATAAGAGCTTACACTCTACAGGAGAGAGAGGGGAATCCGCTGACCATAAGAGCTTACAGTCTACAGGAAGGAGAGAGGACCCCACTGACCATAAGAGCTTACACTCTACAGGAGAGAGGACCCCACTGACCATAAGAGCTTACATTCTACAGGAGAGAGAGAGAGGACCCCACTGACCATAAGAGCTTACACTCTACAGGAGAGAGAGAGGAATCCGCTGACCATAAGAGCTTACATTCTACAGGAGAGAGAGGACCCCACTGACCAGAAGATCTTACACTCTGCAGGAAGGAGAGAGGACCCCACTGACCATAAGAGCTTACATTCTACAGGAAGGAGAGAGAGAGGACCCCACTGACCATAAGAGCTTACACTCTACAGGTGAGAGAGAGAGAGAGTGAGAGAGAAAAAGGAAGAGGACCCCGCTCACCATAACCGTTTACAGTCTGCAGGATAAAGAGAGAGCCAAAGAAAGCTTACATCCCCCTGACCATAAGAGCTCAAACTCTACAGACTTACTCAGTGAGTCTGGAGATGGAAAATGACTCTGCATACATTGTCGTATGACTCAGCCACACGACTCAGCTCCATTGCGAACTTCTGATGTGTGATGGCCCAGGTACTGACCACTACTGTACAAGTTATGATGATCTACTAGATGTCAAGCAGCACAGATACAGAGATGGATTAAAAGAAGTGTGCATAGATCTTTGTTTCTCAAAAGTAAGTAGTGGGCGGATGTATGAGTCTATGTCTTTTAGAGTTTTTTCTTAGGACAATGGCAGGAGCAATTCATGCTAGACAAAAAGAAGTTCTTGAATCTATAGTGCTGGTTAGGGTTGAGCGACTTTCATTTTTTTAAGATCGAGTAGGGTTTTGGGAAACCCGATTTTGTCCAGAGTCGAGTCGAGTGCAGTCGGCCGATTATCGCTAAAAGTCGGGGATCGACCGAAACACGAAACCCAATGCAAGTCAATGGGGAAGCATAGTCGGCAGTGAGTGGAGGCCAGGAAAACACCTACAGTGCCCATTTTAATGCCAAAAACATCCATTCTTGTTTCTGAAGCTTGCCAATCTTAATTAACTGTATAATAATAGTTGGGCATAGGGAATTGGGGGAAAGTTGTGGGGGGAGTAGGGCTGGCTCAAGTTTTTCGTGGGCCCAGGAAATGCGGACTACGTCACGGCGGTGTTGCAGGGAAAGGTAAGTATTTAAAAGTTGCAAGTGCTGTGATCCTGAGCAAGCAGGGGGGGGGCCCACTCGTTCGCATTGCCACTGGCACAGGGCCCCTCAAAGTACGGCGGTGTGTTTGCATGGCGGGGGCGCCTCCCACCAGCAGCGACACTTTTGCGTACTCTGAGGGGCCCTGTGCCAGTGACGTCGCCAACGAGTATGCCCCCCCACCTGATGAAGGAACCTGCACTTTCATCTGCACCTTCCTCTTTGTCCCTGTGTAAGGTGGTATAACATGCGGGAAGGGGAACCTTACTTTCAGCAGGGACAGATTCTGGCTGTGTAGAGTACAAGGGGAATGTAGTGGTCTAGGTCAATGTACCAGCAGACTCATTTAGCAGTGGCTGGGCAATGGGCAGGATGAGGAGGAAACAGATATAGGGCCAAAGAATAAAGTAGGCTACATGCAGTTCAAAATTGGTAACAGGACTAAACAGGCGGCATTGCTTTGTTCAGTGGAGTAGCAAACCCAAGAGCAGCAGACACTGTTTCAAGGGCCTAACCACACTAGTAGGCCAAATGCAGTTTAATATCTGATAGTATAGGGCGAAAGCCAGAATGTGGAAGCTCAGCTTTGTTCAGTTGAGGACAACACCAGGGAGGGGCAGACACCTTTAGTAGGCCGGAAAAGCCTATTGCATTTTTTAAAATGGTAATTTGGAGCAGAAGGTTGAAGCTCAGCTTTATTTAGTTGAGGGCAACACCAGGCAGGGGCACACAGACAGACACCTTTAGTAGGCCGGAAAAGCCTATTGCATTTTTCAAAATGGTAATTTGGAGCAGAAGGTTGAAGCTCAGCTTTATTTAGTTGAGGGCAACACCAGGGAGGGGCAGAAGCCGTTAGTAGGCCCTAACCACCATTTTTTTTTTTAAAACCACTTAATGAGAGCCGGAAGGTTGAAGCTCAGCTTTATTTAGTTGAGGACAACACCAGGGAGGGGCAGAAGCCGTTAGTAGGCCCTAACCACCATTTTTTTTTTTAAAACCACTTAATGAGAGCCGGAAGGTTGAAGCTCAGCTTTATTTAGTTGAGGACAACACCAGGCAGGGGCACACAGACAGTCACCTTTAGTAGGCCTGAAAAGCCTATTGCATTTTTCAAAATGGTAATTTGGAGCAGAAGGTTGAAGCTCAGCTTTATTTAGTTGAGGGCAACACCAGGGAGGGGCAGAAGCCGTTAGTAGGCCCTAACCACCATTTTTTTTTTTAAAACCACTTAATGAGAGCTGGAAGGTTGAAGCTCAGCTTTATTTAGTTGAGGACAACACCAGGGAGGGGCAGAAGCCGTTAGTAGGCCCTAACCACCATTTTTTTTTTTAAAACCACTTAATGAGAGCCGGAAGGTTGAAGCTCAGCTTTATTTAGTTGAGGACAACACCAGGCAGGGGCACACAGACAGACACCTTTAGTAGGCCTGAAAAGCCTATTGCATTTTTCAAAATGGTAATTTGGAGCAGAAGGTTGAAGCTCAGCTTTATTTAGTTGAGGGCAACACCAGGGAGGGGCAGAAGCCGTTAGTAGGCCCTAACCACCATTTTTTTTTTTAAAACCACATAATGAGAGCCGGAAGGTTGAAGCTCAGCTTTATTTAGTTGAGGACAACACCAGGGAGGGGCACACAGACAGACACCTTTAGTAGGCCGGAAAAGCCTATTGCATTTTTCAAAATGGTAATTTGGAGCAGAAGGTTGAAGCTCAGCTTTATTTAGTTGAGGGCAACACCAGGGAGGGGCAGAAGCCGTTAGTAGGCCCTAACCAAAGTTGAAGGCCAAATGCAGTTTAATTTCTGATACTATAGGCCGAAAGCCAGAAGGTGGAAGTTCCGATTTAGACAGTGGAGGACAATTTGAATTAGGGACTGCAGACAGACTTAGTAGGCTGTCCCCTGTGGACCATGCATCCACCACATTAACCCATTGCGCCGTAATGGACACGTAATCTTCCGTGGCCATGCCTACAGGTCCATGCGTCTGTTGTCAGGTGCACCTTTGTACTCACAGATTGCCAGAGTGCATGGACAATGCGGTCTTCTACATGCTGGTGGAGGGTTGGGATGGCTTTTCTCGCAAAAGAAGTGTCGACTGGTTAGCTTGTAGCGTGGTACAGCGTAGTCCATCATGGCCTTATTAATAGTAAATAAAATATATAACTAGGCTCTATGAACTTTTAAATAGGTTCCAGGGGTACACGGGCAGCATTGGTGTGGTCAGTGGAGGAGTATTGCAAGTAGGGGCTGCAGACAGGCTATCAAAGGCCTAAAATAACAAACAATAGGCTCATGGCAGTTTCACAGCGGTTACATGGATACACGGGCAGGCAGCTTGGTGGTCAGTGGAGGAGTATTTAAAGTAGGGACCGCAGACAGGCTATCAAAGGCCTAAAATAACAAACAATAGGCTCATGGCAGTTTTACAGCGGTTACATGGATACACGGGCAGGCAGCTTGGTGGTCAGTGGAGGAGTATTTAAAGTAGGGACCGCAGACAGGCTTCAAAGGCCTAACATAAGAAAATGGGCTGGCTGTAGGCACTTTATAATTGGTTCCAGGGGTACACGGGCAGCAGTGGTCTGGTCAGTGGAGGAGTATTTAAAGTAGGGACCGCAGACAGGCTATCAAAGGCCTAACATAACAAACAATAGGCTCATGGCAGTTTCACAGCGGTTACATGGATACACGGGCAGGCAGCTTGGTGGTCAGTGGAGGAGTATTTAAAGTAGGGACCGCAGACAGGCTATCAAAGGCCTAAAATAACAAACAATAGGCTCATGGCAGTTTTACAGCGGTTACATGGATACACGGGCAGGCAGCTTGGTGGTCAGTGGAGGAGTATTTAAAGTAGGGACCGCAGACAGGCTTCAAAGGCCTAACATAAGAAAATGGGCTGGCTGTAGGCACTTTATAATTGGTTCCAGGGGTACACGGGCAGCAGTGGTCTGGTCAGTGGAGGAGTATTTAAAGTAGGGACCGCAGACAGGCTATCAAAGGCCTAACATAACAAACAATAGGCTCATGGCAGTTTCACAGCGGTTACATGGATACACGGGCAGGCAGCTTGGTGGTGGTGAGTGGAGGAGTATTTAAAGTAGGGACCGCAGACAGGCTTCAAAGGCCTAACATAAGAAAATGGGCTGGCTGTAGGCACTTTATAATTGGTTCCAGGGGTACACGGGCAGCAATGGTCTGGTCAGTGGAGGAGTATTTAAAGTAGGGACCGCAGACAGGCTATCAAAGGCCTAAAATAACAAACAATAGGCTTATGGCAGTTTTACAGCGGTTACATGGATACACGGGCAGGCAGCTTGGTGGTGGTGAGTGGAGGAGTATTTAAAGTAGGGACCGCAGACAGGCTATCAAAGGCCTAAAATAACAAACAATAGGCTTATGGCAGTTTTACAGCGGTTACATGGATACACGGGCAGGCAGCTTGGTGGTGGTGAGTGGAGGAGTATTTAAAGTAGGGACCGCAGACAGGCTTCAAAGGCCTAACATAAGAAAATGGGCTGGCTGTAGGCACTTTATAATTGGTTCCAGGGGTACACGGGCAGCAGTGGTCTGGTCAGTGGAGGAGTATTTAAAGTAGGGACCGCAGACAGGCTATCAAAGGCCTAAAATAACAAACAATAGGCTCATGGCAGCTTTACAGCGGTTACATGGATACACAGGCAGCTTGGTGGTGAGTGGAGGAGTAGTGCAAGGAGTGTCTGTCCCAGTACTCCCAAAATATAAATAGATGTTAATGTCTCGCAAAACAACCAAAACAAAAAAAAAGGTGGCATACTTAGGTACAGGGGTGGGCTCATCTACTGAGTTTCTGACATAGTAATTTGGCAGTAACTATTTAATGGTGCCAATATAGGACACAGACACAGACTACTTTAAGTTGCATCATAGATGTCTACAAATTTGTATTGTCAGTGCCAGACATTGAATGATGTCAGCGAATAGACTAAAGATTGGTGGAGCTGTGCGACATAATTTTGCACGTGGTAGAGCACATTTTGAGCTGGGGTAGGGGGGAACTCTCTTGAGGCCGGCGGGACCGCCCCAGGGCCCCTCATGTTACAACGGTGTGTCTGACGTTGGGTGCGCACCACCACCGCCAGAGACACTACATTGTACTATGAGGGACCCAGTAGCAATGCCGTCAACCAAAAGCGAGCACACCCACCTCTTCAGACAAACAGCAGTCTCACGGGTGCTTGCGCCAAGTCGCGATACCACGGCCCCGTGTGGGGAGTTTTGCCATTTAGGGAGGTGTAAACATGTCGTATGCTGTACAATCAGCTGCAGCAAATTAGACATTAGAAAAGTAATTCACAGGCAAGAGCTTTTCATAGGAAAGCTAGGTGTCGGCCGGGGAAGGTGGGGCAAAAGATTTCGAAATCCAGTTGTGGTTCATTTTAATGAATGTTAGATCGTCAACATTTTGGGTAGCCAGACGAGTCCTTTTTTCGGTTAATATTGAACCTGCAGCACTGAATACTCTTTCTGATAGGACACTTGCTGCCGGGCAAGCAAGCTCCTGCAATGCATATTCTGCCAATTCTGGCCAGGTGTCTAATTTGGAGGCCCAGTAATCAAATGGGAATGACGGTTGAGGGAGAACATCGATAAGGGATGAAAAATAGTTAGTAACCATACTGGACAAATGTTGTCTCCTGTCACTTTCAATTGATGCAGCAGTACCTGTCCTGTCTGCGGTCATAGCAAAATCACTCCACAACATGGTCAGAAAACCCCTCTGTCCAACGCCACTTCTGATGTGTGCACCCCTAACACTCCTAGTCTGCTGCCCCCTGGAGCTCGTGTGAGAACGATCACGTGCGCTGTGTGCTGGGAATGCCTGAAGCAAACGGTCAACAAGAGTTGATTGTTTGGTTGCTAATATTAGTTCCAAGTTCTCATGTGGCATAATATTTTGCAATTTGCCTTTATAGCGTGGATCAAGGAGGCAGGCCAACCAGTAATCGTCATCGTTCATCATTTTCGTAATTCGTGTGTCCCTTTTTAGGATACGTAAGGCATAATCCGCCATGTGGGCCAAAGTTCCAGTTGTCAAATCTCCGGTTGTGATTGGTTGAGGGGCAGTTGCAGGCAAATCTACGTCACTTGTGTCCCTCAAAAAACCAGAACCCGGCCGTGACACGCAACCAAATTCCTGTGCCCCCGGGAAAGGTTCGGCATTAAAAATATACTCATCCCCATCATCCTCCTCGTCCTCCACCTCCTCTTCGCCCGCTACCTCGTCCTGTACACTGCCCTGACCAGACAATGGCTGACTGTCATCAAGGCTTTCCTCTTCCTCTGGTGCAGACGCCTGCTCCTTTATGTGCGTCAAACTTTGCATCAGCAGACGCATTAGGGGGATGCTCATGCTTATTACGGCGTTGTCTGCACTAACCAGCCGTGTGCATTCCTCAAAACACTGAAGGACTTGACACATGTCTTGTATCTTAGACCACTGCACACCTGACAACTCCATGTCTGCCATCCTACTGCCTGCCCGTGTATCCTCCCACAAATAAATAACAGCACGCCTCTGTTCGCACAGTCTCTGAAGCATGTGCAGTGTTGAGTTCCACCTTGTTGCAACGTCTATGATTAGGCGATGCTGGGGAAGGTTCAAAGACCGCTGATAGGTCTGCATACGGCTGGCGTGTACAGGCGAACGTCGGATATGTGAGCAAAGTGCACGCACTTTGAGGAGCAGGTCGGAGAACCCAGGATAAGTTTTCAATAAGCACTGCACCACCAGGTTTAAGGTGTGAGCCAGGCAAGGAATGTGTTTCAGTTGGGAAAGGGAGATGGCAGCCATGAAATTCCTTCCGTTATCACTCACTACCTTGCCTGCCTCAAGATCTACTGTGCCCAGCCACGACTGCGTTTCTTGTTGCAAGAACTCGGACAGAACTTCCGCGGTGTGTCTGTTGTCGCCCAAGCACTTCATAGCCAATACAGCCTGCTGACGCTTGGCAGTAGCTGGCCCATAATGGGACAACTGGTGTGCAACAGTGTCATCTGCCGATGGAGTGGTTGGCAGACTGCGTTCTGTGGAAGAGCTGTAGCTTCTGCAGGAGGACGAGGAGGAGGAGGAGGAGGGGGTGCGAACGCCTACAGCCAACTGTTTCCTAGACCGTGGGCTAGGCACAACTGTCCCTAAATTGATGTCGCCTGTGGACCCTGCATCCACCACATTCACCCAGTGTGCCGTGATGGACACATAACGTCCCTGGCCATGCCTACTGGTCCATGCATCTGTAGTCAGGTGCACCTTTGTACTCACAGATTGCCTGAGTGCATGGACGATGCGCTGTTTAACATGCTGGTGCAGGGCTGGGATGGCTTTTCTGGAAAAAAAGTGTCGACTGGGTAGCTCGTATCGTGGTTCAGCGTACTCCATCAGGGCTTTGAAAGCTTCGCTTTCAACTAACCGGTAGGGCATCATCTCTAACGAGATTAGTCTAGCTATGTGGGCGTTAAAACCCTGTGTACGCGGATGCGAGGATAAGTACTTCCTTTTTCTAACCAGAGTCTCATGTAGGGTGAGCTGGACTGGAGAGCTGGAGATCGTGGAACTTTCGGGTGTGCCGGTGTACATGGCAGACTGAGAGACGGTTGGAGACGGTATTGTTTCCGCCGGTGCCCTAGATGCAATATTTCCTCCTACAAAACTGGTGATTCCCTGACCCTGACTGCTTTTGGCTGGCAAAGAAACCTGCACAGATACTGCCGGTGGTGCGGAAAATGGTGGCCTTACAGTGACGGAAGGGATGTTGCGTTGCTGACTAGCTTCATTGGCCGAGGGTGCTACAACCTTGAGGGTCGTTTGGTAGTTAGTCCAGGCTTGAAAATGCATGGTGGTTAAGTGTCTATGCATGCAACTAGTATTTAGACTTTTCAGATTCTGACCTCTGCTTAAGCTAGTTGAACATTTTTGACAGATGACTTTGCGCTGATCAGTTGGATGTTGTTTAAAAAAATGCCAGACTGCACTCTTCCTAGACTCAGATCCCTTTTCAGGGATTGCAGACTGAGCTTTAACCGGATGGCAACGCTGTGCTCCAACAGGTTTTGGCTTTGACACGCGTTTTGGTCCAGATACGGGCCCGGCAGATGGAACCTGTTGCGATGTTGATGCCTGCTGCGGCCCCTCCTCCACCTCCGCTTCTGAACTACTGCCGCCTGCACCCTGTTCCCCCAATGGCTGCCAATCGGGGTCAATAACTGGGTCATCTATTACCTCCTCTTCGAGCTCGTGTGCAACTTCGTCTGTGTCACTGTGTCGGTCGGTGGTATAGCGTTCGTGGCGGGGCAACATAGTCTCATCAGGGTCTGATTGTGGATCTGTACCCTGAGAGGGCAATGTGGTGGTCTGAGTCAAAGGAGCAGCATAGTACTCTGGCTGTGGCTGTGCATCAGTGCACTCCATGTCAGAATATACTTGTAATGGGCATGGCCTGTTAAATGTTTCACTTTCTAAGCCAGGGACGGTATGTGTAAAGAGCTCCATGGAGTGACCCGTTGTGTCGCCTGCTGCATCCTTCTCTCTTGTTGTAGTTTTTGCTGAGGAGGACAAGGAAGCGACTTGTCCCTGACCGTGAACATCCACAAGTGACGCGCTGCTTTTACATTTACCAGTTTCGGAAGAGGAGGCAAAAGAGCTAGAGGCTGAGTCTGCAATGTAAGCCAAAACTTGCTGTTGCTGCTCCGCCTTTAAAAGCGGTTTTCCTACTCCCAGAAAAGAGAGCGTTCGAGGCCTTGTGTAGCCTGACGACGAAACTGGCTCCACAGCTCCAGACTTAGGTGGAATATTTTTATCCCCACGACCACCTGATGCTCCACTACCACTACCATCATTACCAGCTGACAATGAACGCCCACGACGACCTCTTGCACCAGACTTCCTCATTGTTTTAAAATCTTAACCAAAGTAACTTTATTTGTTGCTGTCAAACAACTTACACGGTGAGCTATAACTTCAGTATGATTTCAATATCCCTTAACAGGTTGGTGAGACCACAAGGAAAATCAGGCACAATGTTACACACTCTGTTTTCTGTGGCACAAAATCACAGAGATGACACACACGCAGGACTGTCACTCAAGCACTAATGTCAATATTAATCTCCCACCTAATTTATGTTTTTTTTTTTTTCAGGGAGACTTTAGAAACCAAATAATATTAAAAAAAAAAAAAAAAAAAAAGGCTTTCTATGGCCCACAATTAGAGAGAGAGAGGTGGCACACCCAGGAGTCAAGACTGGCACACAAGCTGAAAGGGCAATATTACTCTCCCACTGTTTTTTTATGTATTTTTTGTTTTTTAAGGGAGACTTTAGAAACCCAATAATATTTAAAAAAAAAAATAAATAGGCTTTCTATGGCCCACTGAATGAGAGGGAGAGAGGTGGCACACCCAGGAGTCAAGACTGGCACACAAGCTGAAAGGGCAATATTACTCTCCCACTGTTTTTTTTTTTTTTTTCAGGGAGACTTTAGAAACCAAATAATATTAAAAAAAAAAAAAAAAAAATAGGCTTGCTATAGCCCACTGAATGAGAGATAGCACACACAGCAGTGGCACACAAGCCCTGACTGAGGCCAATATTTTTCTCCCACTGATTGATGTAGTGTTTTTGTGTTGAGGTAGAATTTAGAACACAAATCACGGAAAAAATAAATAGGCTTTCTATGGCCCACTGAATGAAAGGGAGAGAGGTGGCACACCCAGGAGTCAAGACTGGCACACAAGCTGAAAGGGCAATATTACTCTCCCACTGTTTTTTTATGTATTTTTTGTTTTTTCAGGGAGACTTTAGAAACCCAATAATATTAAAAAAAAAAAAAAAATAGGCTTTCTATGGCCCACTGAATGAGAGGGAGAGAGGTGGCACACCCAGGAGTCAAGACTGGCACACAAGCTGAAAGGGCAATATTACTCTCCCACTGTTTTTTTAGGTTTTTTTTTTTTTTTCAGGGAGACTTTAGAAACCAAATAATATTAAAAAAAAAATAAATAGGCTTTCTATGGCCCACTGAATGAGAGGGAGAGAGGTGGCACACCCAGGAGTCAAGACTGGCACACAAGCTGAAAGGGCAATATTACTCTCCCACTGTTTTTTTAGGTTTTTTTTTTTTTTTCAGGGAGACTTTAGAAACCAAATAATATTAAAAAAAAAAAAAAAAAAAAAATAGGCTTGCTATAGCCCACTGAATGAGAGATAGCACACACAGCAGTGGCACACAAGCCCTGACTGAGGCCAATATTTTTCTCCCACTGATTGATGTAGTGTTTTTGTGTTGAGGTAGAATTTAGAACACAAATCACGGAAAAAATAAATAGGCTTTCTATGGCCCACTGAATGAAAGGGAGAGAGGTGGCACACCCAGGAGTCAAGACTGGCACACAAGCTGAAAGGGCAATATTACTCTCCCACTGTTTTTTTATGTATTTTTTGTTTTTTCAGGGAGACTTTAGAAACCCAATAATATTTAAAAAAAAAAATAAATAGGCTTTCTATGGCCCACTGAATGAGAGGGAGAGAGGTGGCACACCCAGGAGTCAAGACTGGCACACAAGCTGAAAGGGCAATATTACTCTCCCACTGTTTTTTTAGGTTTTTTTTTTTTTTTCAGGGAGACTTTAGAAACCAAATAATATTAAAAAAAAAAAATAAATAGGCTTTCTATGGCCCACTGAATGAGAGGGAGAGAGGTGGCACACCCAGGAGTCAAGACTGGCACACAAGCTGAAAGGGCAATATTACTCTCCCACTGTTTTTTTAGGTTTTTTTTTTTTTTTTCAGGGAGACTTTAGAAACCAAATAATATTAAACAAAAAAAAAAAAAAAAAATAGGCTTGCTATAGCCCACTGAATGAGAGATAGCACACACAGCAGTGGCACACAAGCCCTGACTGAGGCCAATATTTTTCTCCCACTGATTGATGTAGTGTTTTTGTGTTGAGGTAGAATTTAGAACACAAATCACGGAAAAAATAAATAGGCTTTCTATGGCCCACTGAATGAAAGGGAGAGAGGTGGCACACCCAGGAGTCAAGACTGGCACACAAGCTGAAAGGGCAATATTACTCTCCCACTGTTTTTTTATGTATTTTTTGTTTTTTCAGGGAGACTTTAGAAACCCAATAATATTTAAAAAAAAAAAAAAATAGGCTTTCTATGGCCCACTGAATGAGAGGGAGAGAGGTGGCACACCCAGGAGTCAAGACTGGCACACAAGCTGAAAGGGCAATATTACTCTCCCACTGTTTTTTTAGGTTTTTTTTTTTTTTTCAGGGAGACTTTAGAAACCAAATAATATTAAAAAAAAAAAAAAAAAAAATAGGCTTGCTATAGCCCACTGAATGAGAGATAGCACACACAGCAGTGGCACACAAGCCCTGACTGAGGCCAATATTTTTCTCCCACTGATTGATGTAGTGTTTTTGTGTTGAGGTAGATTTTAGAACACAAATCACGGAAAAAATAAATAGGCTTTCTATGGCCCACTCAGTGAGAGATGGCACACACAGGGATGGCACTGTAGCAGAAATGCCAATCTTAATCTCCCACAAAAAACAAACAAAAAAAAAAAAAAACTGTCCTACAATTACTATCTCCCTGCAGTAATGTAAGCCAGGTATGGCAGGCAGCAATAGGAGTGGACTGATGCACAAATTAAATAAAAAGTGTGGACAAACAAAAAAGATAGCTGTGCAGAAAGGAAGGAACAAGAGGATATGTGCTTTGAAAAAAGCAGTTGGTTTCCACAGTGGCGTACACACAGCAATACAGCTATCACGGAGCCTTCTAGGGCAGCCCAATGAGCTACAGCGCTGAGGGGAAAAAAAAAAAAAAATAGCTTCCACAGTCCCTGCACACCGAAGGTGGTGTTGGGACAGTGGAAATCGCTGCAGCACAAGCGGTTTGGTGGTTAGTGGACCCTGCCTAACGCTCTCCCTGCTTCTGACGAAGCGGCAGCAACCTGTCCCTAAGCTCAGATCAGCAGCAGTAAGATGGCGGTCGGCGGGAACGCCCCTTTATAGCCCCTGTGACGCCGCAGACAGCAAGCCAATCACTGCAATGCCCTTCTCTAAGATGGTGGGGACCAGGATCTATGTCATCACGCTGCCCACACTCTGCGTTCACCTTCATTGGCTGAGAAATGGCGCTTTTCGCGTCATTGAAACGCGACTTTGGCGCGAAAGTCGCGTACCGCATGGCCGACAAGCACAGGGGTCGGATCGGGTTTCATGAGACGCCGACTTAGCCAAAAGTCGGCGACTTTTGAAAATGATCGACCCGTTTCGCTCAACCCTAGTGCTGGTAGTTTGGCGATGCATGGAACCTCACAAGATTTAACTTGCTGCAGTGGTTAAGGACGACAAGACCAGACTTTTCTAAAGGTTTTGTTAATGGACAGGAATTGTTTGAGATTGGCATTAGACCCCCTTCACACATCAGTGTGTACAGTATGTGTGGTGGCAGTTTTGACATGTACTGGAAACACTTACATGTAGACCAATTTAATTCTATGGGGTTGCGCAATAGATAGATAGATAGATAGATAGATAAATAGATAGATAATAGGTAGATAGATGATAGATAGATAGGTAGATAGATGATAGATAGATAGATAATATATAGATAGATAATAGATAGATAATAGTTAGATAGGTAGATAGATAGATAGATAGATAGATAGATAGATAGATAGATATATAGATAGATAGATAGATAGATAGATAGATGGACTGATTACACAGCCAATTAGCATTGCCTGACAGTTACTATAATGCCGTAGCCATCTTGGTAGTGGTGTTACTGTGATTGGCCGCATTGCTTCATCAGAGGTTATAAAAGGTCATGTGCCACCACACTCGGCTCACTAACACTATTGCACCTTTCAGGGACAGTTCTGATTGGAGGGAGAACAGTTATCCAGGCCTGTGTGTGCACAGTTTAACTAATCAGAGTTTTCTAGTGTTAATACTGGTGCTGATTAGTGTTGAGCGATACCTTCCGATATTTGAAAGTATCGGTATCGGATTGGATCGGCCGATATCCAAAAAATATCGGATACTGCCGCTACCAAAACCCGATACCAATACAAGTCAATGGGACACAAATATCGGAAGTGATCCTGGATGGTTCCCAGGGTCTTAAGGAGAGGAAACTCTCCTTCAGGCCCTGGGATCCATATTCATGTAAAAAATAAAGAATAAAAATAAAATATATGGATATACTCACCCTCGGACGAGCCCTGGATGTCACCGCTGCAACCGGCAGCCTCCGTTCCTAAGAATGCAGAGTGAAGGACCTTCGATGACGTCGCGGCTTGTGATTGGTTGTGTGACCGCTCATGTGACCGCTCACGCGACCAATCACAAGCCGCGACGTCATCGCAGGTCCTACACTCACTGCATTCTTAGGAATGGAGGCTGCCGGTTGCACCGCTGAGGTGCTGGGTCCGCCGGAGGTTGAGTATATCCATATTTTTTATTTTTATTCTTTATTTTTTACATGAATATGGATCCCAGGGCCTGAAGGAGAGTCTCCTCTCCTCCAGACCCTGGGAACGATACGCACCGCACACGCCTGGGAACTTATAGGAACTTCCGATTCCAATTTCCGATATCACAAAAATATCGGAACTCGGTATCGGAATTCCGATGCAGCAAATATCGGCCGATATCTGATATTTGCAGTATCGGAATGCTCAACACTAGTGCTGATGCTAAACGATCATACTAACAGCCATTCTAAGGGCAAATATTATGCTTTACTGTTGGTATCAGATACATTCTGCATTTAGCCTAGGGACAGTTGCAGGAGCAGGGAGAGTGGTAGAGTACAGAATCTATGCAGGGCTCAGGGCATTGCAGTCCGTTGCTAAATATATAGCTGCTGCACGTTACTACCTTTTTTTTTGAAAAATGTTTTACTATATTGTCATCCATAGAGTTTAACGTGCTGAGTGTTACATTATGTTGGTATATAAAACTAAAAAAAAGTTCAAAAAATGTGTGTGAATTCAATTGGTCATCCATAGTCTTTAATGCACTGCTTAGTGTTACATTACAGTAGTATCTAAAACGCCCCAACAAATTCAAATTTTTTTGGGGAATTCAATTACCGTATATACTCGAGTATAAGCCGAGATTTTCAGCTCAAATTTTTGGGCTGAAAGTGCCCCTCTCGGCTTATACTCGAGTCACGGTCGGCGGTGGGGTCGGCGGGTGAGGGGGATAGGGCGCTGAGGCATACTCACCTAGTCCCGGCGATCCTGACGCTCCCCCTGCCTGTCACACTGTCTTCGGTGCCGCAGCTCTTCCCCTGTTCAGCGGTCACGTGGGACCGCTCATTAGAGAAATGATTATGGACTCCACTCCCATAGGGGTGGAGCCGCAAATTCATTTCTCTAATCAGCGGTGCCGGTGACCGCTGACAGAGGAAGAGCTGCGGTGTTGTGAACTCTATTTCTGGGCTCCCTCTTGTGGTCACAAGTGGTACTGTGTGAGTGCTGTATTTCTGCAGGTTTGTGACTGGCATCAGCTGTCTCGTTATCTGTGGGCTGGTTTTCTATTTAAGCTCACTTGGACTCTCAGTCTATGCCTGCTGTCAATGTATTCAGTGCTATTCTGATTCCTTCTGACTACCTTGCTACCAGTCTCTTCAAGAGAAGCTAAGTTTCCGTTTTGTTCATTTTTTGATCATCAGTGTTCTATATGTTTCTTGTCCAGCTTGCTAATATGTGATTTCCCAGCTTGCTGGTAGCTCTAGGGGGCTGAGTTTCTCCCCCCACACCGTTAGTTGGTGTGGGGGTTCTTGAATTCTCAGCGTGGATATTTTGGTAGGGTTTTTTACTGACCGCACAGTTCGCTATCTGTCTTCTGCTATCTAGTATTAGTGGGCCTCATTTGCTGAATCTGTTTTCATTCCTACGTGTGTCTTTTCTCCTTACCTCACCGTTATTATTTGTTGGGGGCTTCCTATATCTTTGGGGTTATTTCTCTTGAGGCAAGTGAGGTCTTGCTTTCTCTTTAGGGGTAGTCAGTTTCTCAGGCTGCGTCGAGACGTCCAGGATTTTAGGCACGTTCACCGGCTACCTTTAGTGTGTTTGGATAGGATCAGGTTTGCGGTCAGTCCAGTTACCACCTCCCTAGAGCTTGTTCTATGTTTAGTTACTTAGCTAGTATTTCCTGTGATCCCCAGCCACTGGGATCATAACAGTACAGCAGGCCAAAAAAGTGTTTAATGCATCGCATGAAGTGGGATAAAAGAAGTCCTGAGTACAATTTTTTTTTTTCTCCTCCTTTGCTGCAGTCTGTCCAGCTTCTCTCATCCCCTTAATCTCTGGGTGGTTTTGAGCTCAGCTGCAGACATGGATATTCAGAGTCTGACTTCTAGTGTGGATCATCTTGCTGCAAGGGTGCAAAATATTCAGGATTTTGTTGTTCATAGCCCTATGTCTGAGCCAAAAATACCTATTCCTGAGTTGTTTTCTGGAGATAGATATAGGTTTCTGAATTTTAGGAATAATTGTAAATTGTTTCTATCTTTGAGACTTCGTTCCTCTGGTGATTCCGCTCAGCAAGTTAAAATTGTTATCTCCTTGTTACGCGGCAACCCTCAAGATTGGGCTTTCTCTCTGGCGCCAGGAGATCCTGCATTGCTGAATGTGGATGCGTTTTTTCTGGTGCTTGGACTGCTTTATGAGGAACCTAATCTTGAGAACCAGGCAGAAAAGGCTTTGCTGGCTATCTCTCAAGGTCAGGATGAAGCTGAGGTGTACTGTCAAAAATTTCGGAAATGGTCAGTGCTTACTCAATGGAATGAGTGTGCCCTGGCTGCAAATTTCAGAGAGGGTCTTTCTGAAGCCATTAAGAATGTTATGGTGGGGTTCCCCATGCCTGCAAGTCTGAGTGATTCAATGGCTTTGGCCATTCAGATTGATCAGCGTGTTACCGTCTTTGTGTGTTTCACAGCTCTCAACCTCTGAAACACACAAAGACGGTAACACCCTGGACCTGGTCTTTGTCCGGCTCTGTTCAATTCCCCACCTAGATAACTCACCACTTCCCCTCTCTGACCACAACATTCTCTCCTTCACACTCACAATTCCTCGCCCACCCCAGCACTCTCCTACCTACCACACATTCAGAAATCTACATGCTATTAATCCTCACACACTTTCAGACTTCTTACACTCATCACTGTCCCCAGTCTCCTCTTGTTCCTGTCCTGATCTGGCTGTACATTACTTCAATGACACTCTTAGAAGCACCCTAGACCAAGTAGCTCCCCTCACCTTCAGAACCTCCAAACACAGAGTGAAACAGCCCTGGCTCACATCGCAAACCCGATTTCTCCAGCGATGCTCCAGGTGTGCTGAACGCTTATGGAGGAAAACTCGCACCCCAGAAGACTTCTTGCACTTCAAATTTATGTTAAGGACCTATAACTCTGCCCTTCACCTTGCCAAACAGACCTACTTCACCACCCTGATCTCCTCACTATCCAACAGCCCCAAGAAACTTTTTGACACGTTTCACTCCCTCCTCAGGCCAAAAGCACAAGACCCTATCACAGACATTTGTGCTGATGACCTGGCCTCCCACTTTATAGAGAAAATAGATAACATCCGTCAGGAAATCCGCTCCCAGACACCAAGTGCAATGACTCCCATTCCTCCCTGCATCTCCCCTGGCTCACTCTCCACATTCGATCCCATCACAGAAGAAGAAGTCTCCAAGCTCCTCTCCTCTTCTCGTCCGACTACATGCACCATCGACCCCATTCCCTCACACCTCCTCCAGTCTCTCTCTCCAGTCGTCACAACTCACCTAACTGCAATCTTTAATCTCTCCCTCTCCTCTGGCATTTTCCCCTCCTCCTTCAAACACTCTATCATTACTCCATTACTAAAAAAAACCACCCTTGACCCATCATGTGCAAACAACTACAGACCGGTCTCCAATCTCCCCTTCATCTCAAAACTCCTGGAGCGCCTAGTCTACTCCCGCCTTACCCGTTACCTCTCCACTCATTCCCTCCTAGACCCTTCACAGTCCGGGTTCCGCCCCCTACATTCAACAGAAACTGCACTCATCAAGGTGACCAATGACCTTCTGACAGCAAAATGTAACGGTGACCACTCTCTGCTCATTCTCCTCGATCTTTCTGCAGCTTTCAACACTGTTGACCACCCTCTCCTACTCTCTAGGCTCCAGTCACTAGGCATTAAGGACACTGCTCTCTCCTGGTTCTCTTCCTATCTTTCTGACCGCTCCTTCAGTGTTCTGTTCTCCGGCTCCACTTCATCTCCTCTTCCTCTCACTGTCGGGGTACCTCAGGGCTCAGTCCTTGGCCCCCTTCTCTTCTCCCTCTACACGGCCCCAATTGGACAGACCATCAGCAGATTTGGCTTTCAGTACCATCTTTACGCTGATGACACACAACTATACACGTCAGCCCCTGACCTTACCCCCGCTGTACTACAGAACGCCACTGACTGTCTGTCTGCAGTCTCTAACATCATGTCCGCTCTCTATCTGAAGCTCAACCTCTCCAAAACTGAACTTCTTCTGCTCCCGCCTTCTACTAACCTCCCTAAATCTGACATTTCCCTCTCTGTGGGTGGCACCATAATAACACCTAGGCAGCAGGCACGCTGTCTGGGTGTCATGTTTGACTCCGATCTCTCCTTCACCTCCCACATACAATCTCTTGCCCGCTCGTGCCGCTTACACCTAAAGAACATCTCTAGAATCCGCTCTTTTCTCACCATGGAGACAACAAAAACTCTCACTGTCGCCCTAATCCACTCCCGCCTGGACTACTGTAACTCTCTTTTAATTGGCCTCCCCCTCACGTGACTTTCCCCTCTCCAGTCTATCCTTAATGCAGCAGCCAGGGTCGTCCATCTGGCTAATCGTTACTCGGACGTGTCCGCTCTTCGCCAGTCATTACACTGGCTGCCCATTCATTACAGGATACAATTCAAAGTACTTGTTCTCACCCACAAAGCTCTCCACAGTGCGGCACCCCCTTACATCTCCTCCCTCATTTCTGTCTATCGGCCTAGCCGACCGCTGCGCTCTGCAAACGACTTTCGACTAACCTCTGCACTAATCTGTACCTCCCACTCCCGACTCCAAGACTTCTCCCGTGCTGCGCCAATCCTCTGGAATGCTCTACCCCAAGATATTAGGACCATCCACAACTTGCATAGCTTTAGGCGCTCACTCAAAACTCATTTGTTCAGAGCGGCCTATCACGTTCCCTAATCAGTCATTTTATGTTTGTGTGTGTGTGTAGCCCATTCACTATCTCACCTACCCCCCACCCCCTGAAGATGGCTGGACCATCATTGTAAATACATCATTGTAAATACACACCTGTACTTTGTATCTCCCCACCTCATTGTAGATTGTAAGCTCTCACGAGCAGGGTCGTCTTATTTTGCTTTATTGCTGTATGGTTAACATTGTTACCTATGACTGTTGTGTTTGAAACTGTTAAACTGTAAAGCGCTGCGGAATATGTTGGCGCTATATAAATAAAGATTATTATTATTATTATTATCAGCGTTTGCGGGAGCGCAAATCTGCGCATCCTCTGGCGGTGTTCTCTGAACAGAGACATGAGTCAATGCAATGTGACAGAATTCTGACTAGAATTGAGCGACAAAGTCATAGACGTCAAAATGGGTTGTGCTTTTACTGTGGTGATTCTGCTCATGTTATCTCAGCATGCTCTAAGTGCTTAAAAAAAATCGCTAAACCTGTCACCATTGGTACTATACAGCCTAAGTTCATTTTGTCTGTTACTTTAATCTGTTCTTTGTCATCCTACTCGGTTATGGCTTTTGTGGATTCAGGTGCTGCCCTGAATCTTATGGATTTGTCATTTGCCAAGCGCTGTGGTTTTGTTCTGGAGCCTTTGGCATTTCCTATTCCACTGAGGGGAATAGATGCTACGCCATTGGCTGAGAATAAGCCTCAGTATTGGACTCAAGTGACCATGTGCATGACTCCTGTACATCAGGAGGTGATTCGCTTTCTTGTGCTGCATAATTTGCATGATGTTGTAGTTTTGGGTCTGCCATGGCTGCATGCCCATAATCCAGTTCTGGATTGGAAAGCTATGTCTGTGTCAAGTTGGGGTTGTCAATGGATTCATGGCGATGTCCCTTTGGTGTCAATTGCTTCTTCCACTCCTTCTGAGGTCCCTGAGTTTTTGTCAGACTACCAGGATGTATTTGATGAGCCCAGATCTGGTGCCCTGCCTCCTCATAGGGATTGTGATTGTGCTATAAATTTGATTCCTGGCAGTAAGTTCCCTAAGGGACGACTTTTTAATTTGTCTATACCAGAACATGCCACGATGCGGAGTTATATAAAGGAGTCTTTGGCGAAGGGACATATTCGCCCATCCTCCTCCCCTCTTGGTGCAGGATTTTTTTTTTGTGGCCAAGAAGGATGATTCTCTGAGACCTTGTATAGATTATCGTCTTCTAAATAAAATCACGGTCAAATTTCAGTATCCTTTGCCATTATTGTCTGATCTGTTTGCTCGGATTAAGGGATCCAGTTGGTTCACCAAGATAGATCTTCGTGGTGCGTATAACCTTGTGCGTATCAAGCAGGGGGACCAGGGCCGGACTGGCCATCGGGCAGTTCTGGCAAATGCCAGAAGGGCCGATGGCAGTAGTGGGCCGCTCGAGTGTGCCGCTGTCGGCACACTCCCCACGCTGTCGCGGCACACTCCCGGCCCCGCATTCAACTATACCGGCGTCATAGACGCCGGTACAGTTGAATGCAATGATGGAGGAGAGAGCATCTGCTGACGCCCCCTCTCCCATCATTCCCCGCTCTGCCTGCCGCTGACACTGCGGGTGCGCGATGACGTCATATCATCGCGCACCTGCTGTGTGACCGGGTGGGAGAGACTGCAGCTGCTGAGGCCGGAGCCAGGAGCAGCATGGGGTACGAGGAGAGAGGTGAGTAGTGTGTTTGTTTTTTTAATCAATGAGTGATGACTGCCTGCCTGCATTACATTCTATGGGGGCTGCCTGCCTGCATTACATTCTATGGGGGCTGCCTGCCTGCATTACATTCTATGGGGGCTGCTTGCCTGCATTACATTCTAAGGGGGCTGCCTGCCTGCATTACATTCTATGGGGGCTGCCTGCCTGCATTACATTCTATGGTGGCTGCCTGCCTGCATTACATTCTATGGGGGCTGCCTGCCTGCATTACATTGTATGGTGGCTGCCTGCATTACATTCTATGGGGGCTGGCTGCATTCCATTCCATGGGCCTGTGCTGCATTATATTCTATGGGGCTGGCTACATTCCATTCTATGGGCCTGTGCTGCATTATATTCTATGGGGCTGTGCTGCATTACATTCTATGGGGCTGTGCTGCATTACATTCTATGGGGCTGTGCTGCATTACATTCTATGGGGCTGTGCTGCATTACATTCTATGGGGCTGTGCTGCATTACATTCTATGGGGCTGTGCTGCATTACATTCTATGGGGGCTGCCTGCCTGCATTACATTCTATGGGGGCTGCCTGCATTACATTCTATGGGGGCTGCCTGCATTACATTCTATGGGGGCTGCCTGCCTGCATTTCATTGTATGGTGGCTGCCTGCATTACATTCTATGGGGGCTGGCTGCATTCCATTCCATGGGCCTGTGCTGCATTATATTCTATGGGGCTGGCTGCATTCCATTCCATGGGCCTGTGCTGCATTATATTCTATGGGGCTGGCTGCATTCCATTCTATGGGCCTGTGCTGCATTATATTCTATGGGGCTGTGCTGCATTATATTCTATGGGGCTGTGCTGCATTACATTCTATGGGGCTGTGCTGCATTACATTCTATGGGGCTGTGCTGCATTACATTCTATGGGGCTGTGCTGCATTACATTCTATGGGGCTGTGCTGCATTATATTCTATGGGGCTGGCTGCATTCCATTCCATGGGCCTGTGCTGCATTATATTCTATGGGGCTGGCTGCATTCCATTCTATGGGCCTGTGCTGCATTATATTCTATGGGGCTGGCTGCATTCCATTCCATGGGCCTGTGCTGCATTATATTCTATGGGGCTGGCTGCATTACATTCTATGGGGGCTGTGCTGTATTACATTCTATGGGGGCAGTGCTGTATTACATTCTATGGGGGCTGTGCTGTATTATAGTCTATGGGGGCTGTGCTGTATTACATTCTATGGGGACTGAGCTGTAATGCTGGATACAGCTGTAATTATATGTTATATAGTCGTGTTACACTCCCCTCACTTCTTGTAGCCTACAAGTGTACAAAGATATTATACAGTCACCATGCGACAAGTGGGCCTGTGTGACTTCAAATGCCAGGGCTGAATTTTAGTCCCAGTCCGGCCCTGAGGGGGACGAATGGAAAACAGCATTTAATACGCCCAAAGGCCATTTTGAGTACTTGGTGATGCCTTTTGGACTCTCTAATGCTCCTTCTGTGTTTCAGTCCTTTATGCATGACATTTTCCGAGAATATCTGGATAAATTTATGATTGTGTATCTGGATGACATTTTGGTCTTTTCTAATGATTGGGAGTCCCATGTGAAGCAGGTCAGGATGGTGTTTCAGGTCCTGCGTGCTAATGCTTTATTTGTGAATGGCTCAAAATGTCTCTTCGGAGTACAGAAGGTTTCCTTTTTGGGTTTTATTTTTTCTCCTTCTACTATTGAGATGGACCCAGTCAAGGTCCAGGCTATTCATGACTGGACTCAGCCTACATCTGTTAAGAGTCTTCAGAAGTTCTTGGGTTTTGCTAATTTTTACCGTCGCTTCATCGCTAATTTTTCTGGCGTGGTTAAGCCCTTGACGGATTTGACCAAGAAAGGTTCTGATCTGACTAATTGGTCTCCTGCGGAAGTGGAAGCCTTTCGGGAGCTGAAACGCCGGTTTTCTTCAGCTCCAGTCTTATGTCAGCCTGATATCTCTCTTCCTTTCCAGGTCGAGGTGGATGCTTCTGAGATTGGAGCAGGGGCTGTTTTGTCGCAGAGAAGCTCTGATGGCTCTGTGATGAAGCCTTGTGCCTTCTTTTCAAGAAAGTTTTCGCCTGACGAGCGGAATTATGATGTTGGTAATCGGGAGTTGTTGGCTATGAAGTGGGCATTTGAGGAGTGGCGACATTGGCTCGAGGGAGCTAGGCATCGTGTGGTGGTCTTGACTGATCACAAAAATCTGATTTATCTCGAGTCTGCCAAGCGCCTGAATCCTAGACAGGCTCGTTGGTCGTTGTTTTTCTCCCGTTTCGATTTCGTGGTCTCGTACCTGCCTGGTTCGAAGAACGTGAAGGCTGATGCCCTTTCTAGGAGTTTTGTGCCTGACTCTCCGGGAGTTTCAGAGCCGGCTGGTATCCTCAAAGAGGGAGTGATTTTGTCTGCCATTTCCCCAGATTTGCGACGAGTGCTGCAGAAATTTCAGGCTGATAGACCTGACCGTTGCCCACCAGAGAGACTGTTTGTCCCAGATAGATGGACCAGCAGAGTTATTTCCGAGGTTCATTCCTCGGTGTTGGCAGGTCATCCTGGGATTTTTGGTACCAGAGATTTGGTGGCTAGGTCCTTCTGGTGGCCTTCCTTGTTGCGGGATGTGCGTTCCTTTGTGCAGTCCTGTGGGATTTGTGCTCGGGCTAAGCCTTGCTGTTCTCGTGCCAGTGGTTTGCTTTTGCCTTTGCCTCTCCCGAAGAGGCCTTGGACGCACATTTCCATGGATTTTATTTCAGATCTTCCAGTATCTCAGAGAATGTCTGTCATCTGGGTGGTGTGTGATCGTTTTTCCAAAATGGTCCATTTGGTGCCCTTGCCTAAGTTGCCTTCCTCCTCCGATTTGGTTCCTTTATTTTTTCAGAATGTGGTTCGCTTGCACGGCATCCCTGAAAATATTGTGTCTGACAGAGGATCTCAGTTTGTGTCCAGATTTTGGCTAATTTTTTGTGCTAAGATGGGCATTGATTTGTCTTTTTCGTCGGCCTTCCATCCTCAGATGAATGGCCAAACCGAGCGAACTAATCAGACGTTGGAAACTTATTTAAGATGTTTTGTTTCTGCTGATCAGGATGATTGGGTGACTTTTTTGCCATTGGCCGAGTTTGCCCTTAATAATCGGGCTAGTTCTGCTACTTTGGTTTCGCCTTTTTTCTGCAATTCTGGTTTTCATCCTCGTTTTTCCCCGGGTCAGGTTGAGCTTTCTGACTGTCCGGGGGTGGATTCTGTGGTGGATAAGTTGCAGCAGATTTGGAACCATGTGGTGGACAATTTGAAGTTGTCACAGGAGAAGGCTCAGCGCTTTGCCAACCGCCGTCGCGGTGTTGGTCCCCGACTTCGTGTTGGGGATTTGGTGTGGCTGTCTTCTCGGTATGTTCCTATGAAGGTTTCCTCTCCTAAATTCAAGCCTCGCTTCATCGGTCCTTATAAGATTTTGGAAATCCTTAACCCGGTGTCTTTTCGTTTGGACCTCCCAGCATCGTTTGCCATTCATAATGTGTTCCATAGGTCTTTGTTGCGGAGGTATGTGGTGCCTGTGGTTCCTTCTGTTGAGCCTCCTGCTCCGGTGCTGGTTGAGGGCGAATTGGAGTACGTGGTGGAGAAGATCTTGGATTCTCGTATTTCCAGACGGAGGCTTCAGTATTTAGTTAAGTGGAAGGGCTATGGTCAGGAGGATAATTCCTGAGTTGTCGCCTCTGATGTTCGTGCCTTCCATGCGGCTCATCCTGATCGCCCTGGGGGTCTTGATGAGGGTTCGGTGACCCCTCCTCAAGGGGGGGGTACTGTTGTGAACTCTATTTCTGGGCTCCCTCTTGTGGTCACAAGTGGTACTGTGTGAGTGCTGTCTTTCTGCAGGTTTGTGACTGGCATCAGCTGTCTCGTTATCTGTGGGCTGGTTTTCTATTTCAGCTCACTTGGACTCTCAGTCTATGCCTGCTGTCAATGTATTCAGTGCTATTCTGATTCCTTCTGACTACCTTGCTACCAGTCTCTTCAAGAGAAGCTAAGTTTCCGTTTTGTTCATTTTTTGATCATCAGTGTTCTATATGTTTCTTGTCCAGCTTGCTAATATGTGATTTCCCAGCTTGCTGGTAGCTCTAGGGGGCTGAGTTTCTCCCCCCACACCGTTAGTTGGTGTGGGGGTTCTTGAATTCTCAGCGTGGATATTTTGGTAGGGTTTTTTACTGACCGCACAGTTCGCTATCTGTCTTCTGCTATCTAGTATTAGCGGGCCTCATTTGCTGAATCTGTTTTCATTCCTACGTGTGTCTTTTCTCCTTACCTCACCGTTATTATTTGTTGGGGGCTTCCTATATCTTTGGGGTTATTTCTCTTGAGGCAAGTGAGGTCTTGCTTTCTCTTTAGGGGTAGTCAGTTTCTCAGGCTGCGTCGAGATGTCCAGGATTTTAGGCACGTTCACCGGCTACCTTTAGTGTGTTTGGATAGGATCAGGTTTGTGGTCAGTCCAGTTACCACCTCCCTAGAGCTTGTTCTATGTTTAGTTACTTAGCTAGTATTTCCTGAGATCCCCAGCCACTGGGATCATAACACTGCGGCACCTGAAGACAGTGTGACAGGCGGGGGGAGCGTCAGGATCACCTGGACTAGGTGAGTATTTTATATTCACCTGTCCACGTTCCAACCGCCGGGCGCCACTCTGTCTTCGCGTCCTCTTGTTCTGACTGTTCAGGTCAGAGGGCGCAATGACGCATATAGTGTGCGCGCCGCCCTCTGCCTGATCCCGGGACGGGACGCTGAGGAGCTGCAAGCAAGAAAGGTGAGCATGTGTTTTTTTATATTGCAGCAGCAGCGTTATATATGGCACAGATTTATGTGGAGCATCTATGGGGCAACGGTGCAGAGCACTATATATGGCACAGATTTATATGGCACATCTATGGGGCAATGGTGCAGAGCATTATATATGGCACAGATTTATATGGCACATCTATGGGGCAACGGTGCAGAGCATATATGGCACAGATTTATAAGGAGCCTCTATGGGGCCATAATGAACAGTGCAGAGCATATATGGCACTGCTTTATAAGGAGCATCTATGGGGCCATAATGAACAGTGCAGAGCATATATGGCACTGCTTTATAAGGAGCATCTATGGGGCCATAATGAACGGTGCAGAGCATTATATATGGCACAGATTTATATGGCACATCTATGGGGCAACAATGAACAGTGCAGAGCATATATGGCACAGCTTTGTATGGAGCATCTATGGGGCCATAATGAACGGTGCAGAGCATTGTATATGGGGCATCTATGGGGCCATAATGAATGGCGCAGAGCATTATATATGGCACAGCTTTATAAGGAGCATCTATGGGGCCATAATGAACAGTGCAGAGCATTCTATATGGCACAGCTATATATGGAGCATCTATGGGGCAATAATCAACGGTATGGAGCATTATATATGGCACAGCTTTATATGGAACCTCCTTTGGGGCAATAATGAACGGTATGGAGCATCTATTTTTATTTTTGAAATTCACCGGTAGCTGCTGTATTTTCCACCCTAGGCTTATACTCGAGTCAATAAGTTTTCCCAGTTTTTTGTGGCAAAATTAGGGGGGTCGGCTTATACTCGGGTCGGCTTATACTCGAGTATATACTGTAGTCATCCATAGAGTTTAAAATGGTTAATGTTACATTACGCTGGTATATAAAACTAAAAAAAATCATTATTTTTTTCTTCTGTATTCAGTTAGTTATCCATGGACTTTAATGCTTTACGGTGGTATATAAAACAAAAAAATTTAAAAAAGTTTTTTCTAAATTCAATTAGTTACTCAGAGTGTAACATGGCTGGAGTTGCATTATGGTGGTATATAAAAAATAAATTAGTCATCCATAGACTTTAATGTACTGCACAGTATTAGTGATGGGCGAAACCATGGATGTTTGGGTCCGGCGAGTTCAGATGACAGCCAGCAGCTGTGACCGGTGGAAAAAAGGTTACCTCTAGTCACAGGCGTCGACTGATGGGAGAGTGCTACTTCTAACAGCCTATGCCTGCTGTTGCTGAATAAAGTGAAAGCAGGCGTAGCTTTATCATGGCTGGTTATGAAGAATAGAGGGGTCCCCATGCCATTTTTTTAATTATTTATGTAAAAAATTAAAAAGACAGAGAGGGTCTCCTTCATTTTTGACAACCAGCCAAGATAAAGCACACAGTTTGGGGCTGGTATTATCAGGCTAGGCCATGGATATTGGCCCTTCCAGCCTAAAAATAGCAGCCTGCAGCCTCCCCAGAATAGCCACTAAACAGACAACTGTGAGCTTATATAAATAGGCTGGGAAGGTCCATGGTTATTAGCCCCTTCCCATAGATAAAATACACACCCAAAATAACCTTAGATTACAGCATTCAGGTGTTCCAGCAGCTGGAAGCTCTTAAAATGTCCTTCAAAGTTTCCCATGAGGCTTCCGGGCCTCACAGCTACACTAAGATCCAGTGGAAGTAAACTCTGGTATCCTGAAACTTTTTGAGTTCAAGCAATCAGGCCTCAGGAAAGCTCCAGTGCTGGACTGTTGAATGCCAGGGTGCCGAGTGCCAGACTCACAGGCATTTAACAGTCCAGCACTGGCAAGATAAGCAGTTCCTATTATATGACATTACTGTTCTGGTCAATAAATAAATAAAAAAATGAGTGGGGGTTTAAGATCAATACCGCTTGTCAGAGAGTGTTTTTTCACTTTTAATTAACTGTGTAAAACAGGGTTTTGATTTTTCTCTCAAATAAAGGATTTTATTTATGTTGTGTGTTTTTTTCCAAACTTACTATGGGGAGTGGTCTAATAGACATCTCTTTATTACTAAACCCTGGGATTGATGTCATCTAAAAATACAAAGGTGACATCAACCCCACATATATTTCCCACTTGCCACCACCACAGGGCAAGTGGGAAGAGCGAGGCTAAGCACAAGATTTACAGCCGATCAAAGCCGCCGGTATTTCTCTCCCTGTCATGCAGATGAGAGTGTGGGCAACACCCGATGTTTGTGAGCTGAACCCAATCAGCAGTAACATTGGCTTCCTGGAAAAGCCTGTGTTCGAGGTCTGTGTCCGAACACTAGGTGTTCAGTACGGACCCTGAACTTTTATTGTTCAGATTCACCCATAGCTACCTAATATTACATTACGGTAGTATATAAAACTCCAAAAAAGTTTTTAAAATGTCTGTATTCAATTAGTCATCCGTAGAGTTTAAGATGCTTAGTGTTAAATTATGGTGGTATACAAAACAAAAAAACATATTTTTTTCCTGAATTAAATTAATCATCTATAGAAATTTGCTTAATGTTGTATTACAGTGGTATATTTAACTCCAAAAAAAGTTCAAACATTTTTTCTGAATTCAACTAGTCATCCATACTACTAGTACTTTCATCAGCCAATGCCTGTGACCATCACTAACCTTTTTACCGCCAATTACAGGTGCTGGCTCATATGCTGTTCTCTGTATGACAGCATGGGAACCTCACTGCTATAAGGTGCAGTAAAGAACTTCGATCAGAGACAATGTTTATTGCTCTGTTACACAGATGATGGGAAATGGAAAATGCTAGTTGTTTGGGCTGCCAAACCGAACAGTAACACAGACTTTAGGGGGATGTCCTTGCAGGGACTGTAGTTGTTCAATTTGGACCCTGAACTTTAACATTCGGGTTCGCCGGTCCCTTAACATTTCATCTTCAATTTTCTAAACTATTCACAATAATAGTAATTTTGCCAGGGGTGCCCAAACTTTTACATGCCACAGCAGATAGATAGGTAGAGGATAGTTAACTAAAGGAAAGCAAGTTGATATGGGCTGGTCTTATTATGTTGGGAAGGGACCAATAGCCATGGAACTTCCCAGCCTTTTAATATCAGCTCATAGCTGTCTGTTTAGCCTTTACTGATAAATTAAAAGGGGGGATCCTAAAAAAAAATGATGTTATTATTTAATTTAATTTTATTTTTATTTAATAATCAGAAAAGGCTAAGCAAACAGCTGCAGGCTGTTAATAATTAATGAGCTGGGAAATTCCATGGATAGTGGCCCCTTTCCAGCTTTATAAGACTAGACCTCAGCCACCCCAGAAAAGGCACATTCATTAGATATGTGAATTATGGCGCTTAGCCTTGGCTCTTCTCGATTGCCCTGGTGAGTTGTCAATCGTGGTAATGTAATTGTAGGGCTGATGTCAGAAACTGGTGCTGAAATAAAGCTCTTGGTTTAATAATGGAGACAAGTCTGTCAGACTCCCCCATTACTAACCCTGTAGTCAAAAGAAATAAACACACACACATCCTTTATTTGTAAAACTCATTCCCCAACAATTTCTCTCACATGGACGGCACACGGATGCCACATGTATAGTACAACCCCTGGCAAAAATGATGGAATCATCGGCCTTGGAGGATGTTCATTCGGTTGTTTAATTTTGTAGAAAAAAAGCAGATCACAGACATGGCACAAAACACCACATTTTTTGTTCTTGATTTCTTTTAGTGTTTCATAAAGCCAGAAAGTTGCCATTTGAAATGACTTTAGTTTTGTGTCATGTCTGTGATCTGCTTTTTCTCTACAAAATTAAACAACTGAATGAACATCCTCCAAGGCCGATGATTCCATAATTTTTGCCAGGGGTTGTATATACAGACACATGGATAAAACACGGGTGGCACACGGATTGTGCACATGGACACATGGACACGTATAACATTGGTACTGCTTTTTCCTGTACTAAAAATATAATTGAAAGGAGGTCTAACATAGTGTTTTTATGCCTGTTTTATCTATAACGCTATTTTCTACATGTTGAGAATACTAAGAATTGTTTGTTTATGACATATTTGAAATAAATCCGTATTTTTCATTTTATCGCTTATTTTTGCTAAAAAAAAAAGCAAAGTCTAATAATTACAATAAAATCAAAGAGCTTTAGATCTAGTTTTATTCCTTTCCCACTCATCATCCAATATCCAGCAGTTTGGGGTCCTATAAGAACTTGTTTACATGATATACACGGATCACAGGGATGGATTTTATAGCGTTACAGTGCGATATACAAGAGGGAAGAAATCCCAGCTGACTGCTAGAATGCTAATGATGAATACCGGAAACATCCACCACAAATGTCAAACATGATAGAAACCATAAAGCGATTCTTCCAATTATAAATACACTTTATCCACAGGTTCCTAGAAAAAAAAAGAAGCTGCTTAGCTGAAAATAAACTGAGCTCCAGAAAGTAGAACGATAAATGTCAGGCTTTGGAAGGTTTTTAAATCTCATTTTAAAATATTTTCTAAAATATAGAAAAATGGGATATTAATTTTGGATATTGTGTCTGAGTTATTTATTATTATTAGCAGTAGTATTATTAGTTTTAATAATAATACTAATAATAACAATAATTAATGATGATAAAAATAGAAATAACAATATAGCCTTAATCAGTTGAAGACTAGCATGTATTCTTTTCTTCGTACATTTTAATGTGTTCTCCATTCTATAACAAATATTATCTATCTATCTATCTATCTATCTATCTATCTATCTATCTATCTATCTATCTATATACAGTACAGGCCAAAAGTTTGGACACACCTTCTCATTTAAAGATTTTTCTGTATTTTCATGACTATGAAAATTGTAAATTCACACAAAAGTGTGCAACAACTAAAAATATGTCTTATATTTTAGGTTCCTCTCTTGGCATTCTCTTGATGAGCATCAAGAGGTAATCACCGGTAATGGTCTTCCAACAATCTTGAAGGAGTTCCCAGAGATGCTTCGCACTTGTTGGCCCTTTTGTCTTCACTCTGCGGTCCAGCTCACCCAAACCATCTCGATTGGGTTCAGGTCTGGTGACTGTGGAGGCCAGGTCATCTGGCGTAGCACTCCATCACTCTCCTTCTTGGTGAAATAGCCCTTACACAGCCTGGAGGTGTGTTTGGGGTCATTGTCCTGTTGAAAAATAAATGATGGTCCAACTAAACGCAAACCGGATGGAATAGCATGCCGCTGCAAGATGTTGTGGTAGCCATGCTGGTTCAGTATGCCTTCAATTTTGAATAAATCCCCAACAGTGTCACCAGCAAAGCACCCCCACACCATCACACCTCCTCCTCCATGCTTCACGGTGGGAACCAGGCATGTAGAGTCCATCCGTTCACCTTTTCTGAGTCACACAAAGACACGGTGGGTTAAAACAAAGATCTCAATTTTAGAAATTTAGCGCACAGATTTCCACTAATGTCCATTCCTTGTGTTCTTTAGCCCAAACAAGTCTCTTCTGCTTGTTGCCTGTCCTTAGCAGTGGTTTCCTAGCAGCTATTTTACCATGAAGGCCTGCTGCACAAAGTCTCCTCTTAACAGTTGTGGTAGAGAGGTGTCTGCTGCTACAACTCTGTGTGGCATTGACCTGGTCTCTAATCTGAGCTGCTGTTAACCTGCGATTTCTGAGACTGGTGACTCAGATAAACTTATCCTCAGAAGCAGAGGTGACTCTTGGTCTTCCTTTCCTGGGGCGGTCCTCATGTGAGCCAGTTTCTTTGTAGTGCTTGATGGTTTTTGCAACTGCACTTGGGGACACTTTCAAAGTTTTCCCAATTTTTCGGACTGACTGACTTTCATTTCTTAAAGTAATGATGGCCACTCGTTTTTCTTTACTTAGCTGCTTTTTTCTTGCCATAATACACATTCTAACAGTCTATTCAGTAGGACTATCAGATGTGTATCCACCAGACTTCTGCACAACACAACTGATGGTCCCAACCCCATTTATAAGGCAAGAAATCCCACTTATTAAACCTGACAGGGCACACCTGTGAAGTGAAAACTATTCCCGGTGACTACCTCTTGAAGCTTATCAAGAGAGTGCGCAAAGCAGTCATCAAAGCAAAAGGTGGCTACTTTGAAGAACCTAGAATATATGACATATTTTCAGGTGTTTCACACTTTTTTGTTAAGTATATAATTCCACGTGTCATAGTTTTGATGCCTTCAGTGTGAATGTACAATTTTCATAGTCATGAAAATACAGCAAAATCTTTAAATAAGAAGGTGTGTCCAAACTTTTGGTCTGTACTGTATATATATATATATATATATATATATATATATATATATATATATATATATATATATATATATATACATATATATATGTATATGTATATAGTACAGCAATCTGGATTGACTGTGCGTTAAAAAAAATAATACATTTTTTACCTGTTGCTATTTATTCATTCTTCATTTATTTTACACATTTTGCCCCTTATAAGGTCATGAAAGACCTTTGGGGAGCATTCAGATATTGAAATATTTTTAGTTTCATCTTATTTCCTTTACCAGAGGAGGATGGAAGTGGCACCACAGGTGATCAACTAGAGAAGCAAGTATTTTTTATTTTTTTTTAAACAATGAGGAAGAGCAAGAACACAATGTGGGTGGAATGAGAGTGGGAGAGATTACATAAAATTGCAATTAATTGGGTTTGTGAGTAGTACAGAGGACGTGGAATTGTAATGAATTGTGCATGGGGTCGGGGAAGAAGACATCTAAATATAATCAATTGTGGGTGGCAGAGAAGTCATAGAATTTCAATACTTTGTGGATAGGACACAGGACAGGGATATGGTAATGAATTGGGGGCTGAGGTACAGTGGCTATATAATTTAAAGTTTTAGTGTCTAATGGAAAAATGGCTAAAATGAGGAGCACAGTGGTGGATTAGCAATTTATATTTTGAATACATTATGACTAATTATAAATTAACGGCATGTTGTACATCTGTATTTAGGTAGATGAGCGAACTTGTTCTGAAAATATTCACCGATCACAAATTCGGCATGAACGTTGTACATTTGGATTCATATTCACATTCCTGAGCGTTTCCTCAAACTCTGCAAAATTCAGCCAAAGTTTGGTAAATGATCGAGTTACCACTTATGTTTTTGTTAAGACTTTGGCCAGGATAGTGGAGCTGTATGAGGAGTGGGGGCATATTTGATGAGGGGAGGTGGTGGGGAAAGACCAGAGTTGCTGCGAACTGTCAGTCTTTTTTAAATTAACTTAATGTGTGGAGATTTCGTCAATCAGGGCGCAAAAACTATCCACAATGTCTAGACACAAGGGCTTCTGTCATTGGCTGCCGAAATCACATGTCCCCCTCCATATAAAAAGCGGACATGTTGTTTTTGCGCCATTTTGTAAGTGTAACATTGCAAAGAGGCTGCTCCTGCTGCTGAAAGCAGTCAGATAGCTCAGATAAATAGGATACTGTGTGAAATCAACCTTCCAGCATTCAAATTGTTGTGCTAATAATGTAGGCCAGAGACAAGGCCAAATTTGAGAATCTAAATTGTTTGTGCTAATAATGTGGTCCAGACTAGGGTTGAGCGAAACGGGTCGTGCATTTTCATAAGTCGCCGACTTTTGGCAAAGTCGGCGTCTCATGAAATCCGACCCGATCCCTGTGTGGGGTCGGCCATGCGGTACGCGATCTTGGCGGCAAAGTCGCGTTTCGTATGACGCGTTTAGCGCCATTTTTTCAGCCAATGAATGAGCGTGGGCAGAGTGATGACATAGGTCTTAGGGGAGTGAACGCCTATCGTCATGTTATCGCTTGTGCGCAGTAGGGATTTGGAATGTGCAATACGAAATTTTCTGTGCTGGGACGGAGGGGAGAGAGAGAGAGAGAGAGAAGGAAGAAAAAAAAAAAAAAAATTATTCCTGCATTGGGTTTCGTGTTTCGGCCGAAACCCGACTTTTCACGGTGGTCGGCCGATTTCACTCGACTCGACTTTTAAGACAGTCGGGTTTCACAAAACCCGACTCGACCCTAAAAAACTAAATGTCGCTCAACCCTAGTCCAGACACGCTATCTCAGCAAATAAATACTGATTGTTAATTTAGTGACAGCTGACCGATAGATCTGGACCTAGGGCTGTGAAACAGCTGGTTAAATTACTCTAGTTTCTATTCCATTGGCATTAGACATCTACTCCAAAGATTCATAGAATCAAGAGGAGAAAAGCATCTGCATCAAAGCAAAGCCCAAACATTTTTTCAGTTGGATTCGGGGCCGGACGAAGTAGCGTCCGGGCAGAATCTAGACCCTCATCACCAGATGTTAACCCCTGGGGGTGGAGGTAATCCTGATGATACTTAGGTACCTGAGGAGCCCAAAGACAGTACTGTGCTGTCAGGGCAAGAAGAGGAGAAGTGAGAGGGTCATGATGAGGTTGTAGATCCTACTGGGTGTGAACCCAGAGCCACACAGCTGAGTAGCTCAGCAGAGGTGAAGAAGGAAGACAATGAAGTTATGTTGCGGCTTGCTGCACAGACATGGGGGGATGCAACCACGACAAGAGCAGCATCCTCCACAAAAACTCTGGTTGTGGCTAGCAGCTGCTGCAGATGTGCAATTCGCAGGGGCGGAAAGGGTTGCCTAGCCTGGGCATTTTTTGAGACCGCAAAGGATGAAGCAACTCACATTATCTGGCAACTTCACAAAAAACAACTCAGTTAAAGCAAAAATTACAATGATTTGACTACTATATGCCGACACATAGGTGATCAACATGCATTATTCTGTAAATTTCACTGCTCTAAAATGCGGACCAGTGGGCCTCACCAACCACTGGCCGTCCCATCAACCGAATCTGCTGCTTCTTCCTCCTCCGCCACCAATGCAAGTGTTCTCACACAAGTTTCCGGCAGCAGAACCTCACTTGTTTACCCTCTACAATCCGGGTGAGTGAGAGTCCGTCAGCTTTTACAGAAGTGGAGATGCCTGCTGTTTTTGTCTCACTGAGCACACCAGATCTGTCTAAATCCATCAAAACATCTTCACCTGCACCTCATTCACAGTGGAGCAGTTTATTGTGTTCACCTTACTCCACACTCTCTCAGCACAGAAGCCAGCGCTCGGTCCTGCAATTGTGGTCACATAAAAGAAAAATTCCTCCATGCAAAAGCTAAGAGCTTGAACTCCAATATCTCCAATCTGTTGGCCACAGAAATGCTGCCTCTCTGCATGGTGGATACAGACAGTTTACTTTGTAGTCCCCCAGAACTAGTAGCCCAGTCATCAATACTTTCTAAGAAAGCTCTGCCTGCGCTATACTCGCATATCGGAGACAACATCACCCATTCCCTGAACTAATCTATGTCTGCAAGGGTGCATTTTACCACTGATATATGGATGAGAAAACAGGAGCAGGGGTGTTACATCTTACTAACTAGGCTCTGGGTAACTCTGGTGACTGTGTGGGCATCTACATGCTGGGGCACACTTTTAATAGTCTGTGTAAGGGGGTGGTGGTCCCAGAGGAAGAGGTAGAATCAAAGAAGGATGTGAATGGGATAACAATATCTCTAAGTTCCAGACTGTCATTGCAGAGGCGTGTGCAATGGGTAGGGTGTGTTACAGCAATCAAGGGGGGCTTATGGTACCAGTCAGGAGATGAAGAGAATAATGACCCCTCCTCTGTTGTCTGTGGTTGGCGGGAGGGGATAGAGGAGGCAAGCTTGAATATCACATCGTCACCAACACAGCGTGGACTTGGACCTCATGGACACATCCTACACACAAGCGACTTCTTTCTGCACTATCTGAATCATGATGACTGCATTCTTAGGGTTAGAAATATTGCTGACTACTGGGTTGCAACACTGTTCGATCCAAGTTGAGGCTCATTCATGTATGTTGCCTGTAGCAGTAGGGCTCCAAGACAGGCAGGCCTGTACTTTCGGTCAACTACCTGTGCAAATATCCTTAAATGTTTCTAAACTGAGCTGTTGCATGAGGTATCATGGCTCACTATACAGCAGGCCTTCACCGGTACCTTATCCAAAACATCTTAATTTAAGCTTAAAGAGAATCTATCACCAGGAAAATGCCATCCAATCTTCAGGCACTATATTATAAAGCAGGGGGAGCTGATCAGATTGATAAATAGTTTTGTGGGAAATGATTCAGTATAACCCATGTTTCAATAATTTATTTCTCTGCTCTTTCTGGGACTTTTGGTCCAGTTAGGGATCTTATCAGTAACTGACAGTATTATTTGTATAAGTGTGCATACAGAGATAATTGTCAGTCACTGATAGGACCACCCACTGGACCAAAAATCCCCAAAAGAGCAGAAGTTTAAATAATGAAAACCCAGGTTATATTCAATGTTTTCTCACAAAACTACATATCAATCTGATCAGCTCCCCCTGCTCTAGAACATGACGCCTGCAATTTGGATGACAATTTCATGGTGACAGGTTCTCTTTAAATTCAAAGCTCTAAATGTTGGCTCTGAAACTGATAACTCATGCGAGGCTCATGGCTGACTGCTGCTGTGCCATTCTAAAATTTCTACTGTAGGTGAATTGATCAGTCTACTACCAGTGTAAGGCCAATTTGAAATTGGTCTGATTCTGTTCCTGAAAAGTCGTTCAAGTGTCATGCAAGTACAATACGATTTTTAACACCTAGCATTCGATTTACATCCGATTGCAATGTGACTTTAACATGAGCTTGTATATAGAAGAATTTACACATTTTATATATATATATATATATATATATATATATATATATTGTAGCATAGTGACCCCTGTGGCAGCTAGGGGGCGCTGTGTGTGCTCCTTGGGATATGCATTGAGGCATATCTGTTGTGATAATGGTAATAAAACAGTGACTGGCAGTGTAGTGAATGGCCGATATGTGTCGCAGAGGGAGTCTGTGTGGTAAGTCTGATGCAATGTTGTTGTTCTGGGACCTGTCGTCCCTGAAGAGTGTGTATATCTATGGTGTAGTTGTAAGGGAGACTTATGAGGCTGGTTGTGTGAGATGGGCAGGACAAACTAGCCACACATCCACACTCCCACCTGTGGGAGTGGTTAGTACTATATAATGTGACTGAGGTCTGGTCACATGGGCTCTGAGTGTGGATCTGAATGGTCTGTGCTGGAAGGTCCTGGAGAGAGCCCCATGTGTTGGGAGTGTCGGCTCCCTGGAGAGCACATGGCGAGGGCTCTGGACCTCGCACAGACCAGGCTGTGGAACGGATGGAGATCCATGTTGTACTGACTGGGGTCAGCGTGAGAATGTCAGAAGGATGCCTCTGGTGAAGAGAGGTATCCGAGAACCTGTGCAGCAATGGCAGGTAACGAATGGAGATTCGTGTTGTACTGACCAGAGTCAGGGAAAAGGAAAGAGAGTGTGAATGTCTGCAGGATGCCTCTAAGGAAGAGAGGTATCCGAAAACCTGTGAGGCACCCACAGGTAACGGATGGAGATCCGTGTTGTACTGACCGTGGTCAGAGTCAAAGGAAGAGAGAGACATTGTGTATGGGGCACCTCTGAGGCCAAAAGGTGTCCAGAACCCGTGAAGGTTGCCAACGGGTAACGGTCTGGAAACCGTGTGTAATGCTGACCGGGGTCAGAGATGAACTGTGGTAAAGTTGAATATGTCCAGATACTGTTCAAGCTGTTACTAAGTTCCTGTGGATGTGGTTTATGTTGTGCAAAATAAACCTAAGAGACTGTGTTTTTGATAGAAAACCGTGCCTGAGTGTGTTAATCCCATGCCAAGCGAGTGTCCCCCAAGACACGTAGTAGGCGCTATGCTACAATTGGTGCTCGAAGCGGGCAAAACGGTTCCCTAAGAAGCACATGTGCGGTGCTGGCTAAGTCAGAGGAGTCGAAGGTATGACAACCATGTGATACTGATCGGGATCAGTGAGATAAAGTGTTTGTGCAGTAATGCCTGTAACTCGGCGGGGTTACGAAAGGTGACAAGCATCTTGCTGTAACTCGGCGGGGTTACGAAGGTGACAAGAGTCTTGCTGTGGATCGGCGGGTCCACGAAGTCTGCGGAGGAGCCGTACAGAGCGTTGTGGAGTGCAGCTGCAGTTGCAGCCAGAGGTTCATCAGCAGCGGCTTGTGATTGCCAGCAGAAGCTGGTGAAGTGTTGAGAAGAAAAAAAAAAAAACATTTTTTTTTCTTCTTTCCGTGCAGACTCTTAAAGGGCCGGTGCGACCCAAATAGACATGTTTTTTGTCTCTGTACTGTGTGAACTGGTACTATTGGGTGTACCCCAGGGAAGGGGTGGTGTCCCTAAAGGGTAGCATCCCCAAAAATGGGGCGGAAAACCCAAACAGGGATGGTTGCCAAAAAGGGGCGGAGTCCAAAAAGGGGGTGGTATCCCAAAAGGGAGTAATTGCCCAAAAAGGGGTGGTAAACCTAAAGGGGGTGGAGTCCCAAAAGGGAGCGGTAACCCGGAGAATGCCAGTGTCCAAAAAAGGGGCGGAGCCTCCTGAAGTTAAAGGGGTGGCGCAGACCGGTGGGCCCCAGGGGAAATTGTACTATGCAGGTCCATGTTATACTGTGGATTGCTCAGCTAATGGTTTATCACAACAGTGCTCCTTTTTGCTGGATGGAGAATGTGTGATAGGACTGATAGACCCAGGGAGTAAAGCGACTTTTCTGAGAAGTGAACCCCTTCTGAATGCACTGTGTCACCTGGGTTAGGGACAAGAGTGAATGACACAGGTGGGGACATTAAAGGATATTTGACAGCCTGCCTTTACATTGACATGACAGAGGAGTCCACATATTATGATGTAAGAGTAGTCCCGGACTTACTGTACACTATGGTAATAGGGCGAGATTTGGAAACCCAGTGGGACTGGTGGATAAAAGGGAAAGTGTCTGTGGAATTGATGTGTATGAAAATTAATGCAGAGAATGCACCCCCTATAGTTGACAGTCCTGAGTCAGGCGTGTCCAAGGAAAATGGTGGACGGTCCCAATTTACGGACATGATGTCACCTGTTATGTGCCACAATATGACCGATAGGGATGTGGTAGAAAAAACGTGTGGAGCTGACACCCAGAAAGAGTGTGACTTAGGGCTTCACCATATTGTGGGGTATGACACAGACTATGTGGGTGACTGTGACTCTGAAGAAATAAGGGAGTACAGTGAAGAAGAGGCCACCAAAGGAGTGGGGCCTGAAGTAGAAACCCAGTTAAATCAAGAGGAGCTTTGGAGACAGGCTGCTGAGTGCCATGTGAGAGCCTAATGGAAGAAAGTCAGTGGAAGGAATCGTCAAGCCATGCAAGAGATGGTGGATGGGTCTGCAGTGGTGAGTTTGAGAGTGACATAGGTGGGAGACCTTGTTACAAAAATGTGGTGACTAAAAGGTCTGTTGACACAGACAGATGGTGACTTCGTGGCTTAAGTTCAAGACTTACATGTTGACCGCTAGGGGCTGGAAAAAACATAACAAAGGTGTGATGATGAGGATGGTGTGTGATAAGTGTTCAACCCTATGGGTTTGAACAGAGGGGGGGAATATGTAGTATAGTGACCCCTGTGGCAGCTAGGGGGCGCTGTGTGTGCTCCTTGGGATATGCATTGAGGCATATCTGTTGTGATAATGGTAGTAAAACAGTGACTGGCAGTGTAGTGAATGGCCGATATGTGTCGCAGAGGGAGTCTGTGTGGTAAGTCTGATGCAATGTTGTTGTTCTGGGACCTGTCGTCCCTCAAGAGTGTGTATATCTATGGTGTAGTTGTAAGGGAGACTTTCTAGGCTGGTTGTGTGAGATGGGTGGGACAAACTAGCCACACATCCACACTCCCACCTGTGGGAGTGGTTAGTACTATATAATGTGACTGAGGTCTGGTCACATGGGCTCTGAGTGTGGATCTGAATGGTCTGTGCTGGAAGGTCCTGGAGAGATCCCCATGTGTTGGGAGTGTCGGCTCCCTGGTGAGCACATGGCGAGGGCTCTGGACCTCGCACAGACCAGGCTGTGGAACGGATGGAGATCCGTGTTGTACTGACCGGGGTCAGCGTGAGAATGTCGGAAGGATGCCTCTGGTGAAGAGAGGTATCCAAAAACCTGTGCAGCAATGGCCGGTAACGAATGGAGATTTGTGTTGTACTGACCGGAGTCAGGGAAAAGGAAAGAGAGTGTGAATGTCTGCAGGATGCCTCTAAGGAAGAGAGGTATCCGAGAACCTGTGCGGCACCCACAGGTAACGGATGGAGATCCGTGTTGTACTGACCATGGTCAGAGTAAAAGGAAGAGAGAGACATTGTGTATGGGGCACCTCTGAGGCCAAAAGGTGTCCAGGAACCCGTGAAGGTTGCCAACGGTCTGAAAACCATGTGTAATGCTGACCGGGGTCAGAGACGAACTGTGGTAAAGTTGAATATGTCCAGATACTGTTCAAGCTGTTACTAAGTTCCTGTGGATGTGGTTTATGTTGTGCGAAATAAACCTAAGAGACTGTGTTTTTGATAGAAAACCGTGCCCGAGTGCGTTAATCCCGTGCCAAGCGAGTGTCCCCCAAGACACGTAGTAGGCGCTATGCTACAATATATATATATATATATATATATATATATATATATATATATATACAGTACAGACCAAAAGTTTGGACACACCTTGTCATTTAAAGATTTTTCTGTATTTTCATTACTATGAAAATTGTAAATTCACACTGAAGGCATCAAAACTATGAATTAACACATGTGGAATTAAACTTAACAAAAAAGTGTGAAACAATTGAGACCATGTCTCATATTCTAGGTTCTTCAAAGTAGCCACCATTTGCTTTGATGACTGCTTTGCACACTCTTGGCATTCTCTTGATGAGCTTCAAGAGGTAGTCAGCAGGAATGGTTTTCTTCACAGGTGTGCCCAGTCAGGTTTAATAAGTGGCATTTCTTGCCTTATAAATGCAGTTGGGACCATCAGAAGGTTGGTGAATACACAACTGATAGTCCTACTGAATAGACTGTTAGAATTTGTATTATGGCAAGAAAAAAACAGTTAAGTAAAGAAAAACAAGTGGCCATCATTACTTTAAGAAATGAAGGTCAGTCAGTCCGAAAAATTGGGAAAACTTTGAAAGTGTCCAGGAAAGGAAGACCAAGGGTCACCTCTGCTTCTGAGGATAAGTTTATCCAAGTCACCAGCCTCAGAAATCGCAGGTTAACAGCAGCTCAGATTAGAGACCAGGTCAATGCCACACAGAGTTCAAGCAGCAGACTCATCTCTACAACAACTGTTAAGAGGAGACTTTGTGCAGCAGGCCTTCATGGTAAAATAGCTGCTAGGAAACCACTGCTAAGGACAGGCAACAAGCAAAAGAGACTTGTTTGGGCTAAAGAACACAAGGAATGGACATTAGACCAGTGGAAATCTGTGCTTTGGTCTGATGAGTCCAAATTTGAGATCTTTGGTTCCAACCACCGTGTCTTTGTGCGACGCAGAAAAGGTGAACGGATGGACTCTACATGCCTGGTTCCCACCGTGAAGCATTGATGAGGAGGTGTGATGGTGTGGGGGTGCTGTGCTGGTGACACTGTTGGGGATTTATTCAAAGGCATACTGAACCAGCATGGCTACCACAGCATCTTGCAGTGGCATGCTACTCCTTCCGGTTTACCTTTAGTTGGACCATCATTTCATTTTCAACAGGACAATGACCCAAAACACACCTCCAGGCTGTTGTAAGGGCTATTTGACCAAGAAGGAGAGTGATGGGGTGCTACGCCAGATGACCTGGCATCCACAGTCACCAGACCTGAACCCAATCGACATGGTTTGGGGTGAGCTGGACCGCAGAGTGAAGGCAAAAGGGCCAACAAGTGCTAAGCATCTCTGGGAACTCCTTCAAGATTGTTGGAAGACCATTTCCCGGTGACTACCTCTTGAAGCTCTTCAAGAGAAGAACCTAGAATATAAGACATATTTTCAGTTGTTTCACACTTTCTTGTTAAGTATATAATTCCACATGTGCTAATTCATAGTTTTGATGCCTTCAGTGTGAATTTACAATTTTCATAGTCATGAAAATACAGAAAAATCTTTAAATGAGAAGGTGTGTCCAAGCTTTTGGCCTGCACTGTATAAATATATATATATATATATATATATATATATATATATATATATATATATATATACACACACACGTGGTCAAAATTGCTGGTCCACCTCTTTTAATGACAAAAATCATAGATCTTTTATTTATTATTACTTTTGTCAGATTCAAGTTATTTTTGTGACCATTGTGGGTTTTTCTGTCATTAAATGAGGGCTACCAACAATTTTGACCACGTGTGTATATAAACAGAGAGAGAGAGATAAGATAGATTACGATAGATAGAATGACACATGACATATCATGCAACCATGCAGCCTGCCATCTAGATGTAGCTGAGCTAGACGCTTTGTGCGACAAATGGATTATTATATTCTCAGTGCACAGCTGAGGAATACATTTGTTTATTATTTTAATTCTGTTACAGCAGACATTGGCTTCAGTGGACTGGGCGATGCCATGAGTATGGTTTAATTTAGATTCTATAAAGGAGTTTGTGTCATTCTTTCAATTAAAGGATTTTATTTTGGGTGTGTTTTATATACAAAATAACTATGGGATTATTA
Source organism: Ranitomeya variabilis (assembly GCF_051348905.1). NCBI lineage: Eukaryota > Metazoa > Chordata > Amphibia > Anura > Dendrobatidae > Ranitomeya > Ranitomeya variabilis. The sequence continues at coordinate 554,456,710 of NC_135237.1, forward strand.
ATGGGGGTTTCTTATAGACGTCTCTCCATTACTAACCTCTGGGCTTGATGTCACCTGACAATACAAAGGTGACATCAACTCCCGCATCTATCACCCCACTTAATACTGCACCAGGGCAAGTGGGAAGAGCGAGGCTAACTGCCAGTTTTGGTGCATCTTATGGATGCACCATTTCTGTGGCAGATGAGAGCTGATGTATTTAGTCTGGGAGGGGGACAATGTCCATGGTCCCTTCCTATGCTGTTAGTATCAGCCCGCAGCTGCCTGCCTAGCATTTTCTGATTATTAATCATAGGGGATCCCTACATAATTTTTTGGAGGGTCATTATAATAACCAGTAAATGCTAAGTATACAGCTGTGAGCTGATATTAATAGCCAGGGAAGCTCCATGAATATTACCCCTTTCTTTGGCTATAAACATTAGCCCCCAGCTGTCTGCTTTTCCTCTGCTGGGTATTAATATTTTGGGGATACCATGCCATTTTTTTCAGAAAATAATTTATTATATAAAAAAATATGCACAGTACATGGGCACTGTGCTAATTATATATATGACTGACATATTTATATATTTCTATTGTATGCGTATATATCTATTCTATCTATTCTACTTTGATGGGTCACACTGTGATTTTACTGTATGCAGCAAATGAATTTTTGGCATGTGAAAGGACATAGGTGTGTTAAAATCAGACAACAGTTGCATTATCCAAGTGCTGTGTGAGAATATCACATACCAAAAATTAATTTGCCGCATGCAATATTTTTCCAGTTCGATCGTGATCCGATTCGAGCTGGAAAAAAAAATTGAAGAAGAACACACAATGATAGAATAACATTGGTCTGAGTACAATCCGATTTTTAATCGGATTGCATTCGTCCGATTTAATTGCAAGTGGAAAGAGCCCATACTATCCTTAAATTTTTCTAACATTAGTGGTCTACCAAGCTGATATTTGTGCCACCTGAGTGTGGCTGAGCAGAAAAATATGTCTGAGCTGTTGCATGAGGTATCAGACCTCCCTGCACAGCAGGCTTACACCAGTCCTTCACCCACCTCAGCTTAATTTAACCCCTTAATCCCATCTGACGTACTATACCGTCGAGGTGGGGTGGGCCTTAATTCCCACCGACGGTATAGTACGTCATAGCGATCGGCCGCGCTCACGGGGGGAGCGCGGCCGATCGCGGCCGGGTGTCAGCTGCCTATCGCAGCTGACATCCGGCACTATGTGCCAGGAGCGGTCACGGACCGCCCCCGGCACATTAACCCCCGGCACACCGCGATCAAACATGATCGCAGTGTACCGGCGGTATAGGGAAGCATCGCGCAGGGAGGGGGCTCCCTGCGGGCTTCCCTGAGACCCCCGGAGCAACGCGATGTGATCGCGTTGCTGTGAGGGTCTCCTACCTCCTTCCTGGCTGCAGGTCCCGGATCCAAGATGGCCGCGGCATCCGGGTCCTGCAGGGAAGGAGGTGGCTTACCGAGTGTCTGCTCAGTGCAGACGCTGGTAAGCCTGCACCGATGTAAGTGAGATCGGTGATCTGATAGAGTGCTGTGCACACTATCAGATCAATGATCTGTGATGTCCCCCCCTGGGACAAAGTAAAAAAGTAAAAAAAAAAATTTTCCACATGTGTAAAAAAAAGAAAAAAAATTCCTAAATAAATAATAAAAAAAATATATATATTATTCCCATAAATACATTTCTTTATCTAAATAAAAAAAACAAAACAATAAAAGTACACATATTTAGTATCGCCGCGTCCGTAACGACCCAACCTATAAAACTGCCCCACTAGTTAACCCCTTCAGTAAACACCGTAAGAAAAAAAAAAAAAAAACGAGGCAAAAAACAATGCTTTATTACCATACCGCCGAACAAAAAGTGGAATAACACGCGATCAAAAAGACTGATATAAATATCCATGGTACCGCTGAAAACGTCATCTTGTCCCGCAAAAAACAAGCCGCCATACAGCGTCATCAGCAAAAAAATAAAAAAGTTATAGTCCTGAGAATAAAGCGATACCAAAATAATTATTTTTTCTATAAAATAGTTTTTATCGTATAAAAGCGCCAAAACATAAAAAAAATGATATAAATGAGATATCGCTGTAATCGTACTGACCCGACGAATAAAACTGCTTTATCAATTTTACCAAACGCGGAACGGTATAAACGCCTCTCCCAAAAGAAATTCATGAATAGTAGGTTTTTGGTCATTCTGCCTCACAAAAATCGGAATAAAAAGTGATCAAAAATGGTCACGTGTCCGAAAATGTTACCAATAAAAACGTCAACTCATCCCGCAAAAAACAAGACCTCACATGACTCTGTGGAGCAAAATGTGGAAAAATTATAGGTCTCAAAATGTGGAGACGCAAAAACTTTTTTGCTATAAAAACCGTCGCTGGTTTCACACTTGCGTTTTTGTCTGCAGCGTTTTTTACACAAAAAAACGCATGCGTTTTTTCCCTATATTTAACATTGAAAACGCATGCGTTTTTTGTACGCGTTTGGTCACGTTTTCAAACGCATGCGTTTTTTTTCTGCATGCGTTCATTTTCAGAAATACAACCTGCAGTATTTTCTTGCGTTTTTAAGCACATGCGTTTGTTTGTGTTAAAAACGCATGCGTTTTTATCGAAAAAAAACAGAAAACACTGAAAAGCCACCCACCACCATCAAGGTGATAAAGGGATCCAAACCCTAACCCTAACTCTACCCCTAACCTCACCCCTAACCGTTTAATGAACATTTTCTGACAGTCATAGTGCCACGTATTTAAGTGCCACGTATTTAAGTGCCACGTATTAAAGTGCCACGTATTTCAGTGCCACGTATTTCAGTGCCACGTATTTCAGTGCCACGTATTTCAGTGCCACGTATCACGTATTTCAGTGCCACATATTTTAGTGCCACGTATTTCAGTGCCACGTATTTCAGTGCCACGTATTTCAGTGCCACGTATTTAAGTGCCACGTATTTAAGTGCCACGTATTAAAGTGCCACGTATTAAAGTGCCACGTATTAAAGTGCCACGTATTTCAGTGCCACGTATTTCAGTGCCACGTATTTCAGTGCCACGTATTTCAGTGCCACGTATTTCAGTGCCACGTATCACGTATTTCAGTGCCACGTATTTAAGTGCCACGTATCACGTATTTCAGTGCCACGTATTTCAGTGCCACGTAATTCAGTGCCACGTATTTCAGTCACGTTTAGGGTTAGGGTTAGGGGTAGGGTTAGGGTTAGGGCTAGGGTTGGAGGTAAAGTTAGGGTTAGGGTTGGGGCTAAAGTTAGGGTTGGGGCTAAAGTTAGGGTTAGGGTTTGGATTACATTTACGGTTTGGATTAGGGTTGGGATTAGAATTATGGGTGTGTCAGGGCTAGGGGTGTGGTTAGGGTTACCGTTGGGATTAGGGTTAGGGGTGTGTTTGGGTTAGGGTTTCAGGTAGAATTGGGGAGTTTCCACTGTCCAGGCACATCAGGGGCTCTCCAAGCGCGACATGGCGTCCAATCTCAATTCCAGCCAATTCTGCGTTGAAAAAGTAAAACAGTGCTCCTTCCCTTCCGAGCTCTCCCGTGCGCCCAAAAAGGGGTTTACCCCAACATATGTGTTATCAGCGTACTCGGGACAAATTGAACAACAAATTCTGGGGTCCAAGTTCTCTTGTTATCTCTGGGAAAATAAAAATTTGGGGGGCTAAAAATCATTTTTGTGGGGAAAAAAAGATGTTTTATTTTCACGGCTCTGCGTTATAAACTGTAGTGAAACACTTGGGGGTTCAAAGTTCTCACAACACATCTAGATAAGTTCCTTGGGAGGTCTAGTTTCCAATATGGGGTCACTTGTGGGGGGTTTGTACTGTTTGGGTACATCAGGGGCTCTGCAAATGCAACGTGACGCCTGCAGACCAATCCATTTAAGGCTGCATTCCAAATGGCGCTCCTTCCCTTCCGAGCTCTGTCATGCACCCAAACAGTGGTTCCCCCCCACATATGGGGTATCAGCGTACTCAGGACAAATTGAACAACAACTTTTGGGGTCTAATTTATCCTGTTACCCTTGTGAAAATACAAAACTGGGGGCTAAAAAATCATTTTTGTGAAAAAAAATAATAATTTTTATTTTCACGGCTTTGCGCTATAAACTTTGGTGAAACACTTGGGGGTTCAAAGTTCTCAAAACACATCTAGATAAGTTCCTTGGGAGGTCTAGTTTCCAATATGGGGTCACTTGTGGGGGGTTTGTACTGTTTGGGTACATCAGGGGCTCTGCAAATGCAACGTGACGGCTGCTGACCTATCCATTTAAGTCTGCATTCCAAATGGCGCTCCTTCCCTTCCGAGCTCTGTCATGCGCCCAAACAGTGGTTCCCCCCCACATATGGGGTATCAGCGTACTCAGGACAAATTGGAAAACAAATTTTGGGGTCCAATTTATTCTGTTACCCTTGTAAAAATACAAAGCTGGGGGCTAAAAAAATCATTTTTGAGAAAAAAAAAAATAATTATTTTCACGGCTCTGCGTTATAATCTGTAGTGAAACACTTGGGGGTTCAAAGCTCTCAAAACACATCTAGATAAGTTCCTTAGGGGGTCTACTTTCCAAAATGGTGTCACTTGTGGGGGGTTTCAATGTTTAGGCACATCAGGGGCTCTCCAAATGCAACATGGCGTCCCATCTCAATTCCAGTCAATTTTGCATTGAAAAGTCAAATGGCGCTCCTTCCCTTCCAAGCTCTGCCATGCGCCCAAACAATGGTTTACACCCACATATTGGGTATCAGCGTACTCAGGACAAATTGCACAACATTTTTGGGGGTCCAATTTCTTCTCTTACCCTTGGGAAAATAAAAAATTGGGGGCGAAAAGATCATTTTTGTGAAAAAATATGATTTTTTATTTTTACGACTCTGCATTATAAACTTCTGTGAAGCACTTGGTGGGTCAAAGTGCTCACCACACATCTAGATAAGTTCCTTAGGGGGTCTACTTTCCAAAATGGTGTCACTTGTAGGGAGTTTCAATGTTTAGGCACATCAGGGGCTCTCCAAACGCAACATGGCGTCCCATCTCAATTCCAGTCAATTTTGCATTGAAAAGTCAAATGGCGCTCCTTCCCTTCCAAGCTCTGCCATGCGCCCAAACAATGGTTTACACCCACATATGGGGTATCAGCGTACTCAGGACAAATTGCACAACATTTTTTGGGGTCCAATTTCTTCTCTTACCCTTGGGGAAATAAAAAATTGGGGGCGAAAAAATCATTTTTGTGAAAAAATATGATTTTTTATTTTTACGGCTCTGCATTATAAACTTCTGTGAAGCACTTGGTGGGTCAAAGTGCTCACCACACATCTAGATAAGTTCCTTAGGGGGTCTACTTTCCAAAATGGTGTCACTTGTAGGGGGTTTCAATGTTTAGGCACATCAGGGGCTCTCCAAACGCAACATGGCGTCCCATCTCAATTCCAGTCAATTTTGCATTGAAAAGTCAAATGGCGCTCCTTCCCTTCCAAGCTCTGCCATGCGCCCAAACAATGGTTTACACCCACATATGGGGTGTCAGCGTACTCAGGACAAATTGCACAACATTTTTTGGGGTCCAATTTCTTCTCTTACCCTTGGGGAAATAAAAAATTGGGGGCGAAAAAATCATTTTTGTGAAAAAATATGATTTTTTATTTTTACGGCTCTGCATTATAAACTTCTGTGAAGCACTTGGTGGGTCAAAGTGCTCACCACACATCTAGATAAGTTCCTTAGGGGGTCTACTTTCCAAAATGGTGTCACTTGTAGGGGGTTTCAATGTTTAGGCACATCAGGGGCTCTCCAAACGCAACATGGCGTCCCACCTCAATTCCAGTCAATTTTGCATTGAAAAGTCAAATGGCGCTCCTTCCCTTCCAAGCTCTGCCATGCGCCCAAACAATGGTTTACACCCACATATGGGGTATCAGCGTACTCAGGACAAATTGCACAACATTTTTTGGGGTCCAATTTCTTCTCTTACCCTTGGGAAAATAAAAAATTGGGGGCGAAAAGATCATTTTTGTGAAAAAATATGATTTTTTATTTTTACGGCTCTGCATTATAAACTTCTGTGAAGCACTTGGTGGGTCAAAGTGCTCACCACACCTCTAGATAAGTTCCTTAGGGGGTCTACTTTCCAAAATGGTGTCACTTGTAGGGGGTTTCAGTGTTTAGGCACATCAGGGGCTCTCCAAACGCAACATGGCGTCCCATCTCAATTCCAGTAAATTTTGCATTGAAAAGTCAAATGGCGCTCCTTTCCTTCCGAGCTCTGCCATGCGCCCAAACAGTGGTTTACCCCCACATATGGGGTATCAGCGTACTCAGGACAAATTATACAACAACTTTTGGGGTCCATTTTCTCCTGTTACCCTTGGTAAAATAAAACAAATTGGAGCTGAAATAAATTTTGTGTGAAAAAAAGTTAAATGTTCATTTTTATTTAAACATTCCAAAAATTCCTGTGAAACACCTGAAGGGTTAATAAACTTCTTGAATGTGGTTTTGAGCACCTTGAGGGGTGCAGTTTTTAGAATGGTGTCACACTTGGGTATTTTCTATCATATAGACCCCTCAAAATGACTTCAAATGAGATGTGGTCCCTAAAAAAAAATGGTGTTGTAAAAATGAGAAATTGCTGGTCAACTTTTAACCCTTATAACTCCGTCACAAAAAAAAATTTTGGTTCCAAAATTGTACTGATGTAAAGTAGACATGTGGGAAATGTTACTTATTAAGTATTTTGCGTGACATATGTCTGTGAATTAAGGGCATAAAAAATCAAAGTTGGAAAATTGCGAAATTTTCAAAATTTTTGCCAAATTTCCATTTTTTTCACAAATAAACGCAAGTTATATCGAATAAATTTTACCACTAACATGAAGTACAATATGTCACGAGAAAACAATGTCAGAATCGCCAAGATCCGTCAAAGCGTTCCAGAGTTATAGCCTCATAAAGGGACAGTGGTCAGAATTGTAAAAATTGGCCCGGTCATTAACGTGCAAACCACCCTCGGGGCTTAAGGGGTTAAGCTTAAATTGAAAGGTCTAAAAACTATCCCAGACCCTGATATCTCATGCATGGCCAATGGATGACTGCTGCTGTGCCATTATCACATTTTTACTGCGTCAATAGATGCCACTTTTTCCGATGTCTGCCCCTAATTTTTGGGAATGTTTGGACTCCAAGTTTGGTATCATTCGTGTGTGTTGCTTGAATTTGGCAGGGCTCTCAGAGAACCAGGCCTACACCTCTCACTCATCCACCTCTTACTGATCAATGTTTAAGCGAGAAATGCTGGTCCAAGCCCTGTCCCATGCATCTATGCTGCGAAATTATACTATTTGTACTCTGGTCAATTGATGACACTTTTTCTGGTGTCTGCCCCTAATTTCAGCCGTTTTGACAGCTTTCTAGCCCCCCTGAAGGTGTTGTCCATGCGTTTGGTTTTGCCTCCCATTAAATTCAATCTGGTTCGAATATGTTCGGCGAACATCGGGACATTCGCCAAAATGAACCGAATCAAAACTTGAAAGTTTCTTTCATCTCTATTTAGGGGCACGACGTGAGGGACTTTATCTCTGTTATGTGTAGTCACTGTCTAAATTGAACATTACAGCCAGCACCCTAACGGGATAATTTTAAGGAACACCATTTTAGCTTGAGACACCTGCTTCAGAACAAGACACTCTCTTTGTAGTACTTCTATACAATTGCCCAAAAAATGAACATCCTGAATAGAGGCCCTGTCACAATTATGGTGTAAAGTCTGCATAATGTTGTGACAGCCATCTAATTAGAAGACAAATCAGGGTTTCCAATAGGTAGGAAGAGTTTCCCAGAGCTCATATACATTTACTTATATGGCCGCTAGACCAGGGTTCTGCAAATTCACCCACTCACCTCTACTGTGCAATGCTTTATATTTTTAAATCAAATCTTATTGTGCCGAACAAGTTCACATATAGTTGACGAGGGTGAGATGTGAGGGAGAACGTGCCGCTGATCTTCACCCACCATTAACCACTTGCATGTCACTAACATTCTATTTACAGCTGCTTTTCTGTTTCAATAACAATGTATATGGCAGTGTACAGCATCGGCATTGCTAAGGCTAGTTGCCAACAGTACTAACCAAAGGCCACAAAGGGCCACTATTTCCCCTGTTAAGACAAATTCAAGTAGATTCAGCTTACCATGCACTATGAGCTCCAGTTGGTATTTTCTGGAGGGTGCTGATTAGTGATGAGCGAATGTGCTCGGAAAACGATCGCCAAACATAAATTCAGCACAAATATGGTGATAGGACTAGTGGAACGCACCAAATAATAGTAATAGAGAATATGAGGTGCTCTCCACCGGAGTGAAGGTCTTGGAGAAAAAGAAGCAAAGATGCTTCCGACCTTGAGCATCCTTTTGGAAGAGGACCGCTCCAGCTCCAACAGATGAGGCATCCACCTCAATAATAAAAGGCTTATCTACATCGGGACGATGCAGAATGGGAGCTCTAGCAAAGTGGGACTTAATAGATAAGAAGGCTTTGGAGACCTCCTCAGACCACAATTTGGGATTTGCTCCCTTCTTGGTGAGGGCTACCAAGGAAGCTACCAAAGTTGAGAAGTGAGGGATGAACTGACGATAATAATTAATGAACCCCATAAAGCGCTGTACCTCCTTGAGAGAATGGGGTTCCTGCCAGTCCATCACTGCTTGCAGCTTGGCAGGATCCATAGCTAATCCCGGGGCTGAGATGATATAACCCAGGAAAGGCAAGGACTCCTGCTCAAACACACACTTCTCCAACTTGGCTAGAGAGAGTTTGCCCGTAGGAGATCAAAAACTTGAAAACATATTTCCGGTGGGAATCAATATCTGGAGAGAAGATGAGAATATCACCCAGATAGACCACTACTGAGGTGGAAAGCTTATCCCTGAAGTTGTCGTTTACAAAGTCTTGGAAGACGGCTGGGGCATTACAGAGCCCAAAGGGCATCACCAGATATTCATAGTGCCCATCTCTGGTTTTAAAGGCAGTCTTCCACTCATCCCCCTCATGGATGCGAATCAGGTTGTAGGCACCCCGCAGATCTAGCTTAGTAAATACCCTAGCTCCCCGGAGCCTATTGAAGAGCTCAGATATCAGGGGAAGAGGGTACTTATTCTTAACGGTAATGGCGTAGGGTGTTGTGAATTCTGCTCTTGGGTTCCCTCCGGTGGTTGTTGGTGGTAATACAGCTGTCCCTGGGTTGCAATCCTGAGCAGGTGTTCCTGCTGATTGCAGCTCTGACTGGGTATTTAGTTGTGCAGGATTCATTAGCCCTTGCCAGTTGTCCATTGTTCTTGGAGGTTTTACATCTCTGTCTGGTTCCTCCTGCTCTGCTGCCAAATCTGCAAAGATAAGTGTCTGGGTTTTGTTTCTGCAGCACACATGCTGTGTGCTTTACAGTTCAGTACTATTCATTGTTTTTTCTTGTCCAGCTTAGACTGTGTTTGGACTATTTCAGTCAAGTTGGATTCTCAGGAGATGCAGATATACATTCCATGTCTTTAGTTAGATGGTGGAATTTTTGTATTATCTGCTGTGTATATTTTTAGGGTTTGCGGTCAGTACAGGTTCCACCTTCTCCAGAGAAAGTCTCATGCGGCTCCAAGGTCACCGGATCATAACAGTACAACTGGCCAACAATGAGTTAAATGCATCTCAGAAGAAGGGAAGAAAGGTGTTGAGCCATTTTTTTTTCTGTAGCCTGCTTTGTCTTGCCTTCCCTCTTTTTCTCTGGGTGGCTGAGGAGTCTTGTGCTAGCATGGGTGTTCAGGGATTAGCTTCTCGTGTAGACCAGCTTGCTGCTAGGGTACAGGGTATTTCTGATTATATTGTTCAGACTCCAGTTTTAGAGCCTAAGATTCCTACTCCTGATTTGTTTTTTGGGGACAGGTCCAAATTTTTGAGTTTTAAAAACAACTGTAAACTGTTTTTTGCTCTGAAACCTCAATCCTCTGGTGATTCCATTCAGCAGGTTAAAATTGTCATCTCCCTGCTGCGTGGCGATCCTCAGGATTGGGCATTTTCCCTGGAATCTGGGAATCCGTCTTTGCTTAATGTAGACGCCTTTTTTCAGGCTTTAGGATTATTATATGATGAACCAAATTCTGTGGATCAAGCGGAGAAGACCTTGTTGGCCCTGTCTCAGGGTCAAGAAGCGGCAGAATTGTATTGTCAGAAATTTAGAAAATGGTCTGTGTTGACTAAATGGAATGATGATGCTTTGGCGGCAATTTTCAGAAATGGTCTTTCTGAATCCGTTAAAGATGTTATGGTGGGGTTTCCCACGCCAGTCGGTCTGAGTGATTCTATGTCTCTGGCCATTCAGATTGATCGGCGTTTGCGGGAGTGCAGAACTGTGCGCGCTGTGGCGTTGTCCTCAGAGCAGATGCCTGAGCCAATGCAGCATGATAGGATTCTGTCTAGAACGGAACAACAAGGATTCAGACGTCAGAATAGGTTGTGTTTTTATTGTGGCGATGCTTCTCATGTCAGTTCGGTCTGCCCTAGGCATACAAAGAGGATCGCTAGTTCAATTACCATCAGTACTGAACAACCTAAATTTCTGTTATCTGTGTCCTTGATTTGCTCATTGTCATCATTTTCTGTCATGCCGTTTGTGGATTCAGGCGCCACCTTGAACTTAATGGACTTTGAGTTTGCCAGGCGTTGTGGTTTCCCCTTGCAGTCCTTGTAGAACCCTATTCCTTTAAGGGGCATTGATGCTACACCTTTGGCTAAAAATAAGCCCCAGTTTTGGACACAGGTAACCATGTGCATGGCGCCAGCCCATCAGGAAGATTGTCGTTTTCTGGTGTTGCATAATTTGCATGATGCTATTGTGCTGGGTTTTCCATGGTTGCAGGTACTTAATCCTGTGTTGGATTGGAAATCTATGTCTGTGACTAGCTGGGGTTGTCAGGGGGTTCATAATGACGTTCCTTTGATGTCAATCTCCTCTTCTTCCTGTTCTGAAATTCCAGAGTTTTTGTCTGATTTTCAGGATGTATTCGATGAGCCCAAGTCCAGTTCCCTTCCACCGCATAGGGACTGTGATTGTGCGATTGACTTGATTCCAGGCTGTAAGTTTCCTAAGGGCCGACTTTTCAACCTGTCTGTGCCTGAACATACCGCCATGCGGAGTTATGTTAAGGAGTCTTTGGAGAAAGGGCATATTCGGCCATCTTCTTCACCGTTGGGAGCGGGATTTTTTTTTGTTGCTAAGAAGGATGGTCCCTTGAGACCCTGTATTGATTATCGCCTCTTGAATAAGATCACGGTCAAGTTTCAATACCCTTTACCTCTGCTTTCCAATTTGTTTGCTAGGATTAAGGGGGCTAGTTGGTTTACGAAGATTGACCTTCGGGGGGCATATAATCTTGTTCGTATTAAGCAGGGTGATGAATGGAAAACTGCGTTTAATATGCCCGAAGGCCATTTTGAATACCTTGTGATGCCATTCGGGCTCTCTAATGCTCCATCTGTTTTTCAGTCCTTCATGCACGATATCTTCCGGACTTATCTTGATAAATTCATGATTGTATATTTGGATGACATTTTAATTTTTTCCGATGATTGGGAGTCTCATGTGAAACAGGTCAGGATGGTATTTCAGATCCTTCGTGATAATGCCTTGTTTGTGAAGGGGTCTAAGTGTCTCTTTGGAGAGCAGAAGGTTTCTTTTTTGGGCTTCATATTTTCTCCTTCATCTACGGAGATGGATCCGGTTAAGGTTCAGGCCATTCATGATTGGATTCAGCCCACGTCCGTGAAGAGCCTTCAGAAATTTTTGGGTTTTGCTAATTTTTATCGCCGTTTCATTGCTAACTTCTCCAGTGTGGTTAAACCCTTGACCAATTTGACGAAGAAAGGCGCTGATGTGATGAATTGGTCCTCTGCGGCTGTCTCTGCCTTTCAGGAGCTTAAACACCGATTTACTTCTGCCCCGGTGTTACGTCAACCGGATGTTTCTCTTCCATTTCAGGTTGAGGTTGACGCTTCTGAGATTGGGGCAGAGGCCGTTTTGTCTCAGAGGGATCCTGTTGGTTCCTTGATGAAACCGTGTGCCTTCTTTTCCCGTAAGTTTTTGCCTGCTGAACGCAATTATGATGTCGGCAATCGGGAGTTGTTGGCTATGAAGTGGGCGTTTGAGGAGTGGCGACATTGGCTTGAGGGAGCTAAGCACTGTATTGTGGTCTTGACCGATCATAAAAATCTGATTTACCTCGAGTCTGCCAGACGGCTGAATCCTAGACATGCTCTTCCGGGTTCTAAGAATATTAAGGCTGATGCCCTCTCTATGAGTTTTTTGCCTGATTCTCCTGAGGTCCTTGAACCGGTTGGCATTCTGAAAGAAGGGGTGGTCCTTTCTGCCATTTCCCCTGATTTACGACGGGTTCTTCAGGAATTTCAGGCTGACAAACCTGACCGCTGTCCAGTGGGGAAACTGTTTGTTCCTGATAGATGGACTAGTAGAGTGATTTCTGAGGTTCATTGTTCTGTGTTGGCTGGCCATCCTGGTGTTTTTGGTACCAGAGATTTGGTTGGTAGGTCCTTTTGGTGGCCTTCTTTGTCACGTGATGTGCGTTCTTTTGTGCAGTCCTGTGGGACTTGTGCGCGGGCCAAGCCCTGTTGTTCCCGTGCTAGTGGGTTGCTTTTGCCTTTGCCGGTCCCTGAGAGGCCCTGGACGCATATTTCTATGGATTTTATTTCTGATCTTCCGGTTTCCCAGAGGATGTCGGTTATCTGGGTTGTTTGTGACCGGTTCTCTAAGATGGTTCATTTGGTGCCTTTGCCTAAATTGCCTTCCTCTTCTGATTTGGTTCAGTTGTTTTTTCAGCATGTGGTTCATTTGCATGGTATTCCGGAGAATATTGTGTTCGACAGAGGTTCCCAGTTTGTTTCTAGGTTTTGGCGGGCCTTTTGTGCTAGGCTGGGCATTGATTTGTCTCTTTCTTCCGCATTTCATCCTCAGACAAATGGCCAGACCGAGCAAACTAATAAGACTTTGGAAACTTATTTGAGATGCTTTGTGTCTGCTGATCAGGATGATTGGGTGGCTTTCTTGCCATTGGCCGAGTTTGCCCTTAATAATCGGGCTAGTTTGGCTACTTTAGTTTCGCCCTTCTTTTGTAATTTTGGTTTTCATCCTCGTTTTTCTTCGGGGCAGGTTGAGCCTTTTGACAGTCCTGGTGTGGATTCTGTGGTTGACAGGTTGCAGCAGATTTGGGCTCATGTGGTGGACAATTTGGTGTTGTCTCAGGAGGAGGCTCAACGTTTTGCTAACCGTCGTCGGTGTGTTGGCTCCCGGCTTCGGGTTGGAGATCTGGTCTGGTTGTCTTCCCATCATGTTCCTATGAAGGTTTCTTCCCCTAAGTTTAAGCCTCAGTTTATTGGTCCTTATAGGATTTCTGAGATTATTAATCCGGTGTCTTTTCGATTGGCCCTTCCGGCCTCTTTTGCTATCCATAATGTCTTCCATAGATCTTTATTGCGGAAATATGTGGTGCCCGTGATTCCCTCTGTTGATCCTCCGGCCCCTGTGTTGGTTGATGGGGAGTTGGAGTATGTGGTTGAGAAGATTTTGTATTCTCGCTTTTCGAGGCGGAAGCTTCAGTACCTTGTCAAATGGAAGTGTTATGGCCAGGAGGATAATTCTTGGGTTTTTGCCTCTGATGTCCATGCTGCTTATTTGGTCCGTGCCTTTCATCTGGCTCGTCCTGATAGGCCTGGGGGCTCTGGTGAGGGTTCGGTGACCCCTCCTCAAGGGGGGGGTACTGTTGTGAATTCTGCTCTTGGGTTCCCTCCGGTGGTTGTTGGTGGTAATACAGCTTTCTCTGGGTTGCAATCCTGAGCAGGTGTTCCTGCTGATTGCAGCTCTGACTGGGTATTTAGTTGTGCAGGAATCATTAGCCCTTGCCAGTTGTCTATTGTTCTTGGAGGTTTTACATCTCTGTCTGGTTCCTCCTGCCCTGCTGCCAAATCTGCAAAGATAAGTGTCTGGGTTTTGTTTATGCAGCACACATGCTGTGTGCTTTACAGTTCAGTACTATTCATTGTTTTTTCTTGTCCAGCTTAGACTGTGTTTGGACTTTTTCAGTCAAGTTGGATTCTCAGGAGATGCAGATATACATTCCATGTCTTTAGTTAGATGGTGGAATTTTTGTATTATCTGCTGTGAATATTTTTAGGGTTTTAATACTGACCGCTTAGTATTCTGTCCTATCCTTTTCTATTTAGCTAGAGTGGCCTCTTTTGCTAAATCCCGTTTTTCTGCCTGCGTGAGTCTTTCCTCTAATACTCACAGTCAATATTTGTGGGGGGCTGCCTATCCTTTGGGGTTCTGCTCTGAGGCAAGATAGAATTCCCATTTCCATCTATAGGGGTATTTAGTCCTCCGGCTGTGTCGAGGTGTCTAGGATGTGTTAGGTACACCCCACGGCTACTTCTAGTTGCGGTGTCAGTTTAGGGTTTGAGGTCAGTACAGGTTCCACCTTCTCCAGAGAAAGTCTCATGCGGCTCCAAGGTCACCGGATCATAACAGTTAAGACCCCTGTAGTCTATACATGGACGTAATTCTCCGAGGAGGCTTTGCCCCTGGCAAGAGGTCAATAGGACAGTCATAAGGGTGGTGAGGCGGAAGAGTCTCCACAGCTTTCTTGGAGGAAACGTCTGCATAGGACCAGTAGTGTTGGGGAAGAGATCTAAGATCTGTGGGTATCTCTGTAGTGGCAACCTGAACACACTCCCTCTGACATCTACCTTCACAGGATTTACTCCATCCCAGAATTCTTCCAGAGGACCACTCAATATGTTGGGAGTGGTAACGCAACCAAGGTATCCCTAGAAAAATCTAATCTATTCAGGAATGAGGAGAAGGGAGATGATCTCCTGATGAGATGGAGACATGATTAAAGAAAAGGGGATAGTCTGATGTGTGATCTGTGAAGGTAGTGCTGACCCATTCACCACTCTTACGGTCACTGGTTTTGCTAGCATAACCAGGGGTATTGCGTGCTGTTGGGCGATGGAAGAAGACATGAAATTTCCCTCCGCCCCGGAATCCACACAAAGCTCAACCGTAAAAGTGGAAGGACCAAAAGTAAATGTCCCCTTGAAGGTCAATTTGGAGGAAAACGCCACCATGTCTAGTGAACCTCCTCCTACAGTTACTAGACGCGGTCGTTTCCCTGCCACTGTGGACAAATCTTGGAATAATGTCCTGACTGCAGGCAGACATTACAGACATGGGTGTTCGAGCAACCCGAGACTTAGGACCTGCTCGAGATACCTCCATGGCCTCATAGGGCTCGCACGCCTGGACAGGTGACTCCAGAGGTTTGGCGAAGGTAGGCACCAACTGATATCTCTGTCTACACTGGGCTCGCTCCAACCTTCGCTCGTTAAAACGCAGGTCTATGCAAGTGTATAAAGTTATTAACTCGTCCAGTGTAGCGGGAATCTCCCGAGTGGACAAGGCGTCCTTTATATGGTCAGCCAGTCATCTCCAAAACACTGGAATCAGGACTTTATATGGCCACTCCAGCTCAGATGGTAATGTTTGGAAGTGGATGGCAAAATTGCTGACCAAGAATGAACCCTGTGTCAATGCCAACCGTTGAAGCGCAGGATCATGGGTGACGCGAGGTCCCATAAAGACCTGTTTCAGAGTGTCCAGGAACCTGGGAGCACTCTGCACCACATGATCGCCACGCTCCCACAGCAGTGTTGCCCACTTCAACGCCCAGCCTGACAGAAGGGATATAATAAATCCCACTTTAGCCCGTTCCATGGGAAAACATGCAGCCAGGAAATCAAGATGTATAGCACACTGGTTCACGAATCCCCGACACAGCTTACTGTCTCCAGCAAACTTTTCCGATAACGGGAGACGAGATAATGTCGGAGCAAGGGTGGCAGTGAATAGACTGGCTGCAGCCGTGCTAGCAGCCTAAACAGCGACTGCGGTAACATCCACAGCAGAAGTTGTGCGCTCAAGAGCCGCCAACCTACCCTCCAGCTGCTGGATGTACCGTTGTTATCTCTGTTCATCCGCCATTACTAGCCAGACCCTGGCACCAGTGTAATGTTAGGACTGGAGGAACACACCAAATAATAGTAATAGGGAATATGTGGTGCATTCGCAGTCCGGGGTCCACCGTGCAGAGATGACACCTGCTGCTGAGTAATGGTGGACTGATGCTTGCTCACACATGGGTTAGACCTCACCCAGCATGAATAGAAGCGAACTCTGTTGCTTCACAGAGTTGCCACAAATATGCTGCGCCCTATTAGCAGTGAAATCCTACAAAAGAGCTGCGGAGTATACACACCCACCAAATTGTAAAAAATATAACAAATTTTATTGAGAAATGTATAAACAACAGTAACCACAAATATAAACAGACAAGGTACACGTTTTAACACATGTATGGCGGAACAACCACACTGAAAAGGTAGCACCAAGGGCTCAGAGATGACACATGCAGATGTCTAATAGGGACATATTGCTCACTAAGTAGCTAGCGGTTATAACAGTAAAGTGCATAGTGCTCTATATGAGTGGCAATTATGCCTAGTGACAAACTGCACTACAGTCACAAGTCAAAACATCATAATACCAGTATCCAATTATTCCTGTCAGTCTTACCCAAATATCCTATGGTGCCAGTGTGTGTCCGGTGGCCCCAGGGGGGCCCCATGCAAAAGAGCTAATAAATCCAAAAGAGATTCACCATAAGTTGAGTGTCAGGTTTATTTTATATTGATATATGGTGTGGGATCCTACCCGGGCACCCTCACGGGGTAGTGCATACGGTTCCTTTTTCTCACACGTTAGTCCCAGAAAGACCTGCTCACTGTTGATCAGTGCTAGCTGCAAAGTCAGAGCCTGGAAAGGCAACAGTAACCAGTCGCACGGTATCAGCTTGAGCCAGACGCCGGGACCAACGTCTCCGCTGAGCAGGCTCCACTGTGGCTGGAGCAGAATGAAAGACTGCAGCGGACATGGTTCGGGATTCCCCCTGTGTGGAGGCGGGAACTCGACACCTAACATATGGGACATTCAGATCAGAGATCATAAACACAAGTAAAATTTTATAAAATCGGGAGAAATCGGTAACATTCTGTAAAAAGTGCAGGAAAATATTTGCATTACCACAAAAGTATTTTCAGAGCTTTAGCAATGATAATGCTGGTGTATCATGAGCATTTGGCACGTCTTTGATGAGTGGAGGGGGTTTGCAGAGCTCGGATGCGCAGCGTTCTTGTAAACAGTATTTTTTTCCCCTAACTTTATGTGTGCACATTGCGGCTAGCCAATCAGGAAACACCCACAATGTCCTGATGCAACGGCTTGTATCATTGGCAGCTAAAATCACATGTCTCTCTCCATATAAAGAGCGGATGTTTTGTTTTAAAGCCATTTGACACTGTAACTACGCAGAGAGGCCTCTCCTGAATGCTGTCAGAGCCAGAAGCAATATTTTAGCAAGTTAGATAGGCTGTTTCTTAGTTCGGGGTCAAACTTGCATCTGAAATGCGAGAAACTCACAGGAGTTTCTCGAATCAATACCCAACACTGCTGCCGGTGGTTCGGACTGGAGCATTCAGCTGCATAGAAATACATGCAGCCGCACACTTCGGTCTGGAAAGCAGGTGGCAGTGCTGGGTATTCATGCGAGATTCATACTCTATTGCAATTGATGCCACTTTGTTGGTGTCTGCCACTAATTTTTGAAAATGTGTACACTCCTGGTTGAGTCTCCTTCATGTGTGTTGCCTATAGCAGTAGGCCTCCAAGACTGTCAGTCCTCTACTCTCTTGGATTCAACTACCCGTGTTACTATCATTACATTTTTCTGACAATAGTCATCTGTGAAACTAGTGCCACCTGAGTGTAGCTGAGCATGAAAGCAGGTTAAGCTGTTACATGTGGCATCAGGGCTCCCAACACAGCAGCCTAGACCGATCCCTCACCCACCTCATCTTACTTTGACGTTCAATTGAAAGCTGTAAATGCTGGCCTAGACCCCAATACCTCATGCATGGCTGATTGCTGTGCCATGCTACAATTTGTACTGTGGGTGAACTGAGGCCACTTTCCTAGTGTCTGTCCCTCATTTGATGTGCTTCGGCAGCTTTTGGGGCCGTTTAAAGGTGTTGTGCATGCATTTGCTTTTGCCTGCCATTGACTAAAATGGCGTTCGGCTATGTTCAGTGAATATTCAACAAATAAATCAGTGAACATTGCAAATTTGGCGATTGTAATCCGAAATGAACATTGAAATATTTGCTCATACCTAGGGCTGATCCTGATGGTGATTGTGGCCAAATGGTGAATGTGAAAGGTGTCGGAAATAAGTATAGTCCAGCACTACTACTTTTTACCTGGATAGAAGTGATGAACTATACACCTCTCCCCTCCTTCACATATATCCCGTTACTCCTCTACAGACTATTGATGAAACTAGTGTGCTTAGTGAGGAGATATAAAAACAGCTCCTCTATTGGAGGAGACTTGTGATGTTAAAAGGACTCTGTTTTGCTGGTTTGGATTGCACTTTAACAGCACCGGATGGAGCACGGGCCGATGAGGTGTTGCAAGCAACTAGGAGGAAGGGCATCAAGGGAATAAGCAGATTGCGGTGATCTTGAGGAGAAGAAGGTGAGAGCTGCGAGAGAGAGGATGTGTTGCATTTCCATCCAGCACCATCCGCAGAGCCGTGTGTTCTAGCATGACAAAGCCTGCTCCAGATAAAAGAGAATACTGTCCAGTATATTTTTAGATCTGGCTGCCGAACCTGAACAGTAACACGTACTTCCGGAATAAGTCCATGTTGGGGGTCCATGCACGGACATTAGATGTCAGCTACAGATCTACCAATGCGGGTACACCCATCTCTAGTCCTTTTTAATGAATTGGGAACTATATATCTCTATAGTATATATATACATATGTATAGCGGCTTTATTGCAGCATACGGCGGTAATTATTTGATTAGAGATTACAAGGCTTTGATGGATCGATGTTATGTCCCTAATTTGCCCCAAAAATAGCTCCTTAAAATATTGCTAATAAATATGAGTCTGCTAGATTAACCTATTTTGCTCTGATACTTTGGTATAGACCTAGGAAATGTGTAAAAATATAGAAAAATATAGGTGGACTATTGTTGGGGCCAGACACTCTTGAAAGTTTTGCTTACGGCATAATCTCATAAAGAATGGTGAGATGCGGCACTTCACAACTCCTAGATGAATAGTGCTTTATACCTAGATCAATTGAAATCTTGCTGACCTCAACTGATAAAACGTTTCAGTACCACAAATACTTTAATGTCATTCACTGATACGCTAGAGTCCAACATCAATGCTAGTGAGCAGGGGTTGATCTGTTGGCACATGCTCATCCTAAGGGACGGTATGTTGGACAGTAAAGGGCATCCATCAGGCAGTTTTTGGCAGGATGTCTGAACTCTTTTGTACATGGATTACCTTTGTTGCAATATCCCAAATGCCTTTGTGCATCATTTTTTTCTGAGCGACTTTTTACTTTTAGACAAACGCTGGGGATATCAAAACAGGAATAATTCATTAAACAATGAGAAAAATCCAAATTGGATTATAAGAGCATGAATATTTAAAATGAGAATGCAAAGAGGGAAGATCAATTAAAAAATATTGAAGAAGGAATGGGAAAGGAAAAAAAATAAGGAGACTGACCGTAAGACCAGATGTAATGACAAGTTGACTCGGTCTGATATTTATATACTGTACAAATATCAGAAATCAGAATCATGTACTAGACAAGTCCAAAGTTTGAACACCCCTGTTCATGCATGTAGATTCACAATGGAGGTAGCAAATCCACAAATGAAAATGAAGTGAAGAAACACAAGTGAAATAATCCGGAATATGTGTTGAACCTTAGATTATTCATAGTACCACCGATTACTCAAATGAAAGCCTTATACTCCCTAGCCTTCTCTCCAGCAGGTTCATCAGATCATCACCTGGAAGGGCTTCCAACTGCCTTGATGGAGTCCCAAGAGGAGCTGAGCACTTGATTCATCCCAAACCTCTCAATTGGTTGAGATTGGGTGATTGTGGAGGTCGTGGTATCTGACACAGCTGCCATTCTTCTCCTTCTCTGTCACGTAGCCTTAACATGGCCTGGAGATGTTTTGAGTCAATGTCCTTTTGCAACACAATTGATGACCCTCACTAAGTCCTAACCAGATGGGATGATGGTCTTTGCAGAATGCTTTACCAGTCATGCTGGGTAAGTGTGTCTGAAATTTGGAATAAATTGTCTTCAGCAAATAAGCAAACCCACCTCATTACACCTCTCCTTCCATGCTTTATGGTCTGCATCAAACATAGAAATCATCCATTTTACTTTCTTTTGATGCCAAAGGTCAAATTTTGGCTCATCAGTTCACAGTACAGATTTTCACTTATATTTTGTGTCTTTGCCTAAATGTCGTAAATCTTTTCCTCTTGATGGCAATCATAGGTTGGGTCTTCTTTACAGCGATTTGACAATGAAGGTTGGTTTCTCGCAGTCTCCTTTTGATACCTGATGTGGAGAAATGAAAAATTGCAATTTTGGGAATAGGTAGGCTAGCAGAAGGAGGCAACATGAGGAATTCAGCTTTACAAAGATTCAGTTTCAGGTAAAAGGAGGACATGGAGTCAGAGACAGAGGATAGACAATCCCTAATATTTTGTATCAAGCGTGAGATGTCAGGAGAAGATGTGTATAATTGGGTGTCCCCATTGGGGAAAGTGGCAAAACTCTGTGTCATCCATGTAGTTAAATAAATAGAGGACAACCATTAGGCGATAAAAAATTAATCTAGGAAAAGTGAACACAGCCCTTGTTTAAAAAGGTTTTTCTTTAGAAAACCTTTGTTCCCAGACTGCAGTTTACTGTGCTTTACACACTCACCCCGGGTGCAGCTCAGAGTCTCTGTCACTGTTCCTGGAGTCTGAATTTGTCTGCAGCACTGATGTCACATTGACAGCGCTACAGCCAATGACTAAGCTCAATGGCGGCTCTTCCCAAGCTGACGGTACATGGTTCTCAAAGCCGCTGAGCTCATTGTCTGGCTGCAGGGCTATTGATGTGATGTCAACGCTACAGATAAAAGCAAACACTGTAAGCCGCAGCAGAGACTCATCACTGGACCTGGGAAGGGTGAGTAAAGCAAAATTGGTTTGGATTTTGTAACAACTTGTAGCGTTGTAGCGGAGCTTTTCAGAAACCAGAAAACCCATTTATGCGATATTATTTCATTTTATTTGATGTTTCACTTAAGCGCTCAATCTTAACTTGTATGATTTATTTCCGGACAAGACGCAATCTTCATCTCATGTCCACAAATACTATGGCAACCTGCGGAATAGCCAGAGAAATAGCTGATAAAAGCAAATACATGAGAACGTTGCTGAGAGAGGAGCCCTGCGTAGGTGGAGAGGTTGTATCACTCAGTTAAGGAAACTAGATTATGAAAATCATTTTATCTTGTATTAGGTTTTAGTCCATTAATTGAAGATATTCCATTTTTTTTCTTCATTCCCTTAACTGTATTTATACATAGACAATATTATATTTTTTTTTCCTTTTCATTGCAATTAAAGGATATCTGTCAGCCTTTATCTGAGGACAAGATAGGAATGAGGAAGAGATGCTGAGTAGTGATGAGCGAATATACTTGTTGCTCGGGTTTTCCCGCGCACACTCGGGTGGTCTCCAAGTATTTATGACTGCTCGGAGATTTAGTTTTCATCGCCGCAGATGAATGATTTACAGATTCTAGCCAGCCTGAGTACATGTGGGGGTTGTCTGGTTGCTAGGGAATCCCCACATGTACTCAAGCTGGCTAACAGATGTAAATTATTCAGCTGCGGCAAAGAAAACTAAATCTCAGAGCAGCCATAAATACTCGGAGACCACCCGAACGTGTTCGGGAAAACCCAAGCAATGAGTATACTCGCTCATTACTAATGCTGAGCTCTGGTATCTGTAGCTTTCCGTGATTTCATCCAATTATTTCATTTGCCGTAAAGATTCATAAAAAGGATGTGCATCCTTCTTCCCTCATATAGAAAACCTGTGTATACTGGTTTTCTATCTATTTTCCTCCCTAACATTACACTGCTGATTGACAGATTTCCCTATATAACTTTGTACTGGAATTTTTTTTTTCTTTTTGAAAGCAAGAGATCGTGCTTTCTCTTCCGCTAAAAAAAGTGACTAAAAGATGGGGAAAAAAAAGTGCACTGGGATGTGGTCAGTTGTAACCCTCTCTAACAGGAGAAAGGTCCTCAAAGACCATTTCCCAGTCATCTGAGCCAGATGGTCACAGTGAGGGACAGAGATCCACTATACCATAGCCAAGGCTGACCCAATCTCACTCCTAGCATTTGCCAAGTGAGAACTCGGAACCATCGACTGTCAACTCCCCTCCCGATAGGGGAGAGCCAAGGGTCAGCGGAACCTAATGGCCACACACTTCCCCCTACACATCAATCTGCTAGGGTGACCAGACCGTAGCCACCTTTTTGAAAGATACTACATTTGATCTTAGCCAAAAGGCCAAGAAGTTTGTACTTATACATTATATTGTAGACAGTTAGTTGCTTAGCAAGAGTCAAAAAATGGTCAATGCCATCAGAGACATTTCTTCTTCTGGAGAGTCACATGCTTGCCATACCAGTGTAAGGAAACTTAAGGACAGTGCAAAGTTTCTCTGGGAAAATAACTATGCAAATTGCCTCTTCAGAGAGGAAGAAGACCTAAACGCTAGTGCCATCTATTGAAACTAACAATCCTAAAAGTCAATATTGACCCTTTAACGAGCCTTGTTACATGGTTTAGGATAACAGCCAAACCAAAATCTCAATTTTCAGACACGTGTTTCAGGGTGTCACCCCCATCTCAGTGCAATGCATGAGAGCAGTGACACAGAAATTCAGTTCATTCTGGGCTTCTCCTATTCTTTACTGGTAGCATACAAAGTAAATACTTTATATCCTGGCACAAAACACAAATTGCCCTCTGCTAGTCTGAATACTAACTAGACATAGGAATATAATAATTACAATATTTTTTTTATTTTACAGTGCCAACATATTTCGCAGCACTTCACAACTCAGAGGATGCTAGTACAGACAATAAAGCTTATAATTCAGCAGATGCCAAGAGGAATGAGGTTCCTGTTCACAAGCTACAACCTATGAATAAATAGACGAGCTACAAAAGATGAATGGTAAAAAGTGCTTGTATTGTACTGTCCAGCCATCAATATAATCAATAGGGTTTTCACTCAACGCTGCATGATCCGGTCACCAGCCAGTATCTGTATAAGTGGAGACATAGAAGGCTGTTAAGTGCATGTACGGTGTGCAAACAGATGCGACGAGGGTCTTGATTTGGAGGAAAATTTTGGAACGACAAAACTGGAATAGTAACATAAGTGAGGTTAGGTGATAGGTAAGTCTAAAGAAAAGTGTTTTTAGATCACATTTAAAACTAAGGGAATTGGAAAGAGGTTGAATAGTCCTGGGTAGTGCAATCCAGAGAAGTGGTGCAACTGGCAAGAAGTCTTTGAGATGGAAGTAGGAGTTTCGGATAATTGTGGATGTTAGTCCTAGGACATTAGAGGGATGGATGGCATGGGTAGGGTGGTGGAATGAGACAAAGGAGAAGATGTAGGATGGGGTGAACTATGGAGAGCTTTGTAGGTGAGAGATAAGTTTACCTTAGACTCTGTAGTGGATGGGAAACAAGTGCAATAGCTGACACAGGGTAGATGCATCAGTGTAGTAGCTGGAAAGGAATATGATCCTGGCTGCTGTACATAGAGCATATTGGAGAGGGGAAAGTTTAGTAAGAAGGGTACCGATTAGTAGAGAGTTACAATAGTCCTGACAGGAATGAAAAAGAGCACCAGTAAGAGTTTTTGCAGAGTCAAAGGTAAGAAAAGTCAAATTGTAGAGACATTTTTGAGGTGTATGTGACATGAGCGAGCGAGTAATCGGATATGAGGAGTGCAGGAAAGGGAGTAGTGGAAGAACCACACATGGAAATGGCAATGTTGGGTTTGGGTAGTGTAGTAGGCAGATTCAGTTTTAGATAGAAGGAGGACATGATGTTAGACAGCAGAAAGACAATCACTGGTTGTGGAGCCATGAGGGTCAATGAGTGCCTGACTGTCTTTAGAAAGACCGCATAGATCAGGACTCATTTCCCTGAACGCTTGTAATCCTTTCCCGTGGACAGAATACTACTCAGACAACACAGGGCGAGGGTAACACAGTGGGGTGATACTTCATTAGATCACCAACAGTCAACAACATATAGTACAGTCCCAGCCATATAAATGTAGGCTATCAGCTCATGAGAGGAGTTTCACATAGGATAGGTCCCAGCAATGAGAACTGCCTTATTGCAGCTGCCAGGTACACATGAATTGGCCAATTTATGAGCTAAATATTCTCAATTTTACATATTTTATAGAGCAATAATGCAATTCAAATTTCGTATTTTTCATGTTTACATGTTATAGGGCTTCAGAGTGCTACTTTATTTTGTTAGTTACAGTCCCATCAAGTACACAAGATGGTGCAAATGAGTTCTTCAAACGTCTCCATATGCTCAGTGATGGGCAATGGATCACATCTGCCTTCCTCCAGTTGGATCCATGGTGACTTGGCTGCTGTCCTCTTGGGTTCTCTGTAGGAGAGATGTCCATTTTCATACTGACAGCAGGCCTTTAGGGCATTATCCACAGGTGGGAGGAGGTCATCTCTCATTGGTCGAGTGTTCAATTAACCTGCATATTTTGTCCTTCAATGTTTGCACAACAACAAGCTGCATGGACTGATACAACAGGTTGTCAGTAGGCATTCACCTTAGCCTTTGTCCTTGAAGGGTAGCGGAATAACAAACTGTAAAGACTGATACAATAGGTAATCAACTAATCAACAGCCATTCAACAAATTAACAAACATCAATTCAACCTACAACAAGAGTCAACATTCAGATTCATGAACAATAGCTCCCGTCTCTGGGCCTACTAAATAATACAATTGCCATAATTATGAATAAACGCGATGCCATCACACTGGTATTTTGTAGTAATGCAGAGGTGTATAATTTGGTGTCATCTGCATAGAGATGATACGGAAAACCAAATCCACTGATGGTTTGTCCAGTAGTGGCAGTTTATAGGGAGAAAGAGAGGGAACCTAGAACTGAACCTTGAGGAACCCCAAGAGTAAAGGGAAGAAGAGAGGATGAGGATCCAGCAAAAGCTACAGTGAAGGAACGATTAGAGAGTTAGATTCCATCACCATAAAGGTAGCACACTACCAACCACCCAAAAGCAAAACAAAACTTTTTTTCATATTACCTTATACCAACAGAACAAACTGGAGGCTAGCAGAACCCAGTAACAGAGTCTCTCAAACAGACATATTCCGTTCCTTTTGTTTTCCTCCCATTAAATGCCAACCTTTCTAAACTCAGTAGTGAATAATCTTAACACCTTGACTAACTGATGGAGACATAAAAATAAAGCCAGAGTTACAGTTCCCACTATGAAACCTGACTGTCAATTGATTAAAAATAACAAGACTTAAAAGGTCCCTTAGCAAACTATACTTTGTACAGGAAATCCAGAATTCCGGGTTAATTTATACCTCAAACAGTTTTTCCTTGATGAGATATTCCCTTTCATGGACCCGCGAATGCTATAACAACAATGTTGGAGAAATATAGCAATATCCAACGACTTGTCCTGTCACTATCTTATCATAATTACTACAAACGCCATGGAACAGTCCTCTGCAAACACCACATAAATCCAACTATTGCTATGACAAGTAAAAACATTTGATCAAAGTATGTGAGTCCATCTGCCAATGACAAGGCATGTGCCGAAGACTCAAATATACTGTGGAAACATGGAATTCAGTTACATATTGCTATTTTATTTTTAATGAACAGATTATGATTTAATAATTTTTCTATGGTGCTTGCATTAATTTTGAACTGCTTCATATATTTCTGTTTAACCCCTTAACGACCAGAGGTATTTCAGTTTTTGCATTTTCATCTTTTGCTCCCCTTTTTCCCGGAGTCATTACTTTTTTGTTTTTCAGTCAAAATGGCCATGTGAGGGCTTGCTTGTTTTTTGCAGGACAAATTGTACTTTTGAATGATATCATTGCTTTTAACACATCCTGTGCAGGAAAAAGGGGAACAAATTCCAAGTGCAATGAAATTGCAAAAAAAAGTTAAATTCCACATTGAACTGCCACTATGATTGTCCAGGCCATTTTGAGTTCATAGACATCAAACATGTCTAGGTTCTTTTTTATTTAAGTGGTGAAAGAAAAAAATCAAAAATTTGGTAAAAAAAATGGCACCATTTGCAGTGTCTTCATTTTTCGTGAACATGGGCTGGGTGTGGGCCTATTTTTTGCATTTCGAGCTGACATTTTTGTGGATACCATATTGGTGTAGATATCATCTTTTGATTGCCTGTTATTGCATTTTATTGCAATGAAGCGGCAACAAAAAAATCGTAATTCTAAGGTTTTTACCTTTTTTCTCTTTACGCCGTTTAGCGATCGGGTTAATTCTTTTTTATACTGATACATTGATAGATTGATAGATTCTGAACTCGGTGATACCAAATATGTGTATATTTGATTTTTTATTGTTCTATTTTGAATGGAGCGAAAGGGGGGTGATTTGAACTTTTATTTTTATTTAACCCCTTAAGCCCCAAGGGTGGTTTGCACGTTAATGACCAGGACAATTTTTACAATTCTGACCACTGTCCCTTTATGAGGATATAACTCTGGAACGCTTCAACGGATCCCGGTAATTCTGACACGGCTTTTTAGAGACATATTGGGCTTCATGATAGTCATAACATTTCTTTGATATTACCTACGTATATTTGTGAAAAAACAAAAATTTGGTGAAAATTTACAAAATATCGCAATTTTCCAACTTTGAATTTTTATGCCATTAAATCACAGGGATACATCACACAAAATACTTAATAAGTAACATTTCCCACATGTCTACTTTACATCAGCACAATTTTGGAACCAAAATTTTTTTTGTTAGGGAGTTATAAGGGTTAAAATTTGACCAGCAATTACTCATTTTTACACCACCATTTTTTTAGGGAACACATCATATTTGAAGTCATTTTGAGGGGTCTATATGATAGATAATAACCAAGTGTGACACCATTCTAAAAACTGCACCCCTCATGGTGCTCAAAACCACATTCATGAAGTTTATTAACCCTTCAGGTGTTTCACAGGAATTTTTGGAATGTTTTAAAAGAAAATGAGCATTTAACTTTTTTTCACAAAAAATTTATTACAGCTCCAATTTGTTTTATTTTACCAAGGGTAACAGGAGAAAATGGACCACATTTGTTGTTGTACAATTTGTCCTGAGTATGCTGAAACCCCATTTGTGGGGGTAAACCACTGTTTGGGCGCACCGCAGAGCTCGGAAGGGAAGGAGCGCCATTTGACTTTTCAATGCAAAATTGACTGGAACTGAGATGGGACGCCATGTTGCGTTTGGAGAGCCCTGATGTGCCTAAACATTGAAAACCCCCACAACTGACACCATTTTGGAAAGTAAATCCCCTAAGGAACTTATCTAGATGTGTGGTGAGTACTTTGAGCAACTAAGTGCTTCACATACGTTTACAATGCAGAGTGATAAAAATAAAAAATCATATTTTTTCACAAAAATGATCTTTTCGCCCCCAATTTTTTATTTTCCCAAGGGTAAGAGAAGAAATTCGACCCCAAAAGTTGTTTTGCAATTTGTCTTGAGTAAGCTGATACACCATAACTGAGGGTAAATCACTGTTTGGGCGCATGGCAGAGCATGGAAGGGAATGAGCGCCATTTGACTTTTCAATGCAAATGCTGTTCTACAACTGGTTTTGTTTTTGCCACACGTTTTTGACCAGATACGGGCCTGCCAGATGGAACCTGTTGCGATGTTGATGCCTGCTGTGGCTCCTCCTCCTCCTCTTCAGAGCTACTGCCGCCTGCACCCTGTTCCCCCAATGGCTGCCAATCGGGGTCAACAACTGTGTCATCTATGACCTCCTCTTCTATGTCCTGGGCACCTTCCTCTGGATCACCGTGTAAGCCGGTGCTATAGCGTTCGTGACGGGGCTTAATAGTCTCATCAGGGTCAGATTCTGGATCAGTACACTGCGAGGGCAATGTTCTGATCTGAGTCAAAGGAACAGCATAATAATCTGGCTGTGGCTGTGCATCTCTGCACTCCATGTCCGAGTCATCTTGTAATGGGCATGGCCTGTTAACAATTTCCCTTTCTAACCCAGGAACGGTATGTGTAAAGAGCTCCATGGAGTAACCTGTTGTGTCGCCTGACGCATCCTTCTCTGTTGCTCTGGGTGAAGAAAACAAGAAAGCGACTTGTCCCTGACCGGGAACATCCACTGATGATGCGCTGCTTTTACATTTTGCACTTTTCGAGGAGGAGGCGAAAGAGCTAGAGGCAGAGTCAGCAAGGAAAGACAAAACTTGTTCCTGCTGCTCCGGCTTTAAAAGCGGTTTTCTTACTCCCAGAAAAGGGAGCGTTCGAGGCCTTGTGTAGCCAGACGATGACCCGGGCTCAACAACTCGAGACTTAGGGTCTATATTGCTTTTCCCACGACCACCTGATGCTCCACAACCACCACCACTACCATCATTACCAGTTGGCAATGACCGCCCACAGCCATGACCTCTTCCACCAGACTTCCTCATTCTTGGAAAAATGAAACAAAACTAACAACCGTTATGTGGTCCTGTACAACCAGGTAGAAGGTGTACGTAAACTTGTTGTGAATTTAAATCTCCTTTTTTTATGTGTGGGAGAATGCAGGAAAAAATCAGGCCCACTGTATTACACTACACAGTTTGATTGGCAGAAAGAGGCTGGCAGATATGCCACTAACAGGAGTGACACAGATGCACACACTGGCAATAGAAATCTCCCTCTTTATGTGTGGGAGAATGCAGGGAAAAATCAGGCCCACTGTATTACACTACACTGTTTGATTGGCAGAAAGAGGCTGGCAGATATGCCACGAACAGGACTGACGCACGCAGATGCACACACTGGCAGTAGAAATCTCCCTCTTTATGTGTGGGAGAATGCAGGGAAA
Source organism: Ranitomeya variabilis (assembly GCF_051348905.1). NCBI lineage: Eukaryota > Metazoa > Chordata > Amphibia > Anura > Dendrobatidae > Ranitomeya > Ranitomeya variabilis. The sequence continues at coordinate 554,486,030 of NC_135237.1, forward strand.
AATCAGGCCCACTATATCACAGTATAGTTTCTGTGGCACAAAATGAATGACAGATACCACAGAGAGCACTGGCACAGATGCACTGATTGGCAATATAAATCTCCCTTCTTAGGTTGTGGGACAGTGCAGAAAAATACAGGCCCACTGCTTTACACTACACAGTTTCAGGGGCTGAAAGTGGCTGGAAGATATAAAAAAAAAAGGGACTGTACTACAATTACTATCTCCCTACAATAGTCTCTGAAAAGTATGGCAGGCAGCAATAAAAAGGACTGCTGCACACAAAAAATGAGGACAAACAAACAAGATAGCTGTGCAGAAAAGAAGGAGCAACAGGATTTTTGCTTTTAAAAAAGCAGTTGGTTTGCACAGCGGCGTACACACAGCAACGCAGCGATCAGGGACCCTTATAAGCTACAGAGCTGTTGCACAGAAATCTAGCCTCCACTGTCCCTGCAAAGAAAAGGTGGTGTTGGACAGTGGAAATCGCTACAGCACAAGCGGTTTGGGGGTTAATTTACCTTGCCTAATGCTATCCCTGCTTCTGACGAAGCGGCAGCAACCTCTCCCTATGCTCAGATCAGCAGCAGTAAGATGGCGGTCGGCGTGCATGCCCCTTTATAGCCCCTGTGATGCTGCAGAAAGCAAGCCAATCACTGCCATGCCCTTCTCTAAGATGGTGGGGACCAGGACCTATGTCATCACGCTGCCCACACTCTGCGTCCACCTTCATTGGCTGAGAAATGACGCTTTAAGCGTCATATGAAACGTGACTTTGGCGCGAAGATCGTGTACCGCATGCTGGGATCGGGTCGGGTTTCATGAAACCCGACTTTGCCAAAAGTCGGCGACTTATGACAATGACCGATCCATTTCGCTCAACCCTAATTATGAGTACTATAAATTTTTTATTTTTTCGCTGATGATGCTGTATCATGGCTCGTTTTTTTGTGGGACAAGATGATGTTTTCAGTGGTACCATGGTTATTTATATCTGTCTTTTTGATCGCGTGTTATTTCACTTTTTGTTCGGTGGTATGATAATTAAGCTTTGTTTTTTGCTTCTTTTTTTTACGGTGTTCACTGAAGCGGTTAACTAGTGGGACAGTTTTATAGGTTGGGTCGTTACAGACGTGGCAATACTAAATATGTGTACTTTTATTGTTTTTTTTTATTTAGATAAAGAAATGTATTTATGAGAACAATATATATATATTTTTCTTTATTTAGGAAATATTATTATTATCACATTGTCCCAGGGGGGACATCACTATATAGTGACAGATCGCTGATCTGACACTTTGCACAGCACTGTGTCAGATCAGCGATCTGACGTGAGCTGCTCCAGGCTTACATCCGCCTGCTCTGAGCAGGCGCATGTAAGCCACCTCCCTGCAGGACCCGGAAGTAGCCCTGCGGCCATTTTGGATCCGGGCCCTGCAGGGAGGAGATGCTCGGTACAAGGTGAGCACATGGCCTTGTACCGAGGGTCTCAGGGTAGCCCACAGGGAGCCCCCTCCCTGCGCGATGCTTCCCTATGCTCCTGGAACGCTGCGATCATGTTTGATCGCAGTGTGCCAGGGGTTAATATGCCGGGGGTGGTCCGTGACCGCTCCTGGCACATAGTGCCGGATGTCTGCTGCGATAGTCAGCTGACACTCGGCCGCGATCGGCTGCGCTGCCCCTGTGAGCGCGGCCGATTGCATATGAAGTACTATCCCATCACTGTGAATTAAGTCCCAGGTCACCTCGACGGGATAGTATGTCCTATGGGATTAAGGGGTTAATATTTTTAATATTTTTCTAAACTTTTTTCTACTTTTGGCATGCTTTAATAGTTTCCATGGGAGACTAGAAGCTGCAGTATTTTGATCTCACTTGCTACTTGTAGTTTGAAATGCTTACTTGTTATGAGCGCCGACCATAGCGGCTCATAGCAATCTGGCAATGTTGTCATGCTGACCCATCGATGACCCGTGATCATGTGACTGGGTCACCGATGGGCGGCATTAGCAACTTGCTTCTGGTAAGTGCAAGTTAAATGCCGCTGTCAGAGATTGACAGCGACATTTAACTAGTTAACAGCTGCAGGTGGATTGCGATTCCACCCGTGGATGTTGCAGAAACATGTCAGCTGTATAGATCAGCTGTCATGTGTCCAGAAAGGTGCGAGCTCAGCTCCGGAGCCTGCACCAAACAGGGGGAGTCTGGCATCGGCATACTTACTATTACGCCCAATGTCAGAAAGGGGTTAACACTGCCATATTTTATTTTGTAAATGTAACTCCATTGTGATCCTAACATTTAAAAAATGCAAACAGAAAAAAACATTCTTTGTCCTCCATAGATTTCTTGCTTCCTCTTTTGGTGGAAAACATCATGTGAACACTGAAGCCATTAATTGGATTCAGAAGTGATGTTTTGTCAAGACTGAACGAGACAGTTTCTTCAAGCTCAGAAGGAACATCAGTACTGCAGCCAATCAGTGGATGCTATTGTGGACAACCACTGTAAGGTTATTAGCTATGGTCATATGAATACTGTCATGTCTGTCAGAAGCCACAGCCTCAAAGAGGATACCTTGGATAAACTTGTCAAAAGCCCGTTCATCTGGCTGATTCCAGAGGACCCCGACCTTAACCCTTTAACCTCTGTAAAGGGATATGGTCCACATCTCCAGTAAATCTTGCTACATTAGTTTTGTTTTTCTTGTATTCTATGGATCAGTTAAGGTCTCACCAGTAAGACTCTCACCACTTGAGGAATTATGGCATATCCTAAAGCCATACCACCCTCTATCAATTATGGGAATACCACTTTAAAGCACTTTAATCAAGAAGATGTTTTTCAATGGTATGTAAGAATACACTTGGCATGCACAAGTTATACAAACATCTAATTGTCCAGATTTTACTGTTGGATATTGAGTCCAGTCTGTGGGCAACTCAGGATGATGGACTTCAAACACAACCTTTCCTTTATTCCGATAGCCATGTTAAATGGTAGAATTCTGCTTTGTCACATTAAACTTCCCAGGGGAACACATTTGTCTGTTCTTTTCACAAAAGTTAGGCCCCAAATTCCCTATGTGTCAATTACAGTTTCCTTGAAACAGCTGAACTGCAGCCATCTTTTATTCGCCCTATTAGCTACTGGTAAAAAAAAATAAAGAATGTTAAGACTTCAAAATGGAGTGGTATTTGTAGGAGACTGAGGGAAAAATTAACAGAACGTTGAAATTGTAACTTTTATTTATAATTTGAGCTTCGTTGGACATTTTTGTCAAAAACTTCAACATGACAAATGCTAGAATTTTTATAGAAGTAGTTTCTAGATTAGCGACACCTACTCCAAAATATAGTATATCTGTTTTTTTGCGTCTATTAAGTAATTGGGTTGAAAGATTTTAATTGGTTCAATTGATTTTAAAAGGTGATGGTTAGGAATTTTCTGACATCATACTATTTTCTGACAAAGGAATAACTTGACAACCTTTTGCCCAAATGTAAAATATGTTAAAAAAAAACTATTATACTCCACTGTTCTAGGCTCACACCTGACCCCTCTAGCCTCCCCTTTTGATCACCCGGTCTTTTTTTTCTGCATCTTTCAACCTCCAGTTTTTGGGGTCTTCTAGCACTGAGTAGACCTCACACCTTGAAAGGAAACTGTCATCAGTGTTTGGGCCTATGACTAAATGCCACCACCTTTAACACCTTAGAACCTTTTTATTTAATTTTTGCTCATGAATGAAGACATAAAGTTTGCTATTTTATCAGATTTCTTGCTTCGGCTCCTTATTTTGGTTCCATACCGCACATGAGGCCATGTTAATGCCGCAGTACCAAAAGACCAGAGACTGAAAGGACCGGAGACCAGAGGCATTGATACCAAATTATGAAAGGTTTGAGCAGGTGCAGAGCTGTGGATGTAGAAGACGTTAGTTGGAAACCTAGAACAGGTGAGGTAAAGAGAAAATCTGACATTTGCTCTAATTTGAGCAAAAAATTTAATTTTCGTTGTAAACAATAAACAAAATAAAATTGTCTTTTATTATGCTCTGGAGTCTTTATTAAGGCAGTGACTAAACTTTATGGGACCACATTGTTTAGAGCTGACAACGTGACATCATGACATCACATGTGTTGCTGATGCCTACTGAGAAAAGGAAATGTTGGCGAAAAATGTCCAGAAAATGATGTCCATTGCCACAACTGAGTACATGAAGGCACAAGAATGAAGCAGCAGGTGGCGATTGGAAGAACTTACATGGTATATTCTCTAACTGAGTCACTGTGACCAGTGGGGTACCACAGATGTCGGTGTTGGGACCTATTCTCGTCAACATATTCATTAATGATCTGGTAGAAGGTTTACACAGTAAAATATCGATATTTTCAGATGATACAAAACTATGTAAAGCAGTCAATACAAGAGAAGATAGTATTCTGCTACAGATGGATCTGGATAAGTTGTAAACTTGGGACGAGAGGTGGCAGATGAGGTGTAACAATGATAAATGTAAGGTTATACACATGGGAAGAAGGAATCAATATCACCATTACACACTGAACGGGAAACCACTGGGTAAATCTGACAGGGAGAAGGACTTGGGGATCCTAGTTAATGATAAACTTACCTGGAGCAGCCAGTGCCAGGCAGCAGCTGCCAAGGCAGACAGGATCATGGGGTGCATTAAAAGAGGTCTGGATATACATGATGAGAGCATTATACTGCCTCTGTACAAATCCCTGGTTAGACCGCGCATGGGGTACTGTGTACAGTTTTGGGCACCTGTGCTCAGGAAGGATATAATGAAACTAGGGTGAGTACAAAGGATGGCAACAAAATTAATAAAGGGGATGGGAGAACTACAATACCCAGATAGATTAGCAAAAGTAGGATTATTTAGTCTAGAAAAAAGATGACTGAGGCGTGATCTAATAACCATGTATAAGTAAATAAGTGGACAATACAAATATCTCTTCAAGGATCTGTCTATACTAAGGAATGTGATGGTCACAAGGGGGCACTCTCTGCGTCTGGAGGAGAGAAGGTTTTTCCACCAACATGGAAGAGGATTATTTACTGTTAGGGCAGAGAGAATCTGGAATTCCTTGCCTGAGGAGGTGGTGATGGCGAACTCAGTCGAGGGGTTCAAGAGAGGCCTGGATGTCTTCCTGGAGCGTAATAATATTGTATCATACAGTGATTAGGTTCTTTAGAAGGACGTAGATCTGGGGATTTATTCTGACGGAATATAGGCTGAACTAGATGGACAAATGTCTTTTTTCGGGCCTTGCAAACTATGTTACTATGTTACCATGTTAGACAGGTGAGAAGCAACATGACTATATATTTTGTTATCCCCTTCACAACAGATAGCCATCAAGCTGCCATGTTACTGGATTTGCTTCAAATGAAAAGCTAAAATATTGGACTTAGTCAAATCCAGTTTTTTGCAATATTTTAATTTGAGGTTAATGCGATTTAAATAATTTTACCTTTACAATTTCCTATTCAAGAATGGCCTGGATGTGTTTCTTGAAAAATATAATACTATTAGTTAGATCCTCTGCTGGGGCTTTGATTGAGCAAACTATCATTTTTCCACTGTCGTGTCCTTCGGCCACTGCTTCCCTTCCAATCTTCTACAAAATGATTAGAAAGGAAAAAGGATCCAGCAATGGGCGGGGGTGGCTAAAAAATAACTTTTATTGTGAAGTTACAAAAATGAAAAACACATTGTCGGCCACAACACACAGCTGGGGCAGATCAACGCGTTTCGACATGCATCTTACTCATGATCCTAGTAAGACGCATGGCGAAATGCATTGATCTGCCCTAACTGTGTGTGGTGCCCAACAATATGTGTTTATCACTCCTTTCTAATCAATTTGGCTGCTCAACCTGATTCGTGCGAGGCGTTGGCTAGCAACAGGGAGTCCAAACACAGCTAATGGTAAGCTGACTACACAATTTTTTTTAAATCTTCTACAAAACTCCATCTCTACCCTTCTTTCTGTCGGAACTTGACGTCAGGCAAGGTAACTCGGTGGCGGGACAGGTGAGCCCCCGGGTGAGTATTATTATTCATTTTTCACCCTATGTTTATTATGTTCTGGAGCCTGAAAGGATACCAGAACATAATAAGGATCATTTGATTCACATTGAAAAACTTTTTTGACCCAAATTTAACCAACTGCTGAATCATAGGTCATCCGGTCTCCAAGAAAACCGGAACAGTGCTGGAAATCGGAGAAGACAGCAATTTTGGTCCGATACTTGGATCAATATCATAAATCAATAGCAATAAGCTAAGATATAATCTGTCTTTAGGCTTTTTCCTTTTCCCAACACAAAACTTATAGTTTGAACTCAACGTTGCCTTCTTTTTATCATCTTATAAATTTTGTAGCCTCCAACTCAACTGAGCCAAATGGGAACCTGATGGAAAATAAAAAATAAAAACTGAGATACTCAAAGCTTTTCTATCACATCATCAAGATTTGCATTATTTTGTCACTGATCAGGTGAACGTTTGAAGGTTACAAAGTGGTAAACTGCAGGATCAGTAAGGCTCCCAGTCATCAACTCCCTCATTTTACTGATAAGCCAACACTTTACGAGATGAAAATCACTCATTGTTATTCTGCCACATAGCTATTTTTGGTCATTCTCGCATCAGTTTCATAAGTCTCTGGATCCAGAAGATCATTAGGTAGATGTATGTGACATTCTGCATTATTTTAATCTCTCTCACTGTTGATACAGTTTTTAAATTTGCGTTACTGTATTACAGCCAGCAATCTATACGGCAATTTAAACACTAACCTCATTAAAAGCAATTGCTTCCACCTGGTAAGTGACAAAATCATATCGCATTACACTAATAGGAATCATGGGAATCAACACATACAGATTACTCATTTTATTAGTAGATGATGAGGATCCAAAGGGTGCCATTTCTTATTGTGGAGAGTGACATGTCAGGCCCGCATACCAAGGTGAGGATACTTTTAAGCCTTGCTCTGGGAAATTAAAAAATGCAAATTGTTTTTTCAGAGAGGAAGTGGATTAGAACTCTAGTGCCACGTATTGGAAGTAGCAATCCTAAAAATGATAGATGATAATATACTGGAAAGAGAGGTAGTCACTTAACTTTAAAATAGAAAAAAATAAAAATGTTCAAGCTACTTATTCAGCTACTAATTCAATACTGGTATAAGTTACCCATTTAAAGTGACATTCTGATTTTTATTCACTACAATTTTCTAAATATGGGTAATGTTGTGTTACTGCATTAAAATACTCACGTATAACCATCTTTCTTGGTTTTCCTGAGTCCTCTTCTGGCCCAAATGATGGCTCTCCATCTTTGCCAGCTGATACTGAATAAAGCAGTGCTGCTTTCCCACTGTAAGTCTAGGAGACTAAGAACAAAGCTCCTTAAATTGCAAAAGGGACTTCCAGTCCAGCTGAGGTGAGCTGTGACATCTACTGTGATTGGTGGATCCTGTGTTATCTACTGTATATAGAGGTGTTATCAGTCATTGTACAGGAGGAGGAGGTGAGCTGTGACATCACCTATTGTGAATGGTGGATCCTGTGTTATCTACTGTGTATAAAGGTGTTATCAATAATTGTACAGGACTAGGAGGTGAGCTGTGACCACCTATTGTGAATGGTGGATCCGGTGTTATCTACTATATATAGAGGTGATATCAGTCATTTTACAGGAGGAGGTGAGCTGTGACACCGCCTATTGTGAATGGTGGATCCTGTGTTATCTACTGTATATAGAGGTGTTATCAGTCATTGCACAGGAGGAGGAGGGGAGCTGTGACATCACCTATTGTGAATGGTGGATCCTGTGTTATCTACTGTATATAGAGGTGTTATCAATAATTGTACAGGAGGAGGAGGTGAGATGTAACATCACCTATTGTGAGTGGTGGATCCTGTGTTATCTACTATATATAGAGGTGATATCAGGCATTTTACAGGAGGAGGTGAGCTGTGACATCACCTATTGTGAATGGTGGATCCTGTGTTATCTACTGTATAAAGGTGTTATCAGTGATTGTACAGGAGGAGGTGAGCTGTGACATCACCTATTGTGAATGGTGGATCCTGTGTTATCTACTGTATATAGAGGTGTTATCAATAATTGTACAGGAGGAGGAGGTGAGATGTGACATCACCTATTGTGAGTGGTGGATCCTGTGTTATCTACTATATATAGAGGTGATATCAGGCATTTTACAGGAGGAGGAGGTGAGCTGTGACATCACCTATTGTGAAGGGTGGATCCTGTGTTATCTACTGTATATAGAGGTGTTATCAGTGATTGTACAGGAGGAGGAGGTGAGCTGTGACATCACCTATTGTGAATGGTGGATCCTGTGTTATCTACTATATATAGAGGTGATATCAGGCATTTTACAGGAGGAGGTGAGCTGTGACATCACCTATTGTGAATGGTGGATCCTGTGTTATCTACTGTATATAGAGGTGTTATCAGTCATTGTACAGGAGGAGGAGGTGAGCTGTGACATCACCTATTGTGAATGGTGGATCCTGTGTTATCTACTGTATATAGAGGTGTTATCAGTCATTGTACAGGAGGAGGAGGTGAGCTGTGACATCACCTATTGTGAATGGTGGATCCTGTGTTATCTACTATATATAGAGGTGATATCAGGCATTTTACAGGAGGAGGTGAGCTGTGACATCACCTATTGTGAATGGTGGATCCTGTGTTATCTACTGTATATAGAGGTGTTTTCAGTCATTGTACAGGAGGAGGAGGTGAGCTGTGACATCACCTATTGTGAATGGTGGATCCTGTGTTATCTACTGTATATAGAGCTGTAATCAGTCATTGTACAGGTGGAAGTGAGCTGTTGTAAATAGTGGCTCATTTGTTATCTACTGTATGAAAACCAGACTGAGATTATAATCAACAAGAAGGTCAATAATAATGGTGGAAAAATCATTAAACACTTTATTGATCAAGAATATTTGTGTGCAACGGTAGGAAGTGCAAAAAATGTGAGCTCTAAACCCAAGTGGCGAACATATTAAAATTAAAATCAAATTTAAATAAATAAATAAATAGCTGCTAGGTATCCAAACTAATATAAATGTCTACAATCATATACTGGAGGTAACTCAACAACCGCCTAAGGTGCTGAAAAGAATCAAGTAGAAAGGAAGATTGTGAGGATATGAAAAGTCCACTGCCTCAATGTCATGGTTTTTGCCCTCAAGTAAATGTAGCTACTGTACATTGAAACTCTGATTGAGCTGCTAAAGTGCAGCAGAGCAGAAATACCAATTGAATAATATGGTTATATATCAGTTCACATTAGGATTATAAAGTGCTGCATTGCATGGAAGCCTGTAATGGACAGCTAATGATGAGTACAATTATTTGCTACTCATATAGATAGCTGTACATTATTCACATTGAATGTACCTGTATGGGAGCCAAAAGGGATTGCCACGAGGATGCGGCCACCCCGACGCGCGTTTCGGCATTTGCCTTTGTCAGGGAGTGACGTCATGCAGGGAAGGAGAGGTTCAAAAAGAGAGATAGGCCAATAGGAAGAGGCTTGGGGTGTGGCCGGATGCAGACTCACACAGGATGTCATCAGATGTTGACACATCCCTACCTCATGTGACCTGCGACTCCAGGGTAGAGGAATCACAGAACGGGATAAGACCCAGTGCACAGTCTGGCCCCTGTGCGCCGAACTCTGATGAGCAGAAAAGTTCAAATGGTGATAAAAGTAGAGCAACAAAGCGGATTTCTTCACCAAAGGCATCCATTTATTTTGTATTGCACCTGTATTACAGCCATGACTTTATTATACATTACAAAATTGTGCTGATAGGTTCTCTTTAAACTACAAAAATAGAGGAGCTTCTAACCAGAAGCTGCAAAAGGAATATAGCGGTTACCATGTTTAGCCATTTTTTTGGCTTTCAGAGCTTGAAACATTTAAAAGAATCTACAAAAATATTGAACATATGCTCAGCAAGACATTTATACATTGCTGTGCATTATGTTCGTACTTTGTAGTGTTTTTTCAGTGCTTTTTCAGTCACAATCCAGGTAGAAACTGCCTGAATAAGACTTTATGTGCACATTCCCTCGGGAGGAATATTTACTCAAAAAAACTGTTCAAAAGTGTAAAAATGGCCTTAATATTTAATATGCAGCAAAACTCTCTATTCATAGGTGTAGATGCCTATTAATTTTACATCGTTGAACTGGCGTCGGGAAACACAATTCTATTTTTTAGCTTTTTTTGGGTTTTTTTGGAAAAGAAAATATTGAAGTTTTGATCCATTTTTAGCTCGGGACCTGCCGAATATTTTGTACTAACATGTACTTATAGCCAACATAGAAAGACTGATTGCGCCACTGTTCCAGGCAGCCTCTCACTCCAAGCCGAAATTATTCCATTCATCCAGGCACAGGTGGTGATTTTCGTAACTTGATTTGGTCATTAAAAATCCTCTAGCTGCTTCAATAGTTTCTCCCCGAGGCCGATATCCCCAGTCTCTTCGTCAGTGATTAAAATGCAGCCCATTGCCCTGCTAACCTTATTACAACCCTTTCTCTAATGATCTCATAATGACTGCCAGTCCAAGCCAAGAGACCTGACAGATAATGATGTCAATTATGCAAATGAGCATGATGGCTTCAAGCCCAATAAATTATGTCTATAGCGAGGAAGGATGGGGGGTGTAGAGGATGATTTTTATTTTTTTGCTTATTAAATTTATTACATTTCTAGCAGATGACAGAGGTTAATAACAAATAAAAGCAATTTGATGTTCCCTCTTAACACTAATAATAAAAAAAAGATAGAGAAAGTGAAATAATCGCAGGAATATCAATTATACACTTATCAGACTTGCTTTTAAACAATTTGCAGTCAGGAATATTTTTCTTGTAACGATTAGATTTTTTTTGTAAGCTTCTTAGAATTAGACGCTCTTGATATTGAAATGTAATAGCAATGGAATAAAAGAGTCCCAATGGGAAAAAGGAAATGGTTTTAGTTTGTTGACCAATGATTCACCATTGACCCAATGACTTTTTTGGAGGAGTAAATATAGGTTTTACAGTTACTTAATGTTTATGCCTCATTCATTATTTAATTTAGTTAATGTCACTTGGTTTCATTTGTTTAGGGGCTTTTTTTGGCAATTTGACAATTTTTATGTTTTTCTTAGCAACTTTTTATGTTTTATCCTGACATTTAAGTCTAGTGTTGATCGAGTGATTGGACAGGTTCGTCTCGAAATGCGAGCAAAATGGAAGTGAATCAGTTAATTTACTCAAGGGATTTTGAGCACTCGAGCACCACGCAATACGCGGCACTGCTCCCTACTCGATCGACCACCCTGATGCACGCTCGCTCATCACTAAGACTTTTTAACATGTTGTAAAATTTGTGTAACTATAAATCAGATAACTAGTTGTTGCGTACCCATTTTAAATATGCAAACCTGTAAATATGACACACAGCCAATTTTCCAGAAAAAATTATACCAATATTAATAGACACATAGCTAAAACCATATCAACGAGAAAAATAAAGGGGGAGGGGAAGTCCTCACAATATGCAGTCACAGGGACTATTTACTTGTATATCAGTCATCAAATCTGATGAAATGTCAGCATGTTATAGTATCATATTAATAATTGGGCAAAAATTCCAAAATTACATGGTATTTGGGACATACATATAGGTAAATATAAAGTGACGTGCAAAAATGGAAATACGTATAGAGCGTCATTTGACCAAAAATAATAAAAAATAAACAACACCATCTACTTAAAAGGGATGAGTGGCCAGGGATAGGGATAAATTTATGCTTCATGAATTGCAACCATCCAGCTATAGCAGTGTAACACCCCAGGAAGCCGGTTGTTACAGTGGTATTGCCTTCCTCATGGGGGGGGGCGATGCAATGCCTGGAAGAGACAAGGATCCCTTTAACAGGTAACAAGTACATACAACACTGTTCTGACTCCAGGCCAGAAGGGGGAGCTCTAGACCCAGTTTGAGGGTAGCTTCCCTATATGTTCTGGCTGGAGGAGTTAGAAAAGAGTCTGTGAGGAGAGCTGGAGCTGAGCAGACATGCGGCTCTGCAGCTCTTGACAGGAGAGTTAGACAGTCTGTAAGAGACAGTGAGGGGAGAATGAGCCAAGGAGGAGAGAGAGAAACTGGAGTGGAGCTATGATTGTGCTCACTCTGGGATCGAGCGCAGAAACCGGTGGCCGGAATTCCGAGGTTGTGGGGGTAACTGTATGCCCCACAGCAGAAAGTGGCGGGCAAGTCTCCTGGCCACCACTACACCCGAAAGCACAGCAGCAGATAGAGCCTGGAGTCACCACGAGAAGAGACACCTGTAAAAAGGCTCAACTTGCCTGCCATGCGGGGAGTGTCTTCCTAAAAGGGCAGAGAGAGAGGACCTTGTTTGAAGCCTCCCTCAGGTAGCAAGGGACTGAGAATACAGCACAGTAAGGAAGGCTTCCAATCCCAGCTGGCTAGGGGGATTCCGAATCACTTCCAGGCTGCCCTGATTCCAAAGATCGCCTGTAACCTGTACCTGAACTGCACCAGTAAAAGGTAAAGAGACTGCAACCTTGTGTCCTCTAATTATTTCCTGCACTCCACCATCAACCATTCTTTTTACCAGCTACATCAGGAGACCTGGGGACCAAGCTCTACCTGTGGGGAGCTATATTATCTAAGCTGCAAAACCATCAGCCCCAGAGGACCCCTTTAAGCAGCGTCAACCTCCCCTGGCCGAATACCACAGGTGGCGTCACGAACATACTACATTAGACTTTATTCCCATTTGTATTAAACCCCTTTTTACTGGACGCCAGGAACACGGACCGGATCACTGCCACTGTGACCACCCCTTTAAGGACAGAACCGGCCCAGTGCCAAGTACCCCACGGTTCTAGCGGGTGCTACAGCAGCACCAATGTCACTGCATGTAGCAAAATTTATTTCAAGTAAAGAGCATGTGTAGGAATATGCCAAGTTTAATAACAGTAAATAAGTGTCATGGTAAAACTATGATGACCAAAAGTAAAAAGATAGACAGATGGTAAGTAAATGTAACATAGTGAATACTGACCTACTGTGACTGCACCTGCCTGACGCGCGTTTCGCCTACGGCTTCAACTGGGAACTAAGATGTCATGTGGTGAGGGATATATAAAGGAAGGATAGCTAATCAACTTGCACCTGCCTAGATTAAGTCACTCTTTTCTTTGTTGCAGATCTACCAGTTCTGTGAAAGTAACCTCCGTATAACCCCGCCCACACCACTGATTGGCAGCTTTCTGTGTACACTGTGCATAGGCTGAAAGCTGCTAATTAGTAGTTATAGAAAACCCATGAATATGAAGAGCAACTTGGCAGGAGATTTATTAGTCCTCTAGTGCTAATCTCCTGCTGATAATACAGTGATTATATCAAAACTACTGCAAGCAGCCCAGTAAAAATTACATAGCTGGGATCAGGACTCATTGCCTACATCTTGTTGCCTGAAATTAGGTAGAAAAACCCACTGATAGATTCCATTTTGCAACATCTTTCATGGCATTGAAAGGCTTAGTGTGGTTCTCCAACCTTACATATTTATCCTATACCATGGAATTCTGACCAATCGGGAAAAAGGAGCCCGTTTACTACAATTTGCCAATGCCATACTGCCACTCTATTCTTCACTCCCATAGAATTATCTATTGATATTGAGAGATGAGATCCAAGCATTTTATATGTTTAGGTCTTATCCCAGGGACAAATTGACATAAAAGCTGATATAGACATACAGAATTATGCCATGTTCCAGGCATTTCTAAAATTGGAGCTCTTGCAAAAGAGAAAGTTCCCATATCAACACGTTCAAAAAGTGTCCTAATGGGAATGTCCTTAAAACAAATGTGACCACACATTGTTTAGTGAGATTTTGAAAAACCTCAGACCCATTTTGTCTTGGGGTAGCCCAAAATTTGCTCGTGATGTAGTCAAACATTTAGGACTGCCCCAGCAAATTAGGGACTGTTGGAAACTGTGAACATTTGATTATATTCTAGATATTGTCACGTTTGACAGTCTAATATTTACATATTTGACATGTACAAATTGGGACTGTAGACCCTTTTATTATCTAACAGATAAGCCACCAGAGATGTCTGGTATAAGTTCTCTCTCATCGAGAACACAGGAGAACATAGTGTGAGCACTCCTATTTATGGGAAAAATTAGTGTATATTTAGTCCAGCACACTGACCCTATATTGATCTGGTATAAAGTTTAATAAATTAAAGATTACAGCATCTACATTATTACAACCCCAAAACCACCATCAGTGCATGACATCATGACCAGAATCATCATCAATACATGACTACATCACCATAACCACCTTCAGTACATGACTACATCACCATAACCAACATCA